>NC_053491.1:132262732-132941482 GCF_905171775.1 Rana temporaria
ATGGATAAATAACCGATGAGGCCCACACACAATCGGTTTGGTCCGATGAAAACGGTCCATCAGACCGTTCTCATCAGTTTGACCAATCGTGTGTATGCAGTTTTCCTGCAGGTTTTTCTCTTCAGGTTTACCAAAACCATCTAATATGAGGTCAAACCTCAAGAGTTTCAATTTGTATGCAATCAGGCAGGCCCTTGCACTACATGGTTTTGGTAAACCTGAAGAGAAAAACCTGCAGGAAAACTGATAGTGTGTATGGGGCTTTAGTTCCATTATTCTCTATAGGCATTCCATCGCCCTGTTAAAGTCTATGGGAATTCCATTCTGTCATTCCTTTTGTGACCTGGAGTCAGAACCATTGGTCATATCAGATCAATCTTTAGCAGACATACTCTCTATGTTCAGGGATGATGTCCAAATTTGACGTTAAGAGGGATTATTATTGTTTTCTATTGAGATAACAAACATAAAACAAAATGGAATGCCCATAGAGTATAATGGGAAGCAAGATGTCACCCGGAGTCAGAACCATTAGTCATATCAGATCAATCTTTAGCAGACATACTCTCTATGTTCAGGAATGATGTCCAAACTTGACATTAAGAGGGATTATTTTTGTTTTCTATGGAATGACAAACATAAGGCTGAGTATGTTTGGGTATTGCTGGGTATGGCTGAGTGTGGTTGGGATGCCTGAGCATGGATGGGTGGATGAGTGCTGCAATGGGCACAGAGCAGCGCTTTTGGAACTACAGATACAGCCCACAGTGCTGCTGCACCCGATCTTTCCCCTGTCCGCTCACACTGTGCCGATCGGTACAGAGAGGGGAGAGAGGAACCGCACGTAACGCCGGTTTGTTTACAAGTGATTGCTCCGTCATTTGTCAGAGCGATCACGTGGTAAACGACTGCTGTCAGCGGCCATTTACCCCGATACGTGATGCGCTGGGTCTGGTCACGGATACTCCTGTGTGTGCGCCTGCGATTCTGGGAGGACGTCATAATAGGCCGTCCCTGAGTTATCGAGCCACAATGTAGCCTTCATTTGGCAATAGCGTGGTTGTTAAAGGGTTAAATCAAGGTTGGACACTTATGCAGTTTAGCCAGTATACTTCTTTTAAGATTGCATCCAATGGGGACCTCCTCAATTTTGCAACGAACACACATCAAAAAAATTGAACATACAATCCCAATCTTTGCAATATTCTCTTTAATTGAAATATTAGTATAAATTGAAGGTAATCTGAGATCAGCAAGTGCACAGTTTCGACAATAACATGTTCTTCATCAAGCAGCATGTGTGCTTGATGAAGAACATTGTTATGTTCGAAACTGTGCATCCGCGTACAGACGGTCGTTTTTTGTGTTGAAAAAAACAACAACGTTTTAAATCATGAAATAAAACGACGTTTTTGAAACATCATTTTCAAAAACGATGTTGCCTACACACCATCGTTTTTTCACAATGCTCTAGCAAAGCGAGGTTACGTTTCACCACTTTTTTCCATTGAAGCTCACTTCATAACTAGCTTCTGGGCATGCGCGGGTTTAAAAACGTTGTTTTAAACGTCGTTTTTTTGCTACACACGGTCAATTTCTGTGAAACAAAAAACGACGTTTTGAAAAACGACACAAAAAATTCGAGCATGTTCGAATTTTTTTTTGGTCGTTTTTTTGAAGACAAAAAACTACGTTTTGCCCACACACGATCATTTTAAATGACGTTTTTTAAAACGTCGTTTTTTTTCATCACAAAAAACGACCGTCTGTACGTGGCATCAGATTACCTGTAATGTATATGATTATTTGAAGTAAAGAGAATATTGCAAAGATCGGGATTGCATCTTCAATTTTTATACATAAAATAAAGGCAAAGCTTTTAAATGAGGCTGTTGTCTCAGAAGGAATGCATGTCCCTTTTAATAGCTATATCTTTCAGGGTTGCCTGCAAAAGAGTTGATATATATTATACTCTATCTGCATTTCATTCTTTCATTCCTTAGAAAACAATTATAATCCAATTTGTCTTGATTTTAAATATTGACACTGAATTTGGAGAGTATGTCTGCTAAAGATTTATTTGATATGTTGAATGGTTCTGACTCCAGGTCACATCTTACTTCCCATTAATACTCTATGGGCATTCCTTTCTATCATTTATCTGCCATTCAATAGAAAACAACTGTAATCCTAAATAATCTCAAATTTAGAATCTGCTACTCTACTCGAGGAAAACCTGTGGGAAAGGGAGAAATTAATATGTCTCTCAGATTGGCCTACAAACTAGTTTATATTTTCTTCCCATTATACTCTATGGGCATTCCCTTCTGTCATTCACCTTTGTCATTCTATAGAAAACAATAATAATCCTGCTTTATCTAAATTTTGAACATCACCACCAAACATTGAGAGTATGTCTACTAAAGATCGATCTGATATGACCAATGGTTCTGACTCCAGGTCACATCTTGCTTCCCATTATACTCTATGGGAATTCCATTTTGTCCTATGTTTATCATTCCATAGAAAACAAGAATAATCCCTCCTAACGTCAAGTTTAGACATCATCCCTGAACATAGAGGTTATGGGCCAGATTCACAAAGAGTTACAAAGGTGCAATATTTCCACTGGCCGCTAGGTGGCGCTTCCATTGAGTTCGACGTAGAATATGCAAATGGATAGCCAATGTTAAGTATGGCCGTCGTTCCAGCGTCTAAATTTTACGTCGTTTGTGTAAGTCGTCCGTGAATGGGGCTGGACGTAATTTACGTTCACGTCGAAACCAATACGTCCTTGCGGCGTACTTTGCCGCAATGCACACTGGGATATGTACATGGATGGCGCATGCGCCGTTCGTAAAAAAACGTCAATCACGTCGGGTCACCATTCATTTAAATAAAACACGCCCTCCTCATTTGAATTACGCACGCTTACGCCGGCCCCATTTTCGCTACGCCTCCGTAACTTAGGAGGCAAGTGCTTTGAGAATACAGCACTTGCCTCTCTGACTTAAGGCGGCGTAGTGTAAATAGGATACGCTACGCCACCTCAAAGATGCGCCGCCGTACCTGAATCTGGCCCTATGTCTGCTAAAGATTGATCTGATATGACCAATGGTTCTGACTCCAGGTGACATCTTGCTTCCCATTATACTCTATGGGCATTTCTTTCTATCATTTATCAGCCATTCCATAGAAAACAGCTGTAATCCCAAATAATCTCAATCTTACAATCTGTTATTCTACTTGAGGAACACCTGTGGAAAAGATAAATGTCTCTCAGATTTGCCTGCAAATGAGTTTATATTTTACTTCCCAGTATACTCTATGGCAGGGGTGCCCAACCAGTGGCCTGGGGGCCACATGTGGCCCGTGGAGCCCTCTGTTGTGGCCTGCAACCTCCTGCTCTGGGATGGTGGTTTGGCAAGCCCAGATCGCAGGTTGCCAACTTGCCATCCCAGAGCATCAGTGTTGTGAATAAAGCCGGCGGTAGAGAAAGCAAGCAGCTGCAGAGCAGAGCCACATAAGCTGATGCTTCCTGTGTAGCGCTAGCTCCTGTCACAATCAATACCAAATGCACTCTGCTGGGACAGCAACAGCCGAGGAAAACTGAATGGAAGGTAAGTTTATTACTGAAATCACAGTGTATATATGGGCATATCTTTTTTGCAGTGGTTACTAGGCTGCTTTCAAACTAACCCACAGGTGCAGCACAGTGCACCTGCATTGAGCCATAGATTTCTGTTATTACCTGTGGGTTTGGTGCGCTTTCAGAAATTGAACCACACCTGCAGTATATAATAGAAGTCTATGGCCCCGTACACACGATAGAATCCATCCGCTGAAAAATCTCAGCGGATCGGTTTCAGCGGATAGATTCTATGGTGTGTACATTCCAGCGGATATTTATCCGCGGATATTTCCGAATTCCAGCAGATAAAAATTTGTTGACATGCCAACAAATATATCCGCTGGAATCGGATCCCACGGATCGATCCGCTGGTCTGTACAGACTCACCGGATCGATCCGTCCGAGGGGATCCCCCGCATGCGTCGTAATGATTCGACGCATGCGTGGAATTCCTTATATGACTGCGTCGCGCACGTCGCCGCGTCATCATCGCGGCGACGTTCGCGACACGTCATCGCCAGAGGATTTCGGCGCGGATTTCGATTCGATGGTGAGTACACTCCATCGGATGGAAATCCGTGCAAATCCTCGAGAGGATTTATCCGCGGATACGGTCCGCTGGACCGCATCCGCGGATAAATCCTCTTGTGTGTATGGGGCCTATGACAAAGTGCAGCTAACCTGCAGACAAGCCACAGGTGCATGCGGTGCATCAGTATGAATGCAGCCTCGGACCCAATCGGACCCTCCATTCACCTCTATGTCCATTCACCCCCACTTACCTCCAATCTGATCCGGTTAAAAAAGAAAAAACAGAAGGGGATCCTTCTCCTTGCATCTGGGTGGATTGAATTGGAGGGTCCATAGAGTAGCAGGGGCTGTGTCCGTGTCCGTTCAGCATATGCAGCATGGACACAGACCTGTCATCAGCCCATTACACTCATTTTGTCCCGCGACCAGTTACCAAGTTGCTTCAGTGGCCCTCACTCTTCAAAAGGTTGGGCACCCCTGCTCTATGGGCATTCCATTTTGTCCTAGGTTTGTCATTCCATAGAAAACAATAGACATTGAAATATTTTGTTTCGGAATTTCGTTTTCGTCCAAAAAATACATTTATTTAGTTACTCACGAAATGTGTTTTTATTTATTTTGTTTTTCGTTAGAAATTGCATTTGTCCGAAAATCCGAATGAATTAAGGTTTAATCTGCCATTGAAGGCTTATGGTGTCTGTCGAATGTTCAAAGAAGTTTCGACGGAGCAGCAAAACTGTACGTCGAATCGTACATTTCCGGTCGAATGTTCCACCTACAAGCTATAGAAGAATTCTAATGTCGTATGACTAGTAATAATTATATTTATTAATTATTATTACTAGTCAACCAACATTAGAGTTTTTCTATAGCCTATGGGCCGAGCATTTGACCAGAAATGTACGATTGCAGTGTCGTACAGTTTAGCTGCTCCATCTAATGTTCTTTGAACATTCAACAGACACCATAAGCCTTCATTGACAGATTCAACGTTTGTATGTTTTTCGATGCTTTGTCAAATCTGCGTCGTTCATGTTGAATTGTCAAGTTAGTTCCAGCTATTTTACTGCTTCTCCTTTTTGGTTACAATCAGCCAACAACATTCATCATCATCATCATTATTTTTATTTTACTTCCCCCACCCAATTCCAGCAGCAATCTTTTCTCTCTATAACGTCGAATCTTTTCTCTCTATAATGTCAAATCTTTTATCTCTATAATGTTGAATCTTTTCTCTCTATAATGTCGAATCTTTTCTCTCTATAATATCGAATCTTTTCTCTCTATGTAGAATAATCTTGGACTAACAGAATTAAGGTTAGGCACATTCGACCAACGAAAACGAAAATAAAGCATTATGTTGGATCTTTCGTATTCTGCACTTTCTTTTTCGTTTGTTAAAACAGTAACGAAAATAGCTGAAATTCGGACGAAAATGTATTCGGACGAAAACGAATGCACATGTCTACTGATTGCTGTATAAATGACAATGGTACCAAAATAGTGTCAAAAGTGTCCCATGTGTCTGCCATACATGTCGCAGTCACAATAAAAATCTCAGATCGCTGACATTTCTAATAAAAAAAAAATATTAATAAAAATGCCATAAAACTATCCCCTATTTTGTAAACGCTATAAATTTTGTGCAAACCAATCAATATACGCTTATTGCGATTTTTTTTACTAAAAATATGTAGAAGAATACATATCAGTCTAAACTGAGGAAAAAAAATGTTTTTTTATATATATATTTTTGGGGGATATTTATTATAGCAAAAAGTAAAAAAATATTGCATCTATGGGCCAGATTCACATAGGTTAGCGGATCGTCATTGGTTTCGACGTTAACGTAAATGGTGTCCAGCCCCATTCACGGACGAGTTACCCAAACAACGTAAAATGTTTAAATCGCAACGCGGGAACAACGGCCATACTTAACATTGGCTGCGCCTCATAGACCCAGGGGTAACTATCCGCCGGAAAAAGGCGAAAAAAGCCGAACGCAAACGATGTAAAAAAAAAGTGCCGGGCGGTTGTTCGTTTCTGAATCAGCGTATCTCCTCATTTGCATATTTGTCACATAAATAAACCGAAATGCCACCTAGCGGCCGGCCTGGAATTGCAGCCTAAGATCCGACGGTGTAACACAGTTGCACCTGTCGGATCTTAGGCATATCTATGCGTAACTGATTCTATGAATCAGTCGCATAGATACGACTGACGTAAATCAGAGATACGACGGTGTATCATGAGATACACCGTCGTATCTCTTTGTGAATCTGGCCCAATGTGTCTATGGGACTATTGTTTCTATGGGAATATTTGATCATTCTCCAGAAGCGCATTTGTGAGGTTAAGCACTGTTGTTGGATGAGAAGGCCTGGCTCGCAGTCTCTGCTGTAATTAGATTTATAGCCAGATTCAGAAAGAGTTAAGCCGGCCTATCAGTAGATACGCCATCGTAACTCTGAATCTAAGCCGTCGTATATTTAAGTGTATTCTCAAAATGAGATACACTTAAATCTAGCTAACATACGACGGCCTGCACCATCGTATCTTAGCTTTCTATTTAGGCCGGCCGCTAGGGGCGTGAACGCTGATTTACGCCTAGAATGCGTAAATCAGCGAGATACGCCTTTTCACGAACGTACGCTTGCCTGTCGCAGTAAAGATATGCCATTTATGTAAGGCGTTTTCAGGCGTAAAGTTAGTCCAACAAAAAGCTGGCCCAGCCAATGTTAATTATGGACGTCGGTCCTGCGTCGAATTTTGAAATGTTTACGTCGTTTGCGTAAGTCGTCCATGAATGGGACTGGGCGCAATTTACGTTCACGTCGAAACCAATAAGTCTTTGCGGCGTAATTTGGAGCATGCGCACTGGGATATGTCCACGGACGGCGCATGCGTCGTTCATAAAAAACGGCAATCACGTCGGGTCACGATTAATTTGCATAAAACACGCCCACCTCTTCACAATTTGAATTAGGCGCGCTTAGGCCGGCACATTTACGCTACCCCGCCGTAACTTAGGACGCAAGTGCTTTGTGAATACAGCACTTGCCTCTCTAACTTACGGCGGCGTAGCGTAAATAGGATACGCTACGCCGGCTAAAAAATACGCCGCCCTACGTGAATCTAGCTATTAGACTTAGAATGGGGGTGGGAGTAGATTTAAACTTAGTTAGGTTTTGACTTGCCTTCCAATTCAAGCTAAGACTTTTACCAAACACACCAGCCATCCACACATCAGACAACAATTATTAAAAGAAATGTGTTTTTTTCTGGAGTTCCACCTTAACATTAACAGCAGTTTCAAAATGCAAAGTATCAACAATTATTGTAAATTGTATAAAAGCAAGAAGTTTAGGATAATTTAGTATAGAATGGTTAATTATATCACACCATGTTTATAATGGTGAAACAGTGCTGTTTTATGTCACATAAACTGGAGAATGTTGATGACATGTTCTGCTGGCCTTAGCTTCTACATTTGCCTTATTAGCTAGGTGACAAAACGGAACTATAATTACTGCTATGTTTTTAAATGTCTTGAAAGCTAAAAATGTGTGAAAATGAAATAGACCTTTTAGTTGTTATTTGATTCTAAAGGCATACATTTTAGATGTATTTTCACACTATAAAACTGTTCCCTATTTGGAAATTAAATTGACCTTTCACCCCAACCCCTTTCCTCTAAAATAAATGAATGTCACAAATTTAAATGTGTAGGAAAAAGACAACTGTGCCAGTTAAACTTATTTTTCCTTTTTTCCCATTATGTAATAAAGTTTATATGATCTGTAGCTACTATGTGTTCCAGGATCTGTAATAAAGATGTCAAACTGTGCATACTCCTGTGCCAACAGTATGACCAAATTCCATCAAACACATAAACACTAGTATACGTTTATAACAGCCCCTACAGGAGATCAGCCTGTGCAAACTGGCACAGTATTAATTAGCTGAGAGCATGGTCAATATTAAGGTAAAATAATAATAAATACAAACACATTTAACAAAAAAAAGGGACTTTAATTTTCTTGGTGAAAGCAAGAAAAGATAAATAATCTTAATACACAAAAGTTTCAAGTCACTAATGTCTACTTAATACAACAGCATCATTTGGGACTATTGGGAGCAATGACGTTATGATAATAAATAATACTAAGTATTATTTTAATAATAAAAATAATATTTTTTTTCCAATAAAACAGCTCTGCACAAGAGCAATAGCACTGTAAAGTAAAACCAAATTAGCCAACCACATTTAGGTTGCTTTAGTTTGTTCAGTAACAGATGATTTCTGATTGGTCAATATAGACCACTAATGTACTGTACTTATATACTGTAAATAATTTTTCAAATATAATAACCTCTATCAAAATGATACAGGCCCTGTACCATGTGATTGCTGTGACTAATTACAGCATCACAGTAGTAAGCAAGGTTTCATGAATGAAACCTTTGAACAGTGTTGGAGATTGCTTATTACCATAATCATTACTGTAATAAGCAGTGAGAGTACAAACAAACACAAAAAATCCCATCACCCCCCAGAGTAGTGCAGTGTCACTATTATAATACTGCAATGCTCTGGTGACAGTACGTAAAAACAAATGGTAAAAATCAGTATATCAGAGCCACCAGCCATTATCTCTGATCACCGCCACAGCAGTACAATGTCACCAGACCAGTGCAGTCAGTCAGTATCGCTAATCACCGTTGCACTAGTCAGTGTCCCTAATCACTGACACATCATTTACTGTGTTCCTAATCACACTTACTCCAGATAGTGGGGGTTATTTACTAAAGAAAAATCCACTTTGCACTGCAAGTGCACTTGAATGTGCACTGAAAGTGCACTTGGAAGTGCAGTCGCTGTAGATCCAAAGGGGACATGCAAGGAAAAAAAAAAAGAATTTTAGCTTGCACACGATTGGATGATAAAATCAGCAGAGCTTCCCCTCATTTCAGATCTACCCCTCATATTTACAGTGACTGCACTTCCAGATGCACTTTCAAGTGCACTTGCAGTGTACTTGTAGTGCAAAGTGGATTTGCCTTTCGTAAATAACCCCCAGTGTGTCCCTGATCACCACAATACCAAATACTATGTTCCTGATCACTGCCACACAGGTACTAAGTTCATGATCATCTCCACTAGGGATGAACCGAACACCCCCCCGTTTGGTTCGCACCAGAACCTGCAAACATACCAAAAGTTTGTGTGAACTTTAGAACCCTGTTAAAGTCTATGGGACTCAAACGTTTGAAATCTAAAGTGCTAATTTTAAAGGCTAATATGCAAGTTATTGTCCCAAAAAGTGTTTGGGGACCCGAGTCCAGCCCCAGGGGACAATGCAAAAAAAGTTTTAAAAATGGTCGTTTTTCGGGAGTAGTGATTTTAATAATGCTTAAAGTGAAACGATAAAAGTGAAATATTCCTTTAAATTTCGTAACTAGGTATAGTATGCCCGTGAAGTAGCGCTTGTTTCCTGTGCTTAGAACTGCCCCTGCACAAAATGTAATTTCTGAACGAAAAAAAGTAATTTTAAATCACTCGCGGCTATCATGAATTGTCGGCTCCCGGCAATACAGAGAAAAGTCATTCATAAAAAAGAAAAATGCCAAAAATAGGGGGCCAAATTCAATTTCCAGGCCCTTCAGGTCTGGTATGAATATTAAGGGGAACCCTGTGTCAAATTTAAAAAAAACATGATGTGGGGTTTCCCCCAAATATCCATACCAGACCCTTCAATTCTGGTATGGATATTAAGGGGAACTCCACCCCCCAAAAAAATGGTGTGGAGTTCCCCCCAAAAATAAATACCAGACCCTTTATCCGAGCATGCAACCTGGCAGGCTGCAGGAAAAGAGGGGGGATGAGAGAGCGCCCCCCTCCTGAACCATACCAGGCCACATGCCCTCAACATGGGGAGGATGCTTTGGGGGTTAGTGACCCCTCAAAGCACCATGTCCCCATGTTGATGGGGACAAGGGCTTCATCCCCACAACCCTTTCCCGGTGGTTGTGGGGGTCTGCGGGGGGGGGACTTATCGGAATCTGGAAGACCCCTTTAACAAAGGGGACCCCCAGATACCGGCCCCTCCCATGTGAATGGGTAATGGGGTACATTGTACCCCTACCATTTCACAAAGAAAGTGTAACAAATTGTAAAAAAAACACAGACACTGTTAGGAAAGTCCTTTATTAAAAATTAAAAAATGTAAATAAAAAAAAAATGATTCCAGAGGTGGTAATCCACTCTCGGTCTCTGCTCCAATGCTGTCGGTATCCTGCTATGGGTGATCTCCTCTCCTGGGTCCAGCAATGAGAAGATCTCTCTTCATCCAGGTCCAGGATCCAGAGATGAGATGTCTGCAGCGCATCCTGTCTCCACCGGAGACACCGGGGAATGATGCAGCGGGAGCCAGTGACAGCTCTTATGTAGCTGCGGACTGGGCCTCTGACGCAAGGGGAAACCCAGGCTTTCCCAGTGACGTGTGGGTGACCCCGCCCCCTCTGATGCAACAGGAAACCTGCGTTACATCAGATGGGGCGGGGTCACCCGCACGTCATTGGGTAAGCCCTGGTTTCCCCTTGCGTCAGAGGGGGATGGGTCACGTGATGGGTGGCCCCGCCTTCAGCTACATAAGAAATGTCACTGGCTGAAGCCGCCTCATTCCTGGGCTGTCTCCGGTGGAGACAGGTAATGCGTGTGCTGGATGGACATCTCATCGATGGATCCTGGACCTGGGTGAAGAGGAGATCTTCTAATCGCTGGACCCCAGAGAGGAGATCACCCATTGCAGGATACTGACAGCATTGGAGCGGAGACCGAGAGTGAATTACCACCGCTGGAATCTTTTTTTATTTTTTTATTTTTAATAAATGACTTTCCCAACGGTGTCTGTGTTTTTTTTTTTTTTTTTACAATTTGTTACACTTTCTTTGTGAAATGTTAGGGATACAATGTACCCCATTACCAATTCACATAGGGGGGGGCCGGGATCTGGGGGTCCCCTTTGTTAAAGGGGTCTTCCAGATTTCGATAAGCCCCCAGCCCGCAGACCCCCACAACCACCAGGCAAGGGTTGTGGGGATGAGGCCCTTGTCCCCATCAACATGGGGGGGTCTGGTATGGATATTTGGGGGGAACCCCACGTCATTTTTTTTTTATTTGACGCAGGGTTCCCCCTAATATCCATACCAGACCTGAAGGGCCTGGTAATTGAATTTGGGGGACTTTGGGGGACATTTCTCTGTATTGCCGGGAGCCGTCAATTCATTATAGCCGCGAGTGGTTTTAAATTACTTTTTGTTACTTCAGAAATGACACTTTGTGCAGGGACAGTTCTAAGCACGGGAAACATGAGCTGGCATACTTTACACACCCCCTAGGCACGAAATTTAAAGGAATTCTTCACTTTTATTGTTTCACTTTAAGCATTATTAAAATCACTGCTCCCGAAAAAACTGCAGTTTTTAAAACTTTTTTTGCATTTATACATGTCCCCTGGGGCAGGACCTAGGTCCCCAAACACTTTTTATGACAATAACTTGCATAGAAAGCCTTTAAAATGAGCACTTTAGATTTCTCCCATAGATTTTTTACAGGGTGTTCCGCGGCTTTTTAAATTTGCTGCGAACACCCCAAATTGTTCGCTGTTCGGCAAACAGGCAATGTTTGAGTCGAACTCGAAGTTCATCCCTAATCTCCACACCAGTTACTGCACCTCTGATTACTGCCACACCAATCATATTGTCCCTAACCAATCATATTGACCCTAATCAGCACCACACCTGTTAAAATGCCCCTGATCACCATTTACTTGTTTATTTTCTAAACTGTGATTATTTTGTGGGTGTTTCTACTGTCCGGGTGCTCCAGGGACTACAAAAAATTGATAGTTAGGATGAATAATTTATGCCCAGAGAACACCTTAATGAGCTCCCTGGATTTTGGGCCCCTCTGAATGTATAGGCTGTAAAAAAAAGTCTCACGCATGTGATATCATCATATTCAGGTGGAGTAGCAGAATATGCTTTGAGGTGTTCATGATTTGTGTATGAAATATCTTATTAATGGACAACTCTTTGTAAAAATAAAATAAAAAATTGCCTGCATTTTCCAAAAACTTGTCAATGACAATTTAAAAAAACTCACTACGCCTTTCAGAAAATACCCGGAAGTGTTTGCTTTCTAAAAATTGGGTAATTTTTGTAGGTTGTGTGGTGCTCCAGGACTTTCAAAATGTGATAGGTAGTCAGGAAATTGGATGCATAATTTACATGTAATTTATGCTCTTTGAAAGCCCAAATTCCCATATTCAGGAAGCATATCAGAATGTGTTTTGGGGGTGTGATTATAAGTACAGTATGTCTATGCTGTGTGTGAGAAATAGAAACTTTATGAAAAAAATCCCCCAAAATTAACAAAAAATCATGACGAAAAAATTACAACTTACAAAACTCATCATGCCTCTTACTAAAATACCTTGGACTGTCTACTTTTCAAGAGGTCTTTTGTACTGTCCTGGCATTTTAGGGTCTCAAGAAATGAGCAGTCAGTACATCAGGAATGATCAATTTTCAAATATATATATACCTTAGTTTGTAGACTCTATATTTTTCACACAGACTAAAGCTAAATAATATACACTGATCTGGTTTATTTTTGCTATGGAAATGTAGCACAATGCTTTTTTTCCTAGATTCATGAAGAAAGATAATTTGCAATTTTTTTACAACAGACTTCTTTTTTTTTTCAAAATGTGCTGTGTTTTTGTGTTTACATTAGCACAAAATGAAAACCCAGTGGTAAATAGATACCACCAAAAGAAAGCTCTATCAGTCTCAAGAAAATCGTATACATTTTATTTTGGGTACATTATCATTTGAAGTGTGAAGCGCTGAAACTTGGCCCAGGCAGGAAGGTGTAAAAGTGCTTGGTATTGAGGTGGCTAAAGTGATACTATGGCAAACAGAAATAACTGTATACCATACTTTAAATTAGTGTGGCAAAGAGCCATGAAGTTGCAGACTGAGTAAGAGCAAAACAATGTTGTAATTTGAGTTCCTAAAATATCTGACGATATATGGAATGTTTCAAACAATTAATGGAAATAGGAGGAGGCAGTTATGCAAAGCCTATGCCCCTGCAGGAAAGCACACATGGCCCACGATAAATTACAGTACTTATTGTTGGTAAGTAGAATTGACCCAAATATCAGATTACGTTAATGAGTATCTAAACCTCAAAACAAAAATGTAATACATTGCAGCTTACCAGTACTTAGATGTGGTAGCAGTTAGTAAAAATGTTGTGTTCTTTTTTCAATATGTTTTTCCTTTATTTTTACTTGGTAATTCTTCTAGTAACACACCTCCTGTACTAGGATAACAACTCCTACTCACTCTCCTGTATCAGGACAACAGAAACAACATAGGATTTTGGACCACATTTCACAGACTCATATAACATTTGGTTTTAGTGGTTTAGAATTTAAAAGCTTTCTGGTGGAAAGGAACCTTAAAGGGGTTGTAAAGGTTATTTTTTTTTTTTTTAATAATAAACATGTTTTACTTACCTCCACTGTGCAGCTCGTTTTGCACAGAGTGGCCCCGATCCTGGTCTTCTGGGGTCCCTTGGCGACTGTCTCGGCTCCTCCCCACATCAGCTAACCCCCTTCATGGAAAGCTCTCTCCCAAGGGAGTTATATTGCAGGCTGGCTATAGCTGCCGACTGTATCACTCGCCCCTGCCCCCCCGGCGCGCCACGTCATTGGTTTGATTGACAGCAGTGGGAGCCAATGGGTGTGCTGCTATCAATCATCCAATGAATGAGCCGAGAAGAGGCGAAAAGCCCGGTCGAGAAGCCTGCTCGTATACGATGCGGGACTTTCGAGGGCTCAGGTAGGTAAATGAGGCGGCAAACATCATAGAATGCATTAAGATAAAAAAACATGAACCTTTACAACCCCTTAAAGGCTGTTTCTGCCTTATATCTGCTTATACGGTTGTCTAGGCATTTATACTGGCTTACCAACCTGCTCTTATAGGAAGTAGGTTGAATGATGCTGGCTGTCATTCGATCCAGAAAGCTGAGGACATCTTGTGGTAGATAAGGAGTACTGCAGGAAACAGCTCCAGAGTGTAAGGTGCAGATTCACATAGAGCCGCGTAAAATTGTGCGGGCGTAACGTATCTGATTTACGTTACACCTCCGCAACTTACACGGGCAAGTGCTGTATTCTCAAAGCACTTGCTCCGTAAGTTGCGACGGCGTAGCGTAAATCGGCCGGCATAAGCCCGCTTATTCAAATTTGGATCAGGGGGGTGTGTTTTAATGCAAAACTACTGTGACCCGACGTGATTGACCTTTTTTTGGAACGGCGCATGCGCCGTCCGTGGAATTTCCCAGTGTGCATTGCTCCAAATTACGCCGCAAGGACATCATTGGTTTCGACGTGAACGTAAATGACGTCCAGCCCCATTCACAGGTGACTTACGCAAACGACGTAACTTTTTCAAATTTCGACGCGGGAACGACGGCCATACTTAACATTGGCTGCGCCTCATATAGCAGGGGCAACTTTACACCGGGAAAAGCCTAACGTAAACGTCGTAACTTTACTGCGTCTGCCGCGCGTACATTCGGGAATTCGCGTATCTAGCTAATTTGCATACTCGGCGTGGAATTCGACGGAAGCGCCACCTAGCGGTCAAAAAAAAAATGCAGTTAAGATCCGACGACATAAGAGACTTACGCCTGTCAGATCTATTGGATATCTATGCGTAACTGTTTCTAAGAATCAGGCGCATAGATACGACGGCGCAACTCAGAGATACGACGGCGTATCTGGAGATACACCGTCGTATCTCGGTTGTGAATTTGGGCCTAAGTGTGTATTTTTTAATCTTTTAATAGGATATTCTATATTTTGGTTATATGTTTTATGTTTTACTGCATTAACTGTCACTGGAATTATTTCTACATAAATAGTAAGATTTTTAAAAGACAGTAACTTTTGATTCTGTTCATAAGGAACATACTGTAGATCAATGTACAGTAAATTTAAACCGATGAATGCTAGAAGTCACAAAGGAGTTTTATAACCTAAATAAAAGTATGTGCCTTGAGGCCTTATGGTTGTAGTATTCATCACTATCCTCTAATATCCTCATTTTTCAATAGGGAGTACTATATTTCCATGATAAACAAATCATGCAGCTCCACGCTTTGGTTGAACACATAATGAATAGACGTCCCTTAGACAAAAGGGAACAGACATGTTACTGGCACATAATTATGCTACAAATGGAAAGTTTAAAAGAAAGTGAAAGCAATCCATAAATGTTTCTTGGTAGACGCTATGTCTACATATTTTTTATTTTTTTTACCTCAGCAATGTCTGGTGGAGTGTGTTTTACCTGAGTGCATTCTCATTTGATCATTTTAAGAACAGGAAAAAGGAAATTGCACACTGGCTGGCTTTATGCTGAAAGTCCGGCAATCCCTTTATTGTTTAAACACACCAAATTCATATTTCTTCTTGTGATTCTGTCCTCCAAACAAAGACCAAATTGCTTTTAATAGACAGACCATGCAGACCATGTATAAAATATATTATGTTTTGGGAAATAGAATGCTGCTTTACTGTATCTGGATTTATATACATCTTGAAATGATTAACTGCACCTGCATTATTCATGAGAATAGATTCATTTAAAGCCTGGTGCATTGCACACATGAAGAAAAAAACAAAAGGTTAAAATAAGAGTGCATTATCTCCAAAAGAAAGCATCCTTCTGCCATCTAGTGGTGGATTTTTAGTACAGCAACATTACGGTGCATAGCTGTTAGGAGTTAGTTTAAATTTTCCAGGACTTATTCTGTAACATCAAATTCTAACTCCCACCATATATACTACAACCTAAAAAAGAAAAACCTTCACAGACATGTTGGCAATCATTTTGTATACCCCGAAACTGGTGCAGGAATATGAAGAAGTGGGATGAAAAATGTGTCAACATCATGGACTCACCCCTAACAGATTTGGGTTGTAAAGGTCCTAGGGCCAACAAGAATTTAGAAAGTACTCAAAAACAACTGCTTCAAGCCCAACTCTGGGAAATGTGAACGTTATCTATTACAGTGGTGCTGCATCCAGACTAGGGGAGAGAAAAATCAGTTTAATTTACCTGATCCTCTGCTCTGCTGGTAGATGATGCTCCCCTATGCTGTGGCAATGGACAGTCTATTAGTGTCATCACATCCAATGCAGGGTTATGGACGCTGCATTGCTCTTAATAATGTCAGGACCTTAGACCACTGAAGCATAGGGGAGAAGTTGCTGTGGGGACAGGTCCAGCATCTCTGAGGACTGGTTAAGTAAATCTATATTAACTTTAGATTGATCCTATGACCTGGAGAATAAGAATCTCCATAGACACTAAAAGGGCATTATTATAAAGCAGCAAATTCTCTGACAAAAGCTTCCCCAGTATTTATAAAACACATTTGCTGAGAAGATTAAGGGTCCTTTCACACCAGCGGACCGTATGTCCGTTTTTTCATCCATCTGTTTACGGATGAAAAAGGGACATACATGTATCCCTATGGGATAGCGGGTGTCAGCAGATGAATATCCGCTGACACTCGATCTCATCGGTGTCCGCTATGCTCTGATTCTGCAGATGGAGGAAAATCCTATTTTTTCCATCCATCTGCAGAGCGGATCGGGTGAACACGGACAGCCGGTCCGTGTTCATCCAATCCCCCCATAGGGGAGAGCGGAGATCTGCCGCCCTGTCATCTGTCGGCTCAGCGGGGATCAACGGAGCGATCCCTGCTGAGCAAGCGGATATATAAGGAATGGATCCTCACGGGATCCGATAGTGTGAAAGGGCGTTACTATTTTGTAGCCCAATGTAAGGCATATTTAAAACATATTTGCTCAACGTTCACCAAAGATCCTTAATTTAGCAATGGCTGTCTGATATATGTCAACATGCACACTTTTAAAGATAGAGAGAGATTTTAAAGTCAGAAGTTTTTTTTTATCTTAAAGCATTTCATGCATTAAGGTGGTTGTTAACACACTTATGTAAGCTTATATAATCCTGCTTGTTTCTTAAAGGGTTACTAAAGGAAATGTTTTCTTTAAAATAACAAACATGTTATACAGTACTTACCTCCACTGTGCAGTTCGTTTTGCACAGAGTGGCCCCGATCTACGTCTTCTGGGGTCCCTCGGCGGCTGTCTCTGGTCCTCCCCGCAAGAACTCACCACATTCATGCGAGAGAGCTTGCATGGTAATGAGTCCTTGCGGGCGCGCTCCCGTGATACAGCGAACGGCCATAGCCGCTCACTGTATCACTCGGCCCCGCCCCTCGGCGCGCCGCGACACTGGATGTGATTGACAGCAGCACCAGCCAATGGCTGCGCTGCTCTCAATCCATCCGCTCTAGCCAATCAGCGGCCAGGCTGAGCGGCAAAGAGGATCTCGGGACCGAGCGCGGGACTTTCAAAGGGTCAGGTAAGTAAAATGGGGGCTCAGGGGGGGCCGGCATCATCAGATGTTTTTTCACCTTAATGCATAGATTGCATGAAGGTGACATTTGTTTTTTCCTTTACAACTCCTTTAATGACAGGGGCTGTGTTTTACAAAAAAAAGCAGTTTATATCTTATTTGCTAGCGCCGATCAGTGATCACGTGACTTGCCAACTCTCTTCTCTACCCACCTGAGAGCTGCAGCGGGCAGGGCCAAGATTCCCCCGCTGACGTCAGCCGGGACGAAAGAAAGAGAGAAGGAGAGTGCCAGCCGGTCACAAAATCGCGGGAAGCTGCTCTGAAATACAGTAAAGAAGGCTTTTTTTGTTTTATAAAACACAGAGACAGGAGCTCCCAATGGCAGCTGTTTTTTTGCCCCCCTGGGCGGCAGCACCCCCCCTTCGTCTGCCTGCCCGCTATCTGCTGGTCAGTCCGGCACTCACCCTATCTAGGTGGTGGGTGGCGGGCATCAGGCAGCTGGCAGCGGCTCCTGCGTCCCCTTCTTCATCACTAGGTGCCCAATAGGATCGCCTGTCCTTTTAGCCAATCGGGTGATGGGTTTCAAGATTGGCAAGGAGGAGGTTTAGTGTTACAAATAGTGAATATTAATTAGCTTTTTATAACATACCTGGGTGGGCTCAATTTGCATTCTCTGCGCTCCGAGCCCACCTTATTTTGAAGCCTATTTGAGCCTCTGTCTCTAATTAGGTGCTTTTAAAAAAACACCCCCATTGGAATTTATGCATCTGGCATTCTGTATAAGGGCCGGATGCATGGATGGGGGGCGGCACCCATACACCCTTAATGGACAGGCCCGCTGGGAGAACCTGTTATTAAGTAACAAGTAGCATTATATAAGATTTTAAAAGTTATTACAGCAAAGGGGGGGGGGCGTGACACAGGAGCAGACAGGCAGGGAGGAGAAGGGGGAGAGGGACACAGGGAGACAGAGGAGAGCTGCAGATAGCAGCGCATGATGGAGGGATGTAAACTGACTAAGGTGTCAGGGCTCAGCAGCCATGATATTACAGAGGGGAGGGTCGAAACTGTCAGGATCAGCCAGGTATTTCAGGTGATACAGGGGGCCAAATTACACAACACAAATACTGTGCTGTTATTTATGCTTCCAAAGGACAGGATCCGCTGTTGTCAATCAGTCAGTCAGCCAATGAGGAGAGAGAGAGAGGGAGTGGGGCAGGGCCGCAGCTCTGTGTCTTAATGGAAACAGGGAGTTGTGACTTGGCTCGGGTGCCCCCATTGCAAGCTGATTGCTGTGGGGGGACTTGACAGGAGGGAGTGACCAGGAGCACAGAAAAGTGACCCGAGAAGAGGAGGATTTGGGCTGCTATGTGCAAATCCACTGCCACAGGGCAGGTAAATATAACATGTTTGTTATTTTTATAGAAAAAAACAAGACTTTACAATCACTTTAAGCCCTGGAAAGAGTCAAACTACAAGCCTCACAGGGGTCTGTCAGTATAGGAAGACATACAGAAAATACCATCATTATACAGAAACACTTTAGCACATGGTAAGAGTGCCTGTAAGTAGGCTAAACAAAGAATGTCTCTATAGTATCACAGGGAATGTCATTTTCATTGTGTTAAATAATTCACATATATATATATATATATATATAACACACATCAGTAAAACTGCTTCATTTGCTAGCACCAACATTTTAAGAAACTTGATTGGGTTCATTAATTAATACTAATCAGTACATGATTATGCAAGTAGACTTATTTACATATATAGCATAAAAGAATCAGGATTATCTTGATTGCAAATAACAATGCCTGTGACCTATAATAAGGTGATAATTCACATTTATAAAGAGTAAGGATGAAGTTCAGGTTAACCCTCACCATGAAAATCCAGCATGTTTATAATTTTTAATCATTTTATTGTAGATTTACCATAATGCACTGCATGGCTTTTAAAGTGTTACTAAACCCAGGACCTTGCATTCATTATATCTGGTCTCCGACAGTACACAGAACATGGAAATGCAATCTTTTGAGTAAATATAAACTGCCAAATACCTTTTCTCATCAGCAGTATATAGCAGTATTGTGTCCAGCTAAGCATTGGTAAAGCTTGTAGGAGGAGTTTTCATTCTCCTCTGACTCTGCTATGAGTCTGCATGACCCCTGACCCTCTGTCTGGACAGTACTGATGCTGTCACATGCACCCTTCCAAAAAATAAATACAGTAAATAAAAAAAACTCTCTATCAATACACACCAAACTGAAAATGTGCTGACCAAGGCTCTGTATTATCAGGAGATGGATTAGGGATGGTGGAAGAAGGGGATTATCAGAGAAGACAGAAACAAACAGCAATTTTACACAATGCAGAGGTTCCACAGTGAGTATAACAAGCATGCTTTACTGCATATACTGATTTTACTGTTGTGGGTTTAGTAACACTTTAATCTATGGCCAGCAGGCTTAAAAAGCCCATTCAAGGGCTTTGGATAAGCCAGTCCCCTCTCTATAAAAGGTTGGGCACTGAGCAGTCATAGAGGTTGATTTAATAAAACTGGAGAGTGCAAAATCTGGTGCAGCTGTGCATTATAGCCAATCAGCCTCTAACTTCAGCTTGTTCAATTAAGTTTTGACAAATAAAAAAAAACTGTAAGCTGATTTAGGTTTCTATGCAGAGCTACACCAGATTTTGCACTCTCCAATGTTAGAAAGTCAACCCCCATAGTGTTCATCTATTATAGAAAATGGATCGGTCATTGTGCAAATAACCCAATTTTTTTATTCTTATTATCTGGGATGTTTTTGTTTTTAATTAAATTTTGTGTGTGTGTGTGTTTTTTTCAGTCCAATGGTTAGCTTTGTTTTATTTTAGGTCACTGGTTAGCAATTTAAAGTGTTACTAAACCCTGGACCCTGCATTCACTATATCTGGACTCCGACAGTACACAGAACATGGAAATGCAATTATTTTAGTAAATAATAGCAGTCTTGTGACTTCTATCAGTGTCCGGCCATGCACTGGTTAGAGCTTTTAGGAGGAGTTTTCATTCTCCTCTAAATGGCCTATGAGGCTGCATGGCTCCTGATCCTTTGTCTGGCCCTGTGCTGATTACATGAAGCTTCCTGGAAAAAAAAAACTCTCTTTCACTACACACCAAACTGAGCATGTGCAGATTGCCTCCTAGGACTCAACCGATGGATTGGAGACAGTAAAAGAAGGGAGGATCAGAGAAGACAGGATACAACAGCCCTTTTACACGGAGGAGGAGGATCAACCTCGTAAGTTCCACAGTGAGCATAACATGCATGCTTTACTACATATATAGATTGATTTTACTGTTGTGAGTTCCGTGAATTCCGCCCCAAAAAATATATGGACACTTACCTGTCCAGAGTGCCCGCAATGTCAGAAGCCGATCTGTCCATCAGCTCTCGGATGCTGCTGACGCCATCTTCTGTAAAGGAATCAGGAAGTGAAGCCTTGAGGCTTCACTTCCTGGTTCCCTACTGCACATGCGTGAGTCACGCTGCGCATTCTCACTGGTCCCTGCTGGCTTCTGGGACCTGTGTGTCTCCCAGAAGACAGCAGAGGGGGACAGAGTAGGCACCAAACGTGGCGTAGGTCCCTGCGATCACCGCAGTGATCTATGCCCGGAAGTGGGAGCAAATACCTGTATTACACAGGTATCTGCTCCCTCCTGAAAGGTGTCCAATGGTGACACCGGAGGGGGGAGGATTCCAAAAAGCCGAAGTTCCATTTTTGTCCCATCCATGGCACACTTTTTTTTGCAAGGCTTAAATAAAAAGGGCTTTTGTTATTTTGGGGCTATATTGTTTATCATTTATGTTGATAGTGGCATTTTTGCTCAAAGTGCAGCACTTATATGTTGATATCTGATCTTTTGTTTGCATCATGCTGTTGCATAATTTAAAAGAAAAACAAAATACGAACAAGAACAATGTCCACCCAACCTTCCTCAAATTATATGACTCACACTCATCACATGGCCAATCCCTGTTGTAAGTATAGAAGCTAGGCAGCACCTATCCAGTATGCAGTATGCATACCCTCCCACCTCTAGGGCAGCATCCATTTTAGATTCATTCTGAACCTGTATTCTTAGTGAGAGGAGGGACAGTGTTGCTGCTGCAGATTTTAGAAAAGCGCTAGCTAGGCCAGTGTACTCCAGTCCTGAAAGACTCCTGAAAGACTCATCTGATCTCTGCTGTTATAACAGCACCCCAAACAGCCCTTGTTAGGGCTAATCAATCAGTCTGCTTTTTTTTTCTCTGTAATCTGTGCTGCGTGGTTTACAGAGAGAGACAGACAGATAGAGAGAGAGAGAGAGAGAGAGAGAGAGAGAGAGAGAGAGAGAGAGAGAGAGAGTGTAATTTTTTGGAGTTAGGCAGGCTAGTCAGTTAATGTTACAGTGTGTAGAGGATATATATACATCCCCAGAGTTGCACATATATTTATACACTGTATAGTTTAGTTAGATTAGAGGTGCAGGGTGCTGTGTAATATAAAGGGATCCAGTGGTGCAGGGTGCTATGTAAAGGGGCCCAGAGCTGTGGGGTGCTGTGTATTGTTAGGGGCCCAGTGGTGCAAGCTGCTGTGTAATATAAAGGGGTCCAGTGGTGCTGGGTGCTATGTAGAGGGGCCCAGAGCTGTGGGGTGCTGTGTAATGTAAGGGGCCCAGGCTCACAGTATTAACTGTGCCCACCTGCCTGCCAGTGCCACATCTCATCTATATTGTGATGGCACAGTTGATAAGATATAAAAACAAAATTCACTGCAATACTAAATAGTAGTCTTTTGTCTGCCAGGGTGTCTTTGCCTCACAGGGTAAACTGTGCCCACCTGCCTGCCAGTGCCACATCTCATCTATATTGTGTTGGCACAGTTGATAAGATATAAAAACAAAATTCACTGCAATACTAAATAGTAGTCTTTTGTCTGCCAGGGTGTCTTTGCCTCACAGGGTAAACTGTGCCCACCTGCCTGCCAGTGCCACATCTCATCGATATTGTGTTGGCACAGTAGCTTGCACGCATAGTACAACTAAACTAATCTAAAAAAAATGACAGGCAGAGGCAGGCCACCCCGCAGGGGCCGTCGGGGTCGTGGTGCTGTGATTCCCTTTGGCCCTAGAATAATGCCCAGTGTTCAGAGGCCACGTACCCTGAACTCAAAAAGTTCTGAGGACATAGTTGACTGGCTAACACAGGACACCCAATCTTCTACAGCTTCCGCTTGGAACCTTGACGCACCATCCTCCTCCAGCTCAGCTTCGGGCACCTCTCAAGTTACCACTCGCCCGCATGCCGCCACCACCAACACTAGCATCACAGCTGCTTCACTTGATCTGTCAGAGGAGTTATTTAACCATTATTGCCAGAGGATGTAGATAAAAGGGATATGAGTCAGGCAGCATTACACACATGGACGTATGGTGTAATGATGATGATGTACCCGCTGCCGCTTCCTTTGCTGAGTTGTCAGATACAAGTGAATCGGTTGATGATGACGATGTGTCCGGGGATGTCACGTGGGTGCCCACTCGAAGAGAAGAAGAACAGGGGGAAAGTTCAGATGGGGAGACAGAGAGGAGGAGGAGGAGACGAGTTGGAAGCAGGGGGAGGTCATCGCAAGGAGCTAGTGGCACAGTCAGACAGCATGTATCGGCACCAGGGGTCAGCCAGACAGCACGCCAATCAACGCATGCTGTTGCCACCACCAGAATGCCGGTATTGCAAAGCTCAGCAGTGTGGCATTTTTTTGTGTGTCTGCCTCTGATAACAGCGATGCCATTTGCAACCTGTGCCAAAAGAAACTGAGTCATGGGAAATCCAACACCCACCTAGGTACAACTGCTTTGCGAAGGCACATGATCGCACATCACAAACGCCTATGGGATCAACACATGATGACGAGTACAAGCACCACACAAGCTCAAAGCCACCATCCTCCTCCTGGTGCAGCATCTTCACTCCCGTCAACCACTGCTGTCCTCCTTGCCCCCTCTCAACCATCCGCCACTCAGTCTCTCACCTTGAACAGTTCCTGCTCATCTGCCCACAGTCAGGTGTCTGTCAAGGACATGTTTGAGTGTAAGAAGCCAATGTCACAGAGTCATCCCCTTGCCCGGCGTCTGACAGCTGGCTTGTCGGAACTATTAGCCCGCCAGCTTTTACCATACAAGCTGGTGGAGTCTGAGGCCTTCAAAAAATGTGTAGCTATTGGGACACCGCAGTGGAAGGTACCCGGCCAAAATTTATTTTCACAAAAGGCAATTCCCAACCTGTACTCTATTGTGCAAAGGGAGGTCATGGCATCCCTGGCACACAGTGTTGGGGCAAGGGTCCATCTGACCACTGATACCTGGTCTGCAAAGCACGGTCAGGGCAGGTATATCACCTACACTGTGCATTGGGTAAACCTGCTGATGGCTGCCAAGCATGTAATGCGTGGCTCTGCAGAGGGGTTGGTGACACCGCCACAACTTGCAGGCAGGTCTGCTGCCACCTCCTCTACTCCTCCTACTCCATCCTCTTTGATAACCTCCTCAGCTGAGTCCTCTTCTGCTGCTGCGTCTTGCTCCACATCAAATGCACCCCCCAGCTCCCCAGGGGCTATTCCACATCCCGGATACGACAGTGTCACGCCATCTTGGGGTTGACTTGCCTGAAAGCAGAGAGTCACACCGGACCAGCACTCCTGTCCTCCCTAAACGCACAGGTGGATCAGTGGCTGACTCCGCACCAACTGGAGATTGGCAAAGTGGAGTGTGACAATGGAAGCAATTTGTTGGCGGCATTGAATTTGGGCAAGTTGACACATGTCCCGTGCATGGCACATGTGTTGAATCTGATTGTACAACGCTTTGTGCATAAGTACCCAGACTTACAGGACGTCCTCAAGCAGGCCAGGAAGGTGTCTGACCATTTCAGGCGTTCCTACACAGCCATGGCGCACTTTTCAGATATCCAGCGGCGAAACAACATGCCAGTGAGGCGCTTGATTTGCGTTGAATTTCAACACTCCTAATGTTCGACCGCCTGCTCCAACAAGAAAAAGCCGTCAACGAGTATTTGTATGACCGGGGTGCTAGGACAGCCTCTGCGCAGCTGGGAATTTTTTTGGCACGTTACTGGATGCTCATGCGCAATGCCTGTAGGCTCATGCGTCCTTTTGAGGAGGTGACAAACCTAGTTAGTTGCACTGAAGGCACCATCAGCGACATCATCCCATTTGTTTTCTTCCTGGAACGGGCCCTGCGAAGAGTGCTGGATCAGGCCGTAGATGAGCGTGAAGAGGAAGAGGAAGAGTTGTGGTCACCATCACCACCAGAAACAGCCTTATCAGCATCACTTGCTGGACCTGCAGAAACGCTGGAAGAGGAGTGTGAGGAAGAGGAGTCAGAGGAGGAATGTGGCTTTGAGGAGGAGGAAGACCAACCCAAGCAGGCATCCCAGGGTGCTCGTTGTCACCTATCTGGTACCCGTGGTGTTGTACGTGGCTGGAAGGAAGAACAGACCTTCAGTGAGATCAGTGAGGACGAGGAACGGGACATGAGTAGCTCGAAGGAGAACGACCTGTACTGGGTGGCCACGCTACTAGACCCCCTGTATAAGCAGAAAGTGCCTGAAATGTTACCAAATTACCGGAAGTCGGAAAGGATGTAGCAGTTCCAAAATAAATTGAAAAGTATGCTTTACACAGCATACAAGGGTGATGTCACACCACAATGGGAATCTAACAGTGGAAGAGGTGAAAGAAATCCTCCTCCTACCATGACCACGCCGGTAAGGACAGGACACTTTACAGACGTGTTGTTGATGGAGGACATGCAGAGCTTTTTCAGTCCTACGCATCGCCACAGCCCTTCGGGGTCCACCCTCAGAGAACGACTTGAACAACAGGTAGCAGTCTACCTCGCTTAACTGCAAATATCAACACTCTGAGGAGCGATGAACCCCTTGACTACTGGGTGTGCAGGCTTGACCTGTGGCCTGAGCTATCCCAATTTGTGATAGAACTTCTGGCCTGCCCCGCTTCAAGTGTCCTTTCAGAAAGGACCTTCAGTGCAGCAGGAGGTATTGTCACTGAGAAGAGAAGTCGCCTAGGTCAAAAAAGTCTAGATTGCCTCACCTTTATTAAGATGAATGAGGCATGGATCCCGAAGGGACTGACAGTGGGCGATACATTTTGACTAAAGGCCTGATGAGATGAACTTCCTTGGGCTAAAAATGGTCCACACGCTGCTGTATTTTATCTCTGCATGCCGGATGACTTGCATGACTTATCCGCCACCAACTAGGATTCAAGCCTCAATGTTTTAGTGCACTTTCTGCCTTGAAAACATCAATTTTTCTGGCCGCTGCTACAATACCTAATTTTTCAGGCATGTGTATATGCCTAATTTGTCTGGCTTCTGGTGCAGCACTGTGGCTGCAAAAACAAAACAAAAAAAAAGGCACATACATGTGTCAATTCCCCTTCGTGGTCGTTACCTTGTTGTGGTGAAGGGGCTTGCGTATCACAATGAAACGACCACCTCTATGAGTGTGTTGGCAATGGCAATGTTGGCACACCCCAGATGATACGGTCGCTGCTTCATTGTGAACAGACCAAAAGCGATCGGCTGGATAATTTTGCATAGAAAAAACACATTATTTTTCTTTGTGATCATCTAAGGTGACCATTAAAGCCTACTAGGCCAACAATGGGACCACACTGCAGAATCATTTGTTTTCTGGGTCACTTAACTGTCACTGAACTACCTCAGCACGACCATAGGCTTTGAAAAAACCCCATCGCCTGCAATCTCCAAAACGTGCGCATGAGCACAGTCATCACTATACCAAGATTGACGCATAGAGGAATAAAATTTATGTCATGAGTGTGTCAACTATTGACAACTCTTTGCGGTTGTCTAAATTCTATTCCATACATGTCTCCTGATAGGGGACGTAACAGGGATTAAACTGATAGGAATAGTACTACTTAACATACCACTCATATTGGGATAGCACAGTACATTACACGGCGCACGCACAGATTTTTGTTAATTTAAAAAAAAAAGAGCACAGCCTCTGCGGAGCTGGGTATTTTTTGGCCGCATTACTGAACGCTCATGCACAATGGCTATAAGCTCATGCGTCCTTTTGCAGAGGTGACAAACCTGGTCAGTCAAAGAAAAAATTAAGGGTTCAGGGAACCCCCGTAAACCCTGAAACACCAACAGTAAAGGTGGGCGGGGAGGACTATAGCAGTACTTGGTAAAGTAGATACACTCAGAATCGAGCTATCATTAAAATAAGTTTAACAAAATTTATTGACATAGTATAAAAAACAAGAATTAAAAACAGAAAATATATTGATAAAATAATACACAAGACGTGACGGCAAACTGATCATCAAGCGTGCAATCCCTCGAAGAGGGGGGAGTTTCAGGTGAGGAGTTGGGGTCACGTAATGGACAATCTCGGGTCTCTACTAGTTTTGCGATTAATATCGCTTCGTCAGGAGACAATCTATAAATTAAAAACACAGAAATTACAATAATATCAACAAAATATACATAAGTTTATCCAAAAGGTGTGTAGAATACACACCCTCTGGAGTACATAGTGTAACATTTAATAGAGGGATTAAGGGTCATGTCTCCTACCTAGGGGCACAATGTCCCAACAGCCCAAACAAGTCCAGAACGACCACAGAGTTGGTGACTCAAACGGAGGCCAGAAAGAGGTCTGAAGGACATCTATTGATATAATTGGATATCAGTGAAAATAATACAAGAAGTGCTAACTGAAAAAGAAGGGGGGGGAGGGGGGTGAAGAAGGGGACAGGGTTGGGTACGAGGTGGGAGAGGGGAAGAGAGGGGAAGGAAGGGAGGGGGGGGGGAGTGAGGAAGAAGGGAAAGGCAGGGAACTGTGAGGGAGAGGAAGAGTAAAAGAACCAGATAGCCAGGGTAGGTGACCCCCTGAACATCACATAGTCAAGGGTGGGGACGAGGGAGATGAGGGAAGAGGAAGGTTTGGGGGTGACTAAGGAAGTGCATACGGGCTATGATGAACCAGAGCCAGGTGAGCAGTGAGCAATTAGGGTGATCCCAAAAGGTGAAAAATAAATAAATGAATAAGTCATAAGGTATACCTAATTACCCGACAGGTAAAAGGGTATCACAGGTGATAATGGGTCCCAGGACCAGAAAAGTCCCAAGCGATGAGACCAACAAGATAGTGAGCGTGGACCAGGATAAAGTGAAAAATTCCAAGTGTGTAAGTGAAAAAACATAAGGTTACCAAATCAATGCTGGTCACAGCGCTAACACCTAGGCGGTTAATAAGAAGGATGAAACATTAGAATGGATAAGCAGCGCCACAGTAAGTATCAGAGGTAAAGGCAGAAAGACTTACTCTAAAGTGCATGGTGATGCACTTCTCCTGGGACCCAGGCTCCAATGCAAGGAACCTGGAGAAAACTCCAGGTTTATGTAGGTCAGATGGGACGTGCGTGGGCGTCGGTTGTGGATGACGTCACCACAGCGTCACCGCATCGGTAGACGTGCGGATGCATCTGTGGGGATTCACCATCCACACCGACATGTATAGCCACTCAAAGTTAGAGGGCTGGATAAAATGCTGTGGGGCGGGCCCAGATTGTTGCCGGACGTCAGCACGCTCAGTCGGCGTATGTGCGCATGCGCATCGTGAACTAAGGGCTGATGCCGGTCTGGAATCTGCCATTAGTGTGGGCATAGCGTGAGAGTGGTGAAAAGACAAACGTGAAGGGGTGGGGCGGAGGGACTAGAACGTCAGAGTCAATTAAACAACCATGGTCACTGGGCAAGTCGGGGGAGGAGGGACAATAAGGCTGGAGACATGAACCTGTGTGAAGTAAGGTATAAATGGGTAAACAAAATAGGTAATAACAATTGAATATACATGAAAAAAATATAAATCTTTGTACAGGAACAGTAAGGTATTGGTATAGTAATAAGTAGCACCGTAACATACAATGATGCTTGCAACAAAAACAGAACAATTTGTTTACACAACATGGTCTATTACATAGGGCAATTACCAAGATTACAAGGCAAATGACAGTGAATGATTCAATAACCTGGATGGTCGAAGAGACCCAAAGGGGCAGACAACAAATCATCCAAAGCTCTAGGGCGTTTATACGGAGGGGGGGGAGAAAAAGCAGACTAAATATGGGAATACAATCCAGGGTGTGGGTGGCACTGCCATGGCAGTAGACAAAAAGATATTATGGTAATTAAAGGAAGGGTCTAAAAGAGTTAATTTCATTGAGGCCAGGGGGTATAGTGGCCTGCAATCTTTCGATCCACAGGGTCTCTCGTTGTAGCAGAGCTTTATCTCTGTCTCCACCCCTGGGGTCGATGGGCAATACTTCCAATACCAAGAATTTAACTGCACGGGGGTTATACCGATGGTAGAGGCCTATGTGTCGGCCTATTGTGGTAAGTTTGCCGTTAGTAGAGCAATACAGATGGTCCCCTATCCTTTGTCTTAATTCTCTTATGGTTTTGCCCACATAGAATGCATGACAATCACAAATCATTAAGTAAATGATGACTCCAGTAGTGCCACATTGTGCTGAGAAATGTGGAGAAAAATGTTCTCCATTCGGGAGTATGTACCGGTGCCTCGAAAAGATCCAGGGGCAACGGGGGCACTGGCCACAGGCTGACGTGCCTCGTGGACCCGGCGCCACAGATTTGTCAGGTTTGTCATGACTACTTATTAACCGGTCTTTGAGAGAATGTGCTCTACGAAAGACATTTTTCTCCACATTTCTCAGCACAATGTGGCACTACTGGAGTCATTTACTTAATGATTTGTGATTGTCATGCATTCTATGTGGGCAAAACCATAAGAGAATTAAGACAAAGAATAGGGGACCATCTGTATTGCTCTACTAACGACAAACTTACGAGAGACCCTGTGGATCCTTCCTTTAATTACCATAATATCTTTTTGTCTACTGTGCCACCCACACCCTGGATTTTATTCCCATATTTAGTCTGCTTTTCCTCCCCCCCCTTTGTTTAAACGCCCTGGAGCTTTGAATGATTTGTTGTCTGCCCCTTCGGGTCTCTTCGACCATCCAGGTTATTGAATCATTCACTGTTATTTGCCTTGTAATCTTGGTAATTGCCCTATGTAATAGACCATGTTGTGTAAACAAATTGTTCTGTTTTTGTTGCAAGCATTGTTGTATGTTACGGTGCTACTTATTACTATACCAATACCTTACTGTTCCTGTACAAAGATTTATGTTTTTTTGCATGTATATTCAATTGTTATTACCTATTTTGTTTACCCATTTATACCTTACTTCACACAGGTTCATGTCTCCAGCCTTATTGTCCCTCCTCCCCCGACTTGCCCAGTGACCATGGTTGTTTAATTGACTCTGACGTTCTAGTCCCTCCACCCCGCCCCTTCACGTTTGTCTTTTCACCACTTTCACGCTATGCCCACACTAATGGCAGATTTCAGACTGGCATCAGCCCTTAGTTCACGTTGCGCATGCGCGCATACGCCGACTGAGCGTGCTGACGTCCGGCAACAATCTGGGCCCGCCCCACAGCATTTTATCCAGCCCTCTAACTTTGAGTGGCTATACATGTCGGTGTGGATGGCGAATCCCCACAGACGCATCCGCACGTCTACCGACGTGGTGACGTCATCCACAACCGACGCCCACGCACGTCCCATCTGACCTACATAAACCTGGAGTTTTCTCCAGGTTCCTTGCATTGGAGCCTGGGGCCCCATACACACGGGAGGATTTATCCGCGGATACGGTCCAGCGGACCGTTTCCGCGGATAAATCCTCTCGAGGATTTCAGCAGATTTTAATGCGATGGAGTGTACTCACCATCGCATTGAAATCCGCGCCAAAATCCTCTGGAGATGACGTGTCGCGCCGTCGCCGCGATTATGACGCGGCGATGGGCGCGACGCTATCATATAAGGAATTCCACGCATGCGTTGAATCATTGCGACGCATGCGGGGGATCCCTTCGAACGGATGGATTCGGTGAGTCTGTACAGACCAGCGGATCCATCCGTTGGGATGGACTTCAGCAGATGGATATGTTGTGCATGTCAGCAAATATCCATCTGCTGGAAATCCATCCCAGGGGAGATTTATCCGCGGAAAAAGATCCGCTGGCGTGTACACACCATAGGATCTATCCGCTGAAACCCATTTGCTGGGATTTATCTGCGGATGGATTCTATGGTGTGTATGGGGCCTGGGTCCCAGGAGAAGTGCATCACCATGCACTTTAGAGTAAGTCTTTCTGCCTTTACCTCTGATACTTACTGTGGCGCTGCTTATACATTCTAATGTTTCATCCTTCTTATTATCCGCCTAGGTGTTAGCGCTGTGACCAGCATTGATTTGGTAACCTTATGTTTTTTCACTTACACACTTGGAATTTTTCACTTTATCCTGGTCCATGCTCACTATTTTGTTAGTCTCATCGCTTGGGACATTTCTGGTCCTTATTCATTTATTTATTTTTCACCTTTTGGGATCACCCTAATTGCTCACTGCTCACCTGACTCTGGTTCATCATAGCCCGTATGCACTTCCTTAGTCACCCTCAAACCTTCCTCTTCCCTCATCTCCCTTGTCCCCACCCTTGACTTTGTGATGTTCAGGGGGTCACCTACCATGGCTATCTGGTTCTTTTACTCTTCCTCTCCCTCACAGTTCCCTGCCTTTCCCTGTTTCCCAATCCCCCTCCCTTTCCCTTCTTCCTCACTTTCTCCCCCCCTCCCTTCCTTTCCCTCTCTTCCCCTCTCCCACCTCGTACCCAACCCTGTCCCCTTCTTCACCCCCCTCCCCCCCTTCTTTTTCAGTTAGCACTTCTTGTATTATTTTCACTGATATCCAATTATATCAATAGATGTCCTTCAGACCTCTTTCTGGCCTCCATTTGAGTCACCAACTCTGTGGTCGTTCTGGACTTGTTTGGGCTGTTGGGACATTGTGCCCCTAGGTAGGAGACATGACCCTTAATCCCTCTATTAAAGGTTACACTATGTACTCCAGAGGGTGTGTGTTCTACACACCTTTTGGATAAACTTATGTATATTTTGTTGATATTATTGTAATTTCTGTGTTTTTAAGTTATAGATTGTCTCCTGACGAAGCGATATTAATCGCGAAACTAGTAGAGACTCGAGATTGTCTATTATGTGACCCCAACTCCTCACCTGAAACTCCCCCCTCTTCGAGGGATTGCACGCTTGGTGATCTGTTTGCCGTCAAGTCTTGTGTATTGTTTTATCAATATCTTTTCTGTTTTTAATTCTTGTTTCTTATACTATGTCAATAAATTTTGTTACATTTAAAATCGAGCTATCATTGAAATAAGCTTATCTACTTTACCAAGTACCGCTATAGTCCTCCCCGCCCACCTTTACTGTTGGTGTTTCAGGTTTTACGGGGGTTCCCTGAACCCTTCATTTTTTCTTTGAATACTAGGATGATGGTACAGCTTTAACTAACTTATATTTTCTAATGCTAGAGGTTCAATTTATTCAGTCAAACCCAAGGCAACATCATCGACCTCATCCCATATGCAATTTTTCTGGAGTGTGCCCTGCGAAGAGTGCTGGATCAGGCCGTAGATGAGCATGAAGAGGAAGAGTTGTGCTCACCATCACCACCAGAAGCAGCCTTGTCGTCATCGATTGCTGGACCTGCGGCAACGCACAGTAAGTGAGTGAGTGAGAAACTTATATAGCGCAGCAACATACGAACTGAATCGCCTCTGGGCGCTTGTTGTCTTTTTCTCCTTTGTCCTCAAAAGAGATGGGTTTTGATCTTTCTCCTAAAGGCCAAGTGATTCTCCTACAACCGAATGCTGGTTGGTAAAGCGTTCCATAGTCTAGGTCCTTGGACCGCAAATCTTCTTTCTGAGAGAGAGGAGTCTGAAGAAGAGGAGTCAGAGGAGGAAGGTGACTTTGAGGAAGTGGAAGACCAACCATAGCCGGCATCCCAGGGGGCTTGTTGTCACCTTTCAGGGACCCTTGGTGTTGTACGTGGCTGGGTGGAGGAAGAGACATTCAATGATGTCAGTGAGGACAAGGAACGGGACATGGCTAGCTTGGTATCCAACCTTGTGTAAATGGGGAGTTTGCGGTTGTGCAAATGGACTGTTTGCAGTTGTTTGCTGTGCGGTAAACGGGGAGTTTGGTCTGTCACTGTGAACCCTAACCCTAACCCTGTTACAGACAGGGTTAGGGTTACAGATAGGGTTAGGGTTACAGACAGGGTTAGGGTTACAGATAGGGTTAGGGTTACAGACAGGGATAGGGTTAGGGTTACCCTGTCTGTAACCCTAACCCTGTCTGTAACCCTAACCATGTCTGTAACCCTAATCCTAACCCTATCTGTTACCCTAACCCTAACCCTGTCTGTAACCCTAACCCTAACCCTATCTGTAACCCTAACCCTTATACTACCTGATCGATACAACATCATACCTGATGTTTTAAAGCATGTTATTCCAATTTATGAATGTTAGGTGATTTATGCCCTTTATGGATTAAAAATGGACTCTGCGACAACTACGTAATTTTCCATGGGAGTTTTGCCATGGATCCCCCTCCGGCATGCCACAGTCCAGGTGTTAGTCCCCTTGAAACAACTTTTCCATCACTATTGTGACCAGAAAGAGTCCCTGTGGGTTTTAAAATTTGCCTGCCCATAGAAGTCTATGGCGGTTCGCCCGGTTCGTCCCGTTCGCGAACATTTGCGGAAGTTCGCGTTCGCCGTTCGCGAACCAAAAATTTTAGGTTCGCGACACCACTAGTATGCAGTAGTTTGTGCGTTGGGGAAAGCAAAACGAGGTACACAGTGGCCACTGAACTGTGTAAAAAGCTACCACAATAATGAGTCAACAGAGTCCCCCAGGAAAATGGAAATTTCACAAGCCTTAAAACAATATGCCACATTGTGAACATTACACATGGGAAGTCACAGAGGTCGTTCCTCCAGGAAAAATTAGTAGTGGGTTAGCCATTTGAAGCTACTGCACAATGGACAATGAATTTTCTGAGAAAGTGGTAGTCCATAATTGTCAATTGCTGTATAGCACAATTTAACTATTTACTAGACTTACTAGAGAATTCATGGAATAAGTGAAGAGTCCTCATTAAAGAACATTGCTATTATTAAAGTAGATGTGTTGCCACAAGTATAACATGTTCATTAAATCCCCCCTGTGCACATTGCAATTGTTCTTGTTCCAATCTAAATAGTATTTAGGAAATACAATTACATGTTGCTGCGCCTACTACGCAGACTTATCCCATTTATCCCTAAGGAAGACGTAGCAGTCGTGATGGGAACAATTGTGAACTCCAGATTGGATTACGCAAATGCTCTTTACCTCGGACTCCCAAAGTACCAAATCTCTCGTCTGCAAGTCGTTCAGAATACGGCCGCCAGACTTGTGACTGGGAAAAAAACATGGGAATCAATCTCACCTTCACTGAGAACCCTTCACTGGTTGCCAGTAAAGGACAGAATTGCTTTTAAAGCACTCTGTCTGACACATAAGTGCATCCATGGGAAGGCTCCGCAATATCTTTGCGACAAGATAGAACCCCACAATTCCAATCGCCTTCTGCGATCTACGGGTCAAAACCTGGTCAAGGTACCCAAAGCCAGATACAAATCCAAAGGAGAAAGAAGGTTTGCATTCCAGGGTCCAAGACTATGGAACGCTTTACCAACCAGCATTCGGTTGGAGGAAAACCACCTGGCCTTCAGAAGACCGATTAAAACTCTGCTCTTTTGATGTCAAGAGACAGGAACCATCAAGCGCCCAGAAGCGATTCAGTTCGCATGTGCCGCGCTATATAAGTTTTTCATTCATTCATTCATTCATGTTATTACTGTCAGGACTTGCTTTAGTTCCTCTTCAGGCCTAGGCCAAAATAATTGGTATTTCTATGAAGGATATACAGCCAGTAATGAAACCTCTACATCCTGCAGTCCTGTAATATTGCAACCCTATATGTGCCTTCTTTGCTATTTTACTTCTACATAAAACACTAACTTGACTAAGCCAAGAATCACCTCCCAGCCACCCAGCCAACTGTTATTTTAGAGATAAACCATCAAGCTGTCAGCTTGTTTTCTTATGAATGACAGTGGCTGACAGGTACTACATTTGTCTGAGAGAGGCTAGCGTAGTAGGTGATAGAAACACAGAAACATAAAAGAGTGACAGCAGAAAAAAGACCAAATGGTTCATCGAGACAGGCACAATTGTTAACATTTATACTTTTTTTTTATGTAAACTTTTTTTGTTTTTTTGGGAATGTTTTTGTTAGCTTTTGCATTCATGTTTTTGTAGGGTTGATGTACATTGTTGAAAATCTGTGCTCTTTTGCAGAAGAAGGAATGGTCTAGGCCCAGTCAAGCTAGTTTATTATGTACATGTAAGGTAATAGAGGAGGCACAGTGCTGCACTGTTAGAAGGAGAGCTGGCAGTTTGCACGCTCCATCATGCTTATTCTCCTCTGAACTGTCACTCACAATAGTGGAGGGGCCAGCTATCTGAGGCTGCATTTACACCTGAGCATTTTCAGCTCATAAAACGCTTGTAAAAGGCCTGAAAAAAAACGCCTAAATAATGGCCAACAAGCACAGTTCCATTCATTTCAATGGCACCTGTTCACATCTGAGCATTTTTTCACCTGAAGCAAAAAAACTCAAAAATGTCTGAAGTTAAAAGAAAGAACATGCATATAGGCATCTTTCTGCTTTTTACATTGGTGACATGTACAAAATCGTGGCAAAATTGTGGCAAAAATGCATTAAAGCGTTGTAAAAACGCACAACTTTGAAATGCTCAGGTGTGAATGCAACATTATGCTCAAGAACCCTAGCATAGATTTAAATTAAGACATATGCTTTGTGCACTGGGTCCCCTGGGGGATTTACCAATCATTTTATACTTGTGGTGACACTACTTCTTTAATGCTGGCCAAAGAAGATGTGCAGAAATGTTACCATAGTGTGACAATTTCTTCTAACATCATTCTTGCACATGAAACATACACTAGGCATTGTTTCAGTATAAAGGATTTAGATATTTTATCACGGCTGCTCTTTAGAGAACATTCTATGTATTTTAGAGCCCATTCACACAGGGGCAACACGACTTCCAGCACGACTTTGGGAGGCAACTTGGACACGACTTGAGTATGAATCATCAGGCAACTTACAAGGTAACTTCAAGTTGCCTCCAGGTCAGTACAAGGCAACTTCAAGTCGCCTCCAGGACAGGAGGCTTTCCAGTGGTCAATCAAACAACAATCAGCTCTGTGGGAGGGAGGGGGAGGGAGGGTTTTGCCTGAGAAATGTATGTTATCTTCCTGTATTGTTGCTTCAGTTAAGACAGTGATCCGACTTCTGAGGCAACTTCCATTGAAATGAATGGGTACAAGTTGCCTAGAAGTTGGATTGAAGTAGTACAGGAACCTTTTATGAAGTCGGAGCGACTTCAGTAGTGTACATTAAAACGGCTCCCATTCACTTCCATTAATTTTCTCGACCGCGCGACTTGGGGCGAGTTGAAGTCGGATCCCAGGTCGCCCCAGTGTGAACCGACTCTAAAGGTTAAAGTGGATGAAGTGATAGTAATAAAAATGACAAACCTTGACTAGAAATGGCCCATGGTTTGTTTGGAGGTAAAATTAGGAGTGGGACCTTTTTTTTTTAAAAAACTAAGGAGATACAGTATGTGTGAGGGCAATGCACAAGTGGTGTCAAATGTTCAGCTAAGAAGTGGTCTGCCTCTATGAGTTATTTTTTATTTTTTTTAGCAGGGTGAGAAAATTAAACGAAAAAAGATATCAGCATGTTTTAAGCAAGCTGGACTTTGGCAGTGATGGATTTGTAAACTTGGATGTGAAACACTTCAGAAAAAATGTACCATTCACAGTGTAGAGTAATTAACATTTTAAATATTGTGGTGATGGAAACATGCAGTCAGTGAATGGAATTCCATAAATTATTTTTTTGCTAGATTATTCAGTCAACACATGGTCAAGACAGTACTAAGAAAAAAGCCCACATGTTGAAGTTGTCTTTAGGGAAGCTTGCAGAAGAGACCTTATACGTGAACAGATTAGTTTTACAGTACTATATTGAATTATTGAGGACAGACTAAGGAATTCTTTGGCAATTCTAACACATAGTGAGCTAATGCACAAAGCTATGCACACTACAAAATCCACTGATGAGGGATAGGTGACAGCCAAGGAAAGCCTTTCTTTGATATAAGCCAACATTTTAAATTGGCAAGAGAGTTTGGCGTTGGAATAACTGACTAAAGCCAAAGACTGCATTTTGTTTCACTATTTATTCACTGGTAAAAACTATGCTTTGGCATTACTGAGCCAACATAGTGTTTATATACTGTATTTTACAAAAGTAAGTTTCCATTTACTATTTATATATTTTACATACATTGCATTAAGGAAATAACTAAGCCGTAAAAAAACATAATAAAGATATATTTTTAAAATCACACATTTTACATTAAATCCCAATTCCAGCAAAAACAATTAATTTGCTTGGGATATAAAAGGTGTCGGGATGCTGTCCACAATAAAGGCTCACATGCATTGAAACAAAGACCTGGCATTCCTGACATTATTCTAAATGGTCACATTTGTCTGCGCAAGAAACACGCATGGTTGCATCCAGGATTGGCACCAAATGGCCTTTATAAGAGAGTTAGCTGCCTCTAGAGATTTTCTGATTAACCAGACTAATTATGCTCTCCTGTGTATGACTCTGGCCTACCCTCCTGACCACGCTTTGTCATAATGTCTACACCTGGTACCCAACCTTGGCTTTGAACTGGCTATGCTTCTGGCTTCTATTCTACCTGTAACCTTCTACTTATTGAGGGGGTCTCCAGTCACTGCAGCAATCCTACCGTGTTTCCCCAAAAATAAGACCGGGTCTTATATTAATTTTGGCAAAAAAAACACACTATGGCTTATTTTTAGGGGATGTCTTATTTATTTACGGTATGTACAAAAAGTTCCACCCCCTGTCCGCTTAAGAGTCAGCATTGTGAAATTCTGTAATCCCAATTAACCTTAGTTAAAGTCCTTGTAAAATCATGTAATCCATTCTGTAAAAAGATTATATAATATCCAGTGTGTCTCCTTGTGTAACTTTATTGTGGAAATACCTTATTTACAGCGCCACTGTTCACTCACGTGACCCGCTGGAGAGAGAAAGGCCGAGATTCCCACTGGCGTCAGCCTGCTCTGAGCACTGCAGAGGGAAGGGCTGCTGACGTCAGCCAGGAGGAGAAGAGAAGAGCTCTGATGGGTCACTGAGCACTCAGCGGCACTGTAAGGCCCTGTACACACGATCGGACAAACCGATGAAAACTGAAGTTCAGTTTCATTGGTCCAAACCAAATTTAGAACTTGCTTTAAAATTCAACCGATGGATGCCTAACCGATAGGTCAAAACCGATGGTTAGTACGCAAAAGCATCGGTTCCAAACCCGCGCATGCTCAGAATCAAGTCGACGCATTCTTGGAAGCATTGAACTTAATTTTTCTCTGCACGTCATTGTGTTTTACGTCACCGCGTTGGACTCGATCGGTTTTTGAACTGATGGTGTGTAGGCACATCAGACCATCAGTCTGCTTCATCGGTTAACCGATGAAAACGGTCCTTCGGACCGTTCTCATCAGATGGACCGACCGTACATGGCCTAAGGCTACTTTCACACTGAAAGCACCGGGCATCGGAGGTAAAAAAGCCCTGCAAACAGCATCTTTGGGGAGGTTTGTGACCGGTGTATACACTGCTCCCAAAACCCCCTGCCTATTGAAATTAATTGGCAGCACTGCCGAAGCACTTTGCAGGTGCTTCAGCAGTGCTGCCTATTCCTTTCAATGGGCAGGGGGTTTTGGGAGCGGTGTACACACTGCTCCCAAACCTCCCTAAAGATGCTGCTTGCAGGACTTTTCAGAATGTCCCACAAGCAGGGTAGGGCTTATTTTCAGGGAAACGGGTACTTCATCTGCTCCAGTGCCTCGGCTGACTACCTGTCAGGGCTGGGCTCTCGCTATTTACTAGCAGCTCTTTCTTTCAGTGCACAGAGCCTGCTCAGCTTTCGGTTAATTACCAGCCATTCATTGTTTCCACAGTGACTCACCTGGTTATCATTACCTGCCTCATTAGTCCAGCCTACAGCCAGCCCCTTTGGGCTGTTTAAACAGCTTTGGTCATTCCCTCCATGCCCTTGCGTGGTCAACATCTCCAGTGCTTTCCTGCTGTGTACTGTCTGTGTATGATGGCCTGGCTGATTTCTCTTCTGATTCCTGCTCCTGATTTTTGGCTCCTGACAATGCTGACTTCTGGTTCCCTGATCTTGGTTTATCTGATTGACTGCTCTGGCTTCCAAACCCTGGCTTCTTTTTTTGACTATGTTCCTGAACTGTTGTTATTTTATATATTACATTAAAAGTGTGATTTTAACATAATTTTCTGTCTCTGCCTGGTTTATGGTTCCTGACATTACGCAAGGGCCATGAATTCAGAAGATGCAGGCAATCCACCTAGTTGTAATATTTTTTTCAGATTGGATGAGCAGGGCCACTGCATGGATCCGTTTGCCATATCATTACAGACACTCCTGATTCAAACTGCTTATCTGGATCCTCCCACTCTGGCTGCTCTGGTACAACCAGTGTTGCAAGCTCCGATCTCTGTGCCGGAACCTGCCTCTAATACTACCTCTGTAAGAGTTATGACTGGTTCTGCTATGCTTCCCCAGAGTTTTGGGGTGATCCAGCTCATGTCAGAGGGTCTTTCAACCAGGTTGGAATATATTTTGAGATGCTGCCCATGGGTGTTTCCTATGAACAGAAGCAAAGTAGGCATCATTATTTCTTTGCTTTATGACAGAGCCTTGGCTTGGGCAAACCCTCTATGGGAGACACAAAAACCTATTGCCCGGAATTTCCCTGAGTTTGTGACCTTCTTTAAAAGGGTATTTGATATTCCTGCTCGCTCCACCTCTGCTGCCAAAAACCTCATGTCCATTAAACAGAGTACGAGAAATGCTGCGGACAGCGCTTTTGAATTCTGTACTCTGGCAGCAGAGGTTGGTTGGAACAATGAGGCTCTCTTGGCTTCTTTTTCATCCAGATGACCTTAAAGGGGAGATTGCAGCTTAAGATATACCAAGAAATCTTGATGAATTGATCATGTTTGCCATTTTCATTGATACCAGACTCTGAGAGAGGCCTTTCTTTAAGGAGCACTTTTGGAACCCCTTTGTACATTTGGCTCCAAGCTTTGCTTTCCCAACCATGCCTCCCTCACCTCTCATGCCTTCTGGGCCCAAGTTTTCCAGTGAAGTAGAGCCCATGCAGCTGGGTTTCACATATCTCTGCTGAAGAAAGGGTCTTTAGGAGGAGGGAGAGATTGTTGGTTTACTGTGGCCAGGCAGGTCACTTATTAAAGTCTTGTCCTACCTGTCTGTAGGGGACAGACATTGGGGGGCATCTTTACATCCCCAGCTATCCTGAAGGAGAAATCTCTAGTTCCGGTCACCTTTTCCTGGCCTAAGTTTTCCATCAAAACCCAGGCACTAATGAATTCTGGGTCTGCAGGCCTGTTCATAGATGGTGCCTTTGTGTCAAAACACTTGATACCGCTACAGCCTTGTGCCTCCCAAATTGACATTGAGGCTATTGATGGGAGACCTCTACAACCTTACCATGTAGACTCATGAAACCGCTCCATTGACCATGGCTGTAGCAGTGACCATAACATGATTGCATTTAATGTTAGCTGTAAGCAACAAACACATGCAGGAAAGATAAAAACACTTTATTTTAATAGAGCAAATTTTCCAAAAATGAGGGATGCTTTCCAGGACTTGGACAGGGAGGGAATATTGGCATCAATGGACACAGAACAGAAATAGGAATTCTTCAAAAAGACTGTATGCATACTTAGTGCTAAGTATATTCCCATGGGCAATAAGTTTAAAAGCCTAAAAATAAAACATATATGGCTCACGGACAAAGTTAAAATGGTTATAAAAAAAATATAAACATGAAGGAACACTATCACCATTTAAATGCTACAACGAATATAACAGAACATGTAAAAAGGAAATCAAGGACCCAAAAATTCTAAACAAATGACAGATTGCAAAATATAGTAGGACAAACCCCCCAAAATTCTTAAAATATATTAATAGTAAAAAGGTTAGGTCTGAGCAGGTCCTTTACAAAATACAGATAATCTAGAGTGAGTTACTGGGGACAAAGAGAAGGCTAATTTATTATTTTCTTCAGCTCTGTGAATACAAAGGAGCATTGGGGAGCTCATGTCCATAATGGGGGTGGTATTGGCACAACCCCAGATGATCCACAATGGCTCAAAAGTGATATGGTCGAGAAATATTTAGATAGAATAAAGGTGGATAAAGGACCTGGACCAAATGGCATCCACCCACGGATCTTAAAATAATTAAGCTTGGTCATTTCAAAGCCGTTGGTTCTAATTTTTAGGGACTCGTTAAAGGGGTGGTTCCCCCTAAAACAAATTTCTAACAATACATTCGTAAGACTGCTTACACTGCGGGTAGGCTGGCTTTTGTTTTGTTTTTTTAGTACATACCTCGATATCGCCGTTTTGTCCCTTGGCGGTGGGCGTTCCTAGTTGATTGACGTTCCTCCGACGGGCACATACGTGACGTCACGACTTTCCGAAAGAAGCCGAACGTCGCTGCGCAGGTGCCGTATAGAGCCGACTCTATACGGCGCCTGCGCAATGACGTTCGGCTTCTGTCGGAAAGTCGTGACGCGCAGTATGCGCCCGTCGGAGGAACGTCAATCAACTAGGAACGCCCACCGCCAAGGGACGAAACGGCGATATCGAGGTATGTACTAAAAAAACAAAACAAAAGCCAGCCTACCCGCAGTGTAAGCAGTCTTACGAATGTATTGTTAGAAATTTGTTTTAGGGGGAACCACCGCTTTAATGATTGGAATAGTACCAGTGGATTTACATAGGGCCAATGTGGTGCCCCTATTTAAAAACAGATCAAAGTCTATAGACTATAGACTATAGAAATATAACTATAGAAATGTTAGTTTAACTTCTATAGTGAGGACGATACTGGAGAATTTAATAAAAGACCACATAGATGAGTTTTTGATGGGAAAACATATTTTAGGCAATAATTTAGCCCAACACTAGCCTCTGCAGCCTAAAAATCCAGCTGATTTGGAGCATATAAAGTCTGATGCCCTTGGAAATAAATGCAGTTTGATATTCATCTCTGAACTGTCTTTCTTGCTGTGAATGCTGCAAGTTTCTGTTATTCCTATCTATTGGCTCCCTCTAGTGGCCGATAAAGGAAACTGCAGCTTCTAAATCTTTTAAACCAGCTATAGATCCCTAGATGAGCACTTTGGTTCTCCTATGATACACTGATGTACTCAATATTTGATGGTCCAGAGGCCCCAGTGTGTTGCGTACTGACCTGAAATTGATACAAAACAGATTATAGCGCATACATGCAAAAATGACATTTATCCTGCAAGGCTAGTTAAAAACACCTGAACATATTAAAAAATATGGGGGTTTGGTCATACTATATGGTGAGTTATGTTAAGCCCACTTACTGCGACAAAGTACCCTGTTTGTTTGTTTGTTCTGAAATTAATATTGGGTGAATACGCTGTACAAAGACAATAAAGAGTCTCCTAAAGAAGCTATATAGTTTAGCAAAACATGTTGAGAAATACGTAGATGTACTAATATTTTGGTCTGATCATATCCATTTATCAAGAAGACTGTTATATCTTTTTTAACAAATGTATTTAACAAAATGTGTCATTTTATATTAAATATTTAGGCACCTTTAAAGTCCTCTGCTCCATAAGTTTTGTTCAGAGAATACTGTTTAATAATTCTTACTCTGAATGGTTTTAGGTTATCAGTGGTGTACCCCATGGTTCAGTGTTGGGACCCTTACTTTTTAATATCTTTATACATGATATGGGATTTAGCCTGGGATCACACATATGCAAACACAGACACATCGCATGTGATTTGCACCCGCATTGCTGTGCTGATCACATGCAATGCTTGTGCAATGCGAAATCAGCCATATAGTTGTATGGCTGAACTCGCATTGGATTTGCACAAAAAAAGGGGAAGGTACTTTTATTTTCCCGCACTGGAATCGGATCGCATGGGTGTCAACACCCATGCAATCTGATTCCTGTTTGAATCCACAGTTTTCACTGCAATCTGTGAACCCATTTGGGGTTGTCTTTAAGATTGTATCGACACCCGCAGTGGTTCACAGAGGGCAGTGTTAACTGCTTACAGGATGTCTCTAATTTACAAGCCAACCTCAATGCACTGTTTGATTGGGCAACTAAGTGGCAAATGAGGTTTAATGTTGATAAATGTAAAAAAGTTATGCACTTTGGGGCTAAGAATATGCATGCATCATACAGTGGATATAAAACATCTACACACCCCTGTTAAAATGTCAGGTCTCTGTGATGTAAAAAAATGATACAAAGATAAATAATTTTAGAACGTTTTCAACCCTAAAGGTGAGTTCCAGCCTTTTTTGAGGTTTATTAAAAGTCAGCAGCTACAAAAAGTGTAGCTGCTGGCTTTTAATAAACAGACACTTACCTGCTCCACGGCTCCAGCGACGCGCCGGCCGGGGCTCCGCTCCTCGCCGGCCGTCGTCTTCATTCCTAGTGTGGGCACCTGGCAGTGACAGATTGGACAGGCGCTCGCCTACAGGGAGGGGCTGCAAGAAGGCGATTAAGCTAATTGCCTTTCCAGCCCCTCGGCGGAAGGAGGAAGTGGGACAGGAAGTCCCCTTCTCCTGAAGCCCCCACTCCCCCCCCAAAAAAAATTACATGCCAAATGTAAGGGGGCGAGGAGTGGGTTAAGCGGAAGTTCCATTTTTAGGTGGAACGCCGCTTTAATAATGTGACCTATAAACTGCACAACAAACTGAATTATTTTAGGTGGAGGGAAGTTAAAATAAAATAATATGGTTGCATAAGTGTGCCCCCCCCTAAACTAATACTTTGTTGAAGCACCTTTTTGATTGTATTACATCGTTGATGCCGCGTACACACCATCACTTTATGTGATGAAAAAAAAACGATGTTTTTAAAAACGTCAATTTAAATGACCGTGTGTGGGGGAAAACGTAGTTTTATGTCTTGTGAAAAACGACAAAAAAAAATTGAAGCATGCTTCAATTTTTTGTGTCGTTTTTCAAAACGTTGTTTTTTGTTTCACAAAAATTGACCGTGTGTAGCAAAAAACGACGTTTAAAATTACGTTTTTAAACCTGCGCATGGCCAGAAGCTAGTTATGAAGCAAGCTTCAATGGAAAAAAGTTTCTTCCTTGATTTGTATGTATGCTTTGGGTCGTTGTCATGCTGAAAGATGAAGTTCCTCTTCATAGTCAGCTTTCTGGCAGAAGCCTGAAGGTTTTGCGCCAATATTAACTGGTATTTAGTAGACATGTGCGTCCGAATTTTGGGTATTTTCGTTATCGTTTTAACAAACGAAAAGGAACGCACAAAATGGCAGATCAGCTCTGTTGTTTATGCTGGCAGCTCTGATATCCCAATGTAAACACAGCAGCATGGCTGACCTGGTAACAGCTCTTACATTGCTCATTGCTCATTTTTTTTCATTCATTTTTTTTCATTCATTCATTCATTCATGATAAAAAGAGTGCATAATAAAGCTTATTGCACTGGGAGAAACAATCTTTCAGTGTTATTTTTAGTGACAGGTCAATTCTGCTTTTCATTAAAGTAGTTGTAAACCTGAAAAATTAAAAACAATGTGATAAGTAAGTTAAAAAAAAGATCAGCAGTAGAAAGCATTTAAGCTTAGTTTGACATCTGTCCACTCTTCCTTTCGGTAGCAATTCTCCCTGGTGTTCTTAGCAGAGTAAAGCCAATACCAGGAAATATATGGGGGCTCTCTCCTTCTGTTTTAACCCTCCTAGCAGTATTCCTGAGTCTGACTCGGGGGTGAGATTTTTATACCAAAAGCGGTAACCTCGAGTCAGACTCGGGCTTGCCTCGCTTCAGCAGCAGACAAAGTTACTTACCTTGTCCCTGGATCCAGCGATGCCACCGCGCTGTGTGAGCGAGCGGGACCTCGCTTGATTCACACAGTGTCCTCCTGTGCCGCCGATCTCCATTCCATGCAACGTTACGACGCACGGGAGCGGAGAACGGCGCCAAATTCAAAAATGTAAACAAACACAATACACACAGTATACTGTAATCTTATAGATTACAGTACTGTATGTAAAAAATACACCCCCCCCCCCCTTGTCCCTAGTGGTCTGCCCAGTGTCCTACATGTACTTTTATAAAATAAAAACTGTTCTTTCTGCCTGCAAACTGTAGATTGTCCATAGCAACCGAAAGTGTCCCTTTATGTAAAAAATGATTTTAGAGCAGCTAAAAAACAGCGATAATAAATTATAATCACTTGCAGAATTGTGCGATAGCGATTTGTGGGGAAATTCATCATAAAAAAATAAAAGTAATGACAGCGACAATTCTGCAACTGAGCAAATTTCTGTGATTTTGAGTTGATTACATTATTGAATAATTTTTATTATAATTATATTATTACTTGTTATAATTATTTATAATTATTTATTATATTATAATTTTGTTTTTAAAAAAATGTCATACCCGGGATGCCTACTAGTCTCTTGTTTGGTCAGATTTAAGTGAGTTATTCCTAAGAATTACAGACCTACAGTATAAAACGCCAAATTTCCTTGCAAATAATGGTACCGCTTTTCAGCACCTTTTTTCTGAAATAATCATACCGCCAGGGAGGTTAAGTGCCAGGCAGTAAAGAGGGGAGATCTGCTTGAGCCTTGCCTTAGAGGATGTGATGTGGCTTCTGATTTGTGGATCCATAGTGAAAAGGTAGATTGGAAGGAGAGAGTTTGAAGGGGGGCGTGATAGAGAGGGGAGAGAGAGAGGGGGAGAGAGAGAGGGGGGGGAGAAAGAGAGAGGGGAGGGAGAGAGTGAGGTGAGAGTGAGATAGAGCAAGAGAGAGTAGGGAGAGAGAGAGAGGGAAAGGGAGAGAGAGAGGGAAAGGGAGAGAGGAAGAGAGAAGATAGACTGTGTATGTTTGGGAGGAGGATAGTGTGATGTCATGTCTCTGCCCCTAAGCTCTAGTGCTATGCCACACCCACAGAATAACAAATGTATGAGGGCTACATCTAAATAAAGATCAATTAGGCCAACTAGGTCTTGGAGCAGTTTCTACATTGCTATATTTCTGACCACCATAACAACTGGTTAGACCTTTTACCTTGGGCAGAGTTTGCTCACAATAGCACCATCAATGGCGATTCTCGATTTTTTACGTTTATGGCGAACTATAGGTTCCACCCATCCATGTTGTCTGACACATTTGTTCCGTAAGGAATTCCTGCATTAGAGGTACATCTTCAGGAATGTCATTCCACTTAGGTGCAGGTCCAAGAATCCTTGCAAAATGCCGGTAAGAGGTACAGACTCCATGCTGACCACCAATGCCTACATTCGCCCTTCTGCGAAATTGGGGAGGGGTCTGGCTGTCTTCTCATAACCTCCATCTTTCTGCATATTCCGTAGGATTAACCCACTGGCCTACACATTGGATCTTCCTTCCAACATGCGTATTGTTAATGTACTCCATGTTTCCTTATTAAAACCTTTGGTGTGCAACCGCTATAACACCTCGGTACCACGTCCTCGCCTGGTTCAGGTTGGCAATCATGAGCAATATGAGATACAATATATCATTGACACCTGTAGATTTCGTGGATGCATACAATACTTGTTCATTGGAGGGGATATGATCTGAAACAACGCTCTCAGGTCTCATCCTCGGATGTACATGTAAAGTCTGGAGCAACGCTCTTGGGTCTTATCCTCTGATTACCCGCTCTGGCTTCCAAACCCTGGCTTCTTTTTTTGAATGCATTGCTGAACTGTTGTTATTTTTGCTATTACATTAAAGGTGTGATTTTTATTTGCATTTTCTGTCTCTGTCTGATTTATGGTTCCTGATACTACCTGGACTACTTGTCCATCAACACTCCAGTCGGGAGAGTTTTCCAAGCATTTCCAGCAGACAACCATGTTTCTTTGAGCCTGGAACCTCCTATTCTGACCTTCAGGGGTGCCTGGAGCTTAGTCACAAAGGGAAGCCTTCTCACCATTTGGCCTCCAACCAGGTAAGTGATAAAAAGGGAGGCTCTAATTTTAACTAAAATCTCAGTTTAAGTAAAACATTTCTGGTAAAAAGGATTTTGTTTCATGTAATGCTACAAAACAATTCACATTTTTAAAGTTTATAAATGAATAGTAAAATATGGAATGCATTTCCGTAGAATACAAATTTATAAATGAAAACAATAACTGTAGCTTTCATTAATAAATTAAAGTGGGTGTAAACCCAAATCCCCAAAACAACATTCTTATGCACAATTTGGTAGATAAATGTTATAACCTAAATTGTGGTTGATTTACTAAAACTGGAGAGTGTTAAATCTGGTGCATCTCTGCATAAAAAACAATCAGCTTCCAGTTTTTGTTGTCAAAGCTTATTTGAACAAGCTGAAGTTTGAAGCTGATTGGCTACCATGCACATCTGCACCAGTTTTAGTAGATTAACCCCACAATGTGTACCTGTGAAAAATTGATCCATATTTAGTGGTAGCCCTCATACATTTGTTATTCTGTGGGTGTGGCATATCACTAGAGCTTAGGGACAGAGACATGACATCACACTATCCTCCTCCCAAACATACACAGTCTATCTTCTCTCTCCCTTTCTCCCTTTCCCTCTCTCTCCCCCCTCTCTCCTCCTCTCTTTCCCTCTCTCTCTCTCTCCCTACTCTCTCTTGCTCTATCTCACTCTCTCCTCTCTCTCCCTCCCCTCTCTCTTGCTCCCTCCCCTCTCTCTCCCATGCCCCCCTTCAAGCTCTCTCCCTCCAATCTACCTTTTCACTATGGATCCACAAATCAGAAGCCACATCACATCCTCTAAGGTAAGGCTCAAGCAGTTCTCCCCTCTTTACTGCCTGGCACTCAAAACAGAAGGAAAGAGCCCCCATATATTTCCTGGTATCGGCTTTACTCTGCTCAGAACACCAGGGAGAATTGCTACCGAAAGGAAAAGTGGACAGATGTCAAACTAAGCTTAGATGCTTTCTACTGCAGATCTTTTTTCAACTTACTGATCACATTGTTCTTCATTTTTCAGGTTTACAACTACTTTAATGAAGAGCAGAATTGACCTGCCACTAAAAATAACACTGAAAGATTGGCTCTCCCAGTGCAATAAGCTTTATTATGTGCTCTTTTTATCAAGAGCAATGTAAGAGCTGTCACCAGGTCAGCCGCGCTGCTGTGTTTACATTGGGATATCAGAGCTGCCAGCATAAACAACAGGGCTGATCTGCCATTTTGTCAGTCTGGCAAAGAACAATCAAAGAATGGGGCAATACAGAGCCAAGGGAGTCTTCTACCCCAGCTGCCGCCCACCTACCATCTGTGTCTGGATTAGCCAGGACCTGCCTCCCCCCCTCTCTTTTTAGAACAGGAAGTGCTGAGAAAGCTCTCCAAAAGGGACATAAATAAAAACATTTATTTTGATTGTGAGGCTTAGAACTGCACAATTTTGTTCTCTGCTGTCTGTTGCTTCTTGTTCTAACAACATTGACTTTTTTATTTATTGTAACAATATCATAGAAGGAAGAAATGATGGAAATTTTCACCACTGGAGTCATAGACATATTTTTAATTCCCAAGTGTTACAATGTTTAGGTCTGAATAAACACTGAAAGCTGCTTTATATGTGCAAGCAAATATTTGTGCTTTTATACAGTACAGTGAATACATTTTTCTAATATATAAGTGGTTTAAATCATTCTATAATATTTTTTTGAATACAAGGTAGCAAAATTAGGACTCCAGCTCCATATCTGTGTGTTTTGGTGTGATGTTCAGTGATGTGCACATCAGGCAAATTTCAGTTCACTGGACATTTGACAACATTTGAAAACCATGAACATAGTGCCAAACCCTATTGCTAAGGGAGCATAACCTTGTTATTTTCATAGGCGGCTGAGCACTGTCATACGGGATATGTATCAATGCAAACATTTAATAACTGTTTAGTGGGCAGAGGTTATTTTAATGTGGCTTAAGGAGCAGCATTAAAAACACAGAACTTATTTTAATAATATACTTGTGAGATGCCTAAAAGCTGCGTTATTGCGCAGTATGATCTAACACTTTGAAAGTGATTGGTTTGTTTACAACAACTGTGGATCTTTCATCTAGTGTTTTTTTGTAGCACTAAGCTCAGGTTCACACTGGGCTGTGGGAATGAATCCGTGCGAGTTTAGTTGAACGCGCACAATTTCAATCCCACTTGTCAGGACCGATTTTGGCCGTGATTACAGAGACATATTTTTGCATAGAATTTCATAATTAGTGTTGCTCACGAATATTCGCATTGCGAATATTCGACTCGAATATAGCATATTCGAGAAATCGCGCTATATTTCGAAATTCGCGGTGAATATTCGCAATTCCGAATATTCGATTTTTTACAATTTTTTTTTTGAATCAGATCACATCCTAGATATCTCCATCGACGTCTAAAAGCATTGCTGGTATCATTAGAGACCCTGGGCCGAGTAGCTGAAGCGTTCATTGAATTTTCCAGAAAGATCGCAATGCGATTATTCGGCAAACGCAATATCGCGCGATTATTTTCCTCGCCCCGATCTTCCGCATCAGAGCGATTTTTACAGTTTCATTTTTAAAACAGATCACATCCTAGTGATCTCCATAGACGTCTGAAAGCATTGCTGGTATGATTAGAGCCATTGGGCCGAGTAGCTGAAGCGATCATTTTATATTGCCGAATATTCGCAATGCGAATATTCGGCAATAGGAATATTGCGCGATTATTTGCTCCGCCCTTTTGCATCAGAGCCAATCAGAGTTCTCCTTCCACACTCGTCACAGGTTAGCAACCAATAGGAACCTGCCTGCATGGACATTATATAAGCTCACTCCCAGCACCATTTCATTGCAGATTCAGAAGCTGGCTATAGAGTGTGGAGGCTGTTTCTGTGTTCCTGGTTTCCTGTGTCTTTGTTCTTGATTGATTTAGATCATCACCAGCATTGCTATTTAGTGATTCCAGTGGATCTTTTCCAGTATATCAACTGCTTTTTTCAAAGCAATAGACCCAAGAGCTTTTTTCAAAGCTACGTTTTGTGCTGTTTTGTGCTGTTTTTTTCATTTGTGTTACTGTTTGATCCTGCAATCCTCCCTGTTCAGTTATATTTGCAAGAGATTTCAGAACACATATTGATCTGAGCTTTATAAAAGAGCTTTTCTAAAAGCTAAGTTTTGTTCATCTTGTGTTACTGTTAGATCTTGCAGGTTCGCTGTTCAGTGATATTTGATAGGCATCTCAGTTCAAATTTTGTTTAGTTTTCCCTAAAGAGCTTTTATAAAAGCTAAGTTTTGTGTTCAGTTTAGTTAAATTTTGTGTAGTAAGTGTACACACTGTTAGTGTACATTTATTTCATCTAGCTTAGCTTAGTGTGTGTTTAGTGTCTGTGTTTTGTGTTTAAAAAAAAAAAAAAAAAAAAAAGTTAGTGTTTGTTTAGTGCTTTTTTTTTTTTTCTTTAATTTTGTAGTCCTTGTCTGGTGTACTACTTTTCTTATAGTTTAGTAGCTGTCTGTGTACGTCTTTGTCTGCGTGCCTGTCTTGTAAAAAAAACACAAAAACACATTTTGTTCACATTTTCCCCCCCAATAAAGTTTAACCCCCCCACACACATATCAGCAATAATGAGCGGCATCCGTGGCCGTGGCAGCAGGGGTAGGGGAGTTACTCCCAGTGCTGGATCGCTGCCAGCACGGGGTACCTCTCGTGCCCCTACTAGTGGTAGAGGATCGGGTGCAAGGGGAGTACGCCTGATCCGGGAGTTCTTCCCATCGGGCAGCCGCCCGATATTGCCATCTCAGGCTCAAGTAGTGGTGGACTACATGGGGCACAGCAGTGCCACTGAGTCGTCGGTCCCGACTCACAGTAGTACCACCATTACACCGTTGCCTGTACTACCCCCCCCCAGCCCCCAAGAGTCCAGCATCTTACTGTTCGACAGCGACAGTGATAGGGATCTCTTGGGGGAGGCCATGCATCAGGCAGACCTCCAGCTCTGTCCTGATGGTCAGGACCTTTTTGAAGGGATGGATGAGGAGGATGGGATACCTGCTGGCAGTATCCCAGAGACATCCCTTCAAACTGGTGCTGCTGTTTTGGTGCAGGAAACAGCAGCACCTAGTCAGACCCAGGCGTGGGTGAGGGGACAGCGGAGCCAGGCTAGAGGCTCCATGTCACGTGGTTCCCTCAGACCAACACATCTCAGCCCTTGGTCTGACATCTCTGGGGGCGAAGAGGGTGACCCATCATGGTTGCCATCTGACGCGTCGGCTCACTACGTCAGTGACGACGGGGAAGGTAGGCACCCTGGTGAAACGGTGCGCCAGGTCACCACCAGGGAGACCATCGTCAGGGTCTCCACTGGTGATGGCAGCAGGAGGTGTCAGGAGGAGGAGCAGCAGCAGCAGCAGCAGCAGCAGGCAGCTCCACCTGTGCGCACCGAATCCCAGCAGGTGCAAGTAAGCGTCACCCCATCTGACAGGAGGGCGGTGCTGAAGTCACCTGTCTGGAATTTCTTTACCCTGGTGGCAGACAACCCTACCGTGGCCATCTGCCGGATTTGTAAAGTGAGGGTGAAGAGAGGGAAGTGTTTGGCTCGGGTGGGTACCACAGCCCTGAACCAGCACCTGAGGATAAACCACTGGGCGTTGTATGAAGAGATGAAGCGTGGTGGTGGTAGCAGCGCCACCACCACACGTGAGCAGGGTACAGCAGCCCCTGCCACATCTTCATCTGTTTCCAGCAGGTCATGCCCCCCCGCTCCCTCTAGTAGAGGTACTGGTACCGGCAGCCAGACCTCTACTTCCACAGCACCCTCCACGTCTGTGTCCCGCACTGCCGTCCGGCGCCAGGCGTCGATTTCAGACGCCTTTGACCGCACCACTCCCTTCCCCCCTGGAGACCGACGTGTGCGTTCCCTCAATGGGCTCCTGGCAAGGGTTATTGCCCAACATCTGCTGCCCTTCAACATAGTTGACAGCAACCCCTTCAGGCAGATGTTGGAGCAGGCCCAACCCCAATGGCGTGTCCCCAGCCGCCATTTCTTTGCCAGGACTGGTGTCCCTGCCCTACACCAGCACATTGTGCAGAATGTAACCCTGTCGCTGGATCACGCTGTCAGCGACAGGGTTCATCTGACAATGGATGGCTGGACCAGCAGGCATGGGCAGGGACGCTACATCAGCTTCACGGCCCATTGGGTTTCCCTCCGAGGCGTCGGTGAGGGATCGTCGGCAACCGATCTTGTGGTGCCGCCCCGGGGTGTCCAGGGGAGAACTGCTGGTCTCCCTCAAGCCACTGTCTCCGCAGCTGCTGAGCCTCCCAGCAAGCGCCCCCGTAGCTACTCAAGTGTGGGGCACGTGCGCTGTCAGGCCGTGCTCCAGCTTGTTAGTTTAGGGGACCGGAGACACACTGCAGAAGAAGTGCTGAAAGCACTTCAAGCTCAGGTCCAGAAGTGGCTGACACCCCGAAGGCTCCAGCCAGGTATGGTTGTCTGCGATAACGGCAGCAACCTACTCGCCGCCCTCCATGCTGGCAGTCTGACGCACGTGCCCTGTCTGGCACATGTCCTCAACCTGGTGGTGCAGAAGTTCCTGCGCACTTATCCAGGGTTGAGTGACATTGTGGCAAAGGCGCGTAGGATTGCCAGCCACTTCAGGCGCTCCCCAACCGCTACCGCGTCCCTGTCCAAATTGCAGCGGAAGTACAATCTGCCCCTTCACAGGCTGATTGTGGACAGTGTGACGCGGTGGAACTCCACCCTCCACATGCTGAAGAGGTTGTGGGAGCAGCAAAGGGCGGTGAGGGAGTACCTGATGGAACTAGGCACTCAGAGGGCTTCACCACAACTCCCTTTCATCGCCTGTGCGGAGTGGGGGCAGATAAACCAGGTCTGCCAAGTGTTGTCCTCCTTCGAGCAGGCGACCAAGATGGTCAGCAGTGAGCAAATTGGCCTCAATAGCGTGCTGCCAATACTGTTCATGCTGGAGAGGACACTAGATCGCCTGCTCGAGGCTGGGGAGAGTGCCTTGGTGGAGCAGGAGGAGTCAGCAATGCTCCACCGAGACCAGGGCCAGGACGAGGAGGAGGAGGAGGAGGATGATGATGAAGAGGAGGAGGAGGTGGTTGCTGGTGTCGTCCCGGAGTCAGGGCCTGGTCAGGAGGGAGAGCCGGTGTTGGGGGCACCGATAGTCCGGGGGTTGGGCATGTCTGAGTTTGACCAGCAGCGCCTCAGGGAAGAAGAGTCGCACCTCATTCACCTGGCCAGCATTGAGGAGTCACAGCGGGCTGTGCTCTTCCCCATGGCTGCCCACATGCTGAGATGCCTCAGGAGGGACCCCCGGGTTAAGACCATCAAGACGAGGGATGATTTCTGGATGGCCACCCTTTTGGATCCCAGGTGCAAGGGGAAACTGGAGCAGTTCATCCCAGCCAGCCGGAGGCAGCACCGGATGGAGGAACTGCAGGCAGCCATTGTCAGACGGTTGGAGCAGGCAACTCCCCGGCCTCCAGTTGTCCCCCCTCATCTCACCCAGCAGGTGGCTGCACCCAGCTGCAGCCGAGCAGGGGACCTAATGGAAGAGATGAGGATGTTCTTCCAAACCGAGCGACCCAGTACCACCACCAGCAGCAGCAGCAGCAGTCACCACCAGCGGCTGGCCCACATGGTGGCAGACTACATGGCGTCCGTCGGTGCTTCTGACAGTATGAGCACCGACGACCCCATGGAGTACTGGGTTGCCAGATTGGACACCTGCCGCGAGCTCGCTCAGTATGCGCTGGAGTTATTGTCTTGCCCCCCCTCCAGCGTACTATCTGAGCGGACATTCAGCGCGGCAGGTGGGGTGGTCACGGACAAGAGGACCCGTCTGTCCACAGACTCCGTGGACAGACTCACATTCATAAAGATGAATGAGTCCTGGATCGGCGGTGACTTTCTGGCACCCGTCGTCGGTTCAGGGCGCTGAAGGGTCCCTTGCCATGCATTCCCTGATGAAGCCCCGGACCTGATGTATTTACAGTGCTGAATATAACTATTTCAACATCAGAGAAAATCAATGTTAATATTTGGTACAGTAGGCTTTCTTTGCAATTACAGCGGTCAAACATTTCTTGTAGTTTTACACCAGCTTTGCACACACTGGAGGAGGGATTTTGGCCCACTCCTCCACACAGATCTTCTCTACATCAGTCATGTTTCTGGGCTATCGCTGAGAAACACGGAGTTTGAGCTCCCTCCAAAGATTCTCTATTGGGTTTAGGTCTGGAGACTGGCTAGGCCACGCCAGAACCTTGATATGCTCCTTACAGAGCCAATCCTTGGTTATCCTGGCTGTGTGCTTTGGGTCATTCTCATGTTGGAAGACCCAGCCTCGACCCATCTTCAAAGCTCTAACTCAGGGAAGGAGGTTGTTGCCCAAAATCTTGCAATACATGGCCCCGGTCATCCTCTCCTTAATACAGTGCAGTCACCCTGTCCCATGTGCAGAAAAACACCACCAAAGCATGATGCTACCACCCCCATGCTTCACATTAGGGATGGCGTTCTTGGCATGGTACTCATCATTATTCTTCCTCCGAACACGGTTAGTGAAATTATGATCAAAAAATTATATTATAGTCTCATCTGACCACATGATTTTCTCCCATGACTCCTTTGGATCAGTCAAGACAATTATGTCAGCAGTTATTTCACACCCTATATACTCTTATTAAGACTGCTGTACATCATGGCAACTCCTGCCCATGTGATATGACTCTGTATCAACTACTACTGTTAATACTGCTACTGCTGCTTCTGCTGCCCAGTCAAGACACCTATGTCAGCAGTTATTTCACACCCTATATACTCTTATTAAGACTGCTGTACATCATGGCACCTCCTGCCCATGTGATATGACTCTGTATCAACTACTACTGTTAATACTACTGCTGCTGCTTCTGCTGCTGCTGCTGCCCAGTCAAGACACCTATGTCAGCAGTTATTTGACACTCTATATACTCCTATTCCTACTGCTGTTCATGATGGCACCTCCTGCCCATGTGATATGACTCTGTATCAACTACTACTGTTAATACTACTGCTGCTTCTGCTGCTGCTGCCCAGTCAAGACACCTATGTCAGCAGTTATTTGACACTCTATATACTCCTATTCCTACTGCTGTTCATCATGGCACCTCCTGCCCATGTGATATGACTCTGTATCAACTACTACTGTTAATACTACTGCTGCTGCTTCTGCTGCTGCTGCTGCCCAGTCAAGACACCTATGTCAGCAGTTATTTGACACTCTATATACTCCTATTCCTACTGCTGTTCATCATGGCACCTCCTGCCCATGTGATATGACTCTGTATCAACTACTACTGTTAATACTACTGCTGCTTCTGCTGCTGCTGCCCAGTCAAGACACCTATGTCAGCAGTTATTTGACACTCTATATACTCCTATTCCTACTGCTGTTCATCATGGCACCTCCTGCCCATGTGATATGACTCTGTATCAACTACTACTGTTAATACTACTGCTGCTGCTTCTGCTGCTGCTGCTGCCCAGTCAAGACACCTATGTCAGCAGTTATTTGACACTCTATATACTCCTATTCCTACTGCTGTTCATCATGGCACCTCCTGCCCATGTGATATGACTCTGTATCAACTACTACTGTTAATACTACTGCTGCTTCTGCTGCTGCTGCCCAGTCAAGACACCTATGTCAGCAGTTATTTGACACTCTATATACTCCTATTCCTACTGCTGTTCATCATGGCACCTCCTGCCCATGTGATATGACTCTGTATCAACTACTACTGTTAATACTACTGCTGCTTCTGCCCAGTCAAGACACCTATGTCAGCAGTTATTTGACACTCTATATACTCCTATTCCTACTGCTGTTCATCATGGCACCTCCTGCCCATGTGATATGACTCTGTATCAACTACTACTGTTAATACTACTGCTGCTGCTTCTGCTGCTGCTGCTGCCCAGTCAAGACACCTATGTCAGCAGTTATTTGACACTCTATATACTCCTATTCCTACTGCTGTTCATCATGGCACCTCCTGCCCATGTGATATGACTCTGTATCAACTACTACTGTTAATACTACTGCTGCTTCTGCTGCTGCTGCCCAGTCAAGACACCTATGTCAGCAGTTATTTGACACTCTATATACTCCTATTCCTACTGCTGTTCATCATGGCACCTCCTGCCCATGTGATATGACTCTGTATCAACTACTACTGTTAATACTACTGCTGCTGCTTCTGCTGCTGCTGCTGCCCAGTCAAGACACCTATGTCAGCAGTTATTTGACACTCTATATACTCCTATTCCTACTGCTGTTCATCATGGCACCTCCTGCCCATGTGATATGACTCTGTATCAACTACTACTGTTAATACTACTGCTGCTTCTGCTGCTGCTGCCCAGTCAAGACACCTATGTCAGCAGTTATTTGACACTCTATATACTCCTATTCCTACTGCTGTTCATCATGGCACCTCCTGCCCATGTGATATGACTCTGTATCAACTACTACTGTTAATACTACTGCTGCTGCTTCTGCTGCTGCTGCTGCCCAGTCAAGACACCTATGTCAGCAGTTATTTGACACTCTATATACTCCTATTCCTACTGCTGTTCATCATGGCACCTCCTGCCCATGTGATATGACTCTGTATCAACTACTACTGTTAATACTACTGCTGCTTCTGCTGCTGCTGCCCAGTCAAGACACCTATGTCAGCAGTTATTTGACACTCTATATACTCCTATTCCTACTGCTGTTCATCATGGCACCTCCTGCCCATGTGATATGACTCTGTATCAACTACTACTGTTAATACTACTGCTGCTGCTTCTGCTGCTGCTGCTGCCCAGTCAAGACACCTATGTCAGCAGTTATTTGACACTCTATATACTCCTATTCCTACTGCTGTTCATCATGGCACCTCCTGCCCATGTGATATGACTCTGTATCAACTACTACTGTTAATACTACTGCTGCTTCTGCTGCTGCTGCCCAGTCAAGACACCTATGTCAGCAGTTATTTGACACTCTATATACTCCTATTCCTACTGCTGTTCATCATGGCACCTCCTGCCCATGTGATATGACTCTGTATCAACTACTACTGTTCATACTACTGCTGCTGCTTCTGCTGCTGCTGCTGCCCAGTCAAGACACCTATGTCAGCAGTTATTTGACACTCTATATACTCCTATTCCTACTGCTGTTCATCATGGCACCTCCTGCCCATGTGATATGACTCTGTATCAACTACTACTGTTAATACTACTGCTGCTTCTGCTGCTGCTGCCCAGTCAAGACACCTATGTCAGCAGTTATTTGACACTCTATATACTCCTATTCCTACTGCTGTTCATCATGGCACCTCCTGCCCATGTGATATGACTCTGTATCAACTACTACTGTTAATACTACTGCTGCTTCTGCTGCTGCTGCCCAGTCAAGACACCTATGTCAGCAGTTATTTGACACTCTATATACTCCTATTCCTACTGCTGTTCATCATGGCACCTCCTGCCCATGTGATATGACTCTGTATCAACTACTACTGTTAATACTACTGCTGCTGCTTCTGCTGCTGCTGCTGCCCAGTCAAGACACCTATGTCAGCAGTTATTTGACACTCTATATACTCCTATTCCTACTGCTGTTCATCATGGCACCTCCTGCCCATGTGATATGACTCTGTATCAACTACTACTGTTAATACTACTGCTGCTGCTTCTGCTGCTGCTGCTGCCCAGTCAAGACACCTATGTCAGCAGTTATTTGACACTCTATATACTCCTATTCCTACTGCTGTTCATGATGGCACCTCCTGCCCATGTGATATGACTCTGTATCAACTACTACTGTTAATACTACTGCTGCTTCTGCTGCTGCTGCCCAGTCAAGACACCTATGTCAGCAGTTATTTGACACTCTATATACTCCTATTCCTACTGCTGTTCATCATGGCACCTCCTGCCCATGTGATATGACTCTGTATCAACTACTACTGTTAATACTACTGCTGCTTCTGCTGCTGCTGCCCAGTCAAGACACCTATGTCAGCAGTTATTTGACACTCTATATACTCCTATTCCTACTGCTGTTCATGATGGCACCTCCTGCCCATGTGATATGACTCTGTATCAACTACTACTGTTAATACTACTGCTGCTTCTGCTGCTGCTGCCCAGTCAAGACACCTATGTCAGCAGTTATTTGACACTCTATATACTCCTATTCCTACTGCTGTTCATCATGGCACCTCCTGCCCATGTGATATGACTCTGTATCAACTACTACTGTTAATACTACTACTGCTGCTTCTGCTGCCCAGTCAAGACACCTATGTCATCAGTTATTTCACACCCTATATACTCTTATTAAGACTGCTGTTCATCATGGCACCTCTTGCCCGAGTGATTTGACACTGTATTGTCAATGTCTACTACTACTATTACAGCTCAGTCAAGACACCTGTGTCCCAATTTTTTGGTACACTATTGACTACTATGACCACTACTGATGCTGTAAAGTATTCCCCAAGTGTTTTTATGCTATGTATTACTATTACCACTACTGCTTGTAAATCATGCCTGTGTGATACTTAGTGGGAATGCTTTAATAAGCATTCCTAGTATGGATACCCGTAAATGTATTAATCTTAATTAGTGTGAATGCTTTAATAAACATTTCCAGTATTGATATCCGTAAATTTAGTAATCTTATTATTCCTTACGTTTTTTGGTTCTGCGTAACTTCGGCATACTTTCAGCTATTGAGACCATTCAACTGTAAAAATGTTCGTCTCGTTCAGCTAATGATGGGACTTCTTCAAGTTTTTTTCTACTTTTTACACTTTTATAAATTTTAAGCTTTTAGACCCTTTTTTTAAACATTGAAGTCAATGAGAACATCCTTTTCCCCTTTGAATTCACATGCCATGCCAAAAGTTTCAGCTACTTCATACTTTCACTTACAGACACTGAAAAACCTTTAAAGCGGTCACAAAATATTTAGCTATCCGGCTATGACTTTTCAGATCGTTATCGTTTACAATTTTTTGGTGAAAACGCAATTTACGTTTTGCGAATTTTTCAAAAAAATGCAATAGGTTATAATGTAATCCTATGGAGGGGATTTAGAGTCTGTCATGTGACCTTAACATTGGAGATCTTTGTAATTAAAAATATCTTTACAAAAAGGGGAAACAAATTGGTCTCACGCCCACAAGATCTACTTTTCATACACAATTTTTATATCAAAACGTAGCTATGCTTGTCTGGTTTATGGCAATGTGACCAATTCTGCGATACGTATTTTAGTTTTAATTATTGGAGCAACAGCCAGAAATTATGTCTCATAGACTCTCATGTGAAATTATCTAAAAAATGTTGCTGCAGAACTCACAAAGACGCTCTTTTCTAAATCGCAGACATGGCCACATTTTTAAGTTTATCTACATAAATTTCATATCGATGCGTTTACAAGGGCCGTGTATTTCAAACGGTGTAGTCGTTGTATCAATTGCATGTACGTTTGAGGATTTATTAAGCTTTGTTTGGAGGCTTAAATCATGTATTAGATCTGTGAATTAAAAGCGTTTGTAATGTTATTTCTTTCCATAAATAACTTTCCTGACCTCAGTGCAATATTCCTCCTCACTGACCTGGGGGGGAGGGGAAACCTATTGAGGGGGGAGGGGCGACCAGGAAGTCAGCATACTCTATACTTTGCAGATAGAGAAAGAAGCTGTGTGTCCTAAAGATAGTGTAGTGGTTATGGTGAATGTCTTTGGCAAGGGGCTCACCAATTAAGCTATTCAGCATTCCCACTCGCATTTTCCTCAGGAAATGCATTGTCTAGTTATATTATATTTTAATACTCCTGCTGCTGCCTCCATGCTGAGTAAAGCTTCATGACCTTTCTGGCACAGCGGATCCACCAACAGCCTCCGCTACAAGCTACCAGACCGGACTACCAGACCGGATCTAAACAGCAAGTGTAACTATAACAATGAACCTTATGTTAAACCCTGTTTTGCGGCATTTATACTGCAACCATTGGGCTGACTGCAAGAGCTCATCTGCATTCTCTCTCTTTCTTGCTCTCCCTCTCTCTCTCTTTGTATATATATATATATTGTTGCTTTTGTTATGTTCATTTTTCAACAGTTTATTTTGTGTTCGTCGTGTCTGTGTCGTGTGCTTTAGTTTGTCCTAGGTTAATGTTAAATAAAATAATAGTATAAAATGTTTTTGCTTATTATGAAGTTAAATGTGTTGATGTTGATTTGTTTGATGTGAAGTTAGATGTGTTTAAAAACCTACAACTCTATCTCAAAAAGAAATGAAACATTTCCAAAAAATAAGTTTTTTTAATACAAAAATAAATTTAAATATAGCTCTCAATCCGTTTCTGAATGCGGTGCATTTCCGCAATCTGACCCGATAGCTGCTGCTCTAGCAGAGCATTTTGTTGGTTGAGGTAGCTCATCTTCCGCTGGTTCTGAAGGATCTTCTGGTGCGTCTTTTGGATGAGTATATTTTGCCTCCTCAGATCTCTTGATGCTTTTAGGATATAATAAAAAAACATTTGGATTTCAAATAACGTTACCAAATAAATAAATATTTTTTTTTGCTTATTAATCAATCATTATCATGTGTATACACTTGTTATGTGTCTAACACATCCCGGGAGTGCAGAATTATTAGGCAAATGAGTATTTGGACCACATCATCCTCTTTATGCATGTTGTCTTACTCCAAGCTGTATAGGCTCGAAAGCCTACTACAGATTAGGCATATTAGGTAATGTACATCTCTGTAATGAGAAGGTGTGTGGTCTAATGACATCAACACTCTATATCAGGTGTGCATAATTATTAGTCAATTTCCTTTTCTTTGGCAAAATTGGCCAAAAGAAGGATTTGACAGACTCTGAAAAGTCCAAAATAGAGAGATATCTAGCAGAGGGATGCAGCACTCTTAAAGTTGCAAAGCTTCTGAAGCGTGATCATCAAACAAAAGAAGCGTGTGGAAAAACAAAGGTGCAAAATAACTGCCCATGAACTGAGAAAAGTTAAGCGTGCAGCTGCCAAGATGCCACTTGCCACAAGATTGGCCATATTTCAGAGCTGCAACATCACTGGGGTGCCCAAAAGCACAAGGTGTGCAATACCCAGAGACATGGCCAAGGTAAGAAAGGCTGAAAGACGATGACCACTGAACAAGACACACAAGCTGCAACGTCAAGACTGTGCCAATAAATATCTCAAGAAAGATTTTTCTAAGGTTTTATGGACTGCTGAAATGAGAGTGAGTCTTGATGGGCCAGATGGAAGAGCCCGTGGCTGGATTGGTAAAGGGCAGGGAGCTCCAGTCCGACTCAGACGCCAGCAAGGTGGTGGTGGAGTACTGGTTTGGGCTGGTATCATCAAAGATGAGCTTGTGGGGCCTTTTCGGATTGAGGATGGAGTCAAGCTCAACTCCCAGTCCTACTGCCAGATTATGGAAGAGACCTTCTTCAAGCAGTGGTACAGGAAAAAGTCACCATCCTTCAAGAAAAACATGATTTTCATGCAGGACAATGCTCCATCACACGTGTCAAAGTACTCCACAGCGTGGCTGGCAAGAAAGGGTATTAAATAAAAAAAAGTAATGACATGGCCTCCTTGTTCACCTGATCTGAACCCCATTGAGAACCTGTGGTCCATCATCAAATGTGGGATTTACAAGGAGGGAAAACAGTACACCTCTCTGAACAGTGTCTGGCAGGCTGTGGTTGCTGCTGCACGCAATGTTGATGGTGAACAGATCAAAACACTGACAGAATCCATGGATGTCAGGCTTTTGAGTGTCCTTGCAAAGAAAGGTGGCTATATTGGTCACTGATTTGTTTTTGTTTTGTTTTTAAATGTCAGAAATGTGTATTTGTGAATGTTGAGATGTTATATTGGTTTCACTGTTAAAAATAAATCATTGAAATGGCTATCTATTTATTTTTTGGTTAAGTTGCCTAATAATTCTGCACAGTAATAGTAGTCACCTGCACACACAGATATCCCCCGAAAATAACTAACACTAAAAACAAACTAAAAACTACTTCCAAAAAAATTCAGCTTTGATATTAATGAGTTTTTTGGGTTCATTGAGAACATGGTTGTTGTTCAATAATAAAATGAATCCTCAAAAAATACAACTTGCCTAATAATTATGCACTACCTGTATACTTCTAGCATCAATACCATATTATGGTTCTACAATCTGACAGGTGCGCTTTATATGTTGTCCATTTTTATATCTACATTTTGTTGTTGAAATGTTATTAATCATTGTGCACATATTTACCTTCCTGAATGAGGCTCACAGGACCGCTCTCTTCCTCCTGCTCTTCTGCTTGAGAAGTTGGGGTGGTGGGGGGGGGAAGCTCCTCAGCTTGCTCCTCAACAGGAGCTGGGGTTGGGGAGTGGGAGGGCCCTGGCTGCTCCTCCTCATCCATCTCCTCCTCTGCCGCATCCTCCTCTGCCGCATCCTCCTCCTCCTCATCGGCCTGGCGCCTTCTGCGCTTGGCGCGGACAACTGGCATTGGAGCTCCTATAATAACACAATGTTCATATATTATAAAAATGTTTTCTAATGACGTATGCAAATTCTGTGTACTGTGCTGTATTGTATATGAATACAAATTGATTTATATAGACAGTTAACCAATGGGACAATGTTATATTAAAGGGTCTTGTGGGCACTACAGGGGACTGAGCGTGAGCTGGGATGCAACCATGTTAAAATGAGCTGTTTTTGTCTCCTTTGTTTTGTTCAGACCATCTCATGTTAAAAAAAGGGCCTGATGGAGCACACGGGATTACTATAACAACCCCACTCCTAACACAGGAATTTAGTGGTAATCTATATATATAAAACTCAACGTGTGTGTGTGCATAAATGTATGTATGTATGTATGTATGTATGTATGTTCCAGCATCACGTACAAACGGCTAAAGATATTTATATGAAACTTGGCACACAGGTTACTTATATGTCAGCCACAAACATAGGATAGGTGGTTTAAACCTTACCCACCCCCACTTGCCATGGTCGGGGTTTTTCTTTAAAGTCCCATGCAAAGCAATGGGAAAATTATGTTCCCACATAACTTCTGTGTTCCTGTCTGCTGCCCCATGTATTTTTTCAACAGTACTATGAATACCTTGGCCGGTGGTGATATATGTTAGCACAACATGGCATCTTGGTTAACAACATCTGACCTTACATGAATTACATATGACCTTACATAACTGTCACCAAAGGAGCTGCGGTGGCTCCACGCGATTGCCACTGCACTGACAACTGATTCACCTCTGCAGCTAGGGGTTCGGATCCCGCTCTCGGCTACCTGTGAATTGAGTTTGGTGGTCTCAGCCCCGCCCCTGGTGGGTGTGCTATGCGAGGTTGGGTTGGGAGGACCCCCTCACACCCGCCATTGCCAACCGGGGCATGGAGAAAGGTGGCAGATTGCCTCTGGGGGAGGCCTCCCAACTCCTGCAGGCCGGCTCCTCTCTCTTTCGAGTTCACGCACAAAATACACTTTTTAAAAAAAAAACATAACTGTCAACAATAACTTACCTGGATGATATTTAGCCCGAAGACGTCTGACATGAACCATTTGGCGCCTCTTCAGGTCAGACCACTTCTTAACAATGGCCTTGTGGTCATGTTGGCCGCCAAAGTCAGCGATTAGGGCGCTGACCACAGCCCTTTTCTGTGGCTGCCTCCGCAGCTCATCGTATCCTGTTTCCAGGAACTTCTGCAAGATGAAGAACAAAGTATATTGTAATACTTCTGTTGACAGCCTTATGGATATATGACGTAAATGTATGCTATTCAACAATTGGAAGCATTCTCGCCTTATTAATCAATGACAGGGGTAACATGAAAGATTTTATATCCTGCCATTTCGGTCGCCACCTTTTTTGCATAAATATAGCAGCCATTATCATTTGCATAATTATGAATATATTATTAACAACACAGGATACACGTATAGGGGAGATATGCGTTGCTAACTCTTTTCCCTGTCAGGAGCCTAACGCCCCGGGGGGTCAGAGACGGGACCTTTTTCGGAGGACCACTGACGTATGTACCAGTCGCAGTTTTTTGTGATGTCACTCTTTAGGTGTGTGCACATTTTTCACTGCATCCGGGTGGAGTTTTTGGGTTGTGTTTTGCACGCCACAGGCTTTTCAACAGGAAAAAAACAGCTGGAGGCAGAATGGTTGCAAAACACTACGTGTTTGTTACTTAACTCTGGGTTTCAAGACCAGTCCACCTCCAGCTGTTGCAAAACTACTACTCCCATCAGCCACGGTCTGTCAGTGCATGCTAAGAATTTTACTTTTGCTGCATTTAGGGTGCCACAGTTTAGAGACCCGTGCATAAAGGCCTGAAAAATGGGGGCCTGCAGAACTTACAATACTAGAAGTGCCAGCATTCCCAGGCATGCTGGAAGTTGTAGTTCTGCAACATCTAAAGGGCAATATGTATTCGAACGTCCTTGGGCCTTGAGGACACTGAAGTCAGGACGTTCGCATACGTCCTATGTCCAAAAAAATTTTAAATTCATTATGCTAAATAACAAGGAAAAGTGCCTAAATACACATTTGCCAACCAGGGTGTCTGCAGCTGTCCAGGCATGCTGGGACTTGTAGTTTTGTAAAAGCAGGAGACACATTTTTTGTGAAATACTAATATATGATCATATATACTAACTTTTAAACTAGACTTAAATGCTGGGCTGGGCTGGGACTTGTAGTTTTGTAAAAGCAGGAGACACATTTTTGGTTAAATACTAATATCTGATCATATATACTAACTTTTAAACTAGACTTAAATGCAGTTGAAGATGATGAAATAACAGTGGTCAAAATACTTACACAAATCAGCAACTTTTCCTCAGACTTAGTGAAATTGCTTCCAACCATGTTGCTGTGTGATTGCGCTGCGATCATAAGTTGGAAACTGGCAAGGCTCCAGGAAATGGTCGCGTGTTGTTCGCGTGTTGATTGCGCTGCTTGGACCGAGATGGGTCCATATGGCTTCGGCTGTATGGACCACAGTAACTCTTTTCCCTGTCAGGAGCCTAGGAGCCTAACGCCCCGGGGGGTCAGAGACGGGACCTTTTCGGAGGACCACTGACGTATGCAACCGTCGCAGTTTTTTGTGATGTCACTCTTTAGGTGTGTGCAAATTTTTCCTTGCACCGGGTGGAGTTTTTGGGTTGTGTTTTGCACGCCACAGGCTTTTCAACAGAAAATAACCAGCTGGAGGCAGAATGGTTGCAAAACACTACGGGTTTGTTACCTAACTCTGGGTTTCAAGACCAGTCCACCTCCAGCTGTTGCAAAACTACTACTCCCATCAGCCACGGTCTGTCAGTGCATGCTAAGAATTTTACTTTTGCTGCATCTAGGGTGCCACAGTTTAGAGACCCGTGCATAAAGGCCTGAAAAATGTGGGCCTGCAGAACTTACAATACTAGAAGTGCCAGCATTCCCAGGCATGCTGGAAGTTGTAGTTCTGCAACATCTAAAGGGCAATATGTATTCGAACGTCCTTGGGCCTTGAGGACACTGAAGTCAGGACGTTCGCATACGTCCTATGTCCAAAAAAATTTTAAATTCATTATGCTAAATAACAAGGAAAAGTGCCTAAATACACATTTGCCAACCAGGGTGTCTGCAGCTGTCCAGGCATGCTGGGACTTGTAGTTTTGTAAAAGCAGGAGACACATTTTTGGTTAAATACTAATATCTGATCATATATACTAACTTTTAAACTAGACTTAAATGCAGTTGAAGATGATGAAATAACAGTGGTCAAAATACTTACACAAATCAGCAACTTTTCCTCAGACTTTGTGAAATTGCTTCCCACCATGTTGCTGTAATATTGGGAAACTGGCAAGGCTCCAGGAAATGGTCGCGTGTTGTTCGCGCAATTGCGCATGCGCGATCGAAAAATCGCAATCGCAATATGTATTTTGGTTAAAATATCATACATATTCGATTTCAGAGTGCTGCTACAGCAGTTTTCGAAATATCTGCAATAAATTTCGCATTCGCATGTTGCGATATTTCGATAAAATATCAGGAATATTCTGAGCCAATCAGAGCGCTCCTCCAGCATATCTCGAAATTGCGCAATAAATATCGCATTCGCATGTTGCGATATTTCGATAAAATATCAGGAATATTCTGAGCCAATCAGAGCGCTCCTCCAGCATATCTCGAAATTGCGCAATAAATATCGCATTCGCATGTTGCGATATTTAGATAAAATATCACGAATATTCTGAGCCAATCAGAGCGCTCCTCCAGCATATCTCGAAATTGCGCAATAAATATCGCATTCGCATGTTGCGATATTTCGATAAAATATCACGAATATTCTGAGCCAATCAGAGCGCTCCTCCAGCATATCTCGAAATTGCGCAATAAATATCGCATTCGCATGTTGCGATATTTCGATAAAATATCACGAATATTCTAAGCCAATCAGAGCGCTCCTACCGCAGTTATTAAAAAAATCGCAATTATTTTCGCATTCGCAATAGCGAAAAATCGCATTCAATTAATTTCGATAAAATATCACGAATATTCGAATTTAGCGAATATATCTCGAATATTCGAATATATATTCGAGATATATCGCGAAATCGAATATGGCATATTCTGCTCAACACTATTCATAATATATTTCCAATGGTTTATATTTATCTTTAAGAAGGTGGTAGGCAGGGCCAGACTTACCATTGGGCTTGACTGGCCTCAAGCCCATGGGCCCCACCCAATAGGGGGACCCGGATGGCAACCCCCTTTTTTTAGGGGTCCGGAGGTCCCCAGGGCCCCAGATGGCAACCCCCCTGTTTTTATTTATTTTTTATTAAAACAAAATGATTTTATATATATATATATATATATATATATATATATATATATATATATATATATATATATATATATTTATATATATATATATATATATATATATATATATATATATATTATTATTATTATTATTATTAAAGGGCCCAGAGGTCTCCAGGGCCCCCGAATGGCAACCCCCCTTGTTTTTTTTAATAAAAAAAATACATTTTTTTTTATATATTTTTTTTTATTAAAGGGCTCAGAGGTCCCCAGGGCCCCATGTTTATTTTTTAATTTTTTTTATATTTTTTTTTTTTTATTAAAAGGCCCAGAGGGCCCCAGGGCCCCAGATGGCAACCTCCCTTTTTTATGTATTTTTTATAAATGTTTAGGGGCCCCAAAATTCCTGTTGGCGGCCCTGCGCATACCTCCCAACACGCACAGATTCTGCGGGACTTTACCGCACAGACAGCTTCTTCCCGCAGTCCCGCGAAAGGGTTAATTTTCCTGCACTGCAAGAGGAGGCAGCATGGAAGCAGGAGGAACCGGAGCGGTGTGTGGAGGACTGTAGCTGCTGAAGGGAAGAAAGCCGACAACCGGGCTAATGACAGTCTGTGGCCCCGGCTGTCAGCACAGGTGAGAGGCACTCCCCCGCTCAACAACTGCAAACCCCCCCCAGGAGGAACCGGAGCGGTGTGTGGATGTCTGCTGAAGGGTAGAGACCCGACACATTTCCGTGCCCAGGTGAGAGGCACCCCCCCGCTCAACAACTTTAATGAGCCCCCCCGCTCAACAACTTCAATTCGCCCCCCCACTCAACAACTTTAATGCGCACCCCCCCTGCTCAACAACTTTAATGCGCCCCCCCGCTCACCAACTTCAATTCGCCCCCCGCTCAACAACTTTAATGGGCACCCCCCCTCTCAACAACCATGATCCCCCCTCGCTCAACATCTTCGATCCCCCCCCCCAATTCTCGGCTCCAGGGGGCCCCTTTTAACACTCAAGCCCAGGGGCCCCCACCACCCTAAGTCCTGCCCTGGTGGTAGGTGCAATTTATAAACACTAAATCATGCACAGATTGGGGGGTGAAAAGACCTTTATTGAATGCCAAATTAGGAATACAAAAATAAAAAAAATCCTTTAAACTATGTAAATGCTGCTTTGTACTAAGATGCAATCATAAAATGTAGTTATAAAAGACAAACCTTTCTTTAGGTTGGGTTCACACTGTCCTCGCATGCGGCTCACAGCAGGTGCCTGCTGGTTCATCGGTTCAGGTCTGATTTCAGCCCGAATTTTGGGCTGAAATTGAACCTGAAACATACCAAAAAGGCATGCGTTTTTTCCAGCACAAACCGCACCAGACCCGCTGCAGAGATATGTGAACCGGCTCCTAGGAGAGCCAGTCACATTCTCCTGCTATGCAAATTAAATGCCCGCTGACATAACTGGGTGACCCTGCCCCCCTGATGTCACATTAAATCACATGACATCAGAATGGGGCGTGGTCACTTAGTTACATTACTGGGTGGCCCCGCCCCTTGCCTATATAACAGTTATCACAGCCAAGAGACAGCAGCCTCCCATCGAGGCAGAACTTTTTTCTATTTTTCAGGCTTGTCGGGCATCAGGATTAAAGATGGATGGACATCGCGGGACACTTTTTTTTTTTTAAATAAAGAAATTCTCAAAAAATGTCTGTTGTAGTTTTTACTTTTTGACAATTTTTGGGTGAATGGGTAGGGGTACAATGTACCCAATACCATTCACATGGGGGGCTGGGATCTGGGACTGTTAAAGGGGGCTTCCAGATTCTGATAAGCCCCCTGCCCACAGACCCCGACAACCAATGCTCAGGGTTGTCTGGAAGAGGTTCTTGTCCCCATCAACATGGGGAAAAGGTGCTTTGAGGGGGACTCCAAAGCACCCTCCCCATGTTGAGGGAAAGCGGCCTGGTATGGTTCAGGAGGGGGGGTGGCGCTCACTCACCCCCCATTTCCTGGCCTGCCAGGCTGCTTGCTCGGATAAGGGTCTGGTATGGATTTTGGGGGGACCCCACACCATTTTTTTTACATTTGTCGTGGCGTTCTTCTTAACATATATGCCAGACCCAAAGGGCCTGGTATGGATTTTGGGGGGGACCCCATGCATTTTTTCTTCATTCTGTCATAGGGTTCCCCTTAACCACTTCAATGCATTGTGTTATATACTGTACACTGACTGCATATCTATATACAGGTATCTATATCTATCTATATATCTATATATAGATAGATATAGATATACACACACACACTACATGGTATATATATATATATATATATATATATATATATATATATATATATATATATATATTAATACACTGCCTTCACTGTATATATAGGCCCAGATTCTCAACCGAGATACGATGGCGTATCTCCAGATACGCCGTTGTATCTCTGCGTTGAGCCGTCGTATCTATGCGACTGATTCTTAGAATCAGTTACGATTAGATATCCATTAGATCCGACAGGCGTAAGTCTCTTACGCCGTCGGATCTAAACTGCATTTTTTTTGACCGATAGGTGTCGATTTCCGCGTCAAGTATGCAAATTAGCTAGATACGCGAATTCCCGAATGTACGCACGGTCGACGCAGTAACGTTACGACGTTTACGTTAGGCTTTTCCCGGCGTATAGTTTCCCCTGCTATATGAGGGGCAGCCAATGTTAAGTATGGCCGTCGTACCCACGTTGAAATTTGAAAAAGTTACGTTCTTTGCGTAACTCGTCCGTGAATGGGGCTGGACGTAATTTACGTCCACGTCAAAACCAATACGTCCTTGCGGTGTATTAGGAGTAATGCACACTGGGAGATTTCCATGGACGGCGCATGCGCGTCAATCACGTCGGGTCACAGTAGATTAACATAATGTGATGGCAGGGTGATATTCCCACGTTGGATGCTGATGACTGGGATGATGTGTGGGATCTCCCCTTCCGCACTCTGGTCTCCATTCGTGACAGGCTGGTACAGTTTAAGATTGTCCACAGAGCTTATTTCACCCCACATAGACTTCACAAGATGAACCCTGCTCATTCCCCGGAATGTTGGAGGTGTAGCGCCTCCCCGGGCGACTTCTCCCACATTTTTTGGCGATGCCCCGCAGTAAAACAGTACTGGGAAGAGATACTAGAAACGGTCAATAAGATTGCGGCAGTTCAACTGTCATTAGCGATGGAAGTGTGTCTCCTGGGTATTGTTGAGAATGTAGTTCAGTCCTCCGCTAAACGCACATTGATCAGCCTACTACTTTTCTATGCACGCAAGAACATTGCCATGCATTGGAAGAAGCCTAAACCCCCCTCCCTGGTGCAGTGGAGACGCCTGGTGAACACCAGCCTTCCCCTGTATAAGGACACATACATCAATCGGGGGTGCCCGCAGAAATATGACAAAATATGGCGAGCCTGGCTGGCGGAATCTGAAACTGCTGGCTAGATACCTGAAGTGAATGACATGCTTGACCTAGGGGCCTAGACATTACTCCATTACTGAATATGCCGACTGGTGCGCCGGCGCGCCGAGGGAGTATGATAGCGGTGGGGGGGCGCTTTCTACCCCCCCCCCCCTGCCTGTATTCATTTGTCAAGAGTAGCACATTGATAAAGTATATGATGGCATGTATATCGATTCATGGTGTATGCATATGAGCTGTGTATCTAAGTATTGTCTTCTGTCTTGTTGTTGTATTGTTTGAAAATCTTAATAAAAACAATAAAAAAAAAAAAAGATATGCCAGTCTACGAGAATCTGGCCCATAGTCTACACTGATTTTATATATATATATATATATATATATATATATATATATATATATATATATATATATATAGAGAGAGAGAGAGAGAGAGAGAGAGAGAGAGAGAGAGAGAGAGAGAGACTAAACTGCCTGCATGCCACTAACTAACCTGCCTAATCTAGCTCAAGTTCTCTCAATTTCCTCCACGTATCACACTATATATGACTGCCGTTTAAGCAGCCTTATATAGTGTGGGGCATGGACACTTGGCTCCCTGAGCCATGATTGGCCAAAAGCAGATCGCGCTGGGATTGGCCAGAGCATGCAGGTCAGGTGAATGCTTTGGCCAATCAGCAGCTGTCAATGCAGTGCGATCTCGCAGTGCATTATGGGGTGCTCAAATTTGCCACGAAAGCCCCATATGTTCAGTTCATCTGCGAACAAACGAACGCCCAATGTTCGTGTCAAACTTACGTTTGATTCAAACATTGGTACCATCACTATTATTAATCAATAGATGTGATTCATTTTTTGTTATACTACATTTTTGATACTTTTGTAATTAATTGTAACCTTGTAACCTTGATGTAGATCAGGAATGTGCCATTTATTACACAATACTCTTAACTAAGCTTGATAACTGTATTCTGGCCTTAAAGTGATCTCTAATTTTGTTATCCATGGTAGAATACATTGTTTTGAAGATTACTGAAAGGGAAGTAGCACTTAATCATGCATGATAGTTTTTTTTTTATCTAAGGGTGAAAATGGAGGCTGATGGTTAAAGAATAATCTGGAAAATGTGTTCTGGAATGTCTAATACAGCAATTCCATAGTCATGCCTAAAAAAATCATTATTTGAAAGAACATGTTTAATATAAACACTAGATGGCATCAAAAACTTTATAATGTTGGAACTGTGGCAATCAATAGCCACTCTTCTAACTGTAGCAGACCAAAAGCAAATTTTAAACACTGTCAAATTGAAAATATGTATTACAAAGAAATCTAAGAAACATATTTAATGGGTTTACTATACTGTACTTTCACAAAGCATAATCCGTACAATTCTCTCTTTCTCATTCTTTCATTGACAGACACAGCGCTTCCTTATTCAGAACCATAGGGTTATATCGACCCCTACAGGAGTAGGACACTACAGGCAGAAAAAAGACTTGGTGACGCCTATTGGCAGTCCTAGGTGATATACACACCACTCTCTGCTACAGGCCTTCAGGTTTTTTTCTGCCTAGTTAGGAGTAAGGACCTAGGGCCAAATTCACAAAGCAGATGCGCCGACTTAACTTGAGATACGCGGCGTAATTGAAACTTGCGCCGCGCGTATTTTTGCGCCTGATCCTCAAAACGAGATACGCCTGAAATCCAGGTTTTTCCGTCCTACCTAAAATAATTACACCGGCGCTTCTTCGCACGCAAAATACGCTAGACACGCCAATGTTTTGATAGGCAAAGATGCAAATGAGGGAGATAAGGTGATCCACAAAATTAAGTGTGTGCGGCGTAGATTACGCCCTGTGCGCTTCTGTTAGTTTCATGGTGTAAAATACACTTTTTAAAAGGTGCCCTAATTTTACACAAGCCGTGTAAAGGTCAGCTAAAGCAACACCATTAATGAAGAGCTGAGCACACACACTTGCAGGACAACAATCTGTATGCCAACATGCCAGGGGCATCCATGCTCATAACTATACTAGTGACTTTAGTAACCGAGGGTACCCCCTCTTCTGAGGGAACAGCAGTCAGGAGACGCCTCGCAGAATGCATCTTTGCACAGTAAACACACACATTAATCATGTCACAATGAGAATGCATGAATGCACACCCACTGTGGTCCCTAGCACAGACACATCACATGCACATCTAATTGGATTAGATCCAAGTACCCCCAATGGTACTTGGGAGCAGTAACGCCACGCCACGGCTCAAATTATGTCACTGTGGATTCATACACCATTCACATGGACCTGGGATCACTTCTCCCTGGTCCTGGGGATCCCTACTCCACCAAAACTGAGGGTGACACCCTTATTTAATCAGGAATGGCACCCCCACATTCACACATCATTCACACACATTAAACAAATCATAAGTACAGTATACTAAAAAAAATTATAAAAATCAAAAATCAAAAGTACCCCCAAAAATTAACGGTGGTGGCGTAAGCTACGCCTGGGCCGCCCACGGGCACGGCCAACCAAGGTAGACTCCTGGGGGGGGTGAGCAGGGGAAGGAGGAGCCTCCCCTGGTGACTGTCCTCTTGCTGGCCTGCCCTCCAAGGCCACTGCTATCCTGGTCAGACTGAGAGTGAGGGCAGCTGTATTGGCCTGGACAGCCCGGGTGTTGTCCTGGACAGCCTGGGTCAGGGCACTCACCTCTTGGGCCACGCCTGTTGTGGCGGTCTGCAGGTCACAAATGCATGTGATGACCACCAAGGAGTTTGTGGCCACATCAGTGAGTGACTCCTTAATTGAACCCAGGCTGTCCTCCATCTGGGTCAGAGTCTGTTTGATCTGAGCCAGATGGCAGGTCTGCCGGGCATTGTCCCTCTGCAGACTGGCCGGCAGACGCTCGGCCACCCCCCTGGTCTCATGGGTCGCCATCCTGCCTGCAGCTGAGTCTTGTGGCCTGGGAGGAGGGGAGAGAGGGACCCTTGTGGGTGGAGGCCTGTTGGGGGAGGAGTGGGAGGGGCTACCCCTGATGGTGGCCTGACTGCTGCCAGCCTCAGGGGTAGCCTCAGGGGTAAACAAATCCGAGGCCAAAAGGACTTCCCTGGCAATGTCCATATCCTCAGCCTCCCCCCTCATCCTCCTCCCCCTCAACCTCCTCATGAGGGGAGGTGTGGCCACTCCCCTCCCCTGGGGACTCCTGCCCTTCTTGGGACTCTTCTGCAGCCTGTTGTCCAGGGGATGGTGCAGCAGCCTGTCCTGATGGCCCAGCAATTTCCTGGCCTGATGGCCCAGCAATCTCCTGGCCATCTGTGGAGGACACAAAACATTCACAGGTTGGAGGATCCACACACTTGGCACATCTTCCCTTCCCCCACCCACACATGCTAATCACCAGATAGAAAAACCCCAAAATGATCTGTCCTCACAGGAGAATCAGATTGATAGCCAGGCAGGCCCACCACCTGCTGTGGGTGGAAACAGCGGGCCACTGCCCATTCCTCCTCACTCAGCCTGACGGGGCAGGGTGCGCCTCCTCCAGTGCCCGTGGCATGGGCATTGATCTTGGCCATCTTGTCACGGACCAGGCTCTTAAGATCGTTGATCTTCTTTTGTATCCCACTGGGGGTCCTCGTCTCCCCCCCCCCCCCGCCGCATTGATCTGATCAGTAATTTTCTGAATGATCTCCTTCCTCCTGGCTGGGGGGGTGTTCCGGCTCTCAGGGCCATGTAAATAACGCCCATATCGGGTGATGGCCCGAGCAAGTATCTGCTTCTCTGCGACAAAAAAATTCAGCTTCCTGCGCTTGGGTGCCATAACACCCACCACTCAGCAACAACAAAAAACAAACACAACAAACAAACAAAAATACTCACACAACAAACAAACAAAAATACTCGCACAACAAACAAAAATACTCACACAACAAACAAACACAAAAATCAAACCACACAAGCAGACAGCTAATACAAATTCAAAAACAAACTCAGAAAAAAACAAACAGAAAATACACTCAGAAAAAAACAATCAGAAAAAACAAACAGAAAATACAATAAAAAAAACACACAGCTACTACACTCTACTACTCCTCCATTTTTTTTTAACTAACACTAAACTCACCAACACACACCAACAGACGACAGAGCAGAAGCAACTTGCTCTAGGAAGGGGAACACAGGGATGTACTTTTGCAAGGGAAGTGTGTTTGTCTGGGGCTATTTATACACAGGGTGATTCTCAAACTAAGTACGCTTGGCCTTTTTCCTATCTCACTGATTGCACTGGACGGGGTTGCTACAGGGGGTATTCCTAGGGCCCATGTGCTGCATTGTTGGCCCAGGAGGTGAGTGACTGGATGTCTGCAAACTGGGGTGGCACTCCCGTAATTTAGGCTGCGGCTTTGCGGCCTACCGACAGGGCGCTGTGGGGCGACCACAGGGTGGGCGGGAGAGGCCACCGTTGTCTGTTTTTGAGTGTCCACCCTCCGTTCAGTGCACCCACAATTGGCAGCCAAAAATGTAGGCCCCCGGGCTGGCGGCGGAGGTTTTTTTGGGTCTCCACCCTCCATTTTGTGGATAGGATCAGTCCAGTCTCCCCGCGGGCCACGCGCTCCCGTGTAGAAAATTTAGGCCTCGGCTTTTGCATCCTACTAGTCCGCAGCTTTTGCAGCCTGCTGGACCTCGTGGTCGCCTCCTACCAGCGGGGCCTTGGTCTGTGACCCCTGTGAGGGACCTTGGTCTGTGACCCCTGAAAGGGGCCTCGTGGCTCTGCCGACATGGACATGGCCCACCTTTCGGGGTTGGTGGCCATACTCCCTGTCCTGTCAGGGAGTAATGATGATTCCTCCACAACTGCAGTGGTGCACGAATAGGCGTTGATTGTCACACTTATTACATCTGTGCGGGAACTTGTCAGATGTGGCATGTAGCGGTGGCTGTGGCGGAGGGGCTGGTTCCCCTTTGGCACCTATACACCCATAAGTCATCTTGTGCGGCAAAAGCGTTTCCTTCTCACTCTTATTTTGCCAAATTTGCCCATGAAGACTGGGAGTGTACAAAGTGCTTTTTGTGCTTCCTTAAATGCTTGCTGTGAGGGACCCCTTTGGGGAGTCCCTCCTTCAGAAGTGGACTGTTCCACCAGTAGTGGACCCCCCTGTCTCTATGCTGCTCAAGGCAACCATGATTCCAAAAGAGAAATCTCTGGGATCCAGCTGACATACCTGGAGGGGGAGCAGAATCCCCCTGCCTTTGCTGCATTGGCAGACCTGGTGGTCTAGGCACTGCAGTTTGTCTTCTATGCCTCTTGGCTGCAGTTTCCCTGGTTGCTGAGCTCTCTGTTTCCACAGTGGTGCTTAGATATGTATTGTGGGGGGCAACCCTGGGTGACATCATGACGCGTCTTGATTTTGGTCGGTTACAAGACAGCTTTTCGGCCTTGCTCCCAAAAAATGTTTTGCTTCCAATGTGCGTCTGTCGCCAGACCGTTTGCTGTTCTTCTTGTGGGGCTGTGCAAGCCCTGCTGCTTCAGGATGTGATGGTACTGGTTCCCATGTTGGGAACAGTTTCAGGGGTTTTATTCAAACCTGTTCGCAGTCCAAAAGATAGAGGGCATGGTAAATCCAATTCTGGTCCTCATGGCCCTGACTAGGGATGAGCCGAACACCCCTCAGTTCAGTTTGCACCAGAACATGTGAACAGGCAAAACATTTGTTTGAACATGCGAACACCATTAAAGTCTATGGGACATGAACATGAAAAATCAAAAGTGCTAATTTTAAAGGATAATATGCAAGTTATTGGCCCATATTCTCGTAGATCAGCGCATATTTAGTGAGGCGTAGCGGATCTCCGATGCGCACCACCGGCTTAACTTGGCGAGAGCCGGACCATATTCCTGGACCACATGCGTCCTACGCTGCGCTCGCGTAACTTAAATGTGTCGGCGTAAGTAGGTGCAAGTGATGGTAGGAGGGATGTGGGCGTGAAGCATTCTAATGAACCGTGACCCCATGCAAATGATGTCCAGATCGAACAGCGCATGCGCCGGACGTAAATCCCTGCTGAGTTGGGCCGGCCCAGTGTATAAAAGCCTCAGCACATCCGCCCAGCTAGTGCAAAGTGACTCCCTTGGATTTCGTTTTTTGGAGTTTTCACTTTGCTGCTGCTATGCCAGGCCCAAGGAAAGACCGACGAAAAAAAAACTTCAGCCATGCTGAGAGGGCAGTTGTTGTCTCAGCAATGGAGCGCTTTGATGCCAGGCTCCATGGTGCTGATAGTGGCAGAACGAAAAAAATAAAAAAGGAGGAGATTTTAAAAAGAGTGGTGGCACAGGTCAATGCCCTTGGCCATGAGGTGAGGACCCCCCAGGACATAATAAAGAAAATGAATGACCTGAGGGGTGTGGTCCGAAATAAAATGGCCACCATTGCCAAACATGCCAGGGGCACTGGAGGTGGGCCACCCTGTCCGATCCGGCTTACAGAGGAGGAGGAAGTGATAGCCCGCTGCCTGCGGAGGGAGCAGGTGGAGGGCCTGGAGGGCCATGACTCCAGTGAGCCGCCCATGAGGACAGGTAAGTGTGTTTTATCTTCTATCTGCTGTGTAGCATGTTTGGGGGGGGGACATGTGACAAGTGTGTGGGTCCACCAACATGTGAATTTTTTGTGTCATCCACAGGTGTGCAGGAGGGAGCTGGGCCATCTACTGCTGGCAGTGTTCGTCCAACACCACCCCCCCAGCAGCCTGCTTCAGTGGCTGACCACCTGGGAAGCCAACAGGCTTTGTTGGAGGGGAGTGGGCAGTCCTCCGCGCTGGAGGTGGTTGAGGAGGAGATTGCCCATGAGGAGGTGGTGGGCAATGAAGAGAAGGTGGTCCAGAGCGAGCAGGAGGTGTTTTTATTTCTAGAGGACTCGCATGAGGTGCCCGGACCATCACACCACCACCGCATCTCCAGCCCCTCAGGGTCTTCCAATACCCTCTCCAGCCCCTCCCGTCCCATGCCCCTCACCACCAGCCCCTCACGGCCCTCCCCTATTCAAGGGCCACAGGCACTCCTGTCCCCAGGAAGGCCACTCATAAGACCAGGGGTGTGGCAGGAGTCCTGCAGGAAAAGCTGGCCAGGCAGCAGGACCAGCAGAGCCGCCATATGGGGGACATTGTGGAGGAGTTGAGGCGGCTGAATAATAGCCTGTCCTCCTCTGGAGCAGTGCCCGATGCTCTCCAGGATGTGGCTGGAAACGCTGCAGCCACAATCACCAGCCTGGGTGAGCTGCATACCACCACAGCCGAACTTGTGGGGGAGGTCAGGTGCCTGCGGAAGGCTGTTCAGGCCCAGACTGCTTGCCAGGAGGCCCTGCTCACCCGCATAGCAGTGGCTCTAGAGGGCAGACAGCCAGCCAGGGAGGCACCTGGGGATGCTCCTCCACCTGATGCCCCACCCCCCCCAAACGAGGCTCCCCCCAGGCAAGTGAGGGCCAGGAACCTGGGCACCAGGCGCAGTCCGCGCCAGGGCCAGTGATTTTTTTTTATTTATGCTCTGAGTAAGAGCTTATTTTTCTTATTTATGCTCTGAGTAAGAGCTTATTTTTTTTTGGGTGCTGCACAAAGTAGTGCATAGTACAGTGTGAATGGTGTGTGAATGTGGGGGGGGTGACACTCCTGCCAGTAAGGGGTGTCACCCTCGGTCGCTGGGGATAAGTTCTCCCCAGGTCCGTGTGAAAGGTGTATGAATGGACAGCAACATCATTGGAGCCTTGATGCGTCGTTGCTGCTCCTTAGTACCGTGCGGTGTACTTCGGTCTAATCCAATGGGATGTGCATGTGGGGAGTGTGTGCTAGGGACCACAGTGGTGTGCATGCGTGCATTCTCATTGTGCAATGTTTAATGTGTATTTTTAACGTTCAAAGATTCGTTCCACGAGACATCTCCTGATTGCTGATCCCTCAGAAGACGGGGTACCCTCGGTTAGGGGGGTAATGTCTGGTTGGGGGGTCAGGTCATCACGTAGCTCAATCTCCAGGCCCTTTCTCACAGCAAAGTTGTGCAGCACGCAACATGCAGCGATGATCTGGCACACAAAGTTTGGGGAATACAGCAGGGTACCCCCAGTCTTATCCAGGCATCGGAAACGTGACTTCAGGATGCCAAATGTGCGCTCCACCACTGCACGGGTACGTATGTGTACAGCATTGTATCTTTCCTCTCCTGGGGTTTGGGGGTTCCGGAATGGGGTCATTAGATGAGGTCCCAGTGCATATGCAGAGTCACCTGGAAGGGAAAAGACAGGAGGATGTTAGTCATGCATGTGCCCCTTGTGATGTCTGCATCATGGGGGGGGGCAGTCATACCTGACACCCATGTCACTCACCAACCAGCCAGCTGTCCCCATACACGTTCTCTTCAAATTGTCTTGGGATGTCGCTTTGACGGTAGATGAAGCTGTCATGGCTGGATCCTGGGTGTTTGGCACGGACGTGCCATATGAGGCCATGGGCATCCACGATCACCTGCACATTGATGGAATGCCAGTGCTTCCTATTCATATAAATGTGGTGTGTCTCATGGGGGGGCTGTATTGCCACATGGGTGCAATCAATGGCCCCGATGGTGCGTGGGAATCCATCAATTTCGCATTACGCATTACCTTCAGCTGCTGGACCTCCTGGGTGGGTCTGATGATGTGGTGGGACATGCGTCTTAGGATTGCAGGGACAATCTGGTGCACACATCTGCTCATGCTGGTTTGTGATATCCCAATCACGTCTCCACTTGTTCTTTGAAAAGAACCAGTGGCCAGGAAATGCAATGTTGCTAGGACCTTCACCAGTGGCTGCACTGCATGTGAGCGTTGTGTTGGGCTGGTGATGTCATCCTGCAGGGCTCTGGTAATTTCCAGGATGGCATCAGGGCTGAATCTGAAACGCCGATACACCTCCACATCAGCCATGCCAAAGAGGCTAATGCGCTGTGGGTATACCCTCTCAAGTGCCCTCCTACGTGCCCTCCTCCTTCTACGCGCCTCTGCCTCTTCCTCTGCCTCTGCATACACTAGTAGTGCTAAGACCTCGCCTGCCCCTGGCATGTTGGCATACGAATGTGTTGTCCTATAAGTGTGGTTGCTCAGCTCGTCCGGTATGGTGCTGCTGTATTTGCTTTCAAGCTGACTTACTCAGGTCTGGAGCAAAGTTAACCGAGCTTTATGAGGAGTAACTTTCAGCCGGACATTCGTCTTACGCGCACAGCGCGTAGCCTACGCCGATCACGCGTAGGTTCGGGAATCTGCTTATGTACATCATTTGCATATTTGAATACTAATTCTATGGCCGCGTAGGATGCCTTCAGCGGAAATATGCGCCTACGCCGCGTAAACTTAAACGAGCTAGGACGGACGGGAGCAGTCTTGTTTCTGGCGGATCTGGTTCTGTGACTGCGGCGCTTAGATAGGACGGCGCATCTTTACACTTACGCCACGCATCTCCATATACGCCGGCGGAACTTCTTTAAGAATATGGGCCTAAGTCATAAAAAGTGTTTGGGGACCTGGGTCCTGCCCCAGGGGACATGTATCAATGCAAAAAAACTTTTTTAAAAATGACGTTTTTTCGGGAGTAGTGATTTTAATAATGCTTAAAGTGAAACAATAAAAGTGAAATATTCCTTAAAATTTTGTAGCTGGGGGTGTCTAAAGTATGCATGTAAAGTAGCGCATGTTTCCCGTGTTTAGAATTGTCCCTGCACAAAGTGTCATTTTTGAAGGAAAAAAAGTAATTTAAAACTACTCGCGGCTATTCATGAATTGTCTGGCCCGGCAATACAGAGAAAAGTAATTGAAAAAAATGACAGGGGTCCCCCCAGTCAATTACCAGTCCCTTTGGGTCTGGTATAAATATAAAGGGGAACCCCTGCCATTCTTTTCAATGACTTTTATCTGTATTTCCAGGACTCGACAATTCATTAATAGCGCTAGTAGTTTTAAATTACTTTTTTTTCTTCAATAATTGCATTTTGCGCAGGGAACCAAGTTTTAAAAAAAAATGTGTGTGGGTCCCCCCAAATTCCATATTAGGCCCTTCAGGTCTGGTATGGATATTAAGGGGAACCCCGCATAATTGGAAAAAAAAATATGTGGGGTTCCCCCAAAAAATCCATACCAGACCCAAGGGGTCTGGTATGGGTTTTAAAGGGGAACTCCACCCAAAGGGCCTAGTAATGGACTAGGGAGGGGGACCCCTGTAATTTTTTTCAATGACTTTTCTCTGTATTGCTGGGACCGACAATTCATGAAGTAGTATTGAATTCCTTTTTTTCCTTTAGAAATCACACTTGCAGAGACAATTCTAAACACGGGAAACATGCGCTACTTTACATGCATACTTTAGACACCCCCAGGTAATTTAAAGGAATATTTCACTTTTATTGTTTCACTTTAAGCATTATTAATTTGCATTGATACAGTGGGGATCGAAAGTTTGGGCACCCCAGGTAAAAATTTGTATTAATGTGCATAACGAAGCCAAGGAAAGATGGAAAAATCTCCAAAAAGCATCAAATTACAGATTAGACGTTCTTATAATATGTAAAAAAAGTTAGATTTTATTTCCATCAATTACACTTTCAAAATTACAGAAAACAAAACAATGGCATCTGCAAAAGTTTGGGCACCCTGGAGAATTTATAGCATGCACTGCCCCCTTTGCAAAGCTGAGACCTGCCAGTGTCATGGATTGTTCTCAATCATCGTCTGGGAAGACCAGGTGATGTCAATCTCAAAGGTTTTAAATGCCCAGACTCATCTGACCTTGCCCCAACAATCAGCAACATGGGTTCTTCTAAGAAGTTGTCTAGAAAACTGAAACTGAAAATAGTTGACGCTCACAAAGCTGGAGAAGGCTATAAGAAGATAGCAAAATGTTTTCAGATGACAATATCCTCTGTTCGGAATGTAATTAAGAAATGGCAGTCATCAGGAACATTGGAAGTTAAAGCAAGATCTGGAAGACCAAGAAAAATATCAGACAGAACAGCTCGCAGGATTGTGAGAAAAGCAATTCAAAACCCACATTTGACTGCACAATCCCTCCAGAAAGATCTGGCAGACACTGGAGTTGTGGTACACTATTTCACTATAAAGAGATACTTGTACAAATATGGTCTTCATGGAAGAGTCATCAGAAGAAAACCCCTTCTACGCCCTCACCTCAAAAATCAGCGTTTGAACTTTGCAAATGAACATATAGACAAGCCTGATGCATTTTGGAAACAAGTTCTGTGGACCGATGAGGTTAAAATAGAACTTTTTGGCCGGAATGAGCAAAGGTACATTTGGAGAAGAAAGGGCACAGAATTTAATGAAAAGAACCTCTGTCCAACTGTTACGCATGGGGGTGGATCAATCATGCTTTGGGGTTGTATTGCAGCCAGTGGCACAGGGAACATTTTACGAGAGAAGGAACAATGGATTCAATAAAATTTCAGCAAATTTTGGATGGTAACTTGATGCCATCTGTGAAAAAGCTGAAGTTAAAGAGAGGATGGCTTCTACAAAAAGATAATGATCCTAAACACACCTCAAAATCCACGGGGGATTACATCAAGAGGCATAAACTGAAGGTTTTGCCATGGCCTTCACAATCTTCTGACCTCAACATAATTTAAAATCTATGGATAAACCTTAAAAGAGCAGTGCGTGACAGACAGCCCAGAAATCTCAAAGAACTGGAAGACTTTTGTAAGGAGGAATGGGCAATGATACCTCAAACAAGAATTGAAAGACTCTTGGCTTGCTACAAAAAGCGTTTACAAGCTGTAATACTTGCCAAAGGGGGCAGTATAAGATATTAACTGCAGGATGTCCAAACTTTTGCAGACGCCATTTTTTTGTTATCTGTAATTTTGAAAGTGTAAATGATGGAAATAAAATCTAACTTTTTTTGACATATTATAAGAAGAATGTCTAATGTGTAGTTTGATGCCTTTTGGAGATTTTTCCATCTTTCCTTGGCTTCGTTATGCACATTAATACAAATTTTTACTGGGGGTGCCCAAACTTTCGATCCCCACTGACTTTTAAAGGGTGTTCCGTGGCTTTTCAAATTTGCCACGAACATCCCATGCTGGACTAGAAGATAAGGCTCATCCCTAGTATTGATGGGCTCAGTGAGGCTGCACTTGATGGGCAGAGTGAGGCTCTGTTGATGGGCACTGTGAGGCTACAATTATGGCACAGTGAGGCTGCATTGATGGGCACATTGAGTCTGTATTGAAGAGAACAGTGAGGCTGCGTTGATGTGCACAATGAATCTGTAATGATGGGCAGAGTAAGTCTGCATTAATGGGCACAGTGAGGCTGCCTTGATGGGCACAGTAAGTCTGCATTTGATGGGCACAGTGATTCAGCAATGATGGGCATAGTGAGGCTGCAATGGTGGGCACAATAAGGCTGTGTTGATGGGCACAGTGAGGCTGCATTGATGGGCACAATGAGTCTGTGTTGATGGGCACCGTGAGTCCATGTTGATGAGCAAAGTGAGGCTGCTATTGATGGGCACAGTGGGGTTGAATTCATGGGCACAGTGCAGCTACGATGATGGGCACAGTGAGTCTACAGTGATGGGAACAGTGAGGCTGCATTTATGGGCACAATAAGGCTGCATTGATGGGTACATTGAGTCTGCAAAGATGGTCATATCAATGGCATAGTATTGATAAGAGCTATTTTATCTAAGGAAAGTTACTAAGCTCTGTAGCAACTCGCAAACTGCACAGTCTGTTTGCCTTAAAGTAGAACTATAGGCAACTATGAGTTGGGAGTAAGGGAGGGTTATAATCCCTGTCAGGTTTTTTTGCCATCTGTGTCCACATTGGAAGATTTTCCTCCTTTTACTTTGCTGGTGATAAACCAAAATTGGAGATTTTCTTTTCATTTCACAATAGAGAGGGTGAATCACCTTAATGGAGGCACAGGAAGCAAAACAAAACCTGACAGGTGTTCTAATCCACCTCCACGCTAATCCTTGAAGTGGATGTAAACCCTCACATATATCCAGTGAAGTGAACAGCTTCAGATGATACACAGGGATGGAAAAAATCTTCCTACATATGTTTTACACTATGGGGTAGATTCAGGTAGATTGGCGCATCTTTATACCGGCGTAGCGCATCTCATTTGCGATACGCCGACATATATCAGGGAGGCAAGTACAATATTCACAATGCACTTGCTCCTAACGTTGCGCCGGCGTAACTTAATTTCGACGGCGTAAGCCGGCGTAAGTGTAAGTGGGTGTGACCTTATGCAAATGATGGTCGGAATGTGGAGTAGTGATATATGCCCGGTGTATCCTGAATGGAGCATGCGCAGTGAAGTGGACGAATGATCGCTCCCCTGTGCGCATGCTCACAACTACGCCGGCCCAACTTCCTGGGATACGCTGAGCCTATAAATACGCCCAGACATGCGCCCGTCCAGCGCAAAAGTACATCCTGATCCTCCCCCCCATAGAGAAAGTACTTTTCCTAAGCAATGGTGGCTGGTGCAAATACCGAGAAAAAGGATCGGAGGAAGAGAAACTATTGCCCGGAGGAGAGGGCAATTATTGTTGCGGGCATAGTGGCACATGATAAGTATCTCCATGGTGCCCTCAGTAATCAGACAAGCAAAGCCTGCAAAAAGGAGATCCTGACGGAGCTCATCCTGCAGGTCAGTGCCGTGGGCAATGCCACCAGGACCACACAAGATATCCAAAAGAAGATCAATGATCTTAAAAGGAAGGTCCGTGAGAAGTTGCAGCAGGTCTGCCAGCATGAGAATTTCTCTGCCCTATCTGCTTAATCAAAAAAAATACAGTCACTGCCACCCACATGCCCAGCATCTAAATTCAAGCTTTTTAAAGCTTTTGGCTTTACAACTCCTGCCTTTCTGTAAGGTGGATTCTGCCTCTTTAAGTGAATTTGCAGAATGTGCTGAACCACAATGGCAGGTTCGCAATTGCTTTTTCATTTCGCGTAAGGCTATTCTAGCTCTCTACCATCATGTGAAAGGCAATGTTGTGGCATTGTTGGGCAAGGGTGTCAGCCGCAAGGTCTACGTTACTGCTGACACGTGGTCCAGCAAACATGGTCAGCTATGATATATTTTGTTAACAGCACACTGGGTAACTCTGCTTGCAACTAGGAAGAATGCAGGACAGGCCTCAGTGCTGCAGCTTGTTGTGCCGCCATGTCTCCATACAGTTAGTGGTGATGATGTGAGATTTGTTAGCTCTACCCCCTTCTCTATGCACTTCTCCTGCTGAATTGTCTTATAAACCACAAGTACCCACTAAGCATTCAAGGGGCAATTTAATGAGTGAGGCTAAAAGGTGCCATGCAGTTCTTTAGCTGGTCTGTGTAGAGGACAGGAGTAACACCAGAGCAGCCATGCATGGGCAGGCCCAAAGTTGGTTCACAGGAATGGTGTTGTGCGATAATGGCACAAAGCTCCTCTCCACCCTTAGACAGGGAAAGTTGACATCTGCTATGTCTGGCACATATCCTCAATTTGGTAGTGCAGCATTTCTTAAATAGGTACCCACAGTTGGAAGATCTGCTAAAGCAGACCAGAATAGTCTGTAGTGGTCATACACAGTAATTTCAGGCGGTCATACACAGCCAGTGCTCGGTTGGCTGATACTCTACCTGTCCATAATCCACCTGAATTGTGACATGCCCACCAGGGGGAACTTGACATGCATCAGAGCAGAGTACCTGTGTGAGTATGGCACAACGACAGGCTCAGGCCAGCTCAACTTTTTTACCACACGCCAATGGCTGCTGATAAAGGATGCATGCACTGTACTGTCACCATTTAAGGTGGCCACAAGGATGGTGAGCCGTGACAATGCATGCATCAGTGACACAATCACTGTTGTGTTCCTGCTGGAGCAGACTCTGTGTGGCATTATGAACAGGGCACTCGAGGCAGAGCAGTGGGAGAAAGAGGAGGACTTCCTTTCCTCTCAAGCCCCGCTTTATGTAGACAACATTCTTGCCACGCCCCAGAACACACAAGAGGAAAGGGAGAAGGAAGAGGAGGATTCTGGCCGTTTTGGAGGCATTGAAGCAGAGCAAGACATACGTCAACCCTTAACAGATGGTTTTCCATCTCCAGAACCCTTGGGAGTAGTACGTGGCTGGGAGGAGGAAGTTCAAGATACTAAAATTCCGTAGTGACCACGAAAAGTCTCTCTCCACGCCAAAATCACATTGAAAATGGCTGCCATTGAATACTTTTATACTGTGGGGCGGGAATGAGCCATGATTGGATAAAGTCATGATAACAGTGTCCAATCATGACTCTGACAGTGCTCTCTGCTCTGATTGGCTGAAGCGTTCACTGCTTCAGCCAATCAGGGCTTGCAATGCACTATTCAGCACTGCAATGGATTGTGGTCGGTTCGGGGGCCGAACAACCAGTTTGACCAAATGACCGAACAACGAAAATTCGACCCAAACTTATGCCCGGGCCAAACCGTTCACCCATCCCTATTGACGATCCACTGGGTTACTGGGTCATAAGAATAGACCACGGGCCAGAACTTGCCCAGCATGCAATTGAGATGGTGGGCTGCCCTGCATCCATCGTGCTTTCTGAACGGCATTCAGTGCTGCTAGAGGTTTTGTGACAGATAAGAGAGCATGTCTGTCCACAGACTCCGTGGACTGGCTGACATTTATCAAAATGAATCAGTACTGGATTAGCAGCAGCTATCAAGCCCCTGATGCCGATCATTACATGTTTTCCGGATCTGAAATCTCTGAAAGATTGTCTAGGCTGCCTAGATCTGTTGGTGTTGATTTCATCTGGAAGATTTTTTTTGGTGTAGGTTTCATGGGGACAATTAACGCCAAATTTTTCCCAACCTGTTTGACAGGGGCATATCAATTACATTTTTGACAGAAAGGCCAATTCTTTCTTTTATCAAGAGTACCTGTACAGGGTTATGGTATGAAGACACCACCAACACCTAAAGACCATTTTTTCTGCATCTGTTGCTTCTATTCAAAGTCTGCAAAAGAGACATCCAAAAAATCTCTAATCTTGTTCTAAGTGCAGAAAATGGTGGCCTCATAATACAGACTCGCTCCCCATGTTTTTTTTTTGTTAAATAAAGCAAGCTTGAATGAAAAATTAAATATTTTGTTAGCTTTATAAATGTTATTAATGCTGCAGCAGGCTCTATACACAGTACAAATGTGGCACTTTACAGGCAGACTAATGCCGGGTACACACAAGAGGATTGATCCGCGGATACGGTCCTCCGGACCGTTTCCGCGGATAAATCCTCTGAGGATTTTGATCCGCTGGATTGTACTCACCATCGGATCGAAATCTGCGCCGAATTCACACCGGGGTGACGTGTCGCGCCGTCGCCGCGATGATGACGCGGCGACGTGCGCGACGCTGTCATATAAGCAATTCCACGCATGCGTCGAATCATTACGACGCATGCGAGGGATGGGTTCGGACGGATCGATCCGGTGAGTCTGTACAGACCACCGGATCGATCCGCTGGAGCCGATTCCAGCGGATAGATTTCTTAGCATGTTAGGAAATTTGTATCCGCTGGAAATCGGTCGGCCCGAAATATATCCGCAGATAAATATCTGCTGGATCATACACACCAGCGGATCTATCCGCTGAAACCGATCCGCGGATCAATTTCAGCGGATCGATCCTCTCGTGTGTACGGGGCCTTAGGGGACCACCAGGCATTATATTTAAAGGAATTTGTCATTTTTATTGTTTTTGTGCAAAATAAAAAAGAGAGGGCAAAAATCACCCAGGGTCGGACTTTCAGGGCAAAATGAGCAGTGAAGAGTATACAAACTTACTAGAATAATATTTATTAGATACAGTACATGGTACAAAAAACATGAAAATAATTTAAAAAGCACATATATAAAATACATGATATGAAGTGAGCCCCTGTGCATCAATGTGTTTCGCTGTTACGCTTTGTCAGAACACATTCAGGGATCGTTGGAAAAGAAAACAGGTCTCGCTGTCTAAAGTAAAGCATATGTATAGTAATCTATATATATAAAACTCAACGTGTGTGTGTGTGTATGTATGTATGTATGTATGTATGTATGTATGTATGTTCCAGCATCACGTCCAAACGGCTAAAGATATTAACATGAAACTTGGCACACATGTTACTTATATGTCAGCAACAAACATAGGATAGGTGGTTTAACCCTTACCCACCCCCATTTGCCATGGTCGGGGTTTTTCTTTAAAGTCCCATTCAACTCTATGGGAAATACATGTTACTTCATGTTCCAGCATCACGTCCAAACGGCTAAAGATATTAACATGAAACTTGGCACACATGTTACTTATATGTCAGCAACAAACATAGGATAGGTGGTTTAATCCTTACCCACCCCCATTTGCCATGGTCGGGGTTTTCCTTTAAAGTCCCATTCAACTCTATGGGAAATACATGTTACTTCATAACTTCCAAACGGCTGTAGATATTTCGATAACACTTGGTCACATGTTACTTATATGTCCACTTAAACTATAGGATAGTTAATTTATCCCTTAACTACCCCCATTTGTGAGGGTCTGGGTTTTTGTTTAAAGTCCCATGCAAATCAATGGGAAATGTATGTTCACACATAACTTCTGTCTGCCTGGAGATATTTCAATAATACCTGGTACACATATTACTTATAGGCCAAATAAAAATATATGACAGTTAAATTAACCCTTACCTACACCCTTATATAAAAGATGGGTATATTTATATTACTATGATTTTCCTCCCCAAAAGGTTAAGATAGGAAGACCGGGGAACGCCGGGTATTCAGCTAGTTTATAATATAGTAACATACATCTTAACAATAGACCATCATCATATCCAGGCAACAAAAATGGCACACAGAATACAAGACCAAGAAAGTACCTTGTGGCAGGGAGTCCCTATGGGGATAATCTTACCCATAGAATTTAGAGTAGCCTATCCAAAGGTATATCAGATATTAAGAGTATTCAGAGAGCCAGCTATAATGTGTAATGTAGTAAATATATATTAGTACAACCAGAAAAATAAACACAGAGTATCTGAATTTTAAACACCAGAATAAATACCTAATAGCTCAGGCAACCCATATAGCAAATTATGCTGAGATTATTCCAAAAAAGGGGTAGAAGCAAACGGTAGACAGGGAGGAAACACTGGTTCAGAAGTCAGAATTAATTTCCTTTAGAATTTATATGTCTGTCGCCTTACAGTCAGTTCCATATACGTGGTCACTGAAGCCAAAAAAGCCACACTGCGATCAGGCAGAAAACCAGTGTATAGTTCAAAGGGAAATATGAACCCATGGAACCATCTAAGTAAAACAGGTAAAAAACAAAAACTTTCATACGGATGTGGCCATAGGAGTGCTTTTCTTTAAATGTTAATTTTTATTGTTATGTCTCATTTTTATGGTTTCACTTTAACCACTTCAGCCCCGGACCATATTGCTGGTCAATGACCATGCCCCTTTTTGCGATTCGGCACTGTGTCGATTTAACTGACAATTGTGCGGTCGTGCGACGTGGCTCCCAAACAAAATTGGCTCCTTTTTTTCCCAGAAATAGAGCTTTCTTTTGATGGTAATAAATATCCCCCAAAAATATATAAAAAAACGTTTTTTTTTTCCTCAGTTAAGGCCGATACGTATTCTTCTACATATTTTTCGTAAAAAAAATCGCAATAAGCGTTTATTGATTGGTTTGCGCAAAAAGTTATAGCATTTACAAAATAGGGGATAGTTTTATGGCATTTTTATTAATATTTTTTTTTTACTAGTAATGGCGGCGATCAGCGATTTTTATCGGTACTGCGACATTATGACGGACTCTTCGGACACTTTTGATACATTTTTGGGACCATTGGCATTTTTATAGCGATCAGTGCTATAAAAATGACACTGGCAGGGAAGGGGTTAACACTAGGGGCGAGGAAGGGGTTAAGTATGTTCCCTGGGTGTGTTCTAACTGAAGGGGGGGGGTGGACTGACTTGGGGAAATGACTGATCGCTGTTCATACATTGTATGAACAGACAATCAGGCATTTCTCCCCCTAACAGGACAGGGAGCTGTGTGTTTACACACACAGCTCCCATTTCTCGCTCTATAATGAGCGATCGCGGGTGCCCGGCGGTGATCGCGCCCGCCGGGCGCGCGCATCGGTGTCAGGGGCGAGCGGCCCCCTATTGACGTAGATCTACGCGATCTCGCCCAGCAGAGCCAACCTGCCGCTGTATAACTGCGGTGGCTGGTCGACAAGCAGTTAAGCATCAGTAAATCTCTGCTCATTTAAAAATTATGTTTTTTACAAACTTTTTTTCATTGATACATGTTCCCCAGGGCAGTACCCCAGCCCCCGTAGACATTGTATGCCCAATTACTTGCATATAAGCCTTCAAAATGGGCACTTTAAAATTTTCCAGTTTGGGTCCCATAGACTTCAATGGGGTTTGGTATTTGGTTCTGAACATTTGCAATGTTCAAAAGGTCTGCCGCAAACTGAACAGGGGGTTGTTCAGTCCATCTCTTCTACCCATCTGAAACTACACCTACAGTTTTCCCCTACTTTTTGGTATTCCCCATTTTGTATATAATGTATATAGTTAGTTGTTAGGCTTCTGTTTGTTAGTTATTAGTCAGGTATTCTGTCATTGAGTTTTTTGGTTCACTTATATTTTCATGTTTGCTGTGTGCTGGTGTTTGGAAGGATTTTGTTTCACTATAAATCAATCTCACTTAAAGCATACACAATTTGGTCCCAGTTTTCAGAGTGTGCTAGGCAGATTTGGCAATCTCTGCTGTTGATCTTTGCAACAGGAGTTCCAACTTGTGGCCGAGATTCCTTATCTAGATGAGTGGGCCACTTTGCAGCAATGGCATCTTGACATCCCACAAACAAATAAGTTTCTCTCAAGGGATCTTCAGCCCACATATTGAGAGGATGGAAGGCTTTCAGACACCGTCAGACAATCACTTTGGCAGTGGGATCGCCTAGAGATTTGAAATGGACTGAGGGCCAGCATTTTGACAAAAAAAAAACACCTTCCAATTTGTGATTCCACCTCCCTGAAAGTCTGCTGAGTCATACATGGCATGTAAGATATTTTAGCGTAGATCAGACTAAAGTCGTCCAGTGTTATCTGGGTACAGGAAGTGTTAACATTTTGTGCTTCATAAGGGGTCATCTGAATGTACTATTTCCCTTGAGATCTCCATGTCAGAGCAGTGGCTGAAACATCGTCAGGATATTTTCGTAGACCATTTTTCCAAGTTCACTATCATGGTCTCTACTCATGACCAAACAGCAGTCACCACAGCCAAACTTTTCAGGACCGATGTGGCCCAACTCTATGGTTATCCAAAATGTATTCTTTTTGACCAGGGTTCCAACTTTGAGTCACAGATCTTCTCTAAGCTATGTTTCCTAAGCAGAATCAGGAACAAGGCCTGTGAGCGATTCGGTAAAACATTCTTATACATGATCCAGACCCTGGAGCAAGGGTACCAGGATCAGTTGTCACAACATTTTGGAGGTTTCGTGTGGGCCTATAATGACACAGTACACAAACGCTACTAGATATACTCCCTGTTTTCTGATGTTTGGTCAATGCCCTTATAGAGTGGAAGCACAACCTTCTCCAGACTTCACAGTGTGTGTAGCAGCTGAGTTTCAAGAAAAGAAAACCCTACATAGAAACATGTTACAGCCTTGTGTTTTCAGTCCTGATATTGATCTTGGAATTGGAAACGTGTCCCTATTCTAAACATGCCCATGGAGTGGTAACTGCCTCTGATAGTGACCCGCCCCCCTGATCCAGGAGTTCAGCATGAACCACCAGTAAGGATTTCTGATAGTGTTGAAACTGTAAATAAACTGACATTGAAGGAAGTGATCAATCTGGCAGACTGCCTCCCAGGAACAAACTGTTGTGGATATTCCACTTGTAGGAAGTAACAACAAGAGACTTCATCCTAAGTGATGTAACTAGAGGACTAATGTCTGTTACATATTCTGCTTATGTGCTATCACCTTTATGTCCACCACCCTCTCAGCCATGGTAGATACTGCACAGAGAGACCCCGCCAAATGCAAGTTTTAGCGTGATGTGTGTGGGGCACAAACGGAACACTGAGCCAGGGTAGAAAATCAAAGAAAGACCTTTGCTGACCTGGTGACAGAGGATTTTAAAAAATACACAGTATTTGGAATCGCCGTTTTTGGCGATCTGAATACTTTTAGACCCCCACCCCCTTCATAAAGAGTACCTTTCATCACTTATTACTGTCACAAGGGATGTTTACATTCCTTGTGACAGCAATAAAAGTGATCAAAAAATGTTTTTTTTAGAAACACAGTTTTATATTATAAAAATCAATAAAAAATTAAAGCGCCCCTGGAACGCATACATAAATCGCTCCCGCATGTGTAAACAGTGTTCAAATTACACATGTGAGGTATCACTGTGATCGTCAGAGCGAGAGCAATAATTCTAGACATAGACCTCCTCTGTAGCTCTAACCTGGTAACCGTAAAAATAAATAAAGCGTTGCCTATGGAGATTTTTAGGTACTGTAGTTTGTCGCCATTCCAGGAGTGCATGCAATTATAAAGCATGACATGTTTGGTATCTTTTTACTCGGCGTAACATCATCTTTTACATTATATAAAAAAATTGGGCTAACTTTAATTTTAAATTTATTTAAAATTCATGAAAGTTGATTTTTCCAAAAAAGTTGCGTTTAAAACACTGCTGCACAAATACCTTGTGACATAAAATATTGCAACAGTCGCCATTTTATTCTATAGATTCTCTGCTAAAAAATATATATAAGCAAAACGAGATCTTAAAGCTGTTTTAGATTGAAACTCAGAGCAGACAAATTGGATATAACTATTGAATATGACATCATAGAAAATACCAATTTTCACTACCCATTGGAGAAAGCAAACACAGTGCAGTTAGCTCTTTTCAAACAAAAAATGAATGTGAATGTGAAGAAAAAGACATGCTAAGTAAAAAAACATAAATGTGTTATATTTCTGACATGTTAGTGAATGTGTGGCCTAAAAATCTGGATAATGGTATAATAAAGAAGTTTAAAATGCATATGTCCCTTCCTGCAGAGTAAAGCTATATGTCATGTGTTATTTATAAACTATTCTCCAGTGTGTTGACATCCACCATGGAAGTTGTTGTTTTCACAGCTTTGCTACCACATGGAGTTTTCTTAGAAAACAAAACCACACTTTCTCTTTTTTCCTTTAACAAACTTGCTCTTGAGCTCATATAACAAGTTACGGAATTCAGTGAGGTTACTGGACATAGGAGATGTTCATTTGCAGGCAAGATCAGATGTGAGCTGCAGGAGGCTATTGATAAAATACACATTTATTTCACAGCATCCTCAGCGATCACAGGTTGTCTCCAGCTGTGTTATTCACCCTTGCTAAATGTCAAGATTTGGTCAATGGCGCCCAGTGTGTGTGATCATGTTGTCAAAGTCATTAGGCTTTCCACTGAGTAATTCTCCTGGTGTTTGTCCGCTAAATAGCTCTGAGCCACAGTCACCTCTGGCTATGGAATGTAGCCCTCATCTAAATGGTCAGCCACTGATAAGGCTCAAGTGTTTTGAAAAAATAAATATCACGGTGGGAGAAGAACAAAACAATCTTTTTTTTCCAGAAAATATCCTGTTATTACACTTTGTTGTGTTTGGAAGCATAAGTTAGCCATTAATCAGGCAAAGTTTTGTGTGATCGCATTACATTATTTTACATTCCAAATCAAAAAGCAGATGGACATAAGCACAAAAGAAGATGCACAATCTGCATTAGATTCTTCTAATTCACCTCTTTCTTTTTGTTGACAAGTAGATATACAAAAAGGTCAACCTTGTAGACTGAATGTAAATTCAGCCCTAAATCCTACCTGAGCTGATCACCATGTTTAAATCCTTAAAAAATTCTCATATTTAATGAAATAAGTAAACAAAGAAAATGTTTATAATACATTAGTGCATATTTCTTCTTATAATAATATAAATACAAAAGGCTTGGCGTGTAAGATGGTGGACAGTGTGAGAGCCGAGCTCCGGTCCTTGTCTCCTTTTATGCGGCTCCTGCACTGCAACTTCAACATCCACAGCCCCAGGAGCAACTCCATCAGCAATCAGTGGCCCCTGGGCATCCTATGGGAAAAATTGGATACCAAATAGGTATATACTGCAGATTTATCTCGCCATCACATTTCCGGCCTAGCCAGCACATGGATCGCTACCTTCTTAGGCCGCAATCCCCTGCCTCGAGTAGCCATGCCGACCCTCCAAAACACACTGACCTCCACATAGTGGCGTAAAACACACCTCCAGAGGACTACATGTCCCAGCAAACCCAGCCACCTGAGTCTACAGCAGCGCTGACAGTTGCCGTGCTGGATTTAAAGCTACAATCCCTACTCCAGGATCTGACTCACAACATGCCAAAGAGGTGGGTAAAATTGCACATGAGCTCAGAGGGGAGATACATCTACTTGGAGAATGCACCGATACTTTGGACACACATTTGATGAACTAGAACAGTATGTACATGTTTTAGAAGAAGACAAGGCTGCCATGAAACACACAGTCTCACAACTCCAATTACAATGAGAAGATTTGGAGAATAGGGAATGCCGTCAAAATTTAAGGATCTGCGGGGTCCCTGAGACTGTCAGTGACAAAGAATTACATTTATACCTACTGGGCCTGTTTGTCACCCTGGGGAAAAAAACATTTTCATGAATTAAACAAAAAAAAAAACAGTAAAGTTAGCCCAATTTTTTTGTATAATGTGAAATATAATGTTATACCGAGTAAATAGATACCCAACAAGTCACGCTTTAAAATTGTCCACACTCATGGAATGGTGCCAAACTTTGGTACTTAAAAATCTCGAAGTTCAAGAAAATATGGAAATATGGAAGATAAAAACTCACCTACCCCCAAATTGTATTGATTCTGTTCTTCAGCCATGGTAACTGTTTATTAACAAAACCGAGAAACCACACTTTTATTCATACAGGTAATTACTGTGCTGAACCGCGCTCTGGTACATGGAGCGACCTTGTGAACTTACCCTCTATCTAATCTTTCCTTTACCCCCTTTATCTTACCTTTCTTCTTCTTCTTCTCCTTTTTTTCTATTATGAGTTAATTTATAATATTTGTTTATATATATATATGTCAGCTCAATATTAACACGTTTGACCTACACATGTACAATTTCTTAAAGGATTATTTTTATTAGGTATTAATAGTTACAATACTTATACTAACATGATAAAATAACATAGAACAGGTAATTATATGTATGCGTTGAAATTTAGCACTAACTGGAACATACCATGTTACCTTTGGAGAAAGATAATTGGACAGTTTCCAGAATAGACACGATACTCCAGACCTTGAAGTATTAAAAGAAAATTTGGGTAGAATAAACTGAGCAGGTATTCGCCAACTCAGAATAATTAGGACCTTATTGGAGAAGGTGTGTCTATTAGTAGCATAGATAACACAAGGGTTTTATGCAAAAAATACAAAATGTATTAAATAAAATTTAACGAACAATGATAAAATCATTTTTGCCCTTATAGAATGCTGATGACAGAGTTAATAGACGCAGATAGTGCTGGTCGCCAACATGTTTCACAATTAAGCGTCATTAGGGCGCCGCATCCATCTATTTCTTAATCTGGTCATATACAAAACAAAGCACAAGGCATGTTAATAGTATAGATCTACATTCAGGGCTATAATATAATTTTTAAATCATATTTTAATAGTAATCTAATCCGCGGACCGTTTTCATCGGACATGTCCGCTCGGAGATTTCGGTCTGATGGTTGTACACATCATCAAACCAAAATCCCCGCGGACAGACATCACGGTGACGTGGCCGTGACGTTGACGCCGCCACGTCCGCAAACCCGGAAGTTCAATGCTTCCACGCATGCGTCGAATCACTTCGACGCCATGCGCGGCTTCTCGGGCCAGCGGACATGTCCGATGAGTCGTACTGACCATCGGACATGTCCGACGGACAGGCTTCCAGCGGACAAGTTTCTTAGCATGCTAAGAAACTTTTGTCCGCTGGAAACCTGTCCGCTAGGCCGGGAAACTGTCCGGTCGGCCCTACACACGACCGAACATGTCCGCGGAAACTGGTCCGACGGACCAGTTTCATCGGACATGTTCGGTTGTGTGTACGAGGCCTAAAGGACTTTTTTGTCCTGAATGTGGTCAAACCACCATCTAAGGTCAGATTATTTTTTCATGCCGCAGGTCTAAAATGTGTAGTATCATTGGTAGAGCTAGATACTTTGTTTCTTGTGGTACATCTAAATCATATGAATCTGAGAGAATATTTGCTTGACCAGGCTGGTAGTGCATCTTCTTCAATGTCCATGTGGTATTCAGTATGTTGGCAGGATCAGACAGGCACTGCAGGTTAAACTTAATGAACACATAGCCAACAGGGATGAGCCCAATGTTGAATCACGTTGCATCACGGTCCGTGACGTCATCCCGCCCAACGCCACGTTCCAGGCCTTGCTCTGGTTTCCACCTGAGATCCGGAAATCATCCATTGGACAGAATACCGACTCCCCTGCTCAACAGGATATTTCTGGCACGAGCGGAGATGGACATCTCACTGGACCTCTACATGCCGTTATAAAGAAACTTTATAGGGGGTTTGTGAGGAGGTGAGAATCACCGCATGCACCTTTTTCAAGCTGCTGGGCGGAAGCGACGTCAAAACGTCACTTCCGCCCAATGCTCTTGAAGAGACATTTTTATTGCATTTTTATTGCATTTGTGTCTAAATACAATATGAGATCTGAGGTCTTTTTGATGACCTGTCATGCTTTTTTGTATTACACGGGATGTTTACATTCCTTGTAATAGGAATAAAAGTGACCCAAAATTTTATTTAACCACTTTACCACTGGGCCAATTTTGGCACTTCTCTCCTTCATATAAAAATCAAAGAATTGGAAAAGGAAAAAAAAAATCAAATTTTTTTACTAGAAAATTAATCAGAACCCCCAAACATTATATAGTATTTGCGCAATAATTTTCATGAATTAAAAAATAACAAAACAGTAAAGTTAGCCCAATTTTTTTGTATAATGTAAAAGATGATGTTACGCCGAGTAAATAGATACCTAACATGTCACGCTTTGAAATTGCACACACTCATGGAATGGCGCCAAACTCATTTTTTAGGTTACTATTTTTGAGTTACAGAGGAGGTCTAGTGCTAGAATTGTTGCTCTCGCTCTAACGCATGCAACGATACCTCACATGTGGGATTTCAATGGCGTTTACATATGTGGGCGGGACCTGCATGCATGTTCGCTTCTGCGTGCGAGATAACGGGGACAGGGGCGTTTTGAATTTTTTTTATTTTACTTAATTCTTTTTATTTTTACACTTTTTTTTCATTTTTTTTATCACTTTTATTTCTATTACAAGGAATGTAAACATCCCTTGTAATAGGAATCGGTGTGACAGGTCCTCTTTATGGAGGCTTACAAGCATGAAATCGGTGAAAAAAATCACAGATCACATGCCGACAGCCGCGATTGCGTCTTTTTTTACTTCCGGGTACGTCATAACGTCGCGCCCGGGCCTCGGACGGTCATAGAGATCACCAGTCATCTCTATGCTTTCCAGCACCGCCGACCGATTCGCTCTCCGGGCCCCCGATGGCACGGGAGAGCCCGGAGAAGCATAGGATGGCGGTGGGAGGGGGGGATGTCCCCTCCCGCTGCCTATAAGAACGATCAAGCGGCGCTTTGATCATTCTTATCATGCACAGAATCGGCGGCTGAAGACGTCCTCGTTCGTCAAGAGGATAAAGAAAAACAGTGTCAAAATAAAAAAAACTTTAGTAAAATAAATAAGAAAAAAATCTTTTTTAAAGCGCCCTGTCCTGACGAGCTCACATAAGCATATGTATTCTAGGGGGACCCCTACGCTATTTGAAAAAAAAATGGCGCAGGGTTCCCTTTAATATCTATACCAGACCTGAAGGGCCTTGCTTGTTGTGCTCCTGTTCCCTTGACAATGCTTATTGACTGAAAAATGCATTGGGATGGGTTTGACTAGTCATCACGCCCACCGAGTGGTGTAGTCGTAGTGTTCTCTCTATTGTGCTGATTTTAACATACTTTTGTGAGTATCTGCCTTTTTTATAATGCATGTTAATTTAGCAGTTTTACACTATGTGGGCCTCTGTTCCATTTTAAATGTATGAGGATTTCTTGCCTGGTGTGTGGATTTCTTGGAGTGGATTGGACCTGACAGTGGGCAGTGGGCTAATTGCTTTAATATAAGGGATCAATACCATTGGGTAAAAAGATGTTATGTTTATCGGTGGAGGGCACAAGGTGCTTATTTATTCAATCCAATGTGCATCACTGATAGAAGGCTGAAGATTTTTTTACTTTGGATATTTGGTTCATGGACTTTCCACTTGGAAAACTTTTGATGTGTTAATTATTGAACGATTCTACACTATTGATTGCACATTTATTTATGATGTTTGCTTTATTTTCTTCTTACTTCTTTGTTGTTTGTATTTGTTTGTATGTGTGCACACTTATTTTATTACGCATTTTATCATCTACAGTGCCTTGAAAAAGTATTCACACCCCTCCAAATTTTGCACATTTTGTCATGTTACAACCAAAAACATAAATGTATTTTATTGGGGTTTTATGTGATAGAGTCCCGGGGATAAGCAATTAGCGGACCTCCAGCTGTTGCCAAACTACAAGTCCCATCATGCCACTGCCTCTGGGTGTCATGCTTGATGCTGTCAGAGTCTCGCTATGCCTCATGGGACTTGTAGTTTGGCAACATCTGGAGGTCCGCTAATTGCTTATCCCTGTGATAGACCAACACAAAGTGACACATAATTGTGAAGTGGAAAGAAAATGATAAATATTTTTCGATTTTTTTTTTACAAATAAATATCTGAGAAGTGTGGCATACATTTGTATTCAATATCTTATACTGCTTATACATCAATACTTTGTAGAATCACCTTTCGCTGCAATTACAGCTGCAAGTCTTTTTGGGTATGTCTCTACCAGTTTTGCACAGAGATTGAAATTTTTGGCCGTTTTTCTTTGCAAAATAGCTCAAGCTCTGTCAGATTGGATGGAGAGTGTCTGTGAACAGCATTGTTCAAGTCTTGCCACAGTTTATCAATTGGATTTAGGTCTGAACTTTGACTGGGCCATTCTAACATATGACTATTCTTTGATCTAAATCATTCCATTGTAGCTCTTGCTGTATGTTTAGGGTCATTGTCCTGCTGAAAGGTTAACCTCCGCCCCAGTCTTAAGTCTTTTGCAGACTCTAATGTTTTTTTTCTAAGATTGCCTGTATTTGGCTCCATCCATCTTCCCATCAACTCTGACCAACTTCCCTGTCCCAGCTAAAGAAAAGCATGCCCATAATATGATGCTGCTACCACAATGTTTCACATGTGCAGTGTTATTTTTCCACCACACATAGCATTTTGCTTCTAGGCCAAAAAGTTAAATGTTGGTCTCACCTGACTAGAGCACCTTCTTCTGCATGTTTGTTGTGTCCCTCACATGGCTTCTTGTAAATGGGATTTCTTATGACTTTCTTTAAACAATGGCTTTCTTTTTGTCACTCTTCCATAAAGACCAGATTTGTGGAGTGCACGACTAGTATTTGTTCTGCAGAGAGATTCTCCCACCTGAGCTTTGGATCTCTGCAGCTCCTCCTAAGTTACCATGGGCCTCTTGGCAGCTTCTCTGATTAATGCTCTTTTTGCCCGGCCTGTCAGCTTAGGTGGACGGCCACGTCTTGGTAGGTTTGCAGTTGTGCCATACGCTTTCCATTTTCAGATGATGGATTGAACAGTGCTCCATGAGATGTTTAACCACTTGCCGCCCGACAATGACAAATTGACGTCGGCAAAGTGGTTGTAGAATCCTGACCGGACGTCATATGACATCCTCAGGATTCTGGGGCGCGCATCGCAGCGATCGTTGTTGCAGGGTGTCAGTCTGACACCCCGCAACACCGATCTTGGTAAAGAGTCTCTCACGGAGGCTCTTTACCACGTGATCAGCTGTGTCCAACCACAGCTGATCACGATGTAAACAGGAAGAGCTGTTGACGGCTCTTCCTCACTCGCGTCTGACAGACGCGAGTAGAGGAGAGCCGATCGGCGGCTCTCCTGACAGGGGGGGTTCGCGCTGATTGTTTATCAGCGCAGCCCCCCCCTCGGATCACCACACTGGACCACCAGGGAAGCCCACCCTGGAAAACCAGGGAAGGGCAACAACAAAAAAAAAAGTCTCAAAAAAAAAAAAAAAGTCTAAAAAAAAAGTTTAAAAAAAAACACAACCATTAAAAAATAAAAAAAATATGCCAATCAGTGCCCACAAATGGGCACTGACTGGCAACATAGGAAAAATAAGTGCCGCCCCACAGTGTCCATCAGTGCCACCCCACAGTGCCCATCCATGCCCAGTGCCCACCTATCAGTGCCCATCTGTGCCACCCATAAGTATCCATCAGTGCCGCCCATAAGTGCAACCCATGAGTGCCCATCTGTGCCGCCTATGAGTGCCCATCAGTGCCGCCCATGAGTGCCCATCAGTGCCGCCTATGTGCCCACCAGTGCCGCCGATGTGCCCATCAGTGCCGCCTATGTGTGCCCATCAGTGCCGCCTATGTGTGCCCATCAGTGCCGCATACCAGCGCCGCCAATCAGTGCCACCTTATCTGTGCCCGTCAGTACTACCTCATCGATGTCCATCAGTGCCATCTCACCAGTGCCGCCATATCAGTGCCCGTAATTGAAAGAGAAAACGTACTTATTTACAAAAAAATTAACAGAAAATAATAAAAACGTAATTTTTTTTCAAAATGTTCAGTATTTTTTTAGTTGTTGCTCAAAAAAAAAATCGCAGAGGTGATCAAATACCACCAAAAGAAAGCTCTATTTGTGGGGAAAAAAGGACGCCAATTTTGTTTGGGTACAGTGTAGCATGACCGCGCAATTTCCATTCAAAGTGCGACATGGCTGAAAGCTGAAAATTGGCTTGGGCAGGAAGCTGCGTAAGTGCCCTGTATGGAAGTGGTTAAAGTTTGAATTTTTTTTATATATTTTTTTTATAACCTAGCCCTGCTTTAAACTTCACAACTTTATCCTGGACCTGTTTGGTGTGTTCCTTGGCCTTCATGAGGCTTTTGTTCACTACGGTTCTCTAACAAACCTTCACAGGCTTCACAGAACAGCTGTATTCCTACTGAGTTTGAATTAGGCCTTGTACACACGGACGGACTGTCCGCTGAAAAAGGTCCGCCGGACCGTTTTCAGCGGACATGTCCGCCCGGAGATTTCTGTGTGATGGTTGTACACACCATCAGACAGAAATCCGCGCGTACGCGATACGCGGTGACGTGGCCGCGCCGTCGCCGCGACGATGATGCGGCGACGTGCGCGGCCCTGGAAGTTCAATGCTTCCACGCATGCGTCAAATCACTTTGACGCATGCGAGGGATGGCGGCCAATCGGACATGTACGGTGAGTCTGTACAGACAACCGAACATGTCCGACGGACAGGCTTCCAGCGGACATGTCTCTTAGTATGCTAAGAAACATTTGTCCGCTGGAAAACGGTCGGCTAGACAAATGTCTGCTGGAAACCTGTCCGGTCGGCCGTACACACGACCTAACATGTCTGCTGAAACTGGTCCGTGGACCAGTTTCAGCAGACATGTTCGGTCGTGTGTACGGGGCCTAACACACAGGGGGACTCTATTTACTAATTAAGTGACTTCTGAAGGCAATTGGTTCCACTAGATTTTAGTTAGGGGTGTCAGAGTAAAGGGGGCTGAATCCAAATGCACGCCACACCTTTTAGATATTTATTTGAAAACAATAATTAAAACTATTTATCCTTTCCCTTCCACTACCCAATTATGTGCCGCTTTGTGTTGGTCTATCACATTAAATCCCAATAAAATACATTTATGTTTTTGTTTATAACATGATTAAATGTGGAAAATTTGGGGTATTAATACTTTGCCAAGGCACTATATTATTCAGATGTGTAGCAGGTGCTGCTCTGAGCACGCATTTTTACACTAAGTGCAGAATAGTTTTAGGATTAAATATTTCTAACATGTCAATTAAACGACTGATGTTTTTTTTTCTATATTGCCCTCAAAGCTGTATTAAAAGGTTTTAATGTGCTCACAGGGCATTACCATCTCAATTAAGCCATTGTGCATATTTCGGATCACACAAAGGGGAATTTGGGTACATAAAAACATAGTCAGAAATTACAAAAACACACAAAAAGATTACAGTGTGTTTTACTAATGCTTCAGGAGAGCTTATATAGTTGATTCCTTCTTATCTGTTTATGCTCTCTCCTGAAAGTACACATAAAGTTGCTGCCCCTATGTGCTACATAGCTACAAGGTTTACAAAAAGCTTTTTATTGTTGTCATATTGTACCTAGACTCCCACATGCATGCTGGCAAACATCTCATATGACAGATATGCATTTTAAAAAATGTCATTCTATGGAAACGCAGGGATGTGTGGTGAGGTCAGTGGCTGGTGAGGCACTAGCTGGTTTCAGAGCCAAATACACACAAGTTACATACGCTACAATCATTAGAGCGAGAGCAATAATTCCAGCACTAGACCTCCTCTGTTACTCTAAACATGTAATCTGTAAAAAAAAATAAAGCGTTGCCTATGGAGATTTTTAAGTACTGAAGTTTGGTGCCATTCATTGAGTGTGCACAATTTTAAAGTGTGACATGTTAGGTAAGGTAATTTACTATATTTTCAAAAACTGGACTCAAGCAGGTGGCTTAACAGACACATTACTGAAGTTTGAAGTTATAACTTCAAGCCAGTCGTTTTACAGTAAATAGATACCATATTTATCTTCCTATAGCGCACCCCCGCGTATAGCGCGCACCCATACTCTAGAGGGAAATTCCTGTAAAAAAAATGAATTACTTACAGTTTGTCAGTGTCTTGCCCGGCGTCCATCGGCGGCCTTGTCCGGTCCGGCGTCCGTCTGCGGCCTCGGTGGTGTCCTCCCCGCTTCTCCCGCGCTGTCTCTGAGCTCTCCCGCGCTGTCTCTGAGCGCCGCCGCCGACATATACCGAGCGCAGTACACTTGGGTACACCGGCTATGCTCGGCCACACTCGGCTCCTCTCGCATTAAAAGGCTAGGAGGCGGCACAGGGCGTGAAGGCGAGCGGAGCCAAGCGCGGCCAAGCATAGCCGAGTATACCCGAGTGTACTGCACTCAGTATATGTCGGCGGCGGCACTCGGAGACAGCGGATCGGCGTATAACGCGCACCCACGATTTTCCCCTTATTTTAAGGGGAAAAAAGTGCACGTTATACGCCGATAAATACGTTAAATAATAAATTATTATGTTAGAACATATAGTATAATAATATATGATTTAGCTTGGTTATAACAGTATCTTTTCAACATTAGCATATTCTATTTCTCCCTCTTACCTGTGTGAGAAAAACATTGGATTGTGGGTAAATCTTAAACCCATAAACCTATGTATTTCCTTGTAGTTAAAAGGGCTGGGCTGGAAGGGAGCATTTGTCTTTTAGACACATGCCCCTTCTATGACACTGCAGTGAGAGGCATGCCTCCACTGCAGTATTTATATTTGACAGCTGGGGCTAATAGTACTTTATCATTGGTCCAAGACTCCAAGCTGTCCATTGAGCTCAGTGCCTCTGACAAAAAGTAAAAAGAGGCACTGTGAGCTCATCCTCTCAGTCTGCGGCAAACAGCTTGTGTGCCAGCTTGTATTTAAACTGGGAACCATAGGTCGTAGGAGCACCTTTACCAGTGGTGGGGTAGGACTTCTGTAGGCTACCTACTACACAAAATTCGTAGAGCAACGACCCTCTGCGATTTATTTTTTTAATGTTTTTTAAGCTCCCCTGACTGCATGTCCCTGTGGAAATGTAAATTAGATTGAGAGGATCCTTTAGTCATTTAATTTATGTAAAATATTAAATAGGTAAACACTGTGTTCAGCAGACCTATTGATGGAGAAACATTTAGGTTTCTGTACTGGATCACAAAAAAATATGTTACAAAGCATCTAATCACTGGAACTTAATTTTGTCATCTGGCAAATGATATACCTGCTTTCAATGAAATTCACTCCACTCATGGGTGGTCCTGGAATAATATCAGTTGAAAATATGAGGGAAAATCTCTTGGAAACAAGCCTATGAATGCAGAATACTTTGCCAGAAATAAAACAGGCTTTTCGCCAGAGCTGCAGTCATCTCACATATTTTGTAATTGGTACCGAGAATATTCTGGGTTTATTTTTTAACTCCATAAAAAAAACAATACAAAGTCAGCAAAAGAGATAACAGGTTCTGGTTACTTGTCAATTGTGTGTGTGTGTGTATGCCTGTAAATGTGAGTGTGTTTCCATTGTATATTCATAACTTTTATGTTATAGTTCTAGTTACAAACAAAAATACCTGCCTTGGTTTGTAGATCATCAGTACCAAGTGTACATTTATGAATTTTATGATGGTCTCTATTTCATTCTATTTACCCAAACATGGCAAATTATGTTCCATAATTTTTTTTTAAGAATTAAGTTGAGCATAGAAAAATGACCAGAATGGTGACATTGGAAAACAGATCTCAAACACCATAAGATAACCAAGTCACCTGGTCAAATACATCAAATACCATACATAAAGAAACACGGCTAATTCAACAAATTGACAAACCACAAATAGGGCTTCCGAGTAGTGTTGGGTGAGCAGTTCGGATCAAGCATAAATTTGGCCCGAACAGCGCCCGTTCACCTGTTCGCTGGACACCTGAATTTGTGGGGTGCTCGGCTTGATGTTCGCCCGCCGAGCATCCCACAATGCTACTGCATCGCCGGTCAGGTGCAATGCTTTGCCCAATCAGGGCACAATGGATAGCTGGTCATTGAGGAGGAGGCTGGAAAGCCTCAAACAGATGAGTCATCAGCTGAATGAAAGAAAAAACATTGCCTGCAATACAAAAATCTGAAAAATAAAAAAAATTCCCTCCATTTCTGTATTGCTGACAATGGTGAACAGTATTGCCGGATTTTTTTTTTAAATGGTCGGGGTCCCCCCAAAATCCATACCAGACCCTTATCCAAGCATGCAGCCTGGCAGGCCAGGAAAGGGGGGGCGAGCAAGCACTCCCCTGAACCATATTAGGCCACATGCCCACAACACTGGGGGATGCTTTGGGGCAGAGAATCTTATCCTTGTGTTGACTGCCTGCTCCGCCATTTACCAGTCCTTAAATGGGTAAGGGGCAAGGCCCCCTGACAATGTCACCTGGCTGCACTGCCCCCATGTGACCCTTCTCTGACCCAGCATGCACCAATTGGTGATGTCACATGCCACAACCACACCCTAGGATTGTGGGGAATAGGCCATTGTACCCATCAACATGGCGAAAGGTGATCAAAACACCATCCCCCCCATGTTGAGGGCATGTGGCTTTGTATGGTTCAGGAAGGGGGGAACTCACTCACCCCCCCCATTCCTGCATGCTCTGATAAGGGTCTGGCATGGATATGATCTGGTAAGGGTCTGGCATGGATTTGGGGGGCCCACACCATTTAAAAACAAATTGGTGTGGGGTTCCCTTTAAAATCCATACTAAACCCAAAGGGCCCGGTATGGATTTTGGGGGGCCCTCATTTTTGTATTATTGGCAATGACTTGCAGCCAGGAAAATACATTTAAATGTCCTTCTTTTTCTTTATATAAGAAAGATGCACCACTTTACAGGCAGACTATGGGAACCTCCCAGGCACTATATTTAAAGGAATTTTTCATTTTTATTGTTTCACTTTAAGCTTAATTAACCACTTCAGCCCCAAAAGGATTTACCCACTTCCTGACCAGGCCGTTTTTATGATACCGCACTGCCTTACTTTAACTGACAATTGCGCACTTGTGTGATGCTGTACCCAAACAAAATTGATTTCCCTTTTCCCACAAATAAAGCTTTCCTTTGGTGGTATTTGATCACCTTTGCAGTTTTTATTTTTTGCACTATAAACAAAAAAAGAATAATTTAGAAAAAAATAACTATATTTTTTACATTCTGCTATAATACATATCCCAAAAAAATATAAAAAACAAATTTGTTCATCATATAATGCCAATATGTATTCTGCTACATATTTTTGGTAAAAAAAATCGCAGTACGCGTATATTGATTGGTTTGCGCAAAAGTCTACAAAATAGGGGAAAGATTTATATTTATTGTTTTTACTAGTAATGGCGGCAATCTTCGATTTTTAGTGGGACTCCGACATTGCAGCGGACAAATCTGACACCAATAAAGAGATCAGTGCAATAAAAATGCACTGATCACTGTATAAATGGCACTGGCAGGGATGGGGTTAACACTAGTGGTGATCAAAGGGTCAAATGTTCCCTATAGAGGTGCTTTCTAACTGTCAGGGGGATGGGCTCACTGGAAGTAGAGAGAGATTGCTGTTCCTGATCACTCTCTCTCCTCCCCTGTCAGAACGGGGATCCGCCTTGTTTACAAAATACAGATCACCATTGTGTCTTTCATTCCCACACGCCTGAAAAAGACAGTGCAGGAACCGACATACCAGTATGTCGTTTCACGCAGTTGAACAACCTTACTGCAGTATAACTGCGGCGGCTGATCTGCAACTGGTTAAAATCACTGCTCCAGTAAAAATATTTCTTAAAAAAAGTTTGCATTGATACATGTCCCCCAGGGCAGTACCTGGGCCCCCATACCCTTTTTATGAGCAATACCTTGCATATACAGTATAATCCTTCAAAATAGGGACTTTTATTTTTTCAAGTTCGGGTCCCATAGACTTTAATAGGGTCTTTGCTTAGGACTATGAAAGCCCCGGTGTCAAATGAACTTGAAAAAGTCAAAGGGTGCACCACCCTAGTGCATTATCTTTATTAGATAAAGCTTTATAAAGATAATGCACTAGGTTGATGAGCCTTTTGTTTATTTTCTAGTTTCGATCTGAGTCTGCCTGTACCAGCTCAACAGAAATCAGTCATTTGATTGACCCTCTGTCACAGGGGCATACCAGAAATCTTTTCTCAATTAGTGGCTACAGTCAATTGGCCAGTGACAATTTCTGTTAAATTGTTCATTCATTTTATAATATAGAAAATACAACAGGAAGGCCCCGTACACACGACCAAACATGTCTGCTGAAACTGGTCCGCGGACCAGTTTCAGCAGACATGTTCGGTCGTGTGTAGGCCCGAGCGGACAGGATTCCAGCATACATTTGCCCGCCGGGCCTTTTTCCAGCAGGCAAATATTTCTGGACTTGTTTTAAAACAGCCCGCTGAAATCCTGTCCGCTCGGACATGTTCGGTCGTCTGTACAGACCTACCGTACATGTCCGAGCGCCCGCCATCCCTCGCATGCGTCGAATGACTTTGACGCATGCGTGGAAGCATTGAACTGGCAGGGCTGCCTACGTCGCCGCGTATTGTTTACGCGCGGATTTCTGTATGATGGTGAGTACAGCCACCATACAGAAATCCCCGGGCTGACAGAAATTCCAACAGAAAAAGTCCGATGGAGCATACACACAGTCGGAATTCCCTTCCAAAAGCTCACATCTGACTTTTCTTGTCGGAATTTCAGATCGTGTGTACGCGGCATGACAGTTTTTAACACTTAACTGCTGCAGATTGGACTTTTTGTTTTTCTATACATTGGAGTTTGGGTTATTCTCCATTGTTTGCTTTGTACCTGAAAGATCCTCTATAGGTGTGTATATATATATATATATATATATATATATATATATATATATATATATATATATATATTATATATATTTATTTCTACTATAAACAATAATTGGAATTACACTGAAAAGACAGAGGAAAAAGTTTAGTTTGTATGTAGTCAAATAGATTTTAGGAACAATCAAATTACTAAATTGTGTTTCAGTAGTAGAGTAGTAGAGTTGGGTCAAATGCTCCCAGGTTTGGCTTGCATCACTCTCGAACAAGATGGCCATACACTATAGAATCTGATTGTTTAATCTCCTTTAGATCTGCCATAAATTATGTAGTGCAAGGGCCTGCCTGATTGGATAAATAGTGATTGGCTAGATAGGTGTTCCTCCTATTATATCAATTTGGTAAATCTAAAAGAGATTGTTCAATCAGATTGCATAGTGTATGGCCTCCTTTATACACCTAAAATTACTAGTTGCACTTTCAGTGCAATTAATTGTTAATGGCACACCAAACACAGAAGTAAATACAAATTTTTCCATATAAAAAATAAGTGGCAAATGATGAAAAATGCACAGTAAAAACATGCAACCAAACGACAAAATGTCTCATAAGTCACATATAACACAGCCAATTAAAATCAACCTATGCATGTCACAAGAAAAACGAGCCACAAAACGTGCGCTCCCACTATGCTAGATGTGAATGGGGCCTGAAAGTGAAATTGGTGCGGTAACACAAGAACAATGCGGCTATGTTCTCATCTGCTTGCATTTCAGAAGTGCGCTACAAAAATCACAGTAAAAACACACCAAGCCCTGCTTTAACAAAAAGTTCTGAAGCTTCTTTGTGTTGCAATTGCTGTGTGCAGAGCAGCCCATTCAGCTGTGTGATGAGTGAAAATGCTCCGCTAAAAAATAAAAAAATAAAACATGTGGGAATGCAAGTTCTCGCCATGCAGAGATGTGACTGGGGCTTGACAGCTGAGTGTTTCTGTCCACTCCCTTCTATGTACTTGTATAAAGATAGCCATACACTATGCAATCTGATTGTATATTGTGAATTTAGTGAGAAGGGTGATCACTGATTACATTTCATTTAAAAAACGTGTAGCTGGGAGTGGGTGGGTGATGCAGGGTGTGTGCTAATGAGCTGGACAACTCCTTCCTGTGTCATAACCTCAAGTCTGTAAGGAAGTAATACAGAAGCAATAGATATGTTTGGAAACCTGGATGGAGTACAGTACGGTAAGTTTCTGTATATTTTATGAAAAGTGTTGATATTTTTGCAAAAAAATTACATGATTGTTATATGGGTACATAGGGGAGCTGGAATTTAGAAAAATAAAATAAAAATAAACTTAGCCTTTGACTACTTCCCGACCTGCCGCCGCAGTTCTACGGCGGCAGGTCGGCTCCCCTGCGCGAGAGCCCATACAATAACGTAGGGTCTCTCTACGGCCACTAGGGGCGTGCGGGTGCCCGGCGGGCGCGATCGCCGCTGGGCACCCGCGATTGCTCGTTACAGAGCGGGGACCGGGAGCTGTGTGTGTAAACACACAGCACCCGGTCCTGTCAGGGAGGGAAATGCTGATCTTCTGTTCATACAATGTATGAACAGAAGATCGGTCATTTCCCCTAGTGAGGCCACCCCCCTACAGTTAGAACACACCCAGGGACATACTTAACTCCTTCCCCACTCCCTAGTGTTAACCCCTTCCCTGCCAGTGGCATTTTTATAGTAATCCAATGCATTTTTATAGCACTGATCGCTATAAAAATGCCAATGGTCTCAAAAATGTGTCAAAAGTGTCCGAAGTGTCCGCCATAATGTCGCAGTACCGAAAAAAAATCGTTGATCGCCGCCATTACTAGTAAAAAAAAAATATTTATAAAAATGCCATAAAACTACCCTCTATTTTGTAAACGCTATAACTTTTGCGCAAACCAATCAATAAACGTTTATTGCGATTTTTTTTTACGAAAAATATGTAGAATAATACGTTTTGGCCAAAACTGAGGAAAAAATTGTTTTTTTTATATATTTTTGGGGGATATTTATTATGGTAAAAAGTAAAAAAATATTCATTTTTTTCCAAATTTTCGCTCTATTTTTGTTTATAGCGCAAAAACTAAAAAACGCAGAGGTGATCAAATACCACCAAAAGAAAGCTCTATTTGTGGGAAAAAAAGGACGCCAATTTTGTTTGGGAGCCACGTCGAATGACCATGCAAGTGTCAGTTAAAGCGACGCAGTGCCGAATCGCAAAAGTGCTCTGGTCTTTGACCAGCAAAATGGTCCGGGGGTTAAGTGGTTAAGCCTATTGAGGTTTGAACAAAGTTCAGTTTTCAGGTGAACAAAGCTGAACTTTCTGCAAACACAGTACTGAGCCCCATTGAAGTCTGTAGGGGCCAATCTTGTTATTTTTGTTTGTTCTTTTTAAGGTAGATATATAAGCTTTTGTTAAAATTGGACATGGGAAGATGGGCACAGTCATAGGAGACATGCACTGTTGATTTTTTATTTTTTTTTAAATCACTGCTCATCAGAGAGAGGATATTTTATTGCCCCTTAACAACATTACCAATACACAAATCCTTTAAATGACATGCCTGGGGGATGTATTAAACCTGAACATTAATTTCCATTCAAGCAATATTATGTTCTTCAAACACTACTGACAGTTCCTTATCAGTTTGTTTATAAACAGTGGGCCAGGGATCCTTTAAAGGAATCATGAACAAAATATAATTATCATAATATTTGGTCAATGACGTTTCCCAGTATCCCCATCTTTGGGTTTTCATTTCAGCGCTGCTGGGGAGCTAATATTTGTGACAGGATTAGCAGAGCAGCAGCATCATCTTAGAGGTGGATTGCCATGATGGTGAGTCCTCATGATCATGCGTCCTCATCATGATTGATGGATGACATGATTCATATTGCAATCCCATGGGCTAGCACAAAGGTACTTCAATAAAGAGACAAACAATATTATAATACAACTCATATTTATTTATCTTAGATTTAATATGGCCACGGTGTTATCCATAAGGGGTTAACATGAATTATTTAAATAAAATAAATAAGCCATCCTGGCTAAAATTTATTTAACAAAGAATTAAATGGTGTCCATCCAGCCAAAGCTGGATGACTACTCCCCTATTGGACAACCACGTGACTTCGAAGATAGGGAGGGACGGATGTCACTGTCCATCAGGAAACGGTCTGAGGGGACCGCCGCACTTGGCTCCTTTATCAGCTTCGTCCGCGCAGGATAACCGATCGCTCAAAGGGACCAATCAGCTGCTCGGCTACAAGCACCAATCCCCTGGCTGTTGCTGCCCGGAGATAGCGCAGCTAAACGGCACCTGCGGAGTAAAACAAAAACAGGGAAAAGACTGCCAGCTCTCCCCTTTGCGCCAGCCCATGCCGGTCCAGCCTTATGCTGTGACCTCTCATACTAAGGACAGGCACCCAGGAGCTGCAGGAATGTAAACAGCATGGGTAACCTGGCTTATGGCATTGCCCAAATACAGTAGCTGGATGTTCAAAGTGCAGGTGAATGAACTGCCCCAATCTAGCCAGTTGTTTTGTCCATTCTCTGAACTGTGAACATGCTGGGTTTGGATCCCACTTATGTTTAACTTAAACCCAAAGTTCATCCCTACTTAGGACCAGTTCTATTTTGTAGTATTATACCTGGCTACTTAGATGCATATCGTTCCTTACACAGCATACTGTAGCTTAATTATCAGTGAAGAACTGATCATTGAATTACTTGAAGACAGATTCTGGGACATCTTACAGCTCATCTTATATTAGTGCCTGGAAGGAAAACCTGAATGATGTCATCCTACTTTTGCCTCCCTCTATGTCTTTGTGCTTCAATAGCGTAATATGAAGAATTTCCTTTAGCTATGATACATTTAAATTCCATATTTTCCATATTTTTCTGATAAACATCACTACCACTCCACTTTTGTCTTTATTATCTGTCTGTCATTATGTTTTGTAGAGTGAGCATAGACAAATTGTGCTGAAAGATCTACTTTACGGAACACATACTGTATAGTAGGCATTAGGATCACCTGAAAGATAGGGACTTTGCACTCTTCACAGCTCTAATCAAAGCTTGAAATCTACCTGAGAATTTGGTCTTAGCATTTAAACGTACACGGTTTAAACACCGTTCATAGGCAAATTGTAGATTTTTTATGGTATACAATAACTATAAATAGTCTATAAAATGTGTTGCTCTATCAAAAGCCATGATGCAGCTACACTTTTCCATTCCTATATCTGCACTGAAAGTATAATTACCTGAATACACAGCATATACTGTACTTTCATTGTATAATGCCAGTATTGTAATATCAATACAACAATAGTTATTACTGACAATCCAACATAAGCTTACCTCAAAAATCTTCTTTTATGTTGTGAGTGTTGCTTGTCTGCTGGCCATCTCTTTCCACAACTTCTTAAATCCACTACATACTTTGCAGCTTCTCCTATGTTGTTTACTTTTAATTTCTAAGGACTACATATTCCATGGTACTTTGCTGTCTGTAAGTTGTAATTCCTGCACTGTCCCCACATCCTGGTCCTGGAGATCTTCTACTCACCAGCTCTGTAGTTCAGAGGCAGGATCTGTGAATTCTGTGACAAAGCAGTACCTATTAACATAGAATAGGGAATATATTTAACAGAATTCAAGTAAATATGTGAGCTTCAAGATCATACAGAGTAATAGGTGGAAATGGATATAGGATTTCATTTTGATCACATATACGCGTTAAGAAAACTGTGATAAGTAGGAGAATATTTCCCAAAGGACTCAAGTTATAGAGCTGGGGGAGTCAAGGCGTTAAATGTATGGTTTGCCAAAAATACTTTAAAAAAAGTTTCTATCCATTTTTTTGGAAAATTGTTTTTTGTGTTACAGTTCCTTCCACTCTTTGTCTTTGTATACTGAATTAGGTGAGCTCACTAAAGCAGACATGTCACTTTTCTGGCCTTGGTTCCTTTTAGAACAACCTGTGCCTCATGTAGGTAAGCATTTGCAGCAGTTTTGGTAACATAATCGTCGCATGCACCAAATTCAGATATTTCCAACTACAGCTACTTTAAGAACCTGTTGCTATGGCAGTGACGGGATTACTGTCAGTTTGCATATTAGGAGAACTTGTGGTAATTAAAACCAACTCTCAGTTTGTGTACCAAAGTATGCCAGTGCTCAAATGTCTGTGGTGCGAAGATGTTGAGAAGATGTCATTAAAGTGGCTGTAACCCTAAAAAAAATGCTTGTGTCCCTTTAAGACAAGATATACAGCATAGTGCTTTTGCAGTGTCAGTTGGCCTTTTCCATGTTGTACAATACCTGGTTGATCATGCCTGTTCCTATGTTCCCCTGTGTGTACTGATCAAAATCTCACAGTTACCTCACAGTTATCTCACAGTTATCCTGGGCCATCTCGAGATGGCCCAGGATAACATCAGCAGATGGGCACTGTCCCCTGACGTCATCCCACTGCCATCTCCACAAGTGACATGCCTTGATAGGCAACACTGCTCAAGTGCTTTGTTTGTGAGTATTTTAGCATATTTTATTGGAGCACTAAAACTTTCACCAAATAGAAAGCACTAGATTCTGCTTTGTGTTCCTCCCTTTATCCAATATCACCAAGCATGATTGAGGCTCATTGAGTCAGAAGGAAGGAGTGGTAGATATGTAGGAGCATTGCGCCAGCAGCACACCACACATATCTCTTAATTATGCCCAGAGGGGAACTGGTAAATTTGACCCGCTGGTGAAACGGGTCAAAATTTGAGGTGAGCAGCCAGAATCACATTGGTGAAGGAGAGCACTAGCACATTGAAGGAATATTTGCACATTATGGTGGATCAGCACGTGCACTGAGCATCTACTATGGATTTTCTTGTTTATTAATACGTGGACACTTTATTATCTTCTTGACTATTTATGTTTAGGATCATCAGTCATATTGTCACTGAGGAGCCATACACAGATGATAAAGACACTATTGATATTTTGTTTGTTTATATAGAACAGCACAGTCTTTTGGATTATTTGTTGAAGTGTAGTAAAAGCGCTTTTTTGGTGGCAGCAGCAATGTGTTTTTTTTCTACCACATTTCACATTTTATAATATAATACATTGCTTTTTTTAGATTAAGATTGCGCTGATGGGTTTGTTATAGATTCATGTACCTCTCTGAGAGGTACATACATTGGGCACAAGTACAGATAAACTTGGTGCAGTTCCTCAACAAAATTCTAAAAGGTGTTTATGACCCCCACTCTCTCAAGGGTACATTTATAAAGTTAAGGCATGCCTAGTTTCATCCTATTCATTGCTTCCCTTTCATGTACTGTAGGTGCATGTCTTTTACAACATTTGATTAATAGATATTCTATGGCAGCTGCAAAAGGCTAATGCAAGTTAAAACATTTAGGTAAACAATAATTATTTACATTAAAAAAAGTGGTAGTACACAGACCACAGGATGGAACTGTGGGTGTCCTAGGATAATACAGTGCCACGTCCTAACTAGGATAGAAAAATTAATGTTGGAGAGAATCAAAAGTGGACTTTATAGGCACTAATCGTTGTCAAAAAAGATAAGTTTTATTGATGCAATCCCACAAGGGTCATTGAATCAACATTACAGTGGATACATTTATAAAATACATTAAAAACATGAAAATCATTATCACAAAAATTTGCAATAATTTACAAAACATTAATATTAAACCAATACTGGTCCAAGAGAGACATCAAAATCTTATGATGGCTAGCATGTATATTGGTAGATTTCAAACAAGCTCTACATGTTTCGCGGATGGCCGCTTCATCGGGAGCTATTGATATTTCTGGAATAGAGACAGGCTGTTATTGGTTTATACAAGTATGTTAATATGCAGATAAAAATTTCAAGGTACCAAACAGAGCATATCACATGTGCAATACAGCACCGTAAAAAAAACATGCAAATGTTACCATGGTTGCCAAAGATGTCACCGAAGGGACAGCACGCTAAGGGACCCATAGGGAGGAGATGTAGGGACACACCAGATAGCAGTGATACAGTAAAGTAAGTAGGTTCATACACGAGTAAAAGCATACTAGATTAGTATACTTAGATAGTGCATAAGATCCGAGTAGTAGTCCGGAAGTGTTTGTGAGCGGTAGGGGTGTGTATAAAGGCAGAAGAACTTAGATAAAAGAAGTGACGATGACTAGAGAGTGCAGGTGGCCACAATAAAAAGACCAGAAATAGTAGTTATGCCTACCATCCACGGTAATGGATAGGGTTCAATATTGAACTCGGTGGGAAGTACTAAATAAGGTAGATAAAGTTCACTTTTAATCGAACGGTCCTGGTGGTTAGGGCAGCTGGAAATCTATCTGGTAGAGAGATGATTCCACACAAAAAATAATAATAAAAAGAGAGAGAATAAATTAATAAATCCTTTTAGGAGAGGCTCAAAGGGCCAATAATAAAGATCATTAGTAAAGATAGTTACTGAATATGTATATAGGGACCATACATCTCCATACATACAAAGAGAATAATTATTTACAGCTGATGATTAAATCATATCAGTCATTTTTGGATTTATAAATGTGCCCCCGATTGCTACATTCTGTTGTATATTTATTCATGGGTGCTAACTGCACAACTTGATGCAGACCTAGCTAGTACAGGAATAATATGCACTTATATTTGTAAAAAAGCCTTGTGGTTATATGGAGCAGCAGGAAAGTACAATTCTATTAGCTAATAGCATCTACCAGCTAATGAAAATATGTTGTTGTACAGGACACACTTCAACATCTCTAAAACAAAGTCATTATGAATACCAGCACAAGGAATTTTTTTCAGGAAGTAGGCTGTGGTTGACGTGGAATCAATGTGTAAAATATTCTACATCTTTCCTTATCAGAGGGTATTCTCTTCAAGCTCAAGGCTCTCTAATTTAGCCAAAGACAATCCTTGTATCCAGCACAAATGAACATAGCTTCTGAATCAAAGATTTTGGTTACTGTTCCACAAACTACTCCACCCTACTAAAGTAGAGAATATACATCTGAGACTCTTAGGCCTCGTACACACGGTCGGACAAAACCGATGAGAATGGACCGAGGTTCAGTTTCATCGGTCCAAACCGACCGTGTGTATAGCCCATCAGTCTGTTGTCCTTCGGTCCAAAATTTAGAGTCAAGTTTAGAGTCAAGTTTAGAATCAAGTCGACGCATGCTTGGAAGCATTGAACTTCGTTTTATTCAGCACATCGTGTGTTTGACGTCACCGCGTTCTGACCCGATCGGTTTTTGGAACAATGTTGTGTGTACGCACTTCAGACCATCAGGCCACTTCAGCGGTGAACCGATGGAAATGGCCTGTCGGACCATTCTCATCGGTTTGGAACGACCGCGTGTACGCGGCCTTAGGCAGTCAGGGGATACAGCAAAAAAGTAGAAATATTTGATTCATTCAAATTGTGACAAATTTAGATGCAAATCAGGCTACCTGTCAGATAAAGTCTATTCAATATATACAGTATATATATATATATATTTTTTTTTTGTGCATTTGCAATCCCTGTGTCATCTTTAATTCTAGGCAGCAGATTTAAAAGATGACATATTTGCAAAGATCTACCACTTAAGATGGGGCAGATTTCCATCAAGATAACACATATTTTCAAACAGATGTACAATTAGTAAGTTACCAAAGGCAGGTTTTTGTCTGTTCCAGTGTTATTTTGGAGCATCTGAGGGGAAATGTGTGATTGAAACGGCCTAATTACTGTATATCTGTACCTGTATATGCTGCAAAAATGTTATTAATACTGTTTAGTATTGCCCAGCAGTGCAATATGATTTAGAAATTACCCCACTGTATTCTTGTCCCATAAAATTATTTACATTCCCCCTGGAATTCATAACTTTCATGGACTTTTAAGATCGCTTCCAGTTAAGTATTGAGAGTAATCAAGGAATGGGTCTGAGTTTTCACCTAATACTCCCTTCCATAGGCGATTTGCCTTATTCAAATTATAGATCTCAGAAATACGTATTATGGGCCAGATTCACGTAGAATCGCGGCGGCGTAACGTATCGTAGCTACGTTACACCGCCGCAAGTTTTCATCGCAAGTGCCTGATTCACAAAGCACTTGCGAGAAAACTTCCACCGGCGTAATTCCACCGGCGTAATTCAAAGGGGCGTGTGCCATTTAAATTAGCCGCCCTCCCGCCCTGGCCCTACTGCGCATGCTCCCTTTTGAATTTCCCGCGGTGCTTTGCGCGAAGTGACGTCATTTTTTCGAACGGCGACGTGCGTAGCGTACTTCCGTATTCCCGGACGTCTTACGCAAGAAGGAAACATTTTTAAATTTCGACGCTGGAACGATGGCCATACTTTATACAGCACATACGTGTGCTGTGTAAAGTTAGGGCACCTAAAACGACGACTAACTTTGCGACGGGAAACTAGACTAGCAGCGACGTAGCGAACGCGAAAAACCGTTGTGGGTCGCCGTAACTACTCATTTGCATACCCGACGCTGGTTTGCAACGCTAACTCCCCCCAGCGGCGGCCACAGTATTGCATCCTAAGATCCGACAGTGTAAAACAATTACACCTGTCGGATCTAAGGGATATCTATGCGTAACTGATTCTATGAATCAATCGCATAGATACTCTGAGAGATACGACGGAGTATCTGAGATACTCCGTCGTATCTCGGCTGTGAATCTGGCCCAATGTTACCAACCCTATAACTTGGTCTCATGAGTATATCTTTTCTTGAGACCTATTTCTTCAAGGGCCTTGCATTCTTTCCCTGTAATATTAAAATGTTTGTCGCCATAAACTGAGCCTGTAGCACAGCAACAACACTGTTTTTTCATATTTTTTACAATGATATAGCTTATATATGTAATACTAATACATACCATAAAACAAAATTGTATCTTCTGTCTAGATAAGGTCCATGATTTTCATAATTTATTATAAAAAGCCATAAAAAATATTCTTTTATGTATATTTATAAAACACTTCAGTTTCGTATTCCTTGTAAATTTGCAATTTTTTTCTCTATTTGTTCTCATGGAAACTGTATCAATGATGCAAATGCTGTATGTATTCAGCATAATTATAATAACCAAAAAGACCCCTTGTAGCATACACTGTTTCATACTGGAATGACTTTGTTTGCCTTAAAATCTGGATTAAAATTTTAAAACGCAATATGATGAGGGTGTAGCTCTTGAGTGTAGTCAAAGTTGTTTCAGGTTGTCTTTTGCTATTTTGCCATAACACTTGTGCGGTAATTGTTTTGCATTACCAATTGTTACATGATATGCAGAGATGAAAATGTAAGCTTTTCCAGCCATAACTTTTTCTGACTCATTTTCACCGGTTTTCCCCAGTTAAACATGAGCTAAATGTGTTGCTTAATTACATTTCAAGCTTAGACTTCAGCAGACAGGCACATTATTTATGTAGCAAAAGAATCTTTAAAGCACTGGGAAGTCTCATTTTGTGTCACTGCCTGTTTAATATGGAAAGAATTCACGTTTTCTGTTATCCTTATGTGACTCAGTAATACGTTCACCAGTAGATTATCAAAAGTTCAGGCATTAATTGCTCTATTTGCTTGCAGATGTTCATGCTGGGCACACATGACATTTCAGGAAAATATAATATATTATTAGCCTCTATATTTTTAACAAGTAGAACATGTCCAAGAGGTTGCAAAATCAGCAGCAAAACTCTGTATATAGTTTTTTACTGCATTCTGTCTATCAAGAGCCTGCAAATTATCGATATATAATTATTCAAGGACACTTACTGTCATATGTATATTCAATACACAATGCAAGAAGTAACTGGGCTACTGTATCAAACGCGTGATAACAGAAAAAAATGATTGTCTGCAGCACCCCAATCAATATTATTGTTTAATTTTTAAACCAGGCCTGACAGCTGGAGGATAACTAGTTACTATCGGCAAGAAGAATGCATCACCATCTGATAGGTAAGTCCTGAAACCCTTAGCAAATTATCAAGTACCTTCTTGTACTGGCTTCAATAAAAAATGCAATGCTGACTTGTTAACAAGTGGATGGTGGTTTGTTACACTGTATAAAAGCTCAACTTTCTCCATTTGTGTAGCAATTCTTATTAATGGAATCTATAGTACAGGTTCTTTGAATGGAGTAGGGGGGTAGAAAGTGTGGGCATAATCAGCACACTGGATAGAGAAATACAGTAGATAGACAGACATATACTTAGATTGTAACCTACATTGAATCATATCATATGATCTATGTTGCCTATATTATCTGAACATTGTTTGAGCATTTAATGGGTTAATTCTGTTTCTCCTGACAATGGATAATAATTTTACGGAGCACTTGATATACTCTGATATACAGTACTGTGCATTTCTATATTTATCAGTAACTGGTAACGCATTTGAACCATTACATCTTAAAGGATTATACTAACCCATTGTGGCTGTCTATTGAGTTCACAATATTGCAAATAAAGGACATTATAAACTGCACTGTAGAGAATCAATTATTTTTAAGAAATAATGGGAAGGGATTACTTTTATATTCCACCCATTCCACCATCACGCTATTCACATGTGCCATTGAGATCTTCTCCCATATGTTATTATTGGCTTTAACAGCCTAAAGCCTCGTACACACGATCGGACTTCAAACAAACTTCCCCTTGGATTTTTGTCTGAAGGGAGTCGGCCGGGCACACCCATAGCATACACACGCTCAGACTTTTCTGCAAACTTTCCTAACACTTTCCTCCCATTTTTCTGCTCTTTTCTGCTCTTTACGCCACCCTTTGGTCAACTTCTGCTATTGTTGGTTGATTTTAACATGGCTTGCTGTACACACGGTCGGACTAGGCACCATCGGACTTTTGTTGCCGAAAACGTTGTCCATTTGCAGAGCGAACTTTTGTCCGATGAAAACCGAAAAAGTTTGTTCGATGGAGCGTACGCACGGTCAGATTTTTTGCAAACTTGCTCATTTTGAAGTTTGTTGGAAAAAAGTCAGACCATGTGTACGGGCCTTAAAGCGGGAGTTCACCTGAAATTTTTTTTAACATTAGATTCATGCTCATTTTGTCAAGGGGAATCGGGTAGTTTTTTAAAATTGAAGCAGTACTTACCGTTTTAGAGAGCGATCTTCTCCGCCGCTTCTGGGTATGGTCTTCGGGACTGGGCGTTCCTATTTGATTGACAGGCTTCCGACAGGCTTCCGATGGTCGCATACATCGCGTCACGAGTAGCCGAAAGAAGCCGAACGTCGGTGCGGCTCTATACGGCGCCTGCGCACCGACGTTCGGCTACTTTCAGAAAATCGTGATGAAATGTATGCGACCATCGGAAGCCTGTCGGAAGCCTAAAACGGTAAGTACTGCTTCGATTCCCCTTGACAAAACGAGCCTCAATCTAATGTTAAAAAAAAGGTTTTTGGGTGAACCTCCACTTTAAGTTTGTTTCACAAATCCCTGAAGATAAGCATTTAGGGTTTCCCAAATTGCCAAAGGAGAAGCTGTGGAATAATTCCAGGGTGAATGGAGAAGACCCTGGAAACAATCTTTAAGGGTTTGTTAACCCATATATATATAAAACTATGCCAGCCCCTCTTTTAGAGCCTAGCATAGCATTCCGTGTCAGTAGTTTTAGAAAACGTGTGTTGTAAATACCTAATTTGAGCTGTCACTAGGCCAGTGGCTTGACTCATGGCCGCTTTCAAGCTCTGATCGATGACTTCTGAGGGAGGGGATGTGAGCTCCCTCTGTTGTCAGCCGGGGAGATCACGTGGCCACTTGTCTCCTCCACAGAAGCCGCGTATCGGAGCTGGACCAGACTATCCTGAAGACAGCTGAAATTAGGTATTTACACTGTTCCTTTTTGTAAAGCTAATGACATAGTGTGATATGCCAGCCTCTAATAGAAAGGCTGGCAGTGAAAATGTTATGATTTTATTTTACAAGCAATACCAGCAGGGGAGGGTGAGCCAGAGACAGGGAGGAAGGAGGGGGATGAGGGGGAGAGAGAAGAGCAGAGGGGACAGCATATGACGAAGGGCATACAGGAAGTGCAATGTTCAGGTTTTTTTTTTTTTTACAGATTAGAGGGAGGCAGATTACGCAGTACAAACACTGTGCTGTATAATCTGCTTTAAGGAACCATAATCTAATTATTATTATTTTTTGGGGTTAACAAACACTGTAACCACTTAAGCCCAGGACCTTTAGGCAGCTAAATGCCCAGGCCAGTTTTTGAGATTCGGCACTGCTTTGCTTTAACTGACAATTGCGCGGTCGTGCGACGTGGCTCCCAAACAAAATTGGCGTAATTTTTTCCCCACAAATAGAGCTTTATTTTGGTGGTATTTGATCACCTCTGCGGTTTTAATTTTTTGCGCTATAAACAAAAATAGAGCGACAATTTTGAAAAAACATCTATACTTTTTACTTTTTGCTATAATAAATATCCCCCAAAAACATATATAACATTTTTTCCCCTCAGTTTAGGCCAATACGTATTCTTCTACCTAGTTTTGGTAAAAAAAAATCGCAATAAGCATTTATCGATTGGTTTACACAACATGTATTGCGTTTACAAAATAGGGGATAGTTTTATTGCATTTTTATTATTATTTTTTTTACTACTAATGGCGGCGATCAGCGATTTTTTCCGTGACTGCGACATTATGGCGGACACTTTGGACAATTTTGACACATTTTCTGGTTCCATTGTCACTTTCACAGCAAAAAATTGCATTTAAATTGCATTGTTTATTGTGAAAATGACAGTTGCAGTTTGGGAGTTAACCACAGGGGGCGCTGAAGGAGTTATGATTCACCTAGTGTGTGTTTGCAACTGTAGGGGGGTGTGACTGTAGGTCTGACGTCATCGATTGTGTCTTCCCTATAAAAGGGATGACACGATCCATGCAGCCGCCACAGTGAAGCACGGGGAAGCCGTGTTTACATACGGCTCTCCCCGTTCTTCAGCTCTGGGGAGCGATCGTGAGGGGGCGGCTAGAAACGAATAGCCGCGTTCTCGTCCCAGATTGCTCCCCGCGGGTTTCCGACCGCCGCATGTAGCGGGGGGGTCTCGATCGGACCCCTGACCCGCGGAAAGGCAGGGACGTACATGTACACCCATATGCCTGTACGTGCCATTCTGTGGACGTACATATACATGCGGCAGTCATTTAGCGGATAAAGTGTTTTTTTTTCTTTTGCTGTCACAATGTAGAGTATAAGATTTCCTATTATCTGTAACCAGTCTGGCCACAAAGTTAATCCAGCTCTGAGCAATCCTTGTTTATTGTAAGATAAACCTTGACAAACAGGAGAAATTATTTTTCAAATCCCCCCCCCCCCCTGGTGTGAGTGACAGGTTATTTACATATCTCATGCACTAGCCTGAGACAGACAAAAGAGAGAAGCGCCTCTGAGTATACTGCTTTTAATTTTAAAACATAAAAATATATCCAGCACTTACATCATAGTAGTATGGTGCAGTCGTGGGAGCTGGTGTACATCTGTAGCAGACAGTCCGCAAAGCATGAGAGCTGGGCAGCCGGAGGGAGCCGGGGAGAGAAACGGCTAAGTCCTCGTTGTTATGCCGCTGCTAGGCAATAAGTTCATCAGCTGTTGCGTGACGTCAGATCGGACGGAGGCTGAGGGGGACCACAACGCGTTTCAGAGCCTGCGCACGGAAAAGACCAGCGCGCTCCTTTTTCAAGTGTAATGAATGGAGGACAGGGCTCATATTTTAAACAGTCTTGTGATCAGTGCTGACCAATAGGAGTGCAAGGATAACGAGCAAATGAAAATAAATAAAATTGCTTAGTTAAAACTGACAGCGGGACAAAAAATATATACTTAAAATGGAAGATATTGTAAAGTGTAATCTGAAGAGGGTGAATATAGCTGTAATAAGTATATATGAAGAGGTTATCTGTAATAAATATATGTATAGTCCAAGTAGCTATGTCTATATATACATATAGAGGGGGAAGCATGATTGACAAATAGAGGCGACGTGTTACAAACATTGGACACTAGGGGGCCACCAGAGTAAGACTATATAGACGGCACCTCAATTTAAAATTATATTATAATGGGAATGCTTATAAAAGGCATTACTACGGGTAGTGGCAATAAAACCCGCAAAGCCATGATGGGGCATAACATAAAATTGAATGTGAATTTAAATGGATAAAAAATGATCATATCAAAAAATGGAATACAATACAAGGACAAGTAAGAGCAATCATTGAGCATATCAGGCCCGAATGTAAATAGAGACTGATACATAATAGAGTGTGAGAGGATACATATATAAATATAAATATATATGTAAAAAATATATACATAAAAAAATAATATATATATAAAAAAAATACATATATAAAAATAACAGTGTAGAAATGTGAGGGGGAGGGACTCTTGGAAAAAAGGGGGGGCGTATATGTAGGGGTACATACATAAACACACATATGCATGTATCCACATACACGTATAGATATATACTAACACAATAAAGTTAAAATGTAAAGAATATGTATATTTGGATATTTAAAGAATGGCATTAACGTCTAATTCTTCGTTGAGGCCGAGAGGAGAGAGACAATCAAGAGTGAATATCCAGAAGGTCTCGCGTTCGCACAGTCTGGAAAAACGCTCAGCCTCAGAGAGGCCCCTAGGTATGGATTCAATGACCCATACCCGTAGGCCCTCCGTAGATTGATCGTGATGCTCCAGGAAATGGCGAGGCACACTGTGTTCGTCACACCCAGCCTCAACGAAGCGTCGGTGCGCACCAAAACGCTGTCTCAAAGGATTAATGGTGCGACCAACATAGAGTAGTTTACAGGGGCATGTGATGCAGTAAACCACATAGTCACTGGAACAATTGTAAAAGTTGTCCAGTGAGTATGATTTACCTCTATGAAAAAAGTCTTTTTGGCCATGGGTAACGAATGGACAGGTTTTACACCTGGGTTTGTTGCACCTGTACATCCCTTTAAGTGGGATCAGACAGGTGGGATCTAACGGTTTAAGACTTTTTAACCTACTGGGTGCTATCTTGTTTTTAAGGGTAGGGGCCCTTCTGTACGTGACTTTGGGTTTATCACACAAAGTGGTAGCCAAATGGGGGTCTTGTTTAAGTATGTTCCAATGTTTTGAAAGAATTTGTTCCATTTTTTTGTATTGTCCATGGAAACCGGTGATAAAACGCACAGCAGGTTTTTCAGGTGATTTAACAGTTTTGGGTTTTTTTCCGGGGAGAAAGATATTGTAAGCATGATCTATCAAGGGTTCAGGGTACCCTTTTTCAAGGAATTTTTGTTTTAAATGAACACTTTGGAGAATATAATCGCTATCTTTGGTACAGTTTTGGCGTAATCGGCAGAATTGGCCTTTGGGTATGTTTTTAACCCAAAGCGGGTGGTGACAACTGTCATAATGCAGGTAAGAATTTCCTGCAGTTGGTTTAGTGTAGTTGCGGACAAATATGTTGTTCTGTTCGTGACATAGTTCTAAATCAAGAAAGGCCAGAGACTCCTGATTCCACACGAAAGAGAAAGAGAGTCCTAACTGATTGGCATTACAGTGATCGACAAAGCTATTCACCAAACTGGAGGGACCATCCCAGATGATGACAATGTCATCGATGTATCGGCCGTAAAATATGATGTGTCTCGAGAAAGGGTTGTCTTTCCATATAGCCGAGTTCTCCCACAGGCCCATGGTCAGGTTGGCATAGGATGGGGCAAAATTTGCCCCCATGGCTGTCCCATGGGTCTGTAGGTAGAAGTCGCCTTCAAAATGAAAATAATTATGGTTAAGACAAAAGGAGGTGGCCTCTAAAATGAAGGCCATCTGTTTTGAATTAAGCAAAGGGTCAGAGAATAAGAATTCCTGTATGGCACGAAGGCCAATGTTATGGGGAATGGAAGTGTATAGGGAATTGACATCCAAAGACAACCAGGAATAGTTCTCCTGCCAAGCATAGGGGGACAAGAGTTCCATAAGATGTATAGAATCACGTATGTAAGATGGGAGTTTCTGAGCTAGGGGCTGCAGAAAAGAATCTATGTATAATGAAAAGCCACTGGTTACACTGTTCATAGAGGCAACAATAGGCCTACCGGGTGGGTGTAATGAATCCTTATGTACCTTTGGTAGATGGTAAAAATATGGTGTGCTATAGAAGTCTTTTCGTAGAAAAGCTGCTTCTTTCTTGTCAATGACTAGGTCAGCTGTGGCTTGTGAGATAAGAGTGTCGGATTCTTCACGAAAAAGGGGGAGGGGATCAATTGTTAGTTTTTTTTTCATAGAGGTAAATCATACTCACTGGACAACTTTTACAATTGTTCCAGTGACTATGTGGTTTACTGCATCACATGCCCCTGTAAACTACTCTATGTTGGTCGCACCATTAATCCTTTGAGACAGCGTTTTGGTGCGCACCGACGCTTCGTTGAGGCTGGGTGTGACGAACACAGTGTGCCTCGCCATTTCCTGGAGCATCACGATCAATCTACGGAGGGCCTACGGGTATGGGTCATTGAATCCATACCTAGGGGCCTCTCTGAGGCTGAGCGTTTTTCCAGACTGTGCGAACGCGAGACCTTCTGGATATTCACTCTTGATTGTCTCTCTCCTCTCGGCCTCAACGAAGAATTAGACGTTAATGCCATTCTTTAAATATCCAAATATACATATTCTTTACATTTTAACTTTATTGTGTTAGTATATATCTATACGTGTATGTGGATACATGCATATGTGTGTTTATGTATGTACCCCTACATATACGCCCCCCCTTTTTTCCAAGAGTCCCTCCCCCTCACATTTCTACACTGTTATTTTTATATATGTATTTTTTTTATATATATATTATTTTTTTATGTATATATTTTTTACATATATATTTATATTTATATATGTATCCTCTCACACTCTATTACGTATCAGTCTCTATTTACATTCGGGCCTGATATGCTCAATGATTGCTCTTACTTGTCCTTGTATTGTATTCCATTTTTTGATATGATCATTTTTTATCCATTTAAATTCACATTCAATTTTATGTTATGCCCCATCATGGCTTTGCGGGTTTTATTGCCACTACCCGTAGTAATGCCTTTTATAAGCATTCCCATTATAATATAATTTTAAATTGAGGTGCCGTCTATATAGTCTTACTCTGGTGGCCCCCTAGTGTCCAATGTTTGTAACACGTCGCCTCTATTTGTCAATCATGCTTCCCCCTCTATATGTATATATAGACATAGCTACTTGGACTATACATATATTTATTACAGATAACCTCTTCATATATACTTATTACAGCTATATTCACCCTCTTCAGATTACACTTTACAATATCTTCCATTTTAAGTATATATTTTTTGTCCCGCTGTCAGTTTTAACTAAGCAATTTCATTTATTTTCATTTGCTCGTTATCCTTGCACTCCTATTGGTCAGCACTGATCACAAGACTGTTTAAAATATGAGCCCTGTCCTCCATTCATTACACTTGAAAAAGGAGCGCGCTGGTCTTTTCCGTGCGCAGGCTCTGAAACGCGTTGTGGTCCCCCTCAGCCTCCGTCCGATCTGACGTCACGCAACAGCTGATGAACTTATTGCCTAGCAGCGGCATAACAACGAGGACTTAGCCGTTTCTCTCCCCGGCTCCCTCCGGCTGCCCAGCTCTCATGCTTTGCGGACTGTCTGCTACAGACTGCACCATACTACTATGATGTAAGTGCTGGATATATTTTTATGTTTTAAAATTAAAAGCAGTATACTCAGAGGCGCTTCTCTCTTTTGTCTTTCTCCTGTATACATTGAGCTGGCTTCGCTCCCGGATAGCAGCCCTGAATTACTGCCTTCAACCACAACAGTTCCTCATTATCATCAATCACAGCCTTTGTTGGCATTTTGCTGGGACTGAACCTATCATGGATTTTTGAATATGAACAGTCATATCGTATATCCCCAATGTGGTTTGTGACTTTTATCTTAAATTAATTGATCCTTTAATTTTATTATTATTACTTTTATTATTATTATCTTTTAACCCTTTGTTGATTGCTTTGTGCAAACACCCTGAGCGCTGTACTCCATCCATTTTTACTAGCCTGAGACAGGCATTGTTTTTTAATTCCCACCCCCACTCCTTTTCTGAAGGTATGTGGTTACTTTTCTGAATTTTGATTGGATGTTAGTGATCATAGCAGAATTTAGTGTAAGGAATACACAGGAAAAATGCATGTTGACAAGGGGAGTGTAGAGGTGGATGGGAGTCTACTGACATCACGACTCCACCCACGAGCTTCAGACAACAGAAATTTTCCTGGAACTTGACCCTTTTCCTCTGAACCTCTGAAGAAAAATCAGGATACAATGAAATCTTGATTCCATTCATCAAAATGCCATGTGCATTTTTCAGGGAAAAAAATGTGTGCTGATAGGCTAATTAGACTAACTAAAATCAGTTTTGGCAACCCTCCAGGTTGAGGGGTATGTTGAAATCCAATGTGCTTTCTTCAATTCCAAAACTGGAGAAAATGCATGTTTCGAAAATACAGAGAGAAGCCATTTCTTAATGTGCTCATTTGTGTTAACCCCTTCAGTTTTTTTCTCCAGAACACCAACTATTCTGATATTATTCTGACATCGTCCTACATACATCTAACCTTGGTGTGGTTATAACACGTATAAAGTACTTTTTTATTTAATTTTAGTGTTTGCTTTGCCCTACTCGTGCCTTTGCTAGCTTTTTATTTGGTACGTAATGACCAGAACACCTTAAATAAAGCATATCTAATACATATTTTACAATTGTAAAATGATAAATATGATTTTTTCATAACAAGGATTTGGTTTATTTAAACTGTGATTTGTATTTTGCAGCCTAATCATCATTGCATATTTCTATATATGACAAGCTTCCTGGAAGATTTAAAATAGTTTAACAGTACTTTAGCATGCCTCTTCATGCTTGTCAGAGTACATTACTACATTGCATGCATCTTTCATGAAATAAATACTCACATACACAATTCTTAGTACGACTTTCTCCAAATCCTAAAATAAAGGTATTTTACTATCAAGAAAATGTTATTCTAAATTTATACAGATATCCTGTTTCTAAGCTGTAATATATTGTGTTGCCAATGATACCTTGGCATCAAGTCCTAATAGAAACAAAAAGGATGATGTGATTATAAGACTAGATGTTGGATTTCACTTATACCTGATAGATTATTGAGGGCCATTGCAGTAACAGTTCCAACATATTATACAAAGCTAGGAGGCCTCTTGTTCAAATCTGATCGGTTACACTCAGAAAATGTTTATTTAGTCAGCCTCCATTTATTTATTTTAACTTTAAAAAATGTGTGGTTCGACTTTGAAAATATTCAGTTTAAGAGCAGAGCAGTCAGGGTTTAGTTCATACCTCAATTTGATACTCCAATTCAAGCATAGCCTGGGATCATAAGATCATACTAGCTATTTCATTGTTGCTATTTGATATAGGTATAGCACCACATGCCACATGGCAGTTGCCATGTCTGCCAATAGCTAGGTTGCTAATACACTTAGTATGAAGAAGTATTAATGCTTGGGAGGGTTTTAAGGAGCATTTGTGGGGCAGATAGTAAAATAAAGTATACAGTATATCAGTGGCGGCCCATCCATAGAGGGCGCACAGGTGCCGCCTCCCCTTATCCATGCACCTGGCCCCCTGATTTATATATCAGTGGTGCCGGACCATGGATTTCAATGTGGGGTGTTTTTTTTTTAAGCACCTGATAAGAGCCAGAGGCTTAAATAGGCTTAAAAAAAGGGTGGCCTCGGAGCACAAAGAATTGCGCTCAGAGGTCACCAAGTTGTGTGACCATAGTGAATGAATTTAGTTTAATTTAAACAAACATATCCCTTACTGTACCTGTCGCCGAGAATGTATTTATAGCACGGCGGCATTGCGCTGATTCTCTGCGACATGGTGCCGATATCTCGCACTCGCTGGAATAGAAAAAGCACATTCCAGCGAGCATGTCATAGAAGCGACGGGGATCCGACTTGCATTCTCGCCAATTCTAGCCGCGGCGTTTGGCCAGGGGCATACTGGGCCCTTAGGTCTGGTATGGGTTGTAAGGAGAACCCCTACACCGAAAAAACAGCGTGGGGGTTCCACCACAATCCAGGAGGGGTTCCACCACAATTCAGGAGGGGGGACGAGCGAGCACCCCCCTCCTGAGCCGTACCAGGCTGCATGCCCTCAACATAAGGGGGTGGGTGCTCTGGGGCAGGGGGGTGCCCTGCGGCCCCCCCACCCCAAAGCACCCTGTCCCCATGATGATAAGGACAGGGCAAGATGTAGGGGGTGTGGCTACCTTGCTGCTAAATGGACGCCTGACATTACAGCTCCACTCCAACAACAGAAATCCGAGCATTCCGAAGCGCTTCTGAAGTGCTCTACTCACCCTGACATTTGCCTTAAGTGCCGCACAGTGCCCGAAGTTGGCCCACAAGAGAAAAGAATCTGCTCACCTGAAGAAATTTCAACACTTCGTTTCTCCTGCAGCCCGAGGCAAAAATCAAGATGGCGCCGGCGGCTCTCACTCTGCTACAACGAGTCCAAGCTCCCAGAGGTGCACTAATCAACATTATTTATTATTACTATTTGTTTATGAAGCGCACATATACCACCAGCCGGTGGTGTCAAAGCGCTTTGTGACAGATTGCCCGGATGTTCTAGCGAGGGTAGCATAAATAAACAAAACTGCTGCAGAGCAGAGGAGGAGACAGAGAAGAAAAGAGAAGAAGAGAAAAGGGAAAGGGAGAAAAAGATTTCAAAGTCAGCAAATGAATAAACGGAAGAAAATTGATTGAGTCGTAAAAAATGGGTAGCTCTCGAAACCGATTGCCTGACCTGGGGAATCATACTTAGTTTTTCATCCAAGATAGCCCCCAGGACCGTCACCTTATCTTTCGGTTTTGGTGTCAAGCCTAACTCGGGGGGCCAGTTTTGAAGGAAATTGGTCTTGCCTTTTCCAACTACCATGACCTCTGTTTTGTTACCATTGAGGCACAATTTGTTGATGGCCATCCAGTGGTAAAAATTGCACAGACAATTAGCCAATCTTAGGGGCATGTCTGGGTAAGTTAGATCATCAGCTACCAACTGGACGTCGTCTGCGTACAGATGGAACCAGAGTCCATATTTGGCAATAATGTCGGGTAAAGGCCTAAGATAAGCGTTAAAGAGAATGGGGGACAGGGCAGATCCCTGTGGGACCCCGTTCTCCACTGTGGTAATCGGGGATAGGAAAGTGCCCATCTTAACTTGGTGGGTGCGGGCTGTTAGAAAATCACGGAACCAAGCGAGAACAGTGTCTCCCAGCCCCAGAGTGGACTCGAGTCTGGTTAGCAGGATGGAGTGATCAATGGTGTCGAAGGCTGCTGACAGGTCAAGCAGCACCAGGGCTGCTGACCCGCCCGCATCCACCACGTTGAGAAGCTTCTCTAGGGTGGACAGAGCTACCAGCTCAGTTCCCCTGCCAGGGCGGAAGCCCGACTGTAGGTCGTGGAAGAGCAGGCCATCCTCGCAATGAGTTTGAAGCTGGAGAAGGGCCTCTCTTTCAATAACTCTAGCTAAAAGATGAGAAACTGAGATGGGTCAAAAGTTGTTGGTATCGGTCGGGTCCAAGCCGGCTTTTTTTAGAAGTGGAGTCAGAAAGCCGTGTTGCGGGAACAATCCCATGTTGGAGTGAGAGATTGACTAGGTAGCATAAGTCATCAATAATAGTATGTAGATTCTCCTGCTTGAGCCAAGTGGGGCAAACTTCTCCAGGGTAATAAGTAGTCTTTAATTTCAAAATCAAGGCTTCCAGGTCATGGGTTTTTACTGGTATAAAATTAAAAAGTTTTTTTTGGGCAGTGGTTCGTGTTAAGCGGAACTTGCTTGGGGAGGCCTAGAGAGTTGTTGGCACTTTGCTCGAGAATCCCAACGAGATGTTGTTGCATAGCTCTTGGGATGGCACAATGTGTCGCTGGAATCTTTTGGGGGCACAAAGTTCGTTCATAACTTTGAACAATTCAGATTGTTTGTTGTTCGCTTTCCTGATCTGTGTCTGGAGGAATGTTCTTTTTGCTAAACGGATTCTTTTAGCATAGCTTTTACTGGCGATTTTATACGCTAAGAGATCTTTGGCAGAATTGGTTTTGATCCATTTTCTTTCGTGACGACGGCAGATGGCACATTCATCAGATGCCTCTACACCGCTGTCCCGCAGCCCTGCAAAATACAAACTGTGTATGGCCGCTGACAGCATCACGGTAAGTGCACACCAGGAGATCTCTGAATGACATGAGAGAACTCACAGAATCAATCAATGCCATTCCCATCACTAACCATGTCAGACACCACATTAAAAGACATGCTTATCTCTCTCCGCAGCTCTCTCCATGGGGACATAATGGAATGCATGAGAAATTTCAAACATGAGGTGGAAGTGCTGGGAGGTAGAGTTGATCATGTAGGGAAAAAAATGGGTGAATATGACTCCTCTTATAACTCCTTGGTGGACGCACACAATGACCAGTCTCATGAGGTAACATGGCTTAACACAAAAGTAGCTGACCTTGAAGATAGGTCAAGCAGGAACAACCTCAAAGTGCGTGGTGTTCCTGAAACTATTCAACCTGCACAACTTCAGCCCTTGACCTCATGAAAACTTTCTTACCTTCTGTGTCTGATACAGACCTGGTTATTGATAGAATTCACTGTCTCCCCAAAGCATCTAATTTTCCAGAAAACATCCCTAGAGACGTGTTGATGCGAGCACACTTCTTCCACATTAAAGAGCAGTTTATGCTAGCTTTCTGCAAACACCCTCATCCCCCAGAAAAGTACTAATTTCTTCAACTGTTTGCGGACCTCTCACAATACACTATGCATTAGTTAGCCATAACAAAAGCACTTCACAATCATAGCAATGGGTATAGATGGGGTTATTCAGCCAAACTAACCTTCGCCCATGCTGGCAAATCTTCATTGATCACATCACTAGAAGAAGGCCTCACCCTGCTCTGTGCTTGGGACCTTCTTCCTGCAGAGTCCCCTTAAAGTTCCTCTTCCTCCTCTAAACTGGATACTCACAATGAATGGCAAGTGATCTTACATACAAGGAAAAACAAAACCTCTGCCAAAATATATATATATATATATATATATATATATATATATATATATATATCCCCATGGCGCCGAGCGTACACATATATGCAGCCTTGGGTTATACTGGGGTGATGCCTGCAATTGCAAGCATCATCCCTGTTCGATTTTTTAGAGCGGGCGGTTGGCTTTCCAGGAATAACAACCGATGCGGCTAAAAGCCGCTCGGCTGTTATACCAGAGGAGCGGAAGGGAACACCCCCCCCCCCTCCTGCCACTTTACGCCGCTCTTACTGGCTGGCACTCGGCTGCCAATGGCGCAGGTTTTAAAAAAAATGTTGGTAGGATTATTATTTTTTTTTAATTAGTATCAGTGTCAGTGTTTTAGGTAGAATGGAAAAAAGGAAAACACGTACCATTACTTCTGGGCCCTACAACGGGTGCAAACAACACATAACATACACATATGTGGTATTTCTGTGATAGTCAGGAGCAGAAAAATTTACTTTGGGTTATTCTTTGGTGGCAAATTATGGTAATAGTAAGAAATTTAAAGCTACATTTTTTTTTAAAAAGTGCTCCTTTTTACTAGTTGGGCCAGTTTTCCTTTGATTAAAAAAACAACAAAAACTGGGACTGTTACCATTTACCGCCAAAAGAAAGCCCAGTTTGTCCTGAAATATAAAAAAATTCAACTGGATACATAAAGTAGCTGTGATTTGTACAGATTTCTTAACACAAAAATTGTGTTCAGGCACTCAAGTTTAGGCATGTGCATTTCGTTTCATTCCGAATCGAAATTCGGACGAATTTTTCATTATTCGGACATTCGGATGCATACGAATTCCCGAATTGCAATATTAATGAATTTACCGAATCCGAACGAACGTTTTCGATTCCGCATCGAAAACCCGCGGACGAAATTCGATCGGAATTCGAATATTTTTTTTTTTTTTTTCGAATTCCGATCGAATTTCGTCCGCGGGTTTTCGATTTGGAATTCAATTTTTTTTTTTTTTTTTTTTTCGAATTCCGATCGAATTTCGAAATTATATTCGAAGAGAGAATTTTCGAATTCGACCGGATTTTTCGAAATTCGGTCGAAAACGAACGAGTTCCGAAAACGAATTTAACACATGTAACGAACCTAACTTAACAAAATTAATTAAATAACGAGTGGTAGAAAAAAGTCCTTGTGGATTTAATTAACCTTTTTTTGTTAATTCTCTTTTAAGGGGGTGTGTCCTATGCCAACACACGTTTGTTAGTAGGTGTCCCTCTTTACCATCCAAAAATGTTGGGAGGTATGGTCACTGTGGAAGGAAGAGTCTTTGGCAATTAACCGACAGCTGAGTACAGATCTCTGAGAAGGAAGGGCTGAGCCCAGCCCTGACAGGAGCCTGGATTGCTCAAGGGTCAACCAGTATATAAATCTTGTACAGTATAGGTTTAAGTATTTTTAAACCCTTAGATTGGAGTAAAACCACATGTGCACATTCCTTCTAAATACATAGGGCCAGATTCACAGAAAAAGTATGCCGGAGTATCTACTGATAATCCGGCGTACTTTCAAACTTGCCGCCTTGTATCTTTAGTTTGAATCGTCAAACCAAGATACGACGGCTTTTGGCTTCGATCCGACAGGCGTACGGCTTCGTACGCCTTCGGATCATAGGTGTAATACTTCGGCGCCCGCTGGGTGGAGTCGGCTTTTTTTTTTTGCGTAAGTCGTCCGTGAATAGGAAAGGACGTAACTCACATCTACGTTCAAAAAATGACGTCGGTGCGACGTCATTTCGCGCAAAGCACGGCGGGAAATTTCAAAATGGAGCATGCGCAGTACGTTCGGCGCGGGAACGCGCCTAATTTAAATGATCCATGCCCCCTACCCGATCAATTGAATTAGGCGGGCTTGCGCTGGAGGGATTTACGCTACGCCGCCACAACTTTACAGGCAAGTGCTTTGTGAATCAAGCACTTGCACGTAAAATTTGCGGCGGTGTAACGTAAATGCGATACGTTACGCCGCCGCAAATGTACCTGAATCTGGCCCATAGTTGCTAATACAGAACTATGGTATTGAGTTAATTTTATAATAGTTTTTACTTAGGTTCCTTTTTGACGATCTCTAAGGCTGAAGGCCAGGACAAGTGAATTAATTAGCCTTATGTTATTTTTATTTACTTTTTTATTTATTGGCTTTTGAATGGGGTAACCTCCAGGTATGCTTGCTATAAGTTCTGCATACTGTAGTAGATACACACACATGATATACTGTATGTGTGCATATATATATATTTTTTTTCCTCAGTTTAGGCCGATACGTATTCTTCTACATATTTTTCGTAAAAAAAATTGCAATAAGCGTTTATTGATTGGTTTGCACAAAAGTTATAGCTTCTACAAAATAGGGGATAGTTTTATGGCATTTTTATTAATATTTTTTTTTCACTAGTAATGGCGGTGATCTGCGATTTTTATTGGTGCTGCGACCTTATGGCGGACACATCGGACATATTTGACACATTTTTGGGACCATTGGCATTTCTATAAAAATGTATTGATAACTGTAAAAATGTCACTGGCAGGGAAGGGGTTAACACCAGGGGGCGATCAAGGGGTTAATTATGTTCCCTCAATGTGTTTTAACTAAAGGGGGGATGGGACTGACTAGGGGATATGGCAGATCGCTGTTCATACATTGTAAGAACACACGATCAGTTATTTCTCCCCCTGAAAGAACCTGGAGCTGTGTGTTTACATGATTTTGCGCAGCCGAGCCAACCTGCCGCCGTAAAACTACGGTGGGCGGTCGGCAAGCGGTTAAAAACTGCATTTTGTATTTACTCAGGTTATCTTTGTGTAATAAATGCCTCAGATCATCAAACAAACTTTATTAAAGCGGTGGTTCACCCAATAAAAAAAATTCTAACACTACATCCAGCCAAGTTCTGCAAATAAAATTTCACTGACCTTTTTTTTTTTGTCGCCGTAGATAGCGTTTATCGTTAGAATTCACCGCGGCTTCCGGGTAGCGAATCCCACGGGAGTGGGCGTTCCTATTGACATGCCAATTGATTGACATGCTAAACGACGGCGCATACAGCGCGTCACGACTTCCCGAAAGAAGTTTGGGTCAGCTCGGCTCGGCGCCGAATAGAGCCGAGCCGACCCGAGCTTCTTTCGGGAAGTCGTGACGCGCTCTATGCGCCGTTGTTTAGCATGTCAATCATGTCATGTCAATCTAACGATAAACGCTATCTACGGTGACAAAAAAAAAAGGTCAGTGTAATTTTATTTGCAGAACTGGGCTGGATGTAGTGTTAGAAATTTTTTATAGGGTGAACCACCGCTTTAAGTGTGACAAATATGCGAAAAAATTATAAATCGGAAAGGGGGCAATACTTTTACACAGCATTGTATTATATATATATATATATATATATATATATATATATATATATATATATATATATATATATATATATATATATATATATATATATATATATATATATATATATATATATATATATATATATATATTATAATGACACATAGAAATTGTACTTTGAAAGATATCATGAAATGAAAGGAACTGTATACCAACTCTGAACAGCACATGAGAAGGAGAAAAAGTAGATATTGTAAAGTTCCTCAGCTTTAGGGATTTATGGCTTTGAAAGCATCTCAACCACATTCACCTCTAGCCAGAAATGTGTCAAAAGTTCACTAAGCACCATATGTGTTTCCTTTTAATCTGGTAATTTAATATATATTTTCACTTTGGTAAATTACAGTGCCCTTTAGGGACAAATATCCAGATTACACTCAGAAGTACTTTTTAGTTAAAACCGCAGCATTGAATTTAAACGCTGTGCTAAGTACAATAAATCTATTCAAAACACAAATGTTACCAAAAAGATTTACCAGTGATATATGAGAACACTTATGCTATAGAGGCATAGCTGAAATATATACTATATACTATTTGAAAGAAATATTTTCAAAGTTGGAAGCTTCCCCTGATTTCCAAGGACACTTCATGGCTTTGATTTTTTTTTTCAAAAATGTTTGTCCCAGGAAATATTTCTGCTGTTCAGTCTAACCACCTGCACACAAATACCTCATTTTTTTAAAGTTAAGCATTTGGTTCTAATCTGCAAGTCTAATACCTAAGGTCTATTAAGGCTCAGTATGTCAAAGTCAAATACAGTATATACAGTGTGTAAAGAAGTTAAGGATACATAGAAAGGAATTTGCTAAAACTGGAGCAGGCAAAAACTGGATCAGCTCTGCATAGCAACCAATCATCTTCTAGCTTCAGCTTATTTAGTAAAGTTTTGAATACAGAAGCTAAAAGCTGATCCAGATTCTGTCTGCTCTAGTTTCAGCAAATCCCTCCCATCATTAACTAGTATTGCAGTGATATGTAGTCCCCTGATAATGAATTGCAAATGATTGGGTGAGATTAACTGGTGAGATTTATGCCTTGTACACACGATAGGAATTTCTGATGGACTAAAATCTGATGGAATTTTACGACCGTACAAAACGCGGTGATGTAAAACACTATGACGAGACAAGAAAAATTAAGTTCAATGCTTCCGAGCATGCGTCAACTTGATTCTGAGCATGCGTAGGAATTTTCTCAGACGGAGTTGCACACAGACGATCGGAATTTCCCATAGGATTTTATCCCATGTTCTATTTTTTCCTCTGATGGAGAAAAATCCTATGGGCCCACACACGATAGGAATTTCTGATGAAAAAATTCCATCAGACTGTTTTCATCAGAAATTCCTATCGTGTGTACAAGGCATTGCTGACTCATCTGCAAAGTATATATGCAATACGTAGTGCTGGCAAAACATCAACTATGTGATATGATTATTAATGTAACATACGCAGCATAGCCAGGTAGAACACCTTAGTACAGTTAAAATTGCTTCTGTCACTTTAGCTTCTCTGTTCTGTCATTTCCATTGCCTCCTGCTACCCCCAGAGGCATGCTGTGCAATCATTTAGTGAGCGTTCAACGTTCCAGATAGGTTCATGTGCTACTTTGGTGTGACTTCAGTGGAATTTGGCTCCACATACTACGCTAACCACATCTAAAGTTGCACTGAAAATTGCATCAAAATCGCATTGCAGTAGTGTGAACAGAGTCTTAGGCCACGTACACACGGTCGAACCAAACCGATGAGAATGGTCCGACGGACCGTTTTCATTGGTTCACCACTGAAGTGGCCTGATGGTCTGATATGCGTACACACCATCAGTTCAAAAAAAGACCGGGTCAGAACGCGGTGACGTAAAACACACGACGTGCTGAAAAAAACGAACTTCAATGCTTGATTCTGAGCATGCGCGGGTTTTCAACCGATGCTTTTGTGTACTAACCATCGGTTTGGACCTATCGGACAGCGGTCCATCGGTTCGATTTTAAAGCAAGTTCTAAAATTTTGGACCAAAGGACAACAGACCGATGGACCGATGAAACTGGACTTCAGGCCGTTTTCATTGGTTTGGACCGACCGTGTGTACGTGGCCTTAGAAGTAGTAATGTAGCCATAGTGGTAGGTGACTGAGTCCAAGGAGTGGTCTGGTATATAGTTTATTTGGTTGACAATAATCTAGGCATGTTCACAAGAGTAGTAGGTAAGTCTAGAAATAAGTAGGTAAGTCTAGGGGGTTAAGATGATGCAGATGACCCCATAATCCTGGGAGGGATTTGATTGGGTTGGGGAGTGCCGTATCCAATAGACATGGGTCTGTGAGACCAGGTTTTAGGAGGGGGCAGCTGTGAATCTCAAAAAGGCAGTTCAGCATCAGTCAGGGCACCAGCATTCAAACTTCACGTGTGAAATCACTATGATGCCATCCTACATCTTAACCATGTAAAAATTGTGCCATGCCCACTTTCCTTGTCAAGAATATCTTTATTAAATGCAAGAATAAATTGTACATGAAGCATACATTCGTTACAGTAATCAGGTGGTTATTATAACATAAGATTGACTAACAGTATCATCTTTCTTAAACAACAATAAACGGGAATATTTTAGCCATGTTCTGTGTACTATCGCAGGAAGAGTTTAAGTAGTTAACATAGCCAAATATGTAATCCTTACAACTTGTCCTAGTGGCTAGTGGATAATATATCAAAGATAATACGTCCTTATTTAATGTAACCTTACTACCTATCAACTTTAAATTTCTAAAATGTGCTACCTTTTCAAAGTTAATGGTAGATACACGAGGGTACTACCTTATGCAGTATCAGATCAGGAAAAGGAAGAAGGGAAGAAAAGGAAGGAAAATGGGGGGGGTCAGGTAAGGAAGTCTGCAGGGATGGGCTAGGATCCGTCGTCAAAGCATGAAATGTACAACGGTTATTTTTGTATAGGAAAGCTACCATGGCATCATTACACCTTTATTAAAATTTTCTGGTATAGCATATTGTATCCAAGGGTTCCATATTTTTTCAAAGTTGGCGATCTTGTCCGTTTCTAACGCTTCCATTTTGGCGTGCGTCATAGCAATATTCATTCTATTTTTTGTTTCCGTCGTTGATAAAATTTGAGTTTTTTGCTATGGTTTGTTTGGCTGCCGTAAAGAGTTGTGTTAGTAGCTTGAAGTGCGTGTGTGTTAGATTGATGGGCTTTAAATTCAGTAGTGCCAATTTAGGGTCTGGAAGTATTCTTAATTTAGTCACCGCATTTACCATCTTGAAAATCTTATCCCAGAATTTCTGTACTATTGGACACGTCCACCAAGTATGAAAATATGTGCCTTCGGTGATGCAACCCCTATAGCAATGTCCGGTGCAGTTTGGTGCATATTTAGCTATTCTGCTTGGCACCAGGTACCATCTCATTAATACCTTATAGCCCGCTTCCAATGCTATTATATTCGAGGAAGCCGATTTAGTGTTTCGCCATATTTGATTCCAATCCGAGGTATTAAGTTCTATACCCAGGTCACTCTCCCATTTCTGAACATAAGGAAGCTTTGTTGTGTTATTGTGGGATAGTGACTGCAAGTACAGAACCGAAATTGTACCTCTTACATGTGGATTATCTTTACATATACTTTCAAAAGGTGACATCTGTTTTTTCAGAGCCGAAGAGGTCAGATGTGTTTCCACAAAATTTTTTATTTGGAGGTATCGAAACAATTCTGATTGAGGTATACCGTATTTTTTACATACTGTCGGGAAGGGCATGACACCCGATGAATCCAAAAATTTATAGACATATATACAGTCTTTCCTTACCCATTCCTTGAATGTGTTAGGGAAGATCCATGCCGGATAAAATGTTGGGTTTTTATAAAATGAAAGCAGTGGGTTGAGAGGGGACACCAGTGAATACTTGGATTTATAGCTATCCCATAGTGAGAGAGAATGTTTAATAATTGGATTGCAGATTTTCCCGCGTAGCTTGGGAAGAATCCATAGTAAGTTAGCTGGAGGGATGGGATCACACTCGGTTGCCTCAATCGCTACCCAGAGAGGTGTTTCCTTTTTTGCATGATATTTGGCCAAGGTTGAAATTTGCGCTGCCCTATAGTAGTTTGTAAAATTCGGATATCCTAACCCTCCTTGAGTTTTGGGGAGATGCAAGATTTTCGCCTTTATTCTGGGCCTAGATGTGCCCCATATAAAGGTCGTCATTCTGTTTTGTATTATCCTCAGAAAGTAAGCCGGTATTGGACTCGGGAGCACTCTAAAAAGATACAACAATTTTGGTAATATTGTCATCTTAACTGCGTTGATCCTACTTAACCAGGATAATGGGAGCTGGGACCAGGATTTGAGTAAGTTTGTTATCTGTTTAAGAAGAGGGGGATAATTATTAGAGAATAAATCAGATGTATCAGCCGTTACGTGTGTTCCTAAGTACGGGATGCTCTTATCCGACCATGTAAATGGAAGACCTACTGTGGCTGCACTTAATTCTAGTCTTGAGAGGGATATGTTTAGTGCTACACATTTCTTGGGATTAATGGCTAGACCTGAGAACGTCGCGAATCTATCAAGTATTGGGATGAGATTAGGGCCAGTTACTTGCGGGGAAGAAAGAAATAAAAGAATGTCATCCGCAAATAGGCATAATTTATGTTTATGACCTCCTAATTCTATACCTAGGATAGTGGGGTCTGATCTGATTTTCTGAGCAAGCGGTTCGATAAGGAGGGCAAATAATAACGGGGATAACGGGCAGCCCTGACGTGTTCCTCTTCTGATATCAAATGTGTCAGACTTATATCCTGCGTATTTAACATAAGCTTTAGGGTTATTATAAAGTTCCATAATCCAATTAGTGAAATTAGGGCCAAAGCCCCATTTCTGTAGAGTATATTTTAAATACGCCCAGGAAACAGAATCAAAAGCTTGTTTGATGTCCAGAGAGAGAAAACACGCCGGTATACCCCTTTTCTTTGCTATGTTGGCCAAGAGGCATGCCCTGCGTATATTATCGCCCGCTTGTCTGGATGGCATGAAACCTACTTGATCTCGATTGATTAGAGTACCGATAACATTGTTAAGGCGGGTAGCTAGTATTTTACCTAATAGTTTTATATCTATGTTAAGCATAGATATGGGACGATAATTGCTACAAAGTGTGTCATCCGAATGTGGTTTGGGAATCATACAAACCGTTGCTAGCAACGTTTCAGGTCTGAAGGTTTTTTGCTCTAGTAAGTTGTTAAATGCCTCTGCCAGTCTGGGTGAAAGTAACTCAGTAAAAGTTTTGAGGTAGTTTGCCGAGAACCCGTCAGGTCCCGGTCTTTTGTTAATTTTGAGTTCCCGAATGGCTAAAGCTACATCCTCTTGCGTAATTGGTTCTTCCAACTGTTCTTTCTGTGATTGACTTATTTGTGGAAGATTAATTTGTGCAAAAAAGGAGTCAGCTTTAGATTCGTCAAATACAGTAGTTTCTGAGTAGAGTTGTTTTAGATGTGAGCTAAACTTTTGAACTATTTTAAGTGGGTTGCTGGAGAGAACCCTGTTGGCAATTTTTAACTTTATGGGTTTAAAAGTCTTATTGAGTGTGTTTAGCGCTCTAGCTAAATATGTCCCTGGTTTATTAGCTTGCTTGTAGAAAGCATTTCTAGATCTATTAAGTGTTCTATTTGCCGAATCGGTTAAGAACAAGTCGTATTCCAGACGTGCTTTGTCCAGCCGAGTTCTATTAGTTTGAGTTTGGCAGTTTTGTAGGGCCAGAAATGCTAAGTTGAATTCTGTTTCCAATTTTCTTGCCATCAGTGCTCGCTCCTTTTTTAAGATCCCTATTTGCCGCTGGAATGCTCCTCTGAGGACTGGCTTATGTGCTTCCCATAATGTAAGTGGGGATATTTCAGGGCTTGCATTGAGTTCTAGATAGTCTTTTAGAGCTTGTTCAATCAATTGGCAATGGGCAGGGTGTTTGAGTATAATTCCAGGAAGATACCAAGTGGGATCATGGTTTTTCGGAATGGTTGATGCCATTGTGGTGTACACCGCATTGTGATCTGACCAAGGGATGGGTATTATATTTGAATATAGTATTTCAGGGACCATACCGATTGTCACAAAAATATGATCAATTCGGCTGAAGGATTGGTGTGGGTTTGAAAAGTATGTGTAGTTACGTTTTGTGGAATTGTGTTCTCTCCACGTGTCTACCAAATTGTATTTGGCTAATAAGTTGGGAAGGGTCCATTTAGCTTGGTGTTTAGGTGTGACATAGGGGGTTTTATCTAAGAATGAAAGAAGGACTTGGTTAGAGTCTCCGCAGATGAGGAGAGTCCCTATTTTATGTGAATTAATTATTTGGAAAAGATGCGATAAGAAGGGTAACGGGTTTAGATTAGGAGCATAATAAGATACTATCGTGATCTCCGTATCTAACACTTGGCCTGTTAATAGTATGTATCTGCCCTCTGGATCTTTGATTTCCGTTTTTAGAGTGAATGGTGTGGTGCGATGAAAAGCGATAAGGGTTCCCCTTTTTTTGACTGAAGCAGAGGCTGAATAGACTTGTGGATAGGAGGGGTTAAAAAATCTAGGAGTCGTGTTCGTAGTAAAGTGAGTTTCCTGTAGGCAAACAATATGGGCTTTTTTGGCCTGAAATGTTCTGAAGGCCTTGGTTCTTTTCTGTGGCACATTCAATCCCTGTACATTTAACGACAATATATTCAATGGTGCCATGGTAGCTTTACTTCTCTGTCCATCTTACCGTGATAAACCGGAGGACATCTGGCCAGCCCAATCCCTGCAGACTTGGGGAAAGAAAAGGAAAAGGGGTCTATGGGGTATTCAACCTTGAAAAGGAAGGTAAACACAGAAAAAAATTGTAAATAAACAGTCAACAATAAACCAATAAAGTTTGTTAGGTTTACCCGTGGCGGGGATGGACTACCCCCGCCAGGGGAAAAGGGGATCCCATCAATCCCCCGCTTAATCTTGCGGGGAACTGAGGAGATCATGGTGGAGCACAGGTTGGTTCCGTGCGGTGGAAAACCGCTGTAAATATGTTCAAGTAAACACCGTCTGAGGTGTTTTTTCTCAACTAAGCTGTTAATAACATTTCGAACAGGATAACACTAACTACTCGCCTTCTGTTGTTTAGGCGAGAGATATGAGAGGGGGTTAACTATCCTTAATTAATTAAATAAAGAGATTGTAGAATTCATTAGCCTATACCAAAGATGTTTTAATTGGATCATGTGTTCCATTGGAATTTTAGGAAAAAATTCCTCAAGTAGGTCCAATAGTTTGGGTAAGATTAGGCTTCTATTGATCAGATATATGTCAGATTGGGTATCTACCTATTGACCATTAAAACAATGCAGATTCTACACACCAAAACTCGCCTTGCGCCTGGACGCTGACTGGGCTACTAGTGCACGAGGTGGTGTAATGTGGTGAAGCAACTTTGGATATTATAACTAGAGGAGGATAAGAGAATGGGTTTTAGAGGTGTCTCTTAGGTCCCCGGGGTGTAATTAAATGGTGTGGGATGTCATAAGTCTGAGGGACCCTGCGAATGAAGGGGCAGGCCTTGTCGTTTCCCCCCCCCTCCTCCCCACCCTGAGGTGAGGAGGAGGTGAGGAAATAAAAAGTGGGGGGGAAAGTGGAAAAAAAATGGAAAGAAGTAAGAATGTGATAAAGGTAGGAGTGCAAGGTAAAAAATGAAAAATAAGAATCGCAATAAGCGGTGAAAATGAGAATAAAATTGGGTCAAAAGAGAAAAATTTAAAAGTAGAAATAAAAAATAAGAGTAAAATAAAAATAAAAATAAAAATAAAAAACATCAAGTTCTCAATCCATGCAATCTGTACATCTTTTCTTGTGAAGTGTTCTTGTGACCAGGGGAAGAAGAAATTCATGAGGTCCTCTGGAAGGTGGTCAGTCCATGGTATCCTCTTGGTCTTGGGGTTGAGACACAAATCTTCCTCGCTTGTTTGTGTGATGAGTTCCATTGTTCTTTTCAGGTTGAATGATGCCATTGCGGGAAGATGTTGATGCTGATCTTCTGCGGGAGGAGTTGTGTGTGATACTGTGATCAATGAGCTTCAGATCAATTAAAGCTTGGTGTAATTGATCAGGTGATCTGCACACTATCTTTGAGCCCTGGAATGTAAATCTGAGGGAGAAGGGAAATCCCCATTGGTACTTTATGTTTCGCTGTTGTAATTCCACTAAAAGGGGTTTCATTGCACGCCATTTGGTAATTGTCAGTTGCGATAGATCGGAGAATATCTGGAAATTGTTTCCCTGGAATGTTAAACTGCTCTTCTCTCTGGCTGCTTCCAGAACCTGCTCTTTTGTTCTGTAGTAGTGGAATTTTGCAATGATATCCCTGGGGGGTCCCTCAGATTTTTTGGGGGCTAATGCCCTATGTATTCTATCAAATTCCAGGCGTTCTACAGGCAGTCCCGGCACTAGCTCCTGACACAGTGCTAGAATGGTACCTGAAAGGTCCAGGACCGTCTCAGGAATTCCCCTGAATCTCAAATTCGATCTCCTGGCGCGGTTCTCAAAATCTTCTAGTTTGCTATGAAGTACCAAGTTCTCCTCTTTAAGCGCATCTAGTTCTGATTGGCAATCTTGAGTATAAATTTCAATTTCGTCCATTTTTGCCTCTAAAGTCTCTGTGCGGCAGCCCAAGTCTCTTATTTCCTTAGTTAGACTAGTAGTGATTTGCTCTGAGGTGCGCTTTAGCGCTTTATTCAGCATTTTCTCGAATTGACTTAGGAGCTCTGAGGGGACTGTCTTACTTAATGTAGCTATTTGTGGGGTATTAGACAAGTCCTCCTCCTCACTGTCCGTGTCCATGTTCCTCAGAGAAGCTGCGGATTTCATTCCCTTTAACAAGCATTGCTTGCCTTTCCCCTCAGTATTAGACTCTGAGGTAGCTGAGGTGGCTGAGGAGAATGCCGCCTTTTTTACAGAGCCCTTCATCTGCTGGGCCGTGCTATTAGGGTTGGATTTACCCTTATTTCTGGCACCCCCCCAGCACCATATTTCAATAAAATGGTTCTCCTCACCTCCTGGGAACTCGACCCGTCGTTTTCTGTTCGTTTGCAGCTCTATTAAAATCAATTATTTGCGGTTTTCTTTCCCCACAGAGCGGAGCTCTAGTGCAGCATGACTGTGCAGCTAGACCCCGCCTCCTGGCTCCCGCCATGCCCACTTTCATAAACTTTACACTACACATACAGTACATAATGTATCCCCAAGTAGAGTTTGAGCTGTTCCTGCATGAATGAATATCTGTGGTATAATAGGGTCCCTTAAGGAACCCTTAATTATATACAAAAATACAGAGTTGGAATTGGATTTATGTTCTTTTTAAATATTCTCTTTTGTAGTTATTATGACCAGCAGAAGTTAACAGAATTAAACAGAAGATAAGCACAATTAAATGTAATGCAACTCCTCCAGGGTGCACAATCAGAGATTATCTGCAGATGATCATCTTGTTACAGTATTTTCACCTTAATTTGAATTTAACCTTTAACTATCTTAAACCATTACCATGTCTTTCACCCTTTTCACCATATCCCTTTTTACTAAATGTCCTACTCCTCTGTGTTTCTTATCATTTTAAGCCCTCTGCTCTCTCTCAGCAGTGATGTCTCCTCTAATCTCAGGGAACCTCTCTTTACAGCTATTGGTACTGTGCATTCATCGCATCTTCTCTTCAGTGAAATTCTCCCTTCACCATCTGCAACCTCAGGAACGTGCGGTGAGGTCAGTGGCTGGTGAGGCACTGGCTAGTATCAGAGCCAGATACACACAGGTTGCATATGCCTCAATCATTAGCGAGGGAGCAATGATTCTAGCACTAGACCTCCTCTGTAACTCTAAACATGTAACCTGTAAAAAAAATTAAAGCGTCTCCTATAGGGATTTAAAAGTACTGAAGTTTGGCGCCATTTCACAAGTGTGCGCAATTTTAACCACTTAAAGACCGGGCCTATTTTTCAACTTATATAAACATTATATATATATATATATATATTTTTTTTTTATATATATATTTTTTCTAACATCCTAGAGTTAACCACTTGCCGTCGCCGCACCGTCATATTACGTCCACAAGGTGGCTCTCCTAGGCGAGACCACGTAAATGGACGTCCTGCCTTTTAGCCGCCACTAGGGGCGCACGCGCGCCCCCCGCTCGCCCCCGACTCCCGTGCGTGTGCCCGGCGGGCGCGATCGCCGCCGGGCACACGCGATCGCTCGGTACAGAGCGGGGAACGGGAGCTGTGTGTGTAAACACACAGCTCTCGTTCCTGTCAGCAGGGGAAATGCTGATTTTCTGTTCATACACTGTATGAACAGAAGATCAGTGTTTCCCCTAGTGAGGCCACCCCCCCCCCCCACAGTAAGAACACACCCAGGCATACTTAACCCCTTCCCCGCCCCCTAGTGTTAACCCCTTCACTGCCAGTGGCATTTTTATAGTAATCTAATGCATTTTTATAGCACTGATCGCTATAAAAATGCCAATGGTCCCAAAAATGTGTCAAAAATGTCCGAAGTGTCCGCCATAATGTCGCAATACCGAAAAAAAAATCGCTGATCGCCGCCATTACTAGTAAAAAAAAATATTAATAAAAATGCCATAAAAATACCCCCTATTTTGTAAACGCTATAACTTTTGCGCAAACCAATCAATAAACGCTTATTGCGATTTTTTTTTACGAAAAATATGTAGAAGAATACGTATCGGCCTAAACTGAGGAAAAAAAATGTTTTTTTATATATTTTTGGGGGATATTTATTACAGCAAAAAGTAAAAAATATTAATTTTTTTCAAAATTGTCGTTCTATTTTTGTTTATAGCGCAAAAAATAAAAAACGCAGAGGTGATAAAATACCACCAAAAGAAAGCTCTATTTGTGGGAAAAAAAGGACGCCAATTTTGTTTGGGAGCCACGTCGCACGACCGCGCAATTGTCTGTTAAAGCGACGCAGTCCCGAATCGCAAAAAGTACTCTGGTCTTTAGGCAGCAATATGGTCCGGGGGGTAAGTGGTTAAAATGGTGGTCGTTGCAATACTTTCTGTCACACTGTATTTGCGGTCTTACAGGTGCACTTTCTTTCTAATTTATTTTATTTTTACACTGTTCTTTTAAAAAAAATTGTGTCAATTTTATTCCTATTACTGTAATAGAAAAAAAGCATGGGGTCAAAAAGACCTCAGATCTCATATTTACACTAAAATACAATAAAAAAAAAGTCCCTTTAAGAGCCATGGGCAGAAGTGACGTTTTGATGTCGCTTCCACCCTGCAATGGTATGGAGCCGAGTGGGGGCCATCTTCCCCTCACTCAGCTCCATGCCAAGCAGAAGAAATGGACACGATCGCCTCCGCTGCTGCTGGCGGCTCCGGTAAGCAGCGGAGGTCACGCGGAGGTCACGCGGAGCGTGGTGGCAGAGGGGGCCCTCTCCCGCCACCGATAAAAGTGATCTTGCATCCTCCCTCAATGCTTCTTGGGCAGGGCGCATTGTCCTGCCTAAAATGTACCTTCTACCACACTTTCTTTTACTTTTACTTTTACACTCCCTTTCTAACACCCACTAAACATGATTGGGCAGCACAGTGGTGTAGTGAGTAGCACTCTCACCTAGCAGTAAAAAGGGTTGCTGGTTTGAATGCCGACCACGACACTACCTGCCTGGAGTTTGCATGTTCTCCCTGTGCCTGCATGGGTTTCCTCCGGGTACTCCGGTTTCCTCCCACACTCCAAAGACATGCTGGTAGGTTAATTGGCTTCTGCCTAAATTGGCCCTAGTATATGAATGTGAGTTAGGGACCTTAGATTGTAAGGCTCCTTGAGAGTAGGGACTGATGTGAATGTGCATTGTATATGTAAAGCGCTGCGTACATTTATGGCGCTATATAAGTACCTAAATAATAATGATACACCTGAGTGCAGATAACTGGCTCTCCCCATAAGTGATGCTACCATACCACTACTAGACTAAACAGAGCCGCCGTTCCTAATACACCTGTTTAGGTTCATAAAAAGCTATGCTATCACATAAACTCGAGCTCCTTCTTCTACTTTCCTCCTCCTGCCTTTCCTCTTTTCTCCCCCAACTCTGGACATCACCTCTCCTCTGAGGAGCAGTGTCCTTGCTGACTATCTATATGCTCCCTTATGGACTTTTGACTATGAATGTAACCATCAACTGTACACCCATTTCCATGTAAGATGTATACACTATAATTGAGGGGAGGACTTCCCCCCTCATATGTCATGCTCTTTAATTTTGTGAACTTTTATTTTCACAATAAAAAAAAGAAAAGAAGATAAAGCATTAAAAAGTGATCTTCCCGCGATTCCACCTCTGAGGCCTCGTACACACGACAGAGTTTCTCGGCAGAATTCACCGAGAAACTCGGTCAAAACCCGGATTCTGCCGAGAAACTCTGTCGTCTGTACAGTTTTGGCTCGATGGAGCCGCCGAGGAACTCGACGAGAAAATAGAGAACATGTTCTCTATTTTCTCGTTGTCCGCGTTGCTCTATGGGAGAAGGCGGCCCACCAAGCTCCTCGGCGGCTTCATCCCAAAACTTGACGAGGAACTCGACGTGCCAAGCACGTCGAGTTCCTCTGTCGTGTGTACGGGGCCTGAGACCACTTTTATCTGAAAGTGGACCGCTTTTTTTTACAATACATTGTTTGGGGATGATTAACTAAAGGTTGCCAAGTCCCCAAGTCAGTATCTACAGGAAACTGCCCTTGGATTTGGATAGTGCACAAAGTATTGAGGTAAGATGTTTTCCTCTGAGACAGTCAATGCCCAGATTAAAGATACCATGTAATAGAAGATTTAGGGCTCTTTCACACGGGCGGACCGCATGTCCGCTTTTTCATCCATCCATTTACGGATGAAAATGGGACATACATTGATCCCTATGAGATTGTGGGTGTCAGCGGATAAACATCCGCTGATAGCCGATCTCATACGGGTCCGCAATTCTCAGATTCTGCAGACGGAGGAAAACCCTATTTTTCCATCCGTCATCGGATCGGGTAAACACGGACAGGTGGGCCGTGTTCATCCGTTCCCCCCATAGGGGAGAGTGGAGATCTGACAGGGCGGTCCCTGCACAGTGTGCAATGACCTCCCTGTCATCCACCGGATCCCGGCTGAGCAAGCGGAGGTTCACGGGGCGGATCATCGCGGATCCGTCCCGTGTGAAAGAGCCCTCACTCTGAACAAATACAAGTTAAGAAAATATCTGCAGCGCCCATGTTCATCTATCTTTCTTCTACACTGCTTTCTGCATATGTCTCAGTTTCTAATAGTAGCATTAAAACCCTGATTTTTCACAGATACTTACTTGGCAGGGATATTATTGGTTTACAACTGCTGTACAGTCTGCTGTACAACTCAGTGTTCTTAAAACTATATATGATTTATTTTAACTTCAGATTTGAATTACAGCATATGCCACATGTGGCATGTCCACTCACACTCTTGCAAAAAGTAAACTGCTGCAAACATATTACTAATGAAAGGTAACCAGTTTCTCTAACATCTGGGAAATTCACTCAGCCATTCATTCTTATAGAAACAATTCCTGTAAGTATATACTGTAAATATTAGCCACTCACTAAGCCCTTTAGGGTGTTTGTTGAAATGTGAATTTTATGCACGTGACAACTCCAACTTTTATAATAAAAGTAGTGTAAATATAACTATACATCTTTAAATGTAATCAGTTTATTTTATGTTTATTCTAAATGAAAATAACCAACATTAGACAGCACAGCCTGACCTTCTAGGAGTCATGGGCCAAATTCTCAAAAGAGATACGCAGACTTAACTGCTGTTCAGCCTGCGTATCTCTGTGCCTAACTTTGGAAACGATTCTCAAAAGGCTTTTTCCAAAGTTAGGCAGAAAATCTGACATGTGTAAGACACTTACACGGTCAGATTTTAGGATGCAGTACCGCATCCGCCACTGGGGGCATTTCTCATTGAAATCCAGCTTTGCGTATGCAAATGAGGACTTAAGTAGATTTTCAAAGCATTTCAGCACTTTGATTTCTGCCTAAGTTCCGAATTTGCCGGCGCAAAATTAGGGCTGGTTTTACAATGTGGAAAGTTAGCCAAACCTTGTAAAGGCCCATTCCAGCGACGGCATTTGGTATACATTCCTGAGGGAGAACTCCACGGCAATTTTGAAATTCAAAACCGGCATGGGTTCCCCCCCAGGAGCATACCAGGCCCTTAGGTCTGGTATGGGTTGTAAGGAGACCCCCCCACGCCGAAAAATTGACGTAGGGGGTCCCCCTACAATCCATACCAGACCCGTATCCAAAGCACGCTACCCGGCCGGCCAGGAAGGGAGTGGGGACGAGCGAGCGTCCCCCCCCCCTCCTGAGCCGTGCCAGGCCGCATGCCCTCAACATGGGGGGGTTGGGTGCTCTGGGGCAGGGGGGCGCACTGCGGGCCCCCCCACCCCAGAGCACCCTGTCCCCATGTTGATGAGGACAGGACCTCTTCCCGACAACCCTTGCCATTGGTTGTCGGGGTCTGCGGGCGGAGGCTTATCGGAATCTGGGAGTCCCCTTTAATAAGGGGGCCCCCAGATACCGGCCCCCCACCCTAAGTGAATGGATATGGGGTACATCGTACCCCTATCCATTCACCTGTAGGCAAAAAGTAAAATGTAGTAAACACACAACACAAGGCTTTTTAAAATATTTTATTATTCTGCTCCGGAGGCCCCCCCTGTCTTCGTTATTAGCTCAATTACCAGGGGGGGCTTCTTCTTCCACTCTCCGGGGGTCTTCTCCGCTCTCCGGGGGGGCTTCTCCGGACTCCGGGGGGCTTCTTCCATCTTCTCCCCTCTTCCGCTCTTGACTCGGCGAACCCCGGTTCTTCTGCAGCTCTCCGGTGCCTTCTTCTTCAGCGCTGGCTGCCTGCTATGTTTGTGTGTTAGCTCGATTTCAAACAGGCAGCCAGCGCGGTCTTCTGTGACGCCAGGGTCTTCTGGTCTTCTGTTCTTCCGATGTTGCCTCGTCGCCTGTTGTCGCTGTAATGATGGAAGCGCGCCTTGCATCCCATTTATATAGGCATCACCGTCCCATCATGCTCCGGTAGGTACCCACGTGGTGGGTGCACGTGGGTAGGCACCCACCACGTGGGTACCTGCCGGAGCATGATGGGACGGTGATGCCTATATAAATGGGATGCAAGGCGCGCTTCCATCATTACAGCGACAACAGGCGACGAGGCAACATCGGAAGAACAGAAGACCAGAAGACCCTGGCGTCACAGAAGACCGCGCCGGCTGCCTGTTTGAAATCGAGCTAACACACAAACATAGCAGGCAGCCAGCGCTGAAGAAGAAGGCACCGGAGAGCTGCAGAAGAACCGGGGTTCGCCGAGTCAAGAGCGGAAGAGGGGAGAAGATGGAAGAAGCCCCCCGGAGTCCGGAGAAGCCCCCCCGGAGAGTGGAGAAGACCCCCGGAGAGCGGAGAAGACCCCCGGAGAGCGGAGAAGACCCCCGGAGAGTGGAAGAAGAAGCCCCCCCTGGTAATTGAGCTAATAACGAAGACAGGGGGGGCCTCCGGAGCAGAATAATAAAATATTTTAAAAAGCCTTGTGTTGTGTGTTTACTACATTTTACTTTTTGCCTACAGGTGAATGGATAGGGGTACGATGTACCCCATATCCATTCACTTAGGGTGGGGGGCCGGTATCTGGGGGCCCCCTTATTAAAGGGGACTCCCAGATTCCGATAAGCCTCCGCCCGCAGACCCCGACAACCAATGGCAAGGGTTGTCGGGAAGAGGTCCTGTCCTCATCAACATGGGGACAGGGTGCTCTGGGGTGGGGGGGCCCGCAGTGCGCCCCCCTGCCCCAGAGCACCCAACCCCCCCATGTTGAGGGCATGCGGCCTGGCACGGCTCAGGAGGGGGGGGGGACGCTCGCTCGTCCCCACTCCCTTCCTGGCCGGCCGGGTAGCGTGCTTTGGATACGGGTCTGGTATGGATTGTAGGGGGACCCCCTACGTCAATTTTTCGGCGTGGGGGGGTCTCCTTACAACCCATAACAGACCTAAGGGCCTGGTATGCTCCTGGGGGGGGAACCCATGCCGTTTTTTTCTTTGAAAATTGGCATGGAGTTCTCCCTCTCAGGAATGCATGCTGAGCGACGCTGTCATTTTTTTTTATAATTAATTGTTTTCCCGTCGCGTCTTTTTTTTTCACCCGTCGCAACTTTAGTGTCCCGTCGAAATTCTCAAAGCCGACCGGCGTTAATTACGTTCGCGCGCTGCACGTCGGGAAAATGACGTCACACGCATGCGCAGTACGGCCGGCGCGGGAGCGCGCCTCATTTAAATTTAAAACGCCCCCAGGAGAGGAGGACCGCCTTACGACGGCGGCACTTAAGTTACACAGCGTGTAATTTCTACCTAAGTGCTTTGACGATCAGGCACTTAGGTAGAAATTTTAAGTCAGTGTAACTTAACTGCTGAAATTTAAGTTACGCCGAGTTTTTGAGAATTTGGCCCCATGTTTTCAAGTAATTCTTACATAAACATTGTATGCTAACTTCTACAACCCAAGAGTCAATAGGCAGGGAGTTTGGAAGTGTGTAAGACACAATATGGTTTAGGAAGACTAGTCTTATATGTTCCTAATGTAGGAACTTAAGTTTTTTTTCTTTTGATGTATACATGTATTAAAAACAATACCCCAAGTTTCAACATTTCCACTTTGACTGCATAAACATCTCATAGTGAATACTGACTGGCAAATGTTTTACTTCCTTTATTTCCTCTTGCTCAACACCTCTGTCGCCCATTACCCCCCCCCCCCCCTAACAAACTCACTTTTTTCCTATACCTGTGGAAGTTTATTTTGACATCCCATACCCAACTGGAACTTCTCTTTGTTAACAATGTAGTGAAGAGTTTATGCATCTATGCTTCACTTTTCTATTGCATACTTTCTTATTTCATCTGCCCATTGCATACCCTTTAATCCAAAATATTTTTATTGCAGAAAATGTATATTATACAAACAAAATTGAACAAACGTTTGTTACATGCTTGTCATCTGTACAATTTATCAAATGACTAATAGAAGATGTAATTATTTATTTTATATAAAACATGTGTATATAATAATTTAGCTTTAGTGCTTAGCAGTTTTACCTACATTACTTTTACTGTCCACTAGGTGTCTCTACAGCAAAGTCCAACTTTGACTTTTTATAATCGACTTCAGTGCTAAGTACCTCTTTTCTTCTTTACATCAAAGATGAAGCAAAGGGAAACTACCACAAATCTGCCAAAGAAAAGACCACTCACATTCCTTTCCCCCTCACTTTTGACAGGTTATACGAAGATATTTTTCAAGCCTTTAAAACAAGCAAAGTACTGTTTTAGTGCTGCTGCATCAGGAATTTAGAAACATGATACACAGTCAGAGAAAGAAAATGCTATAAGATGTTTGTACAAATTTATATACAAATATATGTACTTTATTGATGCACAAATAACTTAGTGGTATGCAGAATAAGGAGTGAATATATTCTGGTAATTACATTTGAAAATAAAAAGGAGAAAATGTGTCAAATATTCAATATAATAGCTAGTTAAAACTATTTTTGAATAGTTTTATGACTTATTCACAGAAGCAGGCCATGCTAAACACATGGTGTGTTCTGTGAGCAAAAGTGCTGAAGCTTCAATCATGATGCATCACACTATAACATGTTTTCTTTTTTTTTGTTAGAACTTTATTTAAAAGTCACAAGTGACATTTCATTCAGATATTTTCACTGCATCAGTGTTAGGATGTGGTAGTTTGCATCGTAACACAGTGTTGTGCACTGATTTAATATAATTTTTTTTTCTTTTGTTTGTTTTTTCTCGCTTATTTGAGATAATTTTTAATGTGAGCATCCTGCTATAGATGCCTTACTAAAGCAATCTTGATACTATGGTACATTATTCTTCCATGTTTCAAGACTAAACGTAGTAATATCTCCAAAATCAGATATTATTTTGGTAACCAAACCTTTTGTAAAAAGGAACATATATTGGTACTTGTACTTCAGATTGCTGATTATAGCCTCTTCAATGTAATTTTATTATATTTTATCTTATTTTATTTGTGCCTTTATTAAAAAAAAATAAGATTTTTACATGTAGGAGAGAAATGTGAGAATTGGACTGGGTATAAAGTGGTTAAACATGTAGGTTTGGGAAATCCCACATCCTCTAACATGCCTGTACCTCCCACAACAAGGATTGCTATATACATACTTTAAATTCTCTCAAACAAGCCTGGAAAACCTGAATAAAATACTAGATAAGGTTAACAAGAAAACGATAATGCTCTTCAAAATAAACATCTGTTTTAAGGGGGAGAGAAATAAAACTTCAAAGACCATTGATCTTCTAGCTGAGAGAATGCTATACCACCAGAGGCTAATTCTGCTTTGCTTCTTTTGCCTTAATAATGTTAATCAAGATCTCATTACCATTTAATAACAGATAAACAATAGATAATAAAATTGTAGTAGCGTTAGTCTTAGGAACACAAAACTATGATGAGCAGTTTTTAGATGCTATCTAAATCTAATACACTCAATTACTCTAATTACCATAAAAAGGGCTATGGTTATTTTCTGGAAAAAAAATACTTTTTTAAAGAGAGCATTAAGCACAGGAATTTACAAAGCTTACATGTTTATAAGGTTAGAGCTACATAGATTGTTTTGAGTAGATCAGTTATACTACTAGAATGAGTAACATTTATCTATAGGGATAGAACTGATCCTTTAAAGCTAAACCCTGGGCACAAAACATAAATTTGAATATATTTCTTAATAGCCAAAAAGGATACAAATTCACAGATATTACCCTGTAAAAGTAGCAGTGATGTCATCACTGTGCTGTACACAGCCTGGCCAGAGATGTGGGGCCCAGCAGGCCCCACCCACTACAGAATATCTACAGAAACTACAGGAGGGTTTAGTGACAAGACCAGTCATCCTGGATAAGGATGAGCCGAACACCCCCCCGCTCGGTTCGCACCAGAACCATCGAACGGACCGATTGTTCGCGCAAACATTTAGAACCCCTTTGACGTCAATTGTCGTATTATCATAAAATCAGGGGAGGGCTGGGCCGGGTGGCAGGGTGGCAATTGCCTCCCAGGCCGCCCTGACTTATGGCTGGCAGCCGCTGCCCGCTACCATTTTCTTTTTTATTCTGGTCTAGGAAGTTGGGCTGAGGGCATGGCAACGGCGGCCGACCACTAGCTGTTGCATTCCGGGAGTTGTAGTCCACACTCAAGCTCCCGGTGGGTGGAAAACAGAGCAGCGCAGAGGAAACTACAACTCCCGGAGACTGGATTCTTGGAAGCAGGGTGTGCCAGGGAGTCGGAACGCAGGGCTGGGTGCTGGCTGCAACTTGACCCCAGGACCAAGAGCATTACTCCCCCAGGAGGCCGTGGCGTGCAAGGACCTGCTGAGATCACTGTGGTGAGAGGCCCTGACACCCATAGCTGACCCCTCCATCCCATACACCCCATGTAACCTACCCCAGTTAGGCTGCATTGATGGGCACTGGAGTTGACTGCACTGGTAAGGCTGCATTGAAATACCAGATGGGCTATGGATGGGCATGCTGATTCGGCGGTTAAATGGGGCAATTGCCTGAACCTGCCCCCCAGGCCTAAGGCTACCAGCCCTCCCCTGCATAAAATTGTCGCCACTGTGCCACAAAATTGTCGCCACTGTGCCATGCCATCAAACGCAGCCACTGTGCCATGCCATCAAACGCAGCCACTGTGCCCATTAATTGTCGCCATGTGCCATGCCAAATCCAGCCACTGTGCCATCACTTGTGGCCACTATGCCATGCCAAACGCAGCCACTGTGCCATCAAGTGTCGCCACTGTGCCCATCAATTGTTGCCACTGTGTCATGCCATTGTCGCCACTATGCCCATCAATTGTCGCCACTGTGCCATGCCATTGTCGCCACTGTGCCATTAATTGTTGCCACTGTGCCCATCAATTGTCGCCACTGTGCCATCAATTGTTGCCACTGTGCCCATCAATTGTTGCCACTGTGCCCATCAATTGTCGCCACTGTGCCATGCCATGCCATTGTCGCCAGTTTGCCCCTAAAATGCTGCCAGATTTTCCTCCGCCTGGCACTTGCCTTTCTCGGTCAGCCATCCTCGGATCTTCCTCCATGATCCCTTGAAGTAGTCCCGCCCTTGATGCCGCTTCAGCCAATCAGGTTACCGGTAACCAGAACCAGTGAACCCGATTGGCTGAGATGCCTGTCAGTGTTAACCAGGGAACGCACACCCCCTGCGTCCCCTGGTTAACTATTTGCATGAATCTATGTATTGTTTTTCATTTGTAGTGCATGAGCGAGAGGGGGCGGCGCTCCTGCGCCCTCTATGGACGCACCGCCAATGGGCAGCTGGTTCTATTAAACTGCATATTTAATATTACCAGCATTCAAGGAAGCACCTTCACAGTGTGGGTTCTATATTTCACTAAGTATACTATTAACTATACTATTAACTAATAAAGCATCTGCAATAGCCATGTCATTATTAAAAAGCCTAGCATACTTTACACCATACTAAGATCCAACTTCTAAACAGTTATCTTGAGCACGATCAACTAACAGCACATTATAGAATGACAAAACATGAACAGTTATGTGTCTTTCAACAGTTGTTACTGAGCCAAAAAGAATTTCAAAACATTTTTTTAGTGCTTTGAATTGTATATTGTAGAAATTTCAATGTTTTATATCCCATAATTCATCCTCAAAGTTGTGCACCTGTTACATGGTTTATGTGTTATTTTGTCTACTAATGGCATACAAATATATACTACCTAATAGTAACCTAGGATATACACACAGAGTAACTTAGAGAGTGAAAAGAAAAGTGTACAAGGTTTAAATTCATAGAACAAATAAGTAATAGAATACAATGAAATTTCATTAGGTTATAAGAAAACGTTACTTACAGTACCTGTTGCCGAGAATGTGTTTCCAGCACGACAGCATCGCGCTGATTCTTGGCGACAGGGTGTCGATATCTCGCACTCGCTGGAATAGACAAAGCACATTCCAGCGAGAGCGTCATAGAAGCAACAGGGATCCGACTTGGATTCCCGCCAATTCTAGCCGCAGCGTTTGTTATGAATCCTGAGAGGGAACTTCACACCAAATTTTAAATAAAAAACCGGCATGGGTCCCCCCCTACGCTTAAAACCCGGCGTGGGGGTCCCCCCACAATCCATACCAGACCCGTATCCAAAGCACGCTGCCCGGCCGGTCAGGAAAGGAGTGGGGACGAGCGAGCCCCCCCTCCTGAGCCGTACCAGGCCGCATGCCCTCAACTGTCCCCATGTTGATAAGGACAGGGCCTCTTCCCGACAACCATGACCGTTGGTTGTTGGGGTCTGCGGGCGGGGGGCTTATCAGAATCTGGGAGCCCCCTTTAATAAGGGGGCCCCCAGATACCAGCCCCCCACCCTAGGTGAATGAATATGGAGGCAAAGTGTAAAAGAAAATAAACACACGACACAGGATTTTTAAAGTAATTTATTAGTCAGCTCTGGGGGCCCCCCTCTCTTCTTTAGCTCTTTTACCAGAGGGGGCCTTCTTCTTCCGCTCTCCGAGGGGTCTTCTCCGCTCTCCGGGGTCTTCTCCACTCTCCGGGGGTCTTCTCCGCTCTCCAGGGGTCTTCTCCACTCTCCGGGGGTCTTCTCCCATCTTCTCCGAACTCCGCTGTCACCTCGGCGCTCCCCGGTTCTTCTCCCGCTCGCTCTCCGGTGCCTTCTTCTTCAGGGCTGGCCATTGCTATCTTCGTGTTATCTCAATTACTAGCGGCGGCCAGCCCGCTCTTCTTCTGTCTTCTTCTGTCTTCTTCTGTCTTCTTCTGCCTTCTTCTGCCTTCTTCTGCCTTCTTCTCTTCTTCCGATGTTGACACAACGCTTCTTTCCGCTGTAATGCCGGGTGCGCGGTTCGCACTGATTTATATAGGCCTCTTATGATGTCACAGTCCCATCATGCTCCGGTACCTACCCACGTGGGTAGGTACCACGTGGGTAGGTACCGGAGCATGATGGGACTGTGACCAGGCCTGGATTTACTCCCTTTGCCGCCCCAAGGCCAGGCCCTTCAATGCCGCCCCCTGCCCAAAAAAAAAATGAAATTCCCCCAACCCTGAAAACGCACATATTCTAACGGAAAAATCAGGTGATTTAGGGGTGATATGTGTGCATGCAAGTACCCCCCCTTTCCCCAAGTACAGATCTCTCCTCTCCCCAGATCAATACACATTCCACTGGCATCAACCCCCCTTCTTCCCTATTTCAATAGTGAGCATTCCGATCACCTAACTAACATCAGAGATGGGCTGCAGAAGAGAAGCTGTAACTCACCGCATGTCCGTGGAGCAGCTCCTGCCTGTGTACATCCTCCACCTCTTCCCCCCTGCCCTCTCTGCTCTGACATAGAGATAGATAGACAATGGGGGTTATTTACAAAAGGCAAATCCACTTTGCACTACAAGTGCAAAGAGCACCTGAATTGGCACTGAAAGTGCAGTTGCTGTAGATCTAAGGGGGACATGCAAGAAAAATAAAAAATAAACAGTATTTTAGCTTGCACAAAATTGGATAATAAAATCAGCAGAGCTTCCCCTCATTTCAGATCTGCCCCTCAGATTTACAGTGATTGCATGTCCAAGTGCACTTTTAGGGCAATTTCAACTGCACTTTGCACTTGTAGTGCAAAGTGGATTTGCCTTTCATAAATAACCCCCAATGTGTTTTGTAGAGCATAGAGGGTTCTAAACGGCCATCGGGAGGAGAGCGCTGTCACTTGTAAATACAGCAGCGCATCTGTATTTACAAGTGACAGTCGAGAGGAATTTTCACCCCCCCTGTTGCCTCAGCGCCTAGGGTGACCAAATTTCAAAACTGCCATTCAGGGACACCACTCCCCCCCCCCCTTCTTGAGGGACCTGTTTCGTGGAACAAACTTTTGCCAATGACCGAGGGGGTGGAGGCAACTGGCGGTTGGGTGGTGGCATGCGAGGTGGAATGTAGTCTATGGAGTTGATGGGGAATTTGGCAGCGGGTGATTTGTTGGGTTAATGGCTAGTGTTAGCACTTTATTCATCCTGACACCATGCTTGATATGGTGTCAGGATGATCAAATCACATTATTTCTGTTACTACATTGTAATATATAATGAAATAGTTGAACTCACCATAATGCAGAATCAGTGGGAACCCTGAGCTTGTCACCAGATGCAGAGTGTCCAATTTGTCCACTGCAACATCGCAGTCCCGCTATAAGTCACTGTTTGCCACCATTATGAGTAGAAGAAAAATAAATAAAAATTCCATAAATGTTTCATGTAGACGCTATAACCATATAGGCGCAAACCAAACAATATACGCTTATTGGGATTTTTTTACCAAGAATATGTAGCAGAATATGTATTGGCCTAAATTGATGAAGAAAGTCGATTTTTTTCCATTTTTTTATTGGATAGCAGAACATAAAAAAATATATATATCATTTTTTTAATTGTTGGTCTTTTTTTGTTTATAGCGCAAAAAATTAAAACCACAGAGATGATCAATTACCACCAAAAGAAAGTTCTATTTGTGGGGGAAAAAAGGGACGCCAATTTTGTTTGGTTACAGTGTCGCATGACGCAGTGACATTTTGCAAAAAATGGCCTAGTCATTAAGGAGGGGTAAATCTTTCGGAGAGCAAGTGGATAATAAGGACTGTTTCTTTAATGGACTGTCTATAACATGGAACCCCTCCATACATTAGGGACTGTGCTTATCAATCAGGGATTAGAACTATGATAGTTACACTTGGTAGAGGGACAGAAGACAATAAAAGAACAGAGGGGTAGGTTTATAAAACAAGGACTGTCCCTATTAATCAGGGATATTGCCATACACAGTAGTGGGTGAAGGAGGGGGACTGGTCTCCAGGTCAGGGACTGCCTCTCTGTGTACCGTGACATGCTGTGATTGGGTGAGCAGTCTCTTTGCACACAGCCAGTTTTGTTTTGTGTCTCAGTGTAGCACACATAGGCAGTAGACATGTACAAACACACTGACAGCTGTACATTCCCCCCTCCCTCCTGAGCACTCGTTCATGGTCCCCTCACAGTGATTTATGATTCTTCTAGCATGGCCACCGCGGAGCATTCCAAGCTGGCAGGTTAGGGAGGGGGGAGATAAAGAAAGTAACTGACAAAAGGCACAGGCTCATCCATCAAACAGACAGCTCTATAGAACTCCTAAAACTCCTTCTGACAATCCAGTGTGTCCCCGGCGGTTCTCCTTATGGTGTGGGCAGAGGCTGGCAGGTCCCCCCCCTACTATAATAACACTTACTGTGCAGTGTGATCAGGAACATCGCTGGTGTCAGCTGCTCGTGCTGTGAAGGGTCAGACTCAGGTGCCCAGTAGAGACTGAAGTGAAGTAGCATTGACTCCTGTTTTGGGATGCCGTGAGTGGGGCCCCCACTGACAGCCCAGATGCACTTGCCAGACGATAGATGAGGACATGCAGCATGGTGGAGAGCACTCCTCCTCCGCTTTAAGTGCTGAGCAGGGAGTCGCATCTATGACGTCACTGGTTGCTACACGTCGGGCGGCTGTAGCAACCAATGGCCAGTAGAATATCAGGTGGTAGAGGTGGAGGTGGAGTAAGTTTCACTGTATTGTCCCGGAATTAATGTGGAAGTGGGCACCCTAGCGGCGCCGCCCCGAGGCCTGGCCTCGGTGGCCTTGTCGGAAATCCGGCCCTGACTGTGACATCATAGGAGGCTTATATAAATTGGTGTGAGTCGCACACCCGGCATTGCAGCAGGAAGAAGCGTTGTGTCAACATCGGAGGAAGAGAAGAAAGCAGAAGACGGCAAAGAAGAACCGGCGAGCGAGCGGGAGAAGAATCAGGGAGCGCCAACTTGACAGCGGAAAGCGGAGAAGATGGAAGAAGACCCCCGGAGAGCGGAGAAGACCCCAGGAGAGTGGAGAAGATCCCGGAGAGCGGAGAAGACCCCCGGAGAGCAGAAGAAGAAGGCCCCCCTGGTAAAAGATCTAAAGAAGAGAGGGGGGCCCCTGGAGCTGACTAATTAATTACTTTTAAAAACCTGTGTCGTGTGTTTATTTTCTTTTACACTTTGCCTCCAGGTGAATGGGTAGGGGTACGATGTACCCCATATTCATTCACCTAGGGTGGGGGGCCGGTATCTGGGGGCCCCCTTATTAAAGGGGGCTCCCAGATTCCGATAAGCCCCCCGCCTGCAGACCCCGACAACCAACGGCCAGGGTTGTCGGGAAGAGGAAGAGACTAAAACTAGGGTACTACATTTAGAGAGTAGTAGAAGATATCTCCTTAGAAAAACTGAAAAAAATGTTCTAATGACAAATCATAAAAGAACCAAAACTTTACAAATTACCATATCATTTATACATGTTACTTCCCACAGTCAAAAGCAAAATCTGATGATTACATTAATCAGAAATACATCTGACAAGCCTAACACATCCAGCCTGGGGGTGTAGCATTTGATGAGAGCATATAAGCACTGATTGACATTCTTTAGTTTCTGGGAACACTTACTGTATATAAGCTATTCCAGATCTCCTGAATTTTTCAGGCTTCCAAATAAACAAATGCTTGTATTTCCTCTAAGTTTGCAAAACTTTTATTAAATGCACTATACTATAGAGCAGGGATATGCATTAGCGCACCTTCAGCTGTTACAAAACTACAAGTCCCATCATACCTCCACCTCTGGGAGTCATGCTTGTGGCTGTCAGAGTCCTGCTATGCCTCATAGGACTTGTAGTTCTGCAACAGCTGGATGTCTGATAATTGCATATCCCTGCCATAGAGTATAACCATAAACTTTGACCCATCTACACACAAACAGTAATTAAATAGCTTTATAAGACAATGCAAACTTCCAAAATGGTAAAATACTTTTATACAATATTATAGATGATGCCTTCCAATGTCAAATGACATGTACAATAGCACCAGAAAAAAAAACATATAAAAAAAGACTGAAAGTAATTTCGATGGATAGATAAATGGACATTTTCCAGTGCCAAGGACAATATTGCATGCAAAAAAAGATATTTAATGGCTGTGTTCATTCATTAACCACTTGCCGTCGCCGCACCGTCATTATACGTCCACAAGGTGGCTCTCCTAGGCGAGACCACGTAAATGGACGTCCTGCCTTTTAGCCGCCACTAGGGGCGCACGTGCGCCGCCGGAGGCGCGCGCGCGCGCCCCCCGCTCGCCCCCGACTCCCGTGCGTGTGCCCGGCGGGCGCGATCGCCGCCGGGCACACGCGATCGCTCGGTACAGAGCGGGGAACGGGAGCTGTGTGTGTAAACACACAGCTCTCGTTCCTGTCAGCAGGGGAAATGCTGATTTTCTGTTCATACACTGTATGAACAGAAGATCAGTGTTTCCCCTAGTGAGGCCACCCCCCCCCACAGTAAGAACACACCCAGGCATACTTAACCCCTTCCCCGCCCCCTAGTGTTAACCCCTTCACTGCCAGTGGCATTTTTATAGTAATCTAATGCATTTTTATAGCACTGATCGCTATAAAAATGCCAATGGTGCCAAAAATGTGTCAAAAATGTCCGAAGTGTCCGCCATAATGTCGCAATACCGAAAAAAAAATCGCTGATCGCCGCCATTATTAGTAAAAAAAAATATTAATAAAAATGCCATAAAAATACCCCCTATTTTGTAAACGCTATAACTTTTGCGCAAACCAATCAATAAACGCTTATTGCGATTTTTTTTTACGAAAAATATGTAGAAGAATACGTATCGGCCTAAACTGAGGAAAAAAAATGTTTTTTTATATATTTTTGGGGGATATTTATTACAGCAAAAAGTAAAAAATATTAATTTTTTTCAAAATTGTCATTCTATTTTTGTTTATAGCGCAAAAAATAAAAAACGCAGAGGTGATCAAATACCACCAAAAGAAAGCTCTATTTGTGGGAAAAAAAGGACGCCAATTTTGTTTGGGAGCCACGTCGCACGACCGCGCAATTGTCTGTTAAAGCGACGCAGTCCCGAATCGCAAAAAGTACTCTGGTCTTTGGGCAGCAATATGGTCCGGGGGGTAAGTGGTTAATAAGCTATTAAATATTTATTGACTGATCCATGCTAAATGTTTAAAATACCAGATGATACCATTATTATGAAGGAAACAATGTTTTACTAATGAAAAACAGTTTTGACACAGATTATTCTTATTGTAAGGAATGAAAACAATTATTTTATGTTGAAATATAGTTTTCAATGCAGATTATCACCATTTTTGTTTATAAAAAATGAATGATTTATTGATTTAAAGCAGAACTCCTATGAAAATAAGAAAATGAATAGCCCATTAGAGGTAAAATAACAAATGTTGCAATATTCACCTTTATTTCAAAGCCATCTCCCTCCCTGATTCTGTTCCACCACAAAATGTTCTTTGTCTTCCAGGTTTAATGACAGCTGGCATCATTCAACTCACTTCCTCTGAGTCCCAGCTGTCACATACCTGTCCCATCCTGTTACTGGACAGTGAAGGAGAAGCAGCGAAGTGATGAGTTAATCTCTCTGCCACTCTTGTTTCTGCAGAGTGGCATTCAGCATTCTCTTTGCCAGTACATAAACTGATTGTCCCTTTCTGCTACTTTTTCCTCTTTCTCTTCTGCTCTAGGCTAGTACACAGTCATATACAAGTATTTACACTGCTTGCAATGTTCCCGTACTCATTCATTTAGGGCAAGTGATATCTAGCCTTTTTTTTCAGATAAGCCCTCTACCTGCAAACCCCCAAAACCATTGGGCCAGGGTTGTGGGAAAGAGATCCTTGTCCTCCTTAACATGGGCAAAATGTGCTTTGCCAGGGCCTCGCTCCTGGAAAGATATGCCCTCAGGCATGTGGCTTGGTATGGTTTGGGGGCTCATACTTACATCCCACTTTCTTGGCCACTCAGGCCGCGTGCTCGTATACAGGCCTGGTATGGATTTTGAGGGAGGACCTCACGCATTCTTTAATTGTTTTTCTTTTCATAATATTCCCTCTTACAATCGATACAAAACTCAAATGGTATGACATGAAGGGGACACTATGCTTGTTTTGTTTATTTTGCATAAGGTCACCCTTAAAAGCCATTCCATACCTAAAGGGGCTGATCTGAATTTTGGGGGGTGGCATGCCTTTTTTTTTTGTTGTTTTTTTTTATGGGGGACCAGTACTATGCCATGCTTTTTATGCTATCTATGCAGTTTGTTTACATTTAACGGCCAGTTAAAATACCCAGCTGACACCTGTTTGTGCCAGGTGGGGATGAGACACTGGTAGCTGGGACACTGGAAGATGCCAGCTTCCTAACAATCAGGAAGAAGCTGTCACATTTAGCAGTGGTAATAATATTACTTTCTATTGCAGCTAGAGGTTCATTTTGCTGAACACTTATCCATCTGTCCTCTCACACACAGTGACTGTAGACAGTAGACATAGACTATTTTCTCTATTAGTGAATGCTAGGGAATGTTACAGTATATTTTACTGGTGAAAAGGCAAAAAAATAACTATTACGCACATATTACAAATGTTATTCATTATGCTTGCACAAATATTGAGACATTAACAAAGCATATTTTTTTTAAATAGACCGCAAAGTGTTTGACAAGAAAGGGGTTTGTCTACAATTCAAATACATCTCAATACATCTCAATGTGTTATGCTTCATCCAAAGAAATGGAGTGCAATGCAAAGCAGGTTAAGTGCAGGCTCTGAAATGCTCAGGTAAGTGCATGAGATGAAAATCAATGAGATTTTGCTGACCCAAATTTGATGTGTGTTCCAAAAGTACTCCAAGGGCAGAAAAACAATACCTACACAAGTATATTAAAAATACTCTATTCTCAGCTAATTGGTCAAAGCAGTCCACCTTGGAATCCCTACTACTCTGATCCCCTAAAAGGGGAAGAAGAACAGGGATTTCAAATCCTACCTCTGCTACACTGGCTGTGTAGGCACTGACAGCTTATCACTCATGTAGCTAAATACAGTGGGGACCATAGGGGGGAAGATGTAGGATATTAGTTCGCCTTTGAATTTTTTTCAGAATAGTCAAACTAACTCTTTACATTTAAAGTGCCTCAAGTGCATGTCTACAACCAGAGTGAGACTATATGTACGCATGGCTTTCAGTGTAAATGTCCTAGAAAATTGCTTTAGAAGAGTGCTGTTAGATTTTTACTGCTATTTAGGGCTTTGTTAGAGACATTTCCGCTCATTTACTCCATGGGCAGCAACAGTTTCATTAGACAAGAAGTGAGGAAAAAGCTACAGGGATGAAGACATCAAAGAGCTGGCAGTGGTTTAAACTATTCCCGACGGTGTAAAAATAAAAACTACATATTTTCTGTATTTTTGCAAGTTTTCCCCTCACTTGTTATCCTTTCTCACTCTAACTAAAACTTAAAAAAAATGGCATGCCTCAACTTTTTTATGTTGGACATTTTTTAAAATGAATCCTAAATCTTTTTTTAGTTGATTATCTATGGTAAGCTATATCCCAGTAATTTACTACTAAGGGTAGCCAAGCTTTTTCATGTGAATGCACATACAGTGTATAGAAATGAATGAACAAAGAAACGTATTTGGTTAATGACTGAAAACTGTTCATGCTTGCTGGTAGCAATAGCTATGATTCATCATGGTAGTGTTCACTCTACCCATTACATTTTGATCCAAGCTCCTAACCCTCCTGTACGGTTATCACAAATTGTACTTGTACTGTATTTGTACTATACCTTTCTCTGTATCCTCCCTTTTTATGTATGTGAAAATACAATAAAACATATATATAAAAAAAGAAGCTCTTTGATTGATTTTTGCATTTATAATGAAAAAATAGGCAGCTAATTACTTTAAAGTGTCAGGTGGAGAGATTATCATCTATCCTTTCTTAAGTAGGTCTTTGCAATAGCAGGAAATTACATCATCCTTGCTCAGTGATAAGAGTAATGTCCATGGGCTATCCTTTGCTCTTCATCAAAAAAGACAGGTAGATCCAGTACTCACATAAATGAGTTCCTCCCATGCAATAGCTAGTGCCCTGACCACCAGGGAAGTACATAAATGCTCCCCATGAGGTCCAAAACTATTTTAACATGGTTACATTTATGTTCAGAGAAGGGTTTAGACTCTCAACAGAGGTATCTGATTGTTTAAACAGTCCAGCCAATGATATTCGCCTCAGAACACATTTTCAAGGAGATCATTGTTTTAGCAAACGTAGCTAGCTTATTTTTTCCTCATTTGTGTCCTTTGTTATATTGTATACTTAATAGTAAATGCAATGCAAGTAAACAAACATCATCATCGTTGAAATTATAATATTGTATTGCTAGTTTTGCCACTGGCTACACACTCAGAGTACTTCATAAACTATTGCAAACAGATGTTGCCATGCTCTCTAGCAACACATTATCTTTGAGTTCATTAGTATTTAGCAAATTAATATATACACAAGGGTCCAATAATTTGGTTTTAGGTCAAATATGCCAAAGAGAATACTTTTTTTCGGATGTGTTGACAATGGAGCCCCTTTTTGAAACTACACTAAAACAACTAATACAAACAAAAAAGCAGATGTTTATAATTCAAAAGAACAAAACTGTATCCGTTGTTTAATCTAGCCATTATGTTTTTACTATAATTTTGTAAATGGCTTTTCATAAAATGTGCTTATTGAAAAATTAGTTGTTGCTTTCTTCAGATGTTTAATATCTTCCTTTTGATATTTTAAAAATCAAAGTCACATTACTAAGCCACAAACATTTCTATTTTGACATTTTTACTATAAGATATTATGCTGCTGATCTTAGATAGCCTTTTTAGCGTGGGTGCTATACAATTGTAAACTAATGATTTAACCTAGCAAATAGCAAGCAAATTTACAGTATATACTCTAATGTTTTTTTTTTCTTATGTACATAATTCTAAGCAATATTTCTGCAGAAGAAAAGCTAACTGAAGTCTAATGTATATGTTACTCCCATTGTACTATGCCATCTTGATTGCGTCAATTGTTTTGCCAACTACATAATGTGGGAACTTCTCAAAAAAAGTGACATAAGATGACATATCTGCCTAATATATATGGGACTGAATCATCACTGAAATTGCCACATGTCACCTACCTGCATTTGGCTAGCATTTGGATGCAGTACATATACAGTAAAAAAATCCTTGTTTATGATTAAAAGTAAAACATATTAAATCCAAAATTGATGGGATTCCATGAGTTTAAAAATCTCTTCAAACTATTACAAGTACATTTGATACTAGCAAGGGCACCCTTACCATAATCCTTATCAGTAGCCTTTTTCAGTATCAGTAATCCTTTCTCGTATGAGAACCCCTTGTATGTTAAACCTATCTGCACATGGAACAAAAACCTTGACAACATACTAATACCCAGGATACTTTTAACACAACCTAAGCTCAAATAAACATTTCTCACTTCACTTTATGCATTTCCATGTATATATTGTCATTAAAGTGGATGTAAACCCACTCTCATCCTTTCTAAACTACTGCCATAGTGCTGATCTATAAGGATATAGATGCCTCCTGCATGTATCCTTACCTGTCAAATGTCTCCCCTCTGTCTGTTATGAGACCTGAAAAACTGCAGATTTTGTGGGTGGATCTGTTGTCTGGAGCTCGGTGGGTGGAGTTGTGATGTCAGTAGACTCTCCGCCCACCTCTACACTCCCCTTATCAACATGCATTTTTTCCTTTGTATTTCTTACACTGAATTCTGCTATGATCACTAACCTCCAGTCAAAATCCAGAAAAGTAACCACATGACTTCAGAAAAGGAGTGGGGGTGGGAATTAAAAATAATGCCTGTCTGAAGCTAGTGCATGAGATATGTAAATAACCTGTCACTCACAGCAAGGGGGCAGATTGGACTTTTTCTCTGTAAGTCCGTTATATTTCACTGAACAATAAAAGAGGATTGCTCAGAGCTGGATTAACTCTGTGTGGCAAGTTTGGGCACAGATGTTAGGAAATCCTATACTCTACATTGTGACATCAAAAAAATAAAAATAAAATTGCGGGTTTACATCCACTTTAAATGCTTTTTAGAGATTCACTTTTAGATTTTTTTTTCTTTATACATCATTTAAGGACAGATTCTCTGATTTATTGGATAAGCTGTTCCTAGATTAGAATATGGCTACAATTAAAAAATTTAATTTCCTAAAACAATTTGCCTTTAGTCGTTTTAGGTCAATGAAAGTTGAACATGTGCATGTTGTATATAGTTTATGCCATACGTTGCAAAAATTCTAGCATCTCAAAACAATTTACAGCCCATCTCTGGCTAAAATATGTCCAATGCCATACCTCATACCCACTCCACTCCTACCAATTCACAACCTTTTTGTTTAAAATAATCTCATGTTAAGCTGTTTTTCACTGTGCCATCCTCATCCATCTCCTCTTTACGCAGCGGGAGACAGTGATTCAATGCTGCAGTTAGGGTTGGCCATTATTGATCTTGCTTTTGACCCTTGTGATGCCATCATGCTGCTACAGTCTTCTGGAGGCAAAAAATACCCCATCACTGAACAGTCAATGGCAAGTGTTCCTAGTGACATGCAGATGTGATGTGGGCACCCAAAGAGGGACACTTGCACTTTGAAGTCCAGAAGATAGAAGACTTGAAGATTTTTTTTCATTTATTTTATCAGGCAGTTACCGTAGCTAGCTGTACTAGGAAAAAATAATTTTAGTTGTTTTTTTGCTTTAATTACAAAGAGAGCCTAAAAACACAAAATGATTCTGCAGATGTTGGCTGTAATTCTAGTGCATTATTTTATTTTTTTTCAGATTTTGGATTATGTACTGTATACATATACATACCTACATACATATGACTGCTGTCCAATGCCTAGCTTTAGCTGCAAAACAAGTTTTTATTTACAAAAATCATTAAAAACAATGGTATATTAATTTGGCAGTATACTACATATACAACAAGTAAAAATAGGATCCCTTTACACTTAGTCTTCTACATGTTTTACCTTCCTGGCTTTCTCAGGAAGTATATGTAAGGGATGCTACTTAACAAAAGAGAAAAAACTATACAGAAAAAACAAAAAAACAATTACTTGAAATATAGGATAACCGTCTGATTGGACTATGTTATGAAGAATCAAACCCACTGGATGAGCACAGGTCCCAAAGATTCCTGACCCCCAACTGCTTCTCAGGAAGGCCAAGGTCAAGTGAAAGAAAACAGGGGAAACATTTGCTTGCTACACCACAGAAAACCCCCAACAGGGAAATTAAAACCAGCTCCCAGAGACTGACACAACAGCTGCTCAATATGTGGGAGTTTCTATTCCCACCTGGCTCCCTGGGCAATAAAGGATTGGCTACCTTGATGGTGGGTGGAGGAAGGAGCAGTGACGTGGCACTCATGCTCAGTTCCCTGTTTCTCATCCACATCCCGCCGTGACATTACATGCCAGCGGGATGGAGGGGGTATATAACACCCTAGATGTTCCTACCAGTACTTAGGTAGAAAACAGCCAAATTGTCACTGTTATAATATTTATAAAATAAAATTCCAGTTCAAGGCTGCTTATTTATTTTCTTAAATTGTCTGCCTTGCTTTTACATTTTTTTGGACATATTTTTATTTTATTTTTAGCCAATAAACATCTGCAAAATGTAAAACAGTATGCATTGTAAAACTACTGATTAGTCATCCAGTTTACCAAGCATTGTTATGCCACTATTATAAATGGTATTTCATTTTTCCTCAGAGGAATCCTGGTCATTTATTATGCAAAAAATGGTCTTGTTATGAAATTTCTCCAAGAAATTCTAATTATAAAAGAGTTTTGCCTATTTTTTTTTATTATTATTATTATTATTATTAGACTCGAACGGATAGTTAGTACATATTTTAATTCCTTGTTAGGATTGAAGATAAGGGTAAGTGCAATAATTTATATTTATTGACATTCAAACCAGCTGTGAATCATATTCATGTGAACTTAAGTAATACCACGTAACTAAAATGTTGCTTTACTTGTCATACGCTGTATACCACCTTTTCATCAATAAAAACTTTTTTGTTGGATTAAAAAAAAAAATGTTGCTTTACTTGAGATTGTAATCTGCAATGCATAACACAAAAACTAGAACAAGTTAACCTTGCAAAAAAAAAAAGATATGATATCATTATAGCAGGAGCTTTCACTGTGGTTATTACTTATTCATGGGTGGAATTATCAAACAGCAAATAAAATACTGAATTTGTGCAAGCAAATAAATAATATGAGATCCATCTGTAAGTGATGTTAAGAGTTTTTTGTTTTGTTTTTTCATCCCAACTGACTGCATATCAGCACAGAATCATATTGTAAATGTTAAACGTATATGTTGTAATTAGTCATTAAAAGGCCTGCTTGTTTTAGCTATAATCATTTAGTGGAATGAATTGTAATAAATAAGGGTGCATTTTACCCGCTTTGAAGCTGAGCTATGTAAACATCTTTAATAGTTCAGGTCACTGGATTACCATTTATTAGACACCTTTGCCATTGTGGAAGACCTTTGTCAAGATCAAAGAACATTTGTATCTTATCTGATTAAACATATTTACGAGCCGTGAACAGGTCTACATACTGATTGAAAAGATAAGTTGATTTGACAGAAGCTTATAAGTCAGCACTTTATTATGAGTTTTACCTAAACAGGGTGTTACAGTTATTAGTTTTCATTATTTGGACAAGTGTGACAACTTTTTAAATTCTGTGATAAAAAAGGGATAAGTAGATGTACGACTTTATTACTTTAACACTCTATTTTTAGTTAGCAGAATTTTAGGTGTAAACATCGCATGATAATAATGGTTATAAGTTTAAAATAAATTCAGATTTTTTTTTCTAAGGGCAGATTAGAGGGTTTACCTCTTACCTGCTGAAATATTTACTACTTATTCTCTAGATTTAGCACAAGATGGTATTTCAGTCATCATTAATTTTAAATAAATAAAAAAAAATCTTACAGATAAAATGTTGCCTAGTATAAAAGGTTGAAATGCAAACTCAGACTGCAATTTGTATCTGTCTGGGGCTGAAGTAGCAAATGATGGTCCAGGACATCAAATACGGTGTACAGTAGAGTAATAAAATCGTAAAAGTAAAAGTATCTCTACTTTAATAAAAAATGTGTATATAAAAAAAAGTGCACTTTCAGGCACCAATTGGTAACCAAATGGATTTAGGTTGATGAAAGCCCAGCTGATATTTCATAGTTTTAGGTTCTTTGGGGGTAATCCACAAAGATCCGGCGTAACGTAAATTTTCCCATTTAAGTTACACTGCCTTAAAATTTCGACCTAAGTGCCCGATCCACAAAGCACTTACCTAGAAATTTTTGGCTGTGTAACTGAAATTCCGCCGGCGCAAGGCGTTCCTCTTTTCATGGGGGCGATTCCCATTTAAATTAGGCGCGCTCCCGCACCGGCCGTACTGCGCATGCTCGTGACGTCATTTTCCCGACGTGCATAGCGTGAAATTACGTTACGCCAAGCTTTGTGGATCGCGACGGGTCAAAAAAAGTTGCGTCGAAAAAAAAAAAAGATACGGCGAAAAAAAAAAAATTCAAAACAAAAAAAAAATTGCGTCGCTGGACAGAAGGGTCTGCTTTTACATGGTGTAAACAGTTTACACTTTGTAAAAGCAGCCCTAATTTTGCGTTTGCAAACTAAAACTTACGGAGAAAAAACGAAGCTGAAAAGCTTTGTGGATCTCCGTAAGTGCTAATTTGCATACCCGAGGCGACATTTCGACACGAAATGCCCCCAGCGGCGGATGCGGTACTGCATCCTAAGATCCGGCAGTGTAAGTCCCTTACACATGTCGGATCTTCTGCCTAACTATGGAAAACTGATTCTGTGGATCAGTTCCATAGTTAGAAACAGGGATACGACGGCGTAACAGCAGTTACGCCGGCGTATCCCTTTTGAGGATCTGGCCCTTGGATTATAATTTTTTCTTTGTGTGTCTTTTTGTAACATACACCCGAAAATGGAAGTGGCACTTTTTTTATTAATTATGGAATAATTTGGAAATATAAGCTATAGTTCTGAATTTTAAATTTGTTTTTTGTTCTTTACATATACATTTACTTATTAGGGAGGATTTGTGAAAGTAATAGGATCTGGGGTGTGGCCTGGACATGGCTGAGTGAGGCTGCTTCTTTTTAGAGCTCCCAGGCTGTCCACCCAATTCTCGGCTAATATCACCCTTTACACCGGCATGTACTCTGCCAAAAAGTACAAGACTAGGGCGACTACCAAGGGGACCCCAGCTGGCAAAGTTTTGGGAGAAATACACAAATACTTCAAGCTGCTGCAGGAGCTTTCTCCCGGAGGAGACTTAACAGCACCACGAGGCTCCCCACGTGGAGCCGGAGAGGAGGCCCCGACGCCGATCCTTGAAGGAGCAGACATCGAGGCTGACCCTGCCCGTGTCCCTTCACCGGGACCCCCCCAGATGGAGATGCCTTTACCGTGCTAACCGGAGGTGGGAGAGATGGCTCAAGACATCAGGGCGTTGTTGCAGGCCCTCCCCACCATTAACGACATTGAGGCCTTGATCCTGCGCCTGGAGGAGACACACAGGCGTGACATCCAGGAGGTGAGAGGGGAAGTCTCAAATCTTGCAGACCGCGTGACGACGGGAGAGGAGTCGGTCTCCACGCTAGAAGCACAGGTCGCAGTGCTCGAACAGTCCCGGGAACATCACCGGGAGGCGGCGATTTCATTGCAGCTCCATTTAGAGGACATGGAGGACCGTAGCCGCCGCAACAACCTGCGGCTCCGGGGGGTGCCTGAATCCGCCGGACCGGAGGACGTCGGGGCCCACGTCACGGAGATCTTCAGAGAAGTCCTCGGGGAACCGGAGGCAACCATCGAGCTGGACAGAGCGCACACAGCGCTCAGACCCAAGTCGGCAGATCCGGACAGGCCAAGAGACATAGTGTGTCGAATCCACCGCTACGTCCTAAGGGAAACCATTCTCCACAGAGCCTGGGACCTGGAGGAGTTGGAGGTGGAGGGCTTGCGGATCAAGATACTGCCCGACCTATCCAGGGCAAAGCTGCGACGCAGGGCACTGCTGAGGCCTGTACTGGATCTTGCCAGACAATCGGGACAAACCTACAGATGGAGCTACCCCCTCGCCGTTACCCTCCGCAAGGAGTTCGGCACATTTACACTCCAGACGCCGGCGGATCTCCCAGCTCTCTTTGGATTCATGGAGGCCGAACCCATCCCAGTGCCTGACTGGCTCCAGTTCCTTCCCCGCCAGGTCGGTCGTTTGGGTGCTGCAGCCTACCGGGGCCCCATACCACCTCGATAACAGAGAGGCAGACGGAGGCGCCAGTTGATCCGAGGGGAGGCGGCACGTGAGTAGGCCCTGGGCCATGCAATCCTGATCCCTCGCTCTTTCGGCCCTGAGACACTTCCTGACCTGCATTTGGGTGCTGGGGGACAGACCCCGATAGTGTGGCTACTGCCGCACGATGTTGATCGCTCTTAAGGTTTGCACTTACTATGTTACTTTTACCTATGCCTTAGTTACTGTGATATCCTGCCACTTTATTTACAATAAGTCTGTTAATTACGATATGCCGAGTTGTATTGTTTTCTATGTTACATTTTTTTTTACACCTGCCGGGATTGGGTGGGGGGGCTCGCTCCCTGGCCCTGTCTGGTTTTATCCCCCACTTAGGAATGCGCTCGATTCATGTTTTTTTTTTCTCTTCCGGTGAGCGCTTTAGCCGTTTTTTTATCTGGCTACCATAATAGACCTCTTTTGGCTGCATGCTCTAGTGTAAGCCCTCTGATCTTACTCTTCTCTGTTGCTATCCCATCTTTCTCCTGCTTTCCTCTCCCTGATACCCTTCTCTCTCTCTCTATCTTCTTCCTCTGAAGTTCCTCCACGCCCCCCCCATCTGCCCTTTGTTGCACGGACATGGAGGTACTTAATGTAGTATCGCTTAATGCTAAGGGCCTCAATACGCCCGAAAAGAGACGCATGCTGCTGCATGACATGCCCCTCATGAAAGCTGACGTTGTTATGTTGCAGGAGACTAATTTCAGGGACAGAAATTTACCCCTCCTGAAAAACAGGTACTTCCCTGTTGCCTACCACTCTCGGTTCACGGAAGCGAAATCTAGAGGGGTGTCCATTCTCGTGGCTGCGAGAGTACCGTGGAAGCTGCTTGATGTCCGGATGGACAAAGACGGGCGCTTCTTGTTCCTGAAGGGTATGATAGGGGACAGGAAAATATCCTTTGCCAATTTATACACTCCCAACGTCCGACAAGACGGGTTCCTTAAGAATCAGCTGGAGAAATTCCACCGCTTCACGGAGGGCCATTTGATAGTAGGGGGTGACCTTAACGATCCTCTGGGACATCATCCACGACTCGCGATCTGCGCAGACGAATAGTTGTGACCTTACACTCCATGCAACTTGTGGACGCCTGTCGTCTGATGCATGCGGGTGAACGGGACTACACCTTCTTCTCCAGGCCGCATCAATCCTACTCACGGATCGATTATTTCCTGCTATCGCACGGGCAACTCCATGCGATACAGAACGTGTCCATCGGAACGATTACCTGGTCCGATCATGCCCCGATTACCCTAAAATACACAATTTCTGACTCCACAGGAGGACACAGGCCTGTATGGAGGCTCACTGAAAGCCTTCTGCAGGACTCTGAGGTTGTAGCAGATGTGATTATCGAACTGGGACACTATTTCTCCACCAACATCACCCCAGATAGCACTGTTGGCACTGTCTGGGAAGCCCACAAGGCAGTGGTCTGGGGGGTGCTTATGAAACACGGCGCACGACTGAAACACGAGAGGACAGCGCAGTTGACCACACACCTCGAAACAATGCACACTCTAGAGACTGCCCATAAACAGACTCCTACTAGACAGCTAGGCACGGAACTCGACACTGTGCGCTCTCAGGTGACAGACATCTTACACTTTAAGGCCAAATCAGCATTGCAGGTGTGTAGACAGAAAGCCTACGTATCGGGCAACAAGTGTAACAAACTTCTGGCTAACGTATTGAGAACACAACGACTTGCGTCCTACATTCCCTGTGTTATGTCTAAGACTGGGAAAAAACGATCTATACCCCAACAGATCTCACAGGAATTTAGGGACTTTTACAGTTCCCTCTACAACCTAGACAAAAGCCAGATCGCCTGGGAAACAGCCCTGGACTACATCTCTACGTCCTTGATGTTCCTACCACACTGCAGGCCCATATATCCGTAATCCCTAAAGAGGGCAAGGACCCAATCCATTGTGGGAGTTACTGCCCGATTTCCCTCCTGAACACGGACCTCAAATTGTTCACAAAGATTCTGGCAACTAGGTTACAGGAGCATCTCCCACAACTGGTCCATTTGGACCAGGTGGGATTTGTTCCTTCCAGGGAGGCTCGTGATAACACTACCAAAGTTCTCAACCTGCTGCACATTGCGACCGACGGTAAAGTGCCCTGCTTGTTCCTGGGGACAGATGCCGAAAAGGCATTTGACCGGGTCGGCTGGCAGTTCATGCAGTCGACTTTGAAGCATATAGGACTGGGGGACAGAATGCAGAGCTGGGTTTCTGCAGTATATAGAGAACCGACGGCAAGAGTTAGGGCCAATGGAGTGCTCGCTGACCTATTTTCCATCACTAATGGGACGAGACAGGGGTGTCCTTTGTCCCCTCTCTTATTTGCACTTTCCCTAGAACCCTTTCTGTGTTACGTGAGATGAAACCCTGACATTACCGGCATACAGGCCAAGGACACGCAGTACAAGGTGTCTGCCTATGCAGATGACCTAATGTTCACCCTTACCACACCAGACATATCCCTACCAAACCTCCTGCGGGAATTTGACACTTACGGGCATCTGTCTAATCTGAAGATCAACCTGACTAGATCTGAAGCCATGGGGGTGGGAATACCGCAGGAACAGCTCTCCCACCTCAAGAACAATTTCCGTTTTAGTTGGACGGAGGTAGCGCTGAAATACCTAGGGACATATATAACCCCCTTCCTCTCGCAATTATTCAAATTAAATTCCCCCCCTCCAAAGAGAAGTCCAAAAGTTGCTCCCTCAGTGGTCCGGCGGTCTACACTCCTGGGTAGGCCGAAGCAATATCCTTAAAATGACGATATTGCCAAAATTTCTATACCTTATGCAGGCATTCCCGATCCACATCCCTGGGAGCTACTTTAAACAAGTACACTCGGCATTCACCCACTTCCTCTGGGCCGGGAAGAGACCACGTCTGCAGAGGAAGGTGCTGTCCCTGCCGAAGGTGCACGGCGGCCTAGCACTTCTGGAAACTCGGACATACTACCAGGCAGCTCATCTGGTGCGTCTCCTTGACTGGTGTCGTCATGGTGCCTCCAATTCTCCCTATCTAGCAATGACTCCCCTCTTTGCCCTATTATTGGGCACCCCAAATTTGAACCTGGGCTGCATGACCGTAGATTTTTAGAACTTAGACGGGCTGGGCTCTTTCAGGCATCCCACTTTAGTGCTAGGGGACGATGGAAATCCGTCGCAGAACTGGCAGACCCCTTCGGAGTGTACGGACTGGACTTTCTGAGGGCTAACCAACTGACCCACTTTCTACATAGCTTCCCCCCCCCTGTAGAACCACTAGCCCCCCTTACGACTCTGGAAGACCTATGTGTTGAATCTGGGATACTTCCACATGCGCTTTCCCTGCTGTACTCCATGTTGATCACCCCCCGGGAGATTATCAGTTACCGGCTCTCGCTATATGGGAGAGAGATCTGAACACTCAATTTTCCACAGCCAAAAGACAAAACATACTCAGATTTACCCATAAATCCTCTATCTGCTCCAAAACACAAGAGACGAACTACAAGATCCTCGTACGGTGGTATAAAACGCCGGATCTCCTGAATAACATTTTTACTACCTCTACGGCCACCTGTTGGAGATGTCAACAAGATAGGGGTACACTTTTACTTGTTTTTTGGTCTTGTCCTCGGGTCAGGGGCTTCTGGGAGGAGGTATTACCCAGAAATTTACAGAGAGGGTAGTGCCGGATGACCCGGCGTACTTCCTGCTCCACGCGACAGACCAGCCAGCCAGGGTCTACAAAAAGTCGATCGTGCGTCACCTTTTAGACGCGGCCAAGGCCTGCGTGCCTCTTCACTGGAAGTCCCCTCACCCACCGACAATTGCTCTCTGGCTTGGAAAAGTTGATGAGATAAGCCGTATGGAGGATTTGGTCCTCTCTAACCAGCAGAGACAGGAGGTATACACCAATACCTGGCAGTTGTGGAACATGTTCAAATATTCAGAGGAAGGACAGTCACTTAGAGAGACAGGATGACCTTCGATCACCCCACTGTGGTGGCTGAGCTTATTCTGTCAGGTTTTGGAATACCCATTAGGGTAGACTATGCCCTTTGGGGCGCTTTGGTACACCCATGCCCGTGCAACCCCTCCCCCCCTCCTTTCTTTCTTTTTCTTTTTCTCTTCTCCCCTCTCCCCTCTCTTTTCCGCTTTTCTTTCCCTCTGTTCCTCTTTTATCGCTTTTATTCTTGCTCTCTCGGGAAAATGGAAAATGGAAGGGAGGCTGGGTTTCCTGGACCCTGATACCTGTTGTTCACCCATGTCCATGCAGTCACGCACATTGAACAGGATAGATGGAGACAGCTTGTGGGGACCACATTATCGTGAGGAAAGAGACTTGTGGTAGCTCACTCACTCGGGCCCTCGTGGCCCCCCTCAGCGGACACGAATCCATCGGGAACTAGTTAATGTCAGGAGCCACCTGTGACACCATGTATTCACTGTCCATATCTTCCCCTTTGTTGATGCTGTTGATTTTGTTGTGATGACTGTATGTGTACTGGTCCGGTCGGGCCGGCTTCTCTGTTTACAAATAAAAAAATTGAAAAAAAAAAGTAATAGGATCTGACCACTTAAAGTGAATGTTGACTATTAAAATTGTATTTTCACTTTGAAAATGTAATAGTAGCAAAAATTGTGAAACTGGTTCACTGTGACCCTAATAAATGGTGATGCGCTAGGGGAAATGTATCGATGCAAAACATTTTTTTTACATATCAGTTTTACAGGAGCAGTAATTTTTATGATGCTTAAAGTGAAACAAAATTTTTTTTAAATTTCTTTAACCACTTCCCATCCACCTGCTGTACATATACTGGGGAGCGCATGCGCACCGCCATAGCCATTTTTTTTTATTTTGGCATGGGGTTTTCTTTTAAATCAATACCACACCAAAAGGGCCTGGTATGGATTGAGGGGTGGGGGGGGGGGGCAATGCCATTGTTTTATGTTTTATTGCTGGCAAATTCTGCAATGTTTCCGCTAACAGCTGAGGACTTATTTGTTGTTAAGGATGCGGTGGCCGGCTTCCCGACCCCGTTCCTTAACAACCTATTGACTGTGTGCTCAGGAAAACAGCTCGCCCATCCCTACTAATAAAAAAGAATTTCTGCTACCTCATGATTGCTTGGTTGTAGTAAACAGCTTTACCTTATTTACAAACATTCAAGTTGCAAAAATAATGTTTACTTTGCCAAGTAAACAACTATACAAGTTAACTAATAAATAATTCAAAAGATTTAATAATGTACATCGCAAATGTTATGTCCTATTTTACTGTCACCTGGGTATTACCAAAATGGTTTGACTACCATTTGATAAAACAAATACTGTACACAAACTTTTAAATGTGGAGACTACATTTGAAATATCCATTCTCAACTAGCATTGTTAAATAACACATGAAAACATATGCATGACTGTTTAGGAGAGATAACCCTTAAAAAAAAAAAAAAAACTGTATACCAAGCTATGAGCTAAGCACATATTGTTCTTATAAATTGCTAGATAATTGCAACATATTTTTTCTTACATTATACACATGAGGTAAAGTTCTACTTCAAACATTGACCTGAAAAAATGTTTGTCTATGCAGTAAAACTGCCAATTTTTAATGAAGCAAAATTAATTTAATATACACAATTATAAAGACACCTCTTTATATGTAATTTCTGCATAGATCTAAATGCACAGGAGGATAATCAACCCAAGGGTCATCTCTGGTATCCTACAACCCAATCTATGTGTCAACTTTAATCACATTATTAAAATGCAGAAGTTGGAACTATGAGCCAAACACAAAACCCTGTAATAAGTCAGAAGAAAAGCTACTTATTAATACCTCAAACTTCATGACTGTAGAATTTGCACAAAAAATCTTCAATTACACTATATTTTCCAGTGACATTCAGTACATCAGGAAGTGTAAACATTTAATATCAAACCTTTAAACACCTTAGGACAACTGTGTAGAAACAAAACCAAAAATAAACTGTGTGCATGGTCACTGAGATTAACACAAACAATTGAAAAATGATTAAACCTTGATATAGAGGTGTTCTTATTCATATGGGGTTTAAATGCAATATGACTATATGGGATTGATTTATTAAAGGCTGTTCACTTTGAAAATCTGGTGAATATGGTGAAAATTCCCTTTGCAAAGTAAATAATAAAACATTATTTTTGCTTGTGCATGAATGAATAATAGAAGTCAGCAAGGCTTTACCTCATTTACCAAGCTAAAAGAAAATTCTCTCTTAGAGTTAAATTCTCTTACCAAATCAACAGCCTATTTGGCTTTAGTAAGTCAGCCCCTATGCGTATATACATTGTGGTTTGCAATTAGTTTACCGGGGTTATGGCTGAAGACATCAGCCATAACCTGGTATTTGTTTTCAACTGGCTGATGAAAGCAGTCCAAGCAACTCATTAGCTGCTGAATTATTTCAGAAGCGTCCCCTCCTCCCCCGTGGCTCACCAGTGTTTCTCTGGCTAACCGTTTTTACTGGTGCACCTGATAAATGATTTGATGTTGTGAATGGCTGGCACAGAGGCGGACAGAGATCTACTTCTAAGTTCATTAAAGTGTATTTTTTTAATTGCGTTTGAAAAACCGCTGCACAAGTAACGTGTGACATAAAAACGTGCAACAAACGCCATTTTTTTCCCTAAAGGGTCTCTGTTAAAAAAACATACATCATGTTTATGGGTTCTAAGTAATTTTCTAGCAAACAATATTGATTTAAACTTGTAATTTGGTATCGTAAGTGCCGTATCCACAGCGCATTTGCGCCTAAATTTGCACCAGCGTAACTTAAATTCCGAGGCGTAAGGCGGGCTTATTGCAAGTGGGAAGGAAGTGGGCGTGCTTCATTGTAATGAGCAGTGACCCCATGCAAATGAGGCGCCGGCCTTACTGCGCATGCGCGCACAAATCTGGACCTCACTGGGCATGTGCTGAACTGGGCTCGGCGCAATCAGTGAGATAGGTAAAAGGCCAAGCGTACTTAGTTTGAGGATCGCCCTGTGTATAAAAAGCCCCAGTCAAACACACTTCCCTTGCAAAAGTATATCCCCGTGTTTCCCTTCCTAGAGCAAGTTGCTTCTGCTCTGAATGTTTGTTGTTGTTTGTTGGTAAGTTGTGTTTGTGAGAAAAGTTGTTGAGGAGTTGGAGAGTATAGTTGGTGTTTGTTTTTGATAAGTGTTTTTTTTTGGGGTTTGTGATTGTATTTTCTGATTGTTTGTTTGTGATTGTATTTTCTGATTGTTTGTTTGTGATTGTATTTTTTTTTTGCATGTTTGTTTTTGAATTGATAGTAGCTGTCTGCTTGTGTGTTTAGATTTTTGGTTGTTTTTTCAGTGAGTTTGTTTGTTTGTTGTGTGTGTGTGTATTGTTGATTGCTTTTTGGGTGAGTTTCTTGTTGCTGGGTGGTGTCTGTGATGGCCCCCAAGCGCAGGAAGCTGAATTTTACCCTGGGAGAGAAGCAAATTCTTGCTCGGGGCATCGTCCGATATGGGCGTTATCTGCATGACCCTGAGAGCCGGAACACCCCCCCGGCCAGGAGGAAGGAGATACTTAAAAAGATCACGGATCAGATCAATGCAGATCAATGCGGCGGGGGGGGGAGACCAGGACCCCCGCTGGCATACAAAAAAAAAATAAACGATCTTAGGAGTGTGGTCCGGAACAAGATGGCAAGGATCGATGCCCATACCAGGGGCACTGGAGGTGGGCCTGCGTGGCTATCAGTCAGATGTTCCTGTGAGGACAGGTACGTTTTTGGTTTTTCTCTCTGGTGATTAGCATGTGTGGGTGGGGGAAGGGAAGATGTGCCAAGTGTGTGGATCCTCAAATCTGTGATTGTTTTGTGTCCTCCACAGATGGCCAGGAGGTTGCAGGCCCATCAGGCCAGGAGGTTGCAGGCCCATCAGGCCAGGAGGTTGCAGGCCCATCAGGCCAGGCTGCTGCACCACCCCCAAGACAGGCTGATCATGAGTCCCAAGAAGGGCAGGATTCCCAAGGGGAGGGGGTGGCCAAACCTCCCCTCATGAGGAGGTTGAGGGGGAGGAGGTTGAGGGGAGGAGGATGAGGGGGAGGAGGAGGAAAATCTACAGATTGGCCGGGAAGTCCTGTTGGCCTCTGATAGGATGACCTTTGAGTCTTCCCCTGAGGCTACCCCAGAGGCTGGCAGCAGTCAGGCCACCATCAGGGGTAGCCCCTCCCACTTCTCCCCCAACAGGCCCCAACTCACAAGGGTCACTCTCTCCACTCCTCCAGGGCCGCAAGACTCAGCGGCAGGCAGGATGCAGACCCAGGAGACCAGGGGGGTGGCCGAGCGTTTTCCGGTCAGTGTGATGAGGGACAATGCCCGGCAGACCCGCACTCTGGTTAAAATGCATCAAAAACTGACCCAGATGGAGCACAGCCTGGGTGTAATGAAGGAGGCACTCGGTGATGTGGCCACCAACTCAGTGGCGGTCATTACATGCTTGAATGACCTGCAGACCGCCACAACAGGCATGGCCCAGGAGGTGAGTGCCCTGACCCAGGCTGTGCAGGACAATACCAGGTCTGGCCAGGCCAATGCGGCTGCCCTCACTGCCTGTCTCAGAAGAATAGCAGTGGCCTTGGAGGGCAGGCCAGCAGGGGAGGCTCCTCCTTCCCCTGCTCACCCCCCCCCAGGAGGATCCTCCTTCCCCTGCTCAAACCCCCCCAATGGAGATCCTCCGGTCGGCCGTGGCCGTGCCCGTCCCCTGTGCCCGTGGCCAGCCAAGGCGTAGCAATCGCCGCCGCAACTGAATTAGCAGGGATACTTTTGTTTTTTTATTTTTATGTTTTTTTGTTATTTTTATTATTTAATTTGGTATTCTGTACTTATGATTTGATTTATGTGTGTGAATGATGTGTGAATGTGGGGGGGGTGGCATTCCTGATAAAATAAGGGTGTCACCCTCAGTTTTGGTGGAGTAGGGATCCCCAGGACCAGGGAGAAGTGTAATCCCAGGTTCCTGAATGGTGTATGAGGGGGGGGGGGGTACTTGGATCTAATCCAATTCGATGTGCATGTGATGTGTCTGTGCTAGGGACCACAGTGGCGTGCATTCATGCATTCTCATTGTGACATAATTAATGTGTGTTTACTGTGCAAATATGCATTTTGGGAGGCGTCTCCTGACTGCTGTTCCCTCAGAAGTGGGGGTACCCTGGGTTACTAAAGTCACTATTATAGATATGGGCATGGATGCCCCTGGCATGGTGGCATACAGATTGTAGTCCAGCAAGTGTGTGTGCTCAGCTCTTCCTTCATGGTATTGCTTTAGCTGACATATTTACACGGCATGTGTAAAATTAGGGCTGCTTTTATAAAGTGTAAAATTGCTCCGGGAAACTAACAGAAGCGCACAGGTCGTAATCTACGCCGCACACACTTAATTTTGTGGATCGCCCTATCTCCCTCATTTGCATCTTTGCCTATCAAAAACAGCGGCGTGCCTAGCGTAATTTGCGCACAAAGAAGCGCCGGTGTAATTATTTTAGGTAGGACGGACATACCGGAATTTCAGGCGTATCTCGTTTTGAGGATCAGGCGCAAAGATACGCGCCGTGTAAATTTAGAAATCTCGAGTTAAGTTGGCGTATCTCTTTTGTGGATCTGGCCCACAGTTCCTATATTACAGTCAGAATTGGCAGACAATTATCCTTGATTAGGCAAACCTAATGGGATCACAATGAATAGAATTCTTACCCATTAGTGGCTAATATCTTTGCACGTTTTTAAACTCATACTATTGGTATGTTTAGGTTCATTGTTCAAATAATTGCATGACCTATTTAGACATATTTCTTTAGCCGTTCGCTAGTCTTTTATCATTACACATAATGGATTTTTCACATTGATTGACATTACCTTATGGCATATGGATTCTATACATTTGGGTTTCATTGGCTATTGAGGCTTATTGCTCAAGTATACTGTGTCATCTTTATATACAGACTGTTAAATATGTTCTTCAAGAGATGGATTACTATATTATCTGCTAGATTTTTGTTGAAGTTACTTGAATACACAATGGCCCAGATTCAAGAAGCACTTGCGCCCGCGCAACCATAGGTTGCGCGGCTCAAGTGCTTACTTGCTCCGGTGTAACGAGTGCTCCTGATTCAGGAACCTCGTTACACCGACTGCAGCCTAAGATATGACAGGCATAAGCCTCCTTATGCCTTCATATCTTTGGCTGCATTCTTGCGTTGGCCGCTAGGGGGCGCGGCCATTGTGATCTGTGTATAGTATGCAAATTGCATACTAACACCGATTCACAAAAGTTGCGCGGGACCTGCGCACGCAAGGTACGGAGTTTCCGTACGGCGACTTTAGCATAAGGCTGCTCCTACTCATAGTAGGCGCAGCCAATGCTAAAGTATAGCCACCCTTCCCGCTCGTGAAATTTGAATTTCACGTCGTTTACGTAAGTGATTCGTGAATGGCGCTGGACGCCATTCACGTTCACTTAGAAGCAAATTACGTCCTTGCGACGTCATTTGCCGCAATGCACGTCGGGAAAGTTTCCCGACGGAGCATGCGCTGTTCACTCGGCGCGGGAGCGCGCCTAATTTAAATGATTCCCGCCCCCGGCGGGATCATTTACATTAGGCGCCCTTACGCAGGGCAAATTAGCATAGCGCCCGCGCAATTTACGGAGCTACTGCTCCGTGAATCGTGGGCAAATCGAAATATTTGCGTGGGCGCAGAGCAAAAATCGTTGCCCTTTGCCCACGCAAATATTACGCGGCTCTTCCTGAATCTGGGCCAATGTATTTGTGTTTGGATACTCCATCTACCTCCACATACAGGCATTACTTGCAAACAAACATGTATGCAAAGTGTTAGGAGATATTATCTGTCAGTAGATGTCATTTAAAGCAGGAGTAGGCAACCTTTGAGAGGTGTAGATCATCATGAATAATAGGGAGGAGATCAAAGACCACAGGATGCAGCACACTTTTATAAAAGAAATTAACTAACAAGGCCCAATCATAAAGTAAAGCTGGCATGAAGGAAACGTAGGAAAATATAATAAAACAAATTTATTCTAAAATATAAACATAGGGGCAGATCCACAAAGCACTTACGCCGGCGTATCTCGAGATGCGCGGCGTAAGTGTAAATATGCGCCGGCGTATCTATGCGCCGTATCCCCAAAACGAAATATGCCTGAAAACTAGGTTTTTCCGACCGACATAATTTTTATACAGCTAAAGCAACACCGTTAGGGACGAGCTGAGCAGCCACACTTGCAGGACAACAATCTGTATGCCAACATGCCAGGGGCATCCATGGTCATAGCTATACTACTGGCTTTAGATGCGCGTAGAAGGAGGAGGGCACGGAGGAGGAGGAGGGCACGGGAGAGGATATACCGACCGCGCATAAACGTCTTTGGCATGGGTGATTCGGAGGTGTATCACATCTTCAGATTCACCCCTACTGCCATCATGGAATTAACCACAACCCTGAAAGATGACATCACCAGCCAGACAAAACGCTCACATGCAGTGGCTCTTTTCAGCGTACAAGTGGAGTGGTGGCTGGGATGGCACAATCCTCCATTAGCAGATGTGTGCACCAGGTTGTCCCCGCAATCCTCAGATGCATGGCCAACCAAATCAGACCCATCCAGGAGGATCTGCGGGTGAAGGCAATAGCAGATTTCTATAGAATTGCAGGATTCCCATGCACTGTGGGGGCCATTGATTGCACGCATGTGGCACTACGGCCCCCCCGTGAGACAGAGCACATATACCGCAATCGGAAGCACTGGCATTCCATCAACGTACAGGTAATAGCCGATGCCCAATGCCTCATATGGCACATACGTGCCAAACACCCAGGGTCCAGCCACGACAGCTACATATTCCGTCAAAGCCCCATCCCAATGGAATTCGAACAGAACGTGTATGGGGACAGCTGGCTGGTTGGTGAGTGACATGGGTGTCAGGCATGTCTGTCCCCCCCCATGATGCAGACATCACGAGGGGCACATGCACGACTAACATCCTCCTGTCTTTTCCCTTCCAGGTGACTCTGCATATGCACTTGGGCCCCATCTCATGACTCCATTCCGGAATCCCCAAACCCCAGGAGAGCAAAGATACAATGAAGCACACGCACGTACCCGTGGAGTGGTGGAACGCACCTTTGGCCTCATGAAGTCCCGTTTCCGATGCCTGGATAAGTCTGGGGGTACCCTGTTGTATTCCCCAAACTTTGTGTGCCAGATCATCGCTGCATGTTGCATGCTGCACAACTTCGCCATGAGAAAGGGCCTGGAGATTGACATACGTGATGACCTGACCCCCCAACCAGACATTCCCCCCCTGACCAAGGATACCCCATCTTCTGAGGAAGCAGCCGTCAGGAGATGCCTCGCGGAACGCATCTTTGCACGTTAAACACACACATTAATCATAGCACAAGGAGAATGCACGCATGCACACCACTGTGGTCCCTAGCACACACCCTACATCCTCATCAAATTGGATTAGCACAAGTCCACCATGCAGGACTTTGGAGCAGCAACGCCACGCCAAGGCTCCAATTATGTCACTGTACATTCATACACCATTCACACGGACCTGGGGATCACTTCTCCCTGGTCCTGGGGATCCCTTCTCCACCACAACAAAGGGTGACACCCCTTTTCCGGCAGGAATGTCACCCCCACATTCAAACATCATTCACACTGTAGCCTGCCTGGGCTACAAAAAAATAAAACAAATCATAATCACAGTAAAATAACAAAGAAACATAAAACACTCATCACCTGAGTAAAAAAAAAATACCTAACGGCGCTGGCGTGCCCCACGCCTGGGGCGGCCACGGCCATGGCCCCGGCTCCTCAGGGGAGACTCAATGGGGGGGGGAATCAGGGGAAGGAGGAGCACCCCCTGGTCTCTGCCCACCTGGCGGCCTGCCCTCCAATGCCAGGGCGATGCGGGTGAGGCCCACATTGAGGGCTGCCGTGTTGGCCTGGACAGCCTAGGTCAGGGCGCGCACCTCCTGACCCACGCCTGCTGTGGTGGTCTGCAGGTCGTTAATGCATGTTATCATAGCCAGGGAGTTGCAACCCATGTCCTGCACAGACTCCTTTATGGAGGCCATGCTGTCCTCCATGCGGTGCAAAGTCTGGGTAACCTGACCCAGATGGCGGGTCTGACGGGCCTGGTCCCTCCAGAGATTTTCAGGCAGAACCTCTGCCACCCCCCTTGTATTCCGGGTCGCCTTCCTGCCTCCTGATGAGGCTTGGGGCCTACGAGAAGGGGAGACCCTTGGGGGAAGCCCTGTTGGGGGAGGAGTGGGAGTGGCTAGCCCTGATGGAGGCCTGACTGGTGCCAGCACCAGGGCTAGACTCCTCCAAATGGAGCGTGACCTCATTCCCAGACATCACCTCCTCCTCCTCAACCTCCTCCTGAGGAGAGCTGTGGCCACTCCCCTCCTCAGAGGACTCCTGGCTTGCCTGGGGGTCTGCATCAGACTCATGTCCGGGGGATGGTGCGGACTGGCCAGATGGCCCAGCATCCTCCTGCACTTCTGCGGATGACACAAAACATTCACAGGTTGGAGGATCCACACACTTGTCACATATTCCCTTCCCCCCCACACATGCTACACACCAGATTAAAAAAAAAAACACTTACCTGTCCTCAAGGCCTCCTCAATGGAGTCAAACCCAGGCACTCCCTCCACTTGATGCCTGTGGAGGCACTGGGCAACCACCCACTCCTCAGCAGTGAGCCTGATAGTGGTTGATGGTCCCCCTCCAGTGCCCCTGGCATGAGCGGTAATCTTAGCCAGCTTACCTATAACCATGCGGCGGAGATCATTAATCTTTTTCAAGATCTCATTGGGGGTCCTGGTCTCACCCCCCAACGCATTGATATCATCTGCAATAATTTGCAGGATCTCCCTCCTCCTGGCCACGGTGGTATTCAGACTCTCAGGCCCATGGAGAAACCGATCATATTGGGTAATGGCCCTGACAATGATGGCCTTCTCCCGCAGGGAGTAGTTCAGCTTCCTCTTCCTCGCTGACATCACTCCAAAACACACGCTCCAAAAAACACACCGACACAAACCTACAAACACCAACAAACAACAGAACAAAAGCACCTTGCTCCAGGGGGGGAAACAAATGGATGTACTTTTGCAATGGACGGGCGTATGTTTGGGCGTATTTATGCCCTGGGCGTATCTCACTAATTACGCTGGGCCTAGTTCATATTTCACTGATTACGCCGGCCTCAGTTCTGAGCATGCGCAGAGAGGCGCTGACCATAGTCAGCGTCATGCGCATGCGCAGTCTGGCCGGCCCTTCATTTGCATGGGGTCACGGCTCATTTCAATGGAACATGCCCACTTCCTTCCCACTTTCAATTACGCAGGCTTACGCCTCGAAATTTACGTTGCGCCGGCGCAACGTTGTGCGGAAATACTATGAGGATACGGTACTTGCCTCTCTAAGTTGAGCCGGCGTAACGGAAATGAGATGCGCTACGCCGATCTATATATGCGCCGATGTAGGTGGATCTGCCCCTTAGTCTACCTTAACAGTTAGCTTCAGTAAAAAACTTCATTCATATTTTCCCATGTCTGGAGAGTAATTAGTCTGATGCAGGTGTCCACTATGAAGACAGAACATCTGGTACTGATGGCTGAAACTCTTGACTTGTTTCAGGCCTATCTGGCCTCAATTAAGGCATGGCTGTCTGGTCTGAGTTCTGGCTGGTCTGGCTTGATTGAGCACTGGTCAGTATATGTAGGATATAGGGCATTGTCCAGTGGGTCAGTATTATGCAGAGCATGGTACATAGGTAAATAGATTGTTGAGCAATGTACAGAGCTCAATAGTATATAGGGAGGTGTACAGAGATTAGTCACTTGTAGGGCATCGTACAGGGTCACACAGCTTGTATTGCAGAGTACAGGGTTCATTTATATGCAGGGCAGTGTACATGTGACAATAGTTTGTAGGAAAGTGTACTAAGGGTCAGCAGTTTGTAAAGCAGTATATAGAGATTATAAGTCTTTAGATCAGAGTACAGGGGTCAGTCGAGCAGTGTATAGGGGTCAGAAGGGCAGAGAAAGGACATGGAAGTGTACAGGGGATCAGCAGAAAAGTGTACAGGGATCAGAAGGTATGTCTACAGGGGGTCAGCAGGGCAGTGTACAGAGGTCCTCAGGGAAGAATAACGTATACTGGGGGCAGCAGGACAGTATACAGATATTATGAGGGCAGAGTATAGGGGACAACTGGGCAATATATAGAGGAAGGACATGAAACTGTATATGGGTCAGCAGGAAAGTGTACAGGGATCAGAAGAGAAGTATACAGGGGGACAGTAGGACAGAGTACAGGGGTCCACAGGGAAGTGTACAGAGGTCAGTAAGAGTATGGTCAGCAGGACAGTCAAGTAGCACCATTTTAGCTATATTAATCTGCAATTGGATATATTAGACAAAGATATACATGGCTATGGTCATTTACAGGCATACCCTGCTTTTAACTACACAATGGGGTTCAATTACTATCGCTGGAAAGCGCAAAATCAGGCTCACTTCTGCATAGAAACCAATGAGCTTCTAACACCAGCTTGTTCAATTGAGCCTGGTAATAAAACCTGAAAGCTCATTGGTTTCTGTGCAGAAGTGAGCCTGATTTTGCGCTTTCCAGCGATAGTAAATAAACCCCATTGTGTACTTAAAAGTGGGGTATGCCTGTATATATATTTTATTTTTCACTTTAGTTAGTGTATATAATATATGTATTGTTATGTAGTAAATGTGTGACGTTTGTTGTTTCTTCTTGTTCCTTATTGTTTCTTTATGCTATCTTTTTTTGCACACCTATTTGGGTCAGGTTCTTGAAACCACACATATGGCATGGATATAAATATATGTTTTTTTTTATCACATTGCCATGCTGCATTAGTAGAAATTTACAATGGATTGTGTATTGTTGATGCAATAATTGTATAATACTATCAGGCAGTCCCAATAACCACATGTCTGTTTTCAGGCTATGCATTATGGTATTGTCACTGGAGTGATGAATGGAGGGTGAACAGAGGGTGAATGAAAAGCAGAGGTTGCTAAATAATTATGCAGTTTTTGTTATCACTCAAAACATTTCATATTTGATATGAACTATTTAAGGCAGCTTTGTTTATAGCATGCTGAGGTCTCCTGGAAGGTTACTTTTTTTGCTGTCAATTGCTGTTCTGTTCTCCGACAATGTTGTCTGACACAGTACAAAAGGAAAGAAAAATATTTATGTATCAAGTGTTGTATCTTTCATAATGCATTTTTAAACATATTTGGTACAAAAGTGACATACAAATCACAGTAGCCTGTTACAGTATTTATAGATACATTCTGTGTGCTTTATCACCCCATGGTCAGCATATGCATAATGTTCGTTGTTTAAACCAAGGAAACAAATGGTTCTATTTCATCCAAATCACCAGCTTTCCTTGCCAGCATCAATGTTTTCAGTATAAATGTTCCCTCTTCTCTTTAAGAGCTTTGTTTTCCATTTAGATAGCTGAATCCAGATGTATAACATATGTTACCTGTTAAACACAGAGATTTCTGCTTTCCATGTGCTGCCATGTGTAGGCCCCATCAGATTTATATCTCTCCACCATTCCCTTTTCTCTGCACCATCTCTGTCTGACACTGTCTTCTCTCAGGTCTATGTTTTTTTTTTTTTTGGAGATGAGACATTTAGCTGGTACAAGCAGACTAAATTCACAAATGCAAAAAATTATTTAGGGAAATAATTCTGGTGTAAACAACAATGCAGAGACATGCAGGAAACCTTGAATGACATAAAAACCCCCCATTATTTAAAGACTGTGTGCCATGGAGTACAAGTGTATAATTTATTTTAATTTCATCATAAAAAAAACAAGGAATTCTAAGGGGTTGAGTTACTTAAAGCAAAGGAATTTTCCCCGGTGTTCACGTGTAAGCAAAAAATGATTTAAAAAAAAATTCCTGGCATATGATTGGGTATTCGTTGCAAAGTGCAGTTTGACTACATTCACTAAGCTCAGGGGAAAATTCCTTTATGTTGTGCAATTTCCCTTGCAAAGTGAACAATCTATGTGCCTTTAGTAAATAAAGCCCCAATTATGCGCACATAATTTGGGCATGAGTGGGCTTATTTAATAGATTGCATTGTTTTCTAGTGAAGTCAATTGCTGTTTTTATTATAAAAAAAAATCAAAGCGCAATGTCAAGAATCTTTGTCAATTGAACAGATTTCTTAACATGGTTTAATTTGTATTTCTTGTTGGCTTCTTGGTTGCTTCAAAGGCTTATTTAACTTTACTTTTAATCTACAATGTTTGCATTGCCTTACTTAAAGTAAAAATAAAAGCAGATTTGTTTTCAGCTTTATTCAGTACTGTAAGTCTTAACTTCTACATTAATATTCTTCAGTCAAAATTATTTATGAATGTAGGATCTCATCCCCAACCTGCTAACCATTCTAAAGAATAGTATTGGCAATAAAATTACTGCAATTTTGTCACTCCTGGTGCCACAGCAGCGGAATATGCTCCAGGTGACACCCCCCCCCCCCCACTACCTCTATCTCTGACATTAGATGATGATTTACAGCATAGTGCCACCTTGTCTAATGCTTACCATTCTCCAAGCAAATCTCCTTCTAAGGTTATGTGACAGTATTATATATTCTCAGGTAGAGCGTCTGCAACAATCCCATCTTCAAGGTTGCATGTTTTGAAATAGGACCAGACAATAATAAAGTAACATATATATATATATATATATATATATATATATATATATATATATATATATATATATATATATATATATGTAGCACTGACCCCCGAAGGAGCTGCTGGTTTAATTTGGGCCTGCACTCTACTAATAAACCCCACTAACTTGGCTCAATCCCCTTGGCACAGCTGTGATGCAATACAATACAATGTAAGACAATACAAAATACCTGTATTATAACCCCAGGATCCACTGACTGCATTTGGAGTGAGAAAAACAGTACGCTACAACAACTGGATACTTAACCAGAGATATATTTTACTGTGAAATATGCAAATAAGTGATTACAGTAATTGTGCTGTCATCCCAACGTAAGACGACAGCACAATTGATTTAAACATAAGCTATTTGAAAACAGTATACATAAACATTTTATACCTGGGAGCTCCCCCTACTTTATTAGCTATGCGTGAGATCTCACTTAAAGTACTTGGTCTTGGATCTTCTTTTCTTCGCTAGCTAAAGTGATTTGTAATCCACAGTTTTGATGAGTCAAATTGAAGTGAAAATGCTCCTGGTGTAACTGCAACAACTATTTTAAAATCGCTTGAAATGTCAAATTAGATAGGCCTCAAGCCTTCTCAGTTTCAGTTCCTCTGCTCCTCTGTGGAACTATAAATCCCAGTGAGGCCTGTATATGAGTCTAACTGTGTGTAAACTTAGCAAACTGTGGGTCGTGACCCGCTCACCCACTGGATCGGAGCTCCGGGTAGTAACATTTGTTCAGGGTCCTGTGACTGCAACTTGCTTCTCCGTCAGCTCTGTTCAGCTCCGCTGGATGGATCCGGTACTCTGATGCTCGGATGAGTGTCTCTCAGTCTCTGCAATCCGGCCACTGTCCTCTAGCTCTCCGAGCTCAGCCTTTTGCTCCCCAGCAGCTCGGCATCAGCCTCCAGAAGCCTTTTGTTTACACTCCTGTCTCCCCCCGTCTCCCAAGCAACCAAAATCCTCAACCAAAACATCTCTCTGCATTACCAGTATTTGGGTCTCTCCTCGTCTCCAAGGCAACCAAAATACTAAACAAAACATCTCTCTGCATTACCAGTATTTGGTCACTAGATGGCTCCAAATACTTAAACATAGCAATGTCCATAGACGTTGTATTAAAGTATGCAAACACACATCAATATACAAGAATGCCAGCGCTACACACTCCCCCTACTTTATCTCTTTGGTCCTCCAAAGAGGTTCAAATTGCTAACTCTATTCTGCATTTTAGCCTCTATACGGTTATACAATACAGACAGAGGAGCTTCCCACCAATTGTCATATGATGGGGAGCTATCCTGTGCACTCACAGCTGATACTACTGTGTCTGGTACAGATGTGCCAAGGGGTGAGGTGGGGTTGTCCCTTACTGAATCAAAAGTAGAGGGACCAGACAGTTCAAGGTTTCTTTTGCTGACAAACTGAGATGCTTCAGAGCATTCGCCCAATGTATCATAAGTCAGTCTGCGTGGTGGGCGAATGTCTCTCTTTGCTCTTTGCACTTTCGGGGTATCCATTCCTTTTTGACAAATGTTGTCATCCCTCCTCTCAGTGACTAAAAATGGAGAGTAAATAAGAGTACTGGGCTCTTCTGCAAGATGAGTTGCCGGCACTAATTCTGGGGCCTCTGCCCTGAGAGTTCCGTTATTATCCTCCTCTACTTCTGAAGAGATATCAGCATCTGTTTCTGAAGTTTCCGGAGGCCACAGCCAACTCATCTCCACTTCCTCATCTTCATCTGTAGAGGGTGCAGGCTGAGATCTGGTTATTGGCCTACACACATCGGTGGATGTGGATGGGAATTCCTCCTCTGTGCTTATCCTGACTGCCTCAGTGAGAGGTAAAAGGTGATTCCGATGCCAGGTTTTTATTGGCCCAGTGTTTCCTTCTGGCTTGATTTCATACACTGGGAGCCCTGGAAGCTTCCTACACACAACATAAGGCTGTGATCTCCAACGATCAGCCAACTTATGCTTGCCTGGGATGCCTAGATTCCTCAGCAAAACCCGGTCACCTGGTTGAAGATCCTGAACTCTTACTTTCAGGTCAAAGTTTCTCTTGTTCCTGTTGACTCTGGAGTTCGAGGTGGCTTGAGCCTGCTCGTAAGCTATCTTCAGGCTCCTCCGCAGCCTATCCACATACCCTCTATGAGAGGTCTCTGATGTATGATCCAAGGAGGAACCAAAAGCCAGGTCGACTGGTAATCGGGCTTCACGGCCGAACATCAATCTGTAAGGTGAATACCCAGTGGCGTCACTTTTGGTACTGTTGTAGGCATGAACCAGTGCAGTAATGTGTTTACTCCAATGGGGTTTCTGTTCCGCAGTCAACGTCCCCAACATATTCAGGAGAGTCCTGTTGAACCTTTCCGGTTGAGGGTCCCCTTGTGGGTGATAAGGAGTAGTCCTGGACTTTTGTATGCCTAGTAGATCCAACAGTCTTTTTATTAATTTGCTCTCAAAGTCCCTTCCTTGGTCCGAATGTATCCGTTGAGGTAAGCCATAATGGACGAAGAACTTTTCCACGAGAGTCTTTGCTACTGTGGTTGCTTGCTGGTCTCTAGTAGGAAATGCTTGGGCATAACGGGTAAAGTGATCTGTTACCACCAAGATGTCCCCCTGCCCACTCAGATCGGATTCCAAACAAAGAAAGTCTATGCAGACCAGGTCCATTGGTCCCTGGCTCTCCAAATGGCCCATTGGGGCAGCCCTCTGGGGCAATGTCTTTCGTTGTATACACCTGAGGCAGGAATGACAGTAACTCTCCACTTCTTTCCTCATGTGAGGCCAGTAGAACCTGTCCCTTACTAGTTGGAAAGTCCTCTCGGCTCCCAAATGACCATGATGATCGTGTAAAGCAATCAGTACCCTCTCTCTGTGCTTTTCCGGCAGGAGCAGCTGCCACTTTGCTTCTGGATCATCAGAGGGGCCCCTTCGGTAGACCACCCCTTGTTGCAACTGCAACCGATCCCATTCTTTCAGTATCAGCCGGGCTTCCTTCTTGGGGCTCTTCTGCAGCACATCAGACTGTTGATGTTCCAATGCCTTCAGCACCAGCCCACACAGTGGATCGTCCTCCTGATCTCTCCTGAGATCCTTTCTGGATAGCTTGGGGAGACCCTCTTGTACAACCTGGGAGACGTTGCAATAGCACCTGGGTACTCCCGCTGAGGATACTCCCACTTCTTCAGCTCTGGCCCCACCTCTACCATGTAGACTTGTCCCTTCACAAAGGGCTCTTACCCCCTCTGGAGTTAGTTGAGTCCAGTCTTCTGATGGATTTCGGGGGTCATGAGGCCTTCTTGATAGAGCATCCGCATCTCGATTACCAACCCCTGGTCTGTACTTCAGGCTGAAGGTAAATGCCGAGAGAGCAGCTAGCCACCTGTGACCGGTGGCGTCCAGCTTTGCAGTGGTGAGCAGGTATGTGAGGGGGTTGTTGTCCGTCTTTACCACGAATTCAGCCCCATAAAGGTAATCCTTCAACTTGTCTACCACTGCCCACTTCAGAGCCAGAAATTCAAGCTTGTGAGTCGGATAGTTTCTTTCGGCAGGAATCAAACTTCTGCTCACATAGGCGATCGGCTGCAGATGCCCTTCATGCTCTTGATAGAGCACTCCTCCCAGTCCGTCATGGCTGGCATCCACATGCAACTCGTATGGTTTGGCAGGGTCTGCATAGGCCAAAACCGGAGCAGTGGTAAGGCTCCACTTCAATTGTCTGAAGGCTTCCTCACATCCTGGAGTCCACTGGTCCTGGATGGACTCTTTCTTCCTTCTGGGCCCTTCTTTTGGCTTCCTTGACTGATCTGGGCTTACACTAACTTCTTCCTGTTTCTTCAGGAGCTCAGTGAGTGGGTGGGCTATTTTAGCGAACCCCTCCACGAACCTTCTGTAGTACGAACAGAAGCCTAAGAATGACCTGAGTTCAGTCACGTTGGTGGGCCTTGGCCAAGAAGTGACAGCTTCTAACTTCTTGGGATCGGTTGCCACTCCCTCTTCAGACACAATGTGTCCCAGGTAATTCACTGAGGGCTGGTAGAACTGGCATTTTTCCATAGAGAGCTTCAGACCTTCATCATGAAGTCTCTTCAGGACCTTCTCCAGGCGTTCTTCGTGCTCTTCCAACGTTCTTCCAAATACTATGACGTCATCCAGGTAAACTAGTACTTCAAGTAGGTTCATGTCACCCACTGTTTTTTCCATCAACCTCTGGAACGTTGCTGGGGCCCCAGACAGGCCTTGCGGCATTCGGTTGAACTCAAAGAATCCGACTGGGGTGATAAAAGCGGTCTTCTCTTTGTCTTCAGGGCACATGGGGATCTGATAATACCCACTCTTTAAGTCCAGCACACTGAACCACTTTGCTCCCGACAGGCTCTGCAGAGCATCCTCTATCCGAGGTGTGGTGTACTGGTCAGGAATGGTCCTCCGGTTCAGGGTCCTGTAATCGATACATAGGCGTAGGGACCCGTTCTTCTTCCTGACCACCACTATTGGGGAGGCATAAGGACTCCTGGACTCCCGGATAATGCCAGTCCTCTTGAGTTCAGCCAGTTGTTCCCGCAAATCTTCCAGATCTCCCAATGGGATTCGCCTAACCCTTTCACGAAACGGCTTGTCTTCCTCCAGTCGAATTCGGTGGGTGGCACTCTTTGCCAAACCCACATCAAATTCACTTTTTGAGAAAGCTGCCCTCCATCTCAGAAGTTGGGCTTTAGCTCTTTCTCTCCATGCAGGAGTAAGAGGCGTATTCTTTGGGCAGAATTCTTCTACAGGGATTTCTGCTGCTGGTCCTTCCGTCGAACCACATGCTGGAACTGGAGTTGCTGGGCTGACCTGTCCTAACAGTAGTCTGGCTGGCACCCTAACTGGCACAGCTGCTGTGTTGCGGACACTGACTGGAACTTTGCCGTGAGTCCTTTTCAATGCCCTGGTGGGCAATACTTCAGGGATAAGTTCTAACCCCTTTTTTTCTTCCTGGCTTGTATTTTCAAGGACAATAAAAGGACCTGTTTTTTTCCAGCTTAACTTGACGGAGGCTCTCAGGCAGACTACTTCACCTGGCTGGACTAACCTCTTTTCCCTATCCAGGAGCCAGATTTTTCCCACTCCCTCTTCAGCAGCCTCTTCCTCCTGTCTAAGGTCTCGGTATGTCTGGGCCAACATTGGATGTATTTTAGTGGGGAGGGTCCCCTTCTGCAACACAAGCGGTGCAAGTAGCCTCCTCACCAAGTCAGTGTTCGTCCCAATGATGAGGGAATTTTTGTCAGCCCCTGGGGGACGAGGGCACACTATGGCCAAGGTGTCGAAAGTCTCAGCCTCTCCTGCTGTACTTGGGTCGAAGGTGAGTCTGACCGGCAGGTAACCATCATATGGGAAGTTCTGGGTGCCTAATCCCCATATCTCTAGTTCCTCCAATTTCTGTAACGGCAGGTGCTTGAGATGTCTGTCATAGAAATCCCTGTAGAGCAAGGTTACTTGGGCTCCAGTGTCCAGCAGGGCTTTCGTATAAATCTCCTCGACTTGGATGGGAACAATTGGGGAGGGTCCCACTAGCTTGGGGGGAAATCCACTGATTGCAGTACCTTTGACCTGCCTGGTGGCTTGTACCTTCGCCTTTGGTTTTGGGGGTCTCTCTCTTTTCCCTCCTGGCTTGTTGGTGACCTCAGTGGTCAGGGGTATATGAGTCAGTGTGGAGTTCGCTATTGCAACCGGGCGCCCAGTTGACTCCTTCACTGGGGCCCTCTGAAGTTTTTCCCCCAGTTGTTTGGATTTTGTTTCAGTTACTGGGCTTGGGCACACTCGCCTGAGATGTCCTACTCCTCCACATTTGAAGCAGACTCTCTGTGTTTGTTTCATAGGATGATTAATGGTAGGAGTCTCTGGAGCCTTGAGTGGCAGGACTTCTTCTGTCTGGGGTTTCACCAGACGAATCATCAACATGGTCATCATCTCCAGTATTTCTTTCTGGGTTTGGAACAGCTTCTCCAGTTCAGTCTGACCTACGGGTAGGTGGTGAATAGGTGAAAGCCATGATCCCTGTTCAACGCTTGTTGCCAATACATTAAGTTCCTGAGTGTCTGAGGGGACACCTATCTGCTGTATTTTAGCACTTGTGGTGCTAGGAGGTTGAAGTTTCCCCTGTTTTTGGTCCCTCTCAATCTCCATTTTATCCGCTTCATTCACTTTCTCAATGAGGACCTCATCCGGAGTTGAGGGATCTTCCAAATACTGCTTCAGTTGTAGCTTGATATAGTCACTCCTCAATCCCGTAGTCACAGATCTCCTAAATTTCCTCTTAACTAGCTCGGCTCCAAAATGCTCTCCATTTCCTTCTTCCTTTGATGTGAACAGCAGGCGGTCCTTGAGCTCAATGGCCCGAAATAGGAAGTTCTGAGCAGTCTCTCTATTATCCTGTGTCATATTTATCAGTCGATGAAACAGCTCAGTGGCATCTTCCTCCTCATAATAGCTTTTCAGTATCCTCTTTAGCTGGTTCAAGGTCAATCCACTCTTCCTCTCCAACATGCCCCTAACACTTGAACCTGGGCTGATGGCATGGATTACAGCCTCTCTAATTTCCGATTCCAGATATCCTTTCTGTAGCCCCAACTCTATTTGGTGTAGGAGGCTGGTGTAGGACAGTTTGTCCTTCTGCCCTCTTTCTCCTATCTGGCCGTCAATGTGGAAATCCTTCCGGATGGTTACTTCCTGCAAGCGGCCCTGGGTGCGTTTCTTCAGTACCTTCCCAGTGTTGGGCGTTATCTGGCCATCTTTCTGGTCCTCCAAAACGACACGTAACCCATTAATGCGTTCAGCTATCATACTGGAGGTCTCCTGAAACCTCTCCTGTATGTTACAGTACTGTCGCTTCAGATCAGCCAGCTGTCGTTCTGCCAGTGATTTCACAGCAGCCTCTGCTTTCCTGTCTAAAGGTTCTAACTGCTTTTGACTGGGAGAGCGCCCTTCATGTTTGCTGGGGTGTGTCAGGTGGAACTCTGTCTTTTCGGACAATTTTATACTGGCACCGTGGAAGTTTTCAGGGACATCCCGTTCCCACTCTATCAGTGCATAGGTGCAGTCGGTCCCAGGATCGGGTTTCACTGCGACCACGTAAGCCTTTCTGTCCGGGGACAATGCTTGTACCACCTCTTTAATTTGTTTCTTTCCCCAGTCGCTCCCTGGAAGTTCAATGACCACGCTCGCTTCTGAGCATGTCCCTTCTGCTTCGCACCATTGGACTACTTTGATGGGGTCCATGATAGCGTGAAGGGGCGGGCTTGCTTGTAGAGTGACAGGAATCCCGGACGAGCCCCCACGTGTAGCACTGACCCCCGAAGGAGCTGCTGGTTTAATTTGGGCCTGCACTCTACTAATAAACCCCACTAACTTGGCTCAATCCCCTTGGCACAGCTGTGATGCAATGCAATACAATACAATGTAAGACAATACAAAATACCTGTATTATAACCCCAGGATCCACTGACTGCATTTGGAGTGAGAAAAACAGTACGCTACAACAACTGGATACTTAACCAGAGATATATTTTACTGTGAAATATGCAAATAAGTGATTACAGTAATTGTGCTGTCATCCCAACGTAAGACGACAGCACAATTGATTTAAACATAAGCTATTTGAAAACAGTATACATAAACATTTTATACCTGGGAGCTCCCCCTACTTTATTAGCTATGCGTGAGATCTCACTTAAAGTACTTGGTCTTGGATCTTCTTTTCTTCGCTAGCTAAAGTGATTTGTAATCCACAGTTTTGATGAGTCAAATTGAAGTGAAAATGCTCCTGGTGTAACTGCAACAACTATTTTAAAATCGCTTGAAATGTCAAATTAGATAGGCCTCAAGCCTTCTCAGTTTCAGTTCCTCTGCTCCTCTGTGGAACTATAAATCCCAGTGAGGCCTGTATATGAGTCTAACTGTGTGTAAACTTAGCAAACTGTGGGTCGTGACCCGCTCACCCACTGGATCGGAGCTCCGGGTAGTAACTTTTGTTCAGGGTCCTGTGACTGCAACTTGCTTCTCCGTCAGCTCTGTTCAGCTCCGCTGGATGGATCCGGTACTCTGATGCTCGGATGAGTGTCTCTCAGTCTCTGCAATCCGGCCACTGTCCTCTAGCTCTCCGAGCTCAGCCTTTTGCTCCCCAGCAGCTCGGCATCAGCCTCCAGAAGCCTTTTGTTTACACTCCTGTCTCCCCCCGTCTCCAAGGCAACCAAAATCCTCAACCAAAACATCTCTCTGCATTACCAGTATTTGGGTCTCTCCTCGTCTCCAAGGCAACCAAAATACTAAACAAAACATCTCTCTGCATTACCAGTATTTGGTCACTAGATGGCTCCAAATACTTAAACATAGCAATGTCCATAGACGTTGTATTAAAGTATGCAAACACACATCAATATACAAGAATGTCAGCGCTACATATATATATATGTTTCGGCATATGTTGGGGTTTATGGCTGAAGCTATCAGCCAAAACCCCAGTATTTATTTTTTCAACCAGCGATTCTCTTTCTCATGAAAGTGGTTCAAGCAGCTAATTAGCTGCAGGATTGCTTTCAGAAGCAGTGGGAGGGGTCATTCCCCTCCCGCTGCTCATAGTTGTTTCTCGGGCTTACCGATTTTATTGAAGAGATTGTCTCTGATCACCTATATGATCTAGGTGGACCGGAGCGATGTCATGATGTAATTTCTGGTCTAGGGTAGGTAATTGTTTTTTTTAAGCAAAATATCTATTTTTTTGTTTTTAAAGGTAGAGGAGAGATTTGGGGTCTTATAAACCCCATATCTCTACATGAAGAAGAACTGCCATCCTTATTTCTATTACAAAGTATGTTTAAAAGTAAAAAAAAAGGGACAGTGTAAAAATAAAACATTTAATAAATAAGAAATATAAATTAACGCGCACCCTTCCATCTGTGTTTGTGTGCAGAAGTGAATGCATACATACGCATCTGTAAACAGTGTTTGCATAACATGTTTGAGGTATCACCACAAATGTTAGAGAGTGAGAGCAATAATTCTAGTGATAGACCATCTCTGTAACTCTAAACAGGTAACCTGTACACAATTTTAAAGAATGCCATGTTAGGTATCTATTTACTCTGCGTAACATCATTATTATATGTTACCAAAAATTAAGTTAAATATTTGTATTTTTCATTCAAATTAGTTAACGTGTATTTTTCCCCCCCAAAAAAACGCTACTCAAATATCGTGTGACATAGAAAATTGCAAAGATCACCATTTTATTCTCTAGGGTCTCTGCTAAAAAAAAGTATATATAATGTTTGGGGTTCAAAGTAATTTTCTAGCAAAAAATAAAGATTTTTACTTGTAAACAAAAAGTACCAGAAAAGGTTTGGTCCTTAAGTGGTTAATGGGCAGATGGGAAACTTTGGGAAGCATACCTAATTTATGATAAATGTGAAAGCTGCGCTGCTAATATAAGATGTGTCTGTGTCGATGTTAACATATCTCAATGGCAACCACTAAATACCATGAATAAACATATATAGACACAATCAATAATAAAGTGCTCAACGTGCAATATATACAAAACTGAAGATAAGTGCACAGAAGAAGTAATAGTCCATATAGCCGCAACCAGCTGTGACTTCTACAGATAATCAAAGTTCTTCACAGAAGCACCAATATTTGTGTTGAAAAAAAGTCCAAGATAATGGTGTCAAATAGCTGAATAAAAGCACCTCCACCTCAGGTAAATAATCTGCTTACCAGACAAACAGATCAAATACGCATGTATTCCTATGTCAGATAGGCATCCACTGATCCGCTACTGAATTTCTCCACAATAGTGTTTAGCCAGGTCACACCACATACGTTCAAAACCGGGAGTGGAAACAAGAATGGCAAACATAGAGTAGCATTGCAAAACATACGTTTTATTAAAATATTAAAAGTTGCACTCACATTTTACAAATGGTAAAAGTAGCGTGTTAGTTTAAGCCGGCCGGCTTGAATGTTCCGCTCGTCCTTCCGGATAGTCGCGGGTATACAGTGATGACGTCAGCACGCCGCTCCTCCCTACGCCGTTTCGTCAAATGATGACTTCCTCCAGCGCTGTATTACTCCATATACCTAATTTATGGCATGCATAGGCTATAGTTGACAATGTTTTGCAACATACTCTATCTGGTGTAATAAGAAGTATCAGGAAATGATTCATGCGATTCATTAGTATCAGGAAATGATTCATGCGATTCATTGGTATCAGGAAATGATGCATGCAAAAAAGTTACCATCATTCATTGACCAAAATTCTTCTCACAGTTCTGCTGTTTCACTACAGCTTGCCTGCAGTATTGTTTCAGTATTTTTTTTCTTATTTAGAATGTTGGTTTACTACATACCCCTACAGCTGCAATGACTCTGACAGATGTCCATTGGAGCTTGATTGGCAAAACTGATAACCATCTCAATGAAATTGGGAGAAAATTGGATACAATGCAAAATTTTAGGAGTTTGGTCGGCCATATACAGGTCAAATTTCAGCCGGTTCAGCAGGAACATTGGGACATTATCACTGCCACCTTCGTAAAAGAACAATTATATGCAGGGTGGACATGGAAAGGCATTTATTGCTGTGTGAAGTTTCTGAAGTGACAAAATCACCACCCCCTGCACCCTCTCCAGTGCGGATCCCATCATCTAACACCAAAACCTGGGGAATGCCCAGGGAAAAACCAAGCCTCCTTACCGACCAGCCTGCAGAACAACCAATTAACCTGTCTAGCAGTATGCGTTAAAAACAGGGGTTTTGTCCGCACGCATTTGCAAACGCATGCGTGAGCCACAGAGCCGCGCCAAGGCACCCTGTAATCTGTGGTCCTAACACTAAACAGTGAGCGTCCCCACAGTGGAGGTACATGCATTCTAATGGTTAGGTAGGGGAAGGTGGACTGAAGGGGAGCCACCCCTCCTTAAAGGTACAGGAGCACACCAAACACCCAGCATATAGCACAATGGCTGCAAAGGTGTTGGTGCACTGCTGGACCAATATAAGCACCACAGGTGAAACATAAACGTGTCCACCGCCCCCATCTATAGCTGGCAATCGCAGTAAGTGGCATTGGGAGGCTAAAGCAGATAACAACAAAACCTGGGGAATGCCCAGGGAAAAACCAAGCCTCCTTACCGACCAGCCTGCAGAACAACCAATTAACCTGTCTAACAGTATGCGTTAAAAACAGGGGTTTTGTCCGCACGCATTTGCAAACGCATGCGTGAGCCACAGAGCCGTGCCAAGGCACCCTGTAATCTGTGGTCCTAACACTAAGGCCCCATTCACACCTGAGCGTTTTGTCGCCTGAAGCGCAACGCTCCAAAACGCTAGAGGGGAAAAAATACATTATTCTCTATGGAGATGGTTCACACCTCCACTCCAAAACGCCTGACGCCTGAAGCTCAAACAAGTTCCGGACCCTTTTTTGTCACGCAAATTGGGCGGTTTGGGCGTTTTTGAGCATTTGTATTTCCCATAGAAAGTAATGGAAACGCTCGATTCAAGCATCTAGCGCGACAACGAGCGTTTCTACGGCGTTTTGTCGCTTTAATCAATAGAACATTTCACCCAGGCAGAAGATAAAAAAATCTACAAACATAGCAACAAGTGATAAAAAGATGATAATTTTTCCTATTGGCTAAAATAAAAAACGTCAAAGTACAAAAACGTTGGATGACGCTGTATGCAAACGCGCAAATACGCATGAATACGCGCGACAAAACGCCGGAAAAAAAGACCAAAAACGATACGCTCAGGTATGAATGCAGCCTAAACAATGAAACTAAACTGTACCCTCTCCAGTGCAGATCCTATCATTCACTGCACCCTCTCCAGTGCTAATACCACCACCTGCTGCATCCTCCACATCTTTGCTAGAACACACATGCGCACTGCCAGTGTAGCCTTCATGTTCAGAAGATATTGACCAGGCCTGTCATTTAGAGAGTGTAAATATTCATGAGACAGATGGTGCAGAGAAGTACAGTGGGGAAAATAATGATTTGCAGATAGTGTAAGTTTTTCCACTTACAAGGAAATGAAGTCTATTATTTTTATTATAGGTGTATTTTATATGATATAGACAGAATATCAACCAAAAATCCAGAAAAAAACATGATACAAATGTTATAAATGGAGTTGCAGTTCAGTGAGTAAAATAAGTATTTGATCCTCAAGCAAAACATGACTAAGGCCTCGTACACACAACCGAGAAACTCGATAGAATCCATCAAGAAACTTGGTGGCAGAGCTTTTTTGCAGAGGAAAACGGTCGTGTGTACGTTTTTCATCGAGGAAACCGTCGAGGAACTCGACAAGAAAAAAAAAAAACAAGTTCTCTTTTTCCTCAACGGGAGTCTCAATTTCCTCGTCGTGTTCCTCGTCGGGCTGGTTTTCGACGAGAAACTCGAGCATGTGTATGCTCAGAAACCCTTGCATGCTCAGAATAAAGTATGAGACGGGAGTAAAAGTAGCATTTGTAATGGAGATAACACATTTTTCACGCTGTAACAGACTGAAAAGTGCAAATCGTCTCCGACCAAACTTTTACTTGACACGCAGTAACATGAGATTAGCAAAAGCAGCACCAAGGGTTGTGCCAGTGGAATTGAACTTCCCCAGCCATTGTATGTGTTGTACGTCACCGCGTTTGAGAACGAGGAGATTTTGTCTTGACAGTGTGTACGCAAAGCAAGCTTGTCGAGTTCCTCGACAAGCCTAACAAGGAACTCGTCGGGGAAAACGATGCGTCTTTTCCGACGAGTTCCTCGGTCATGTGTATAAGGCCTTAGTAGTTGGTGGAGAAACCCTTGTTGGCAAGCACAGAGGTAAGACGTTTCTTGTAGTTAGTGACCATATTCGCATACATCTTAGGAGGGGTTTTGGTCCACTCTTCTTTACATATCTTCTCTAAATCTTTAATCTTTTCTTTGCTGTCACTTGGCAACTCAAAGTTTCAGCTCCCTCCATAAATTTTCTTCAGGATTAAGGTCTGGAGACTGACTAGGCCACACCATGACCTTAATGTGCTTCTTCTTGAGCCACTCCTTTGTTGCATTGGCAGTAGGATTTGGGTCATTGTCATGCTGGAAGACCCATCCACGACCCATCATCAGTGTTCTGGCTGAGGGAAGAAGGTTGTCATGCACGATTTTACAGTACATGGCCTGTCCATTTGCTCCTCAATGTGGCAAAGTCAGCCTGTACCTTTATTTTAAAATTTTTATAATAACAGAAGATTTGGCAAAATCTTCCAAAGAAAAACTTGTTACAGTGATAAGATAAGAGTTTTCCTAATTAGAGAAATTTCTCTGAAAATAGCTACTGCAATATTTGCTGGCAATGAAGAATGGCTGGCAGAGACTTGGGAGGATGGGAGGCTATGCAAAGACCATGGGTTTGTAGATGTATGAAGTGTGCAAACTGACACAATCCAGGTCTAGTCTCATGCCGCGTACAGACGGTCGTTTTTTGTGATGAAAAAAAACGAAGTTTTTGAAAACGTCATTTAAAATGACCGTGTGTGGCGAAAACGTTGTTTTATGTCTTCTGAAAAACGACAAAAAAAAAATTCGAACATGCTCGATTTTATTGTGTCATTTTTCAAAATGTCGTTTGTTGTTTCACAAAAAATGACCGTGTGTGGGCAAAACGACGTTTAAAACTACGTTTTTAAACACACGCATGCTCAGAAGCTAGTTATGAAGCGAGCTTCAATGGAAAAGAGTGGAGAACGTAACCTCACACTATCCAAGTTACTTGAAATAAAAATAAAAATTTTGGCAGGGAAACTTAGGATGAAACATCTTGTTTCCTGAAATAACAAGAATTCCAATGAAGCACATGAACCACATCATTCAAGTAAAAAGACAAATAAGAATTCAAGCTACCACGAGAAGGTTTAAATGAAGAAAACAATAGCAGCTATGTCACATAAATTTACTAACATCAGTACATACAAATAATAAAAAATATAAATGATGCATTGAGGATCATTTAGTGATGGATTTAAAACTATTATTTGGATTTTGGAAACTACACAGTTGCATAGTTGTTAGCCAGACAATTGTGTGTGTGTGTAATTTTCAATTAGACAATATTTAGGTGATTTTCAGTCAAAGTTTGTGCCATGCATCACAAAGAAAATTCAAATACAAATTTAGAATCAACTAACTTACACTAGCACAGTGAGAGTGTTCATTACTAGGGATGAGCCTGGTTCGGTTTGCAGCAGAACATGCAAAAAGGCAAAAAAAATTGAACACGCGAACATTGTTAAAGTCTATGGGACACGAACATAAAAAATCTAAAGTGCTAATTTTAAAGGTTAATATGCAAGTTATTGTCATAAAAAGTGTGTGGTCTCCTGGGTCCTGCCCCAGGGGACATGTATCAATGCAAAAAAAGTTTTAAATTTTTTTTTTTCGGGAGCAGTGATTATAATAATGCTTGAAGTGAAACAATAAAAGTGAAATATTCCTTTAAATTTCGTACCTGGGGAGTGTCTATAGTATACCTGTAAAGTAGTGCATGTTTCCCGTGTTTAGAACAGTCCCTGAACAAAATGAAATTTCTAAAGGAAAAAAAGCTTTAAAACTACTTGCAGCTATAATTGTCGGGTCCTGGAAATACAGATACAAGTCATTACAAAAACAGCATGGGTTCCCCCTCCAGTCCAGTCCATTACCAGGCCCTTTGGGTCTGGTATGAATATTTAGGGGAACCCTGCGCCAAATAAAAAAAATGGCATAGGGGTCCCCCTCAAAATCCAAACCAGACCCTTCAGGTCTGGTTTGGATTTTAAGGGGAACCCCGCACCAAAATTAAAAAAATGGTGTGGGGTTCCCCCAAAAATTCATACCAGACCCTTATCCGAGCATGCAACCTGGCAGGCCGCAAGAAAAGAGGGGGGACGAGAGAGCGCCCCCTTCCTGAACCGTACCAGGCCACATGCCCTCAACATGGGGACAAGGCCTCATCCCCACAACCCTTGCCCACTGGGTGTGAGGGTCTGCGGTCTGGGGGCTTATCGTAATCTGGAAGCCCTATTTAACAAAGGGGTCCCTCAGACCCCGGCCTCCCCTATGTGAATTGGTAATGGGGTACATTATACCCCTACCATTTCACAAAAAAAAATGTCAAATTTTTTAAAAACCACAGTAGACAGCTTGGGAAAAGTCCTTTATTAAAAAAAAATCCAGCGATGTAATCCATTCTCGATCGATACGGAGGAAAATAAATAAAAGAAAAGCTGACTTGATCCTGCCTCCATGGGAATGACGCTCTTATATAGCTGAGGGTGGGGCAACCAGTCACATGCGCAGGTGACCACGCCCCCTCTGATGCAACGGGGAAATGCTGGGGTTACCCAGTGACATGTATGGGTGACCCCGCCCCTATGACGCCCCACCCTCAGCTGCTCAGGGGCTTCCAGTTTCTGATAAGCCCCTGCCTGCAGATCCCCACAACCACCGGGCAAGGGTTGTTGGGATAAGGCCCTTGTCCCCATCAACATGGGGACATCCTCCCTATGTTGAGGGCATGTGGCCTGGTATGGTTCAGGATAGGGGGCGCTCTCTCGTCCTCCTTTTTTCCTGCGGCCTGCCAGGTTGCATACTCGGATAAGGGTCTGGTATAGATTTTTTGGGGGAACCTCACGCCATTTTTTCTTATTTTGGCACAGGGTTCCCCTAAAAATTCATACCAGACCTGAAGGGTCTGGTATGGAATTTGAGGGGGACCCCTACACTATTTAAAAAAAAATGGAGCAGGGTTCCCCTTAATATCCATACCAGACCTGAAGGGCCTGGTATGGAATTTGGGGGGACCCCAACGCATTTTTTTTTATTTTGGTTTGGGGTTCCCCTTAATATTCATACCAGACCCAAAGGGCCTGGTAATGGACTGGGGGGGACCCATGCCATTTTTTTCAATTACTTTTATCTGTATTGCCGGGACCCGACAATTAATTATAGCCGCAAGCTTTTTTCCTTTAGAAATGTCATGTTGTGCAGGGACTGTTCTTAACATGGGAAATGTGCGCTATTTTACATGCATACTATAGACACCCCCCAGGTACGAAATTTATAGGAATATTTCACTTTTATTGTTTCACTTTAACCATTATTAAAATCACTGCTCCCGAAAAAACGTCCGTTTAAAAAAAAAATGTTTGCATTGATACATGTCCCCTGGGGCAGGACCCAGGTCCCCAATCACTTTTTATGACAATAACTTGCATATTAACCTTTAAAATTAGCACTTTTGATTTCTCCCATAGAATTTTAAAGGGTGTTTCGCGACTTTCAAATTTGCCGCAGACACCCCAAATTGTTCGCTATTCGGCTAACAGGCCAACACCCGATGTTCGAGTCGAACTTATGCTCAGCTCGAACATCGGGCTCATCCATATTCATTACATAAAGTGAGCAAAAAAAGAACGCAGACTATTTGGTAATGACTGCTGATGAAATGAGGCTGCATATTGTAAACATATGCAGCACATTAAAACATGGATTACTGTTAAAGGGGTTGTAAAGGTAAATATTGTTTTCCCTAAATAGCTTCCTTTACCTTAGTGCAGTCCTCCTTCACTTACCTCATCCTTCGATTTTGCTTTTAAATGTCATTATTTCTTCTGAGAAATCCTCACTTCCTGTTCTTCTGTCTGTAACTAAACACAGTAATGCAACACTTTCTCCCTGGTGTGAAGAAAGTCTCTTGAGGGGGCGAGCAGGAGTGTCAGGACGCCCACTAATACACAGCTCCTTTCTCTATCTGCAAAGTAGATAGCGTCCTGACCCTCCTGCTCGCCCCACACCAGGGAGAAAGTGTTGCATTACTGTGTTTAGTTACAGACAGAAGAACAGGAAGTGAGTATTTCTCAGAAGAAATAAGGACATTTAAAAGCAAAATCGAAGGATGAGGTAAGTGAAGGAGGACTGCACTAAGATAAAGGAAGCTATTTAGGGATTTTTTTTTACCTTTACAACTTCCTTTAAAGAATAAAAATACTTTGCAACATTTTTATAAACAAAATCACTGTAATACCCTAGGCATCTAGTATTAAGGTACTTAAAGTGAGAGTAAGTAAAATATTTTATTTCACATAGAAATGTTTATATTTATTTTAGGTAACCTCGTTTGATCCTATCAAAGATCTCCCAAAAGCAGATATGTGCTATAATTTACTTGACTCACTTGGAAAAGAATAATTATGTTCTATCATGTGGTTGTTAGAATCTAGATAGACAATCATTATACCAACAGGAAGCATTTTACATGTTTGAACATAGTTATTTTTCTCAACAGATAGTTTTGTTGCAAAGAAGTACTGTAAAATTAAGATTCAAGATCCAATTTTTACTTAAAATAGACAATAGCATTTTATATAGATGTGTTCAACCTTTGACCTTTTTTAACAAATGAGGTAGATTACCTAACAATAAATAGTAGTATAGCATTTTTACCATCTGATCCATGATGCTCTTCCAAGTCAGTTTTCATAGGTTTTACTTTGAGTGGATCACAGAAACAACGTTTTATGCAAACAATAATTGTTCAGCCATATAACTTGTCTTAATGTTTGACATCTCTTTTGCATTATTTACTATCCATTTTCTATTTTTTATTTCAGTGCTTCGATCAGTTCTAATTGATACAGTCACGTCATTTTGCTTTCTTAGGCACTATTATTATTAGTATTATTATGATGAATTATTCTGTCAGTGTCAATTTAATTTGTAATGGATTAAGCATATAGGTGTCAGAGACAAATGCCTCGTACACACAACTGTTTTTCTCGGCAGGAAAAAAAACAACGCTTTTCCAGACGGGATTCCTCTCAAGCCTACCTTGGGTACACACGTTCAGGGGGCAGTCTCCCTGTAAGAATACAATATGACAGTGGAAGTGATCCCCGCACTATCATTGCTTGAACAACAAAAAAACTTCTAGTGTGTACCCAGCTTTCAAGTAAACTTGCTTCTTTGCCTTACATGGGTGAATCACTTGTTCACTTTAACCCTTTTGCTGCCACAGTGTACAGACCTACTTCACTGCTTCCAGTTGCCCAGGTCTTTACGCCATATGGCAACAGCACAAACAAATGGGCACTGCCCCCACCTATAACTGGCCTTTGCAGCAAGGAGCACATGGAAGGGTGATGCATGTCAAACAAAACCAAAGAAAATTCCCAGCTCAACGTACCAACCAGCCTGCAACCAACCAAATTATCCTGTCTAACAATACACGTTAAAACAGAGGTTTAGTTTTCACACATTTGCAAATACATATGTAAGCTGCAGAGCCACTTCATGGCACCCCAGTATTATCTGGAGTCCTAAATAAATCTTGAGAGCCTCCATAGTAGAAGCACATGCATTATAATGGATAGGTAGAGGGCAGGTGAGCATGGGGGGAGCCCATCACTCTTTAAAGGCACAGGAGAACACTGGACACCCAGCATATAGCACAATGGCAGCAAAGGTGTCCAGTGCGTCACCTCACTAGTATTTCAAAAACACAAATAAATGGCCACTGCCCCGACCTACAACTTGGAGGAGCACAAACAAAACCAAGGAAATTCCCAGCTTAACTTACTGTCCAGCCCGCAACCAACCAAATTATCCTATCTAATAGTATGCTTTAAGAACAGGGGTTTAGTTTGCACACATTTTGCAAATACATATGTAAGCTGCAAAGCCACTTCATGGAAACCCAGTATTATCTGCACTCCTAACTAGTTGCAGATAATTTCCTCACTTCACTTCCTGAAAACCTTTCACTTTCACAGATAATTTCCTCATTACCTATTACAGTTTTGGAGGCCCTAAAATGCAAGGGCAGTTCAGATACCCCTAAATTATCTTTTTTGGATAGTAGACACCCAAATATATTTGCTGAAAAGCATGTTGAGTCCATGGAAGATATGGGTATATGTTGAACTACACCCAAAACATGTTTTGCTACTTCTCTTGAGTATGTGGATACTACATGCATGAGACTTTTTGGAAGCCTAGTTGAGTATGGGAGCCCAAAACTAATGATCACCTTCAGGCTCTCAAAGGGCGTAATTTCCTCATTTTACTTTCTGACTACCTATCACAGTTTCAGAGGCCCTGAAATGCCAGGATAGTACAAATACCCAAATGACTCTTTTTTTTTAAAGTAGACACTCAAGGTATCAGCATCTATGTTTTGTTGGGGCATATACACACCTGCACATTTCTTGGAGAGGTAGTTTAGGAGGGGCCAAATTTTGTGGAACTGATCATAGTCAGGGTAACCCAGAGTGTATTATCACTAAGATGCATAAAACACATTATTGTCTCATATCGTTTCCTGGCCATTGCAGCAGAGAACATTGGCATATAATGAATCAGATCTGTGGAACAATATGAATGCAATTCATTATTTTGTGTAATGCCTATATTAAGGCCCAAAAAAGTCCTAAATTCTGAAATTGTGATTACACGCGAATGGTCTGGCAAGATTTGAATTTGGGTTGGGAGTGATGTATTGTTGTACGTAAAGATCGCTTTAGTCTACAATCAATTGATACAGATCTTCTATGAAAAGCAGTTAAAAAAAATCAAAGGGAGTTGTTAAATTAGCTTGCCCCCTAGTGAATTATTTTGGTACAACCAAATCGCATCATTTGTCAGATCTAAAGTTAATTTAATGTTGAGACCCTTTACGGTTACGACATTTGAATTATCCTGTCAGGGTAGAGGCTTGCAGAGAGGTCGGATATCTGCGTTATATACTTCTATTACTGAAATTGATTCAAAACTTGCCTATATGGATCACTGGGAAAGGGATTTGAACCTTACCTTTGATTTGATCGAGTGGCAAGATATTGCTTATCAGTTATCCAAAATCTCAATCAATACTACTCCAATAGAGGCCAATTATAAGATGCTCCTGCGTTGGTACCTGGTGCCAACTAGGGTAGCTAAAAGGCATCCTTCCGCTTCGCCAACCTGCTTTCGGCATTGTGGATAGCTGGGAACGATGCACCACATTTGGTGCCAATGCCCCATTGTAATTAGATTTTGGATCAGGATATTCAATCTTATTAATTTAGTAACGGGGGTAAACATTTGCAGATCTCCTGAAGCGGCTCTCTTTCACAAACTACCTGATGATACGCCCAAGAAATCTGTAAAATTGATTAACTATATGTTGCTGGCGGCGAGAATCACGATTGCTAGGCACTGGAAGCAGTCGGCAAAACCTCTTGACCAAGTTAAAAATAAACTCAACTGGATTAAGATTAATGATAAACTCTCCCATATGCTTTGTAATAATACAAAGAAATTTAACAAAATATGGGATCCATGGATCGACTATATTTTGACTCCCTAGGGAACTCCGGGATGACCCACTCCCCTTCTCTTTTTTTTTTCTTTCACTCTTTTCTTCCACTTTTTTTCCAGTTACTTCTTTTCTCTAGAATTTTTTATGCAATACAGATGTTTGTATTTGAGGCCTTTTGTATGCTTCATGTTTTGCTGTTGTGATAACTGGAGGATGTGTGTTATGGCCATATTTTCTATATCTTTGTATTGCTATGTTGCTTAGTTCAGCCAATGTGTCTGTCTACATTGGAACTTGTTTTTCTTTAATAAAAAATACATTGAAATATAAATTAGCTGTTTCCACCTGAATTCCAGGTTGGGCTGTGAATCGGGGGATAATGGATGCTGTTGAATCTCAGGGTTGCCAATTTGGTTTTACAAGAACCTCTGGAAGGCTGCTATGAGCTCTAGACATGTGCACACTGAAATATTTTGTTTCTGAAATTTGGTTTAGTCCGAATTTTTTTTTTATTTAGTTACTCCCGAAATTTGTTTTTATTTATTTTGTTATTTTGTTAAAAAAATTAATTTGCCCGAAAATCCGAATTAAGGTCGAATCTGTTAATTGAAGGTTTATGGTGTCTGTCGAATGTTCTAAGAAGATTTGATGAAGCAGCTAAACTGTACGATGCCGCAATCGTATATTTCCGGTCGAATGCTCAGCCAACAAGCTCTAGTAGAATTCTAATGTTGTATGACTAGTAATAATTATATCTATTAATTATTATTACTAGTCAACCAATATTAGAATTCTTCTATAGTCTATGGGCGGAGCATTTTACCATAAATGTCCGCTCACAGCGATCGTATGTTTTTAGTTGCTTTGTCGAATCTTCATGTCTCTTTAATGTTGAATCTTTCCTCTCTATGTCGAATAATCTTGGACTAATAGAGTTAGGTTAGGCACATTCAATAGACACAGATCGCTATTATCACCGTCATGTCAAATCTTCTGTCTATATTTAACTGTTGTCGAAACGGAATGAAAAAAAGCATTTTTAATGTCAGATTTCGGATTCTGTGGGTTCGTTATTGTTTGTTAAAATGATGTATCAGAGGTGATCGTGATCAGAAATTATACTACCACTGCACTTGTTGGGGTAGGACACAGGGGCTCAACACAAGTGCTGGCAGGTATTGGGATGATCTTGCTAATTCTGCGTTTTCAGGGACACTAAATTAAGGGGGGACTCTATTATAGTTCTGTTTGTGATCAATATATTGATCTGTACAGACACTATACTGGCAATGGAGGTGACCAGCAACTTATAGTGTGAGTGTGATAATGTGCAGACCATCTAATACTAACTAACCCTGGCTGGTAGGGATGCTAACTGACCCTGATGCTATCTGATGTCACAATTGGTGCTAATACAGTGATCAGTGATAAAAACTGCACACTGACACTGTACTAATGGTACTGGCTGGGTGGTAGGAGTGATGAAAGGGTTAACTAAAGGCAATCAAATGGTTAAATGTGCCTAAGGTTTGTGTGTGTAAATGTGCTGCTTTGACTCACTGCAACGTGTCTTTCTTCTCTTCCTGAACAGAAAAGGGTTCGGGAAGAGAAGAACCATCAAGATCCTGTACCTGTGTTGAGAACTAATGCATGTATGCAAAAATGAGAAGTCAAGACAACATGCAGTTAGCTAGTTGATCTAGAGCAGGGGTCTTCAAACTATAGCCCTCCAGTTGTTCAGGAACTACAATTTCCATCATGTCTAGTCATATCTGGGAATGTCAAGAGTTTTACAATGCCTCAACAGCTGGATGGCCGTGGTTTGAGGATCCCTGATCTAGAGCATCTCCCTACAATTATTTTAAGTATATTGTACTTTAAGCAATTATACTGTTTCTGACACAATGCTTATATTTGCCAACCTTTTAGCCAACAAACATGCCAGATTAGCAGTAAACATGGACCATGGTGATGCAGCCGTAAAACCACATGCAATAAATTCCACTGCATTATCCTATATTGTGTTAGAAATGTATTGTGTCTACACCGATTATCCAAAATGTACCCAAATTCCTCCTCCAATTGTTGGAAGTGTGGCATAGCAGATGCTTACCTCAACCATATGTTATGGTCCTGTCCCAGGATTCAGTCCTTTTGGACAGAGGTCACAAAATTCATTGAAACTTTGCTCATGATCCATGTTCCCCTGAATGTGTCGATCTGCTTGCTGGGTCTGGTGAGCTCCCTGGTCTGCCGCTGAGCAACCAGAACTCTAATAGGACTCATATTATTTTATGCTAGGAAGGCTTTACTCATAAAATGGAAACAACCAGAGGTACCCACTTTGAATTCATGGAAATCGTTGATCAACTCAGCAGTGCCATTATACAAAGCGGCCTATCTCGCCAGATGCGGCCCAGCTAAGTTTAACAAAATTTGGCACGTGTGGTTAGAATCAGACATTACAAACGCAACGCAATGGGATCTGGATCCCTTTGTTTGTTTACTTTAACTAAATATATTGTAGTGGGAAGAGCTAATTTTGCTGTTCTCTGAAGTTGCACCTATGTGCGTTATCCTCAACCTCAGCATCTCTCCCTGAAATGGTCACCTGAAGTATAAGGTCCATTAACCTTCCCCGTATCCCTCCAATTTGATGACACAAGTAGTTTAAGGTTGTAGTTGTTTCAATAGAATATATTAGAACTTATAGGACTGTTACAACGTATGTTATTTAAGCCAGGGTATGCCCAGAGGCTTTATTATGTAACCCTTTTTTTCACACAAAGACTTAATAAAAAGTATTTTCCAAAAAAATTAAATCAAATTATTGTGTCTAATTTACCAATAGCATTACAATGATGCAAAAAGTGAAGGTATTTATAGATTTCTGATAATTATTTTAGTATAGTAGTTTCAATTAGTGTTTTGTCAAAGCCATTTGTACTTTTAGTAAATTAATCTTGAAAAAAATGGCATTTGTGTTGATACCTTTACAACTGAGGACACATTATTGGATACTTGATTATTTAGTAATTTTCAATTATAGAAATTTGAAATATCTGAAACGAACCTGACTCTTCAATCTTAGGCTTGGTGTTTCCCACTTGAGGAACTAATTGATGTAAAGCGGACTCAGTTACTCCAAGACCTACAAGTGCATCCCTGTAGTTCCTCTTGTGTCTGATGAGGAACCAGGACATTTTAGAGATGACCCCTGCTGTAAGAAAGGCTCACACTAGCCATGCCTCTACACTCAGTAATACATAAGGCTCCCTAAATTATTTATGAAACACAGCACTATGGTGGAATTATATTAGGGGACCCTAAATCACTCAATGTAGTTGCTTTAGCAAAGGCTAATAGGCTGTTTACTTTGCAAGGGAATTTTAACTTTGCAAGGGCATTTTCCCTTAGCTTAGTGAATAGGGCAAAGTTCTCCTGATTTCTGTTAGTCTATCATGTGCAAGCCAATATATATATATATATATATTCGTTTTTTCTACTTACTGTACATGTGTGTATTGTTTGCATTTTCACCCCATTTACTGAGCTAAGTGAAACTTTTCTTGCAAAGTGAAAATTCCCTTGCAAGGAGAACTTCCCTGCCTTCAAGGAGCTTGACGATGTCACCACAATCCTCAATCCTCAATCCATTCCTTATATAGCTGATGACAGCATGGAAAGCTTGTTTACCATAGGGAGGTGGCTGGTCATCAGTTTTTTTTTCTTTGTTAATGAGTCAGCTAGCAATGGGCATCACAATTGATGATTGATTTTATACAAGGGACTTTTTTAAAACAGGTCTTGTCAAATGTTTGGGTGTCTTTATTTTTAGGTGATATTTTTTGAGGGAAACAGTGGGGGTATGTACCCCATACACATTCAGGTCAGCAGAGAGAAAAGGGGGCTTAGGCAGCAATTACATTTTTTTTTACATGGGTAAGAAGAGTTTAGAACCTCGGGTTGTAAAAAATGGCCATTAAAAGTTTCGAACATGCTCTAATTTTTCACAACGTTTTTAACGTTGTAAAAAATGGTCGCGTGTGGGCTTTAACGACGTGAAAAAAACGTACATGCTCAGAAGAAAATTATGAGACGGGAGCGCTGGTAAAACTAGCGTTCATAATGGAGTAAGCACATTCATCACGCTGTAACAGACTGAAAAGCGCAAATCGTTTTTTACTAACGAAATCAGCAAAAGCAGCCCCAAGGGTGGCGCCATTCGAATGGAACTTCCCCTTTATAGTGCCTTCGTAACGTATTGTACATCACCGCGCTTTGCTAGAGCATTTTTTTCATGATCGTGTGTAGGCAAGGCCGTTTTAACGATCGGGTTGAAAAAAAACGTCGTTTTTTTCTAGACCATTAAAAACATAATTTTTTACAACCCGAAAAACGGTTGTGTGTACGCGGCATAAGTCTACGGGTAACGGATTTCAGACAGAACAGAAGGAAGAAAATAAAAATGTACTTAATGTGGATCCAAACACCTACTTTTTAAAAAATATATATATTAAATTGTGCCCTTTCTGTTCCCCTATGAAGCTTCCCATCAGTTTCATATTAAAAAATATTCTTATGGGTTCTCTCTCAATTATTATCCATTTTAGTAACTTACCGCAGAAAAGCAAAATCCTAGTCCTATAAAAAATAATAAATCACTGTTTTATTATTCAAGGAAAATTAAAATGGATGCTAACCTATATGATGGCTCTCAAAGGTGTATGTCCATCTGCTAGTAGAATATTCCCCTTCGACTTATGAAGATTTAGGATCCAGCTGTAGCAACAGGAGGATCAATAATATGTTTGTAAACTCTCAATGGGCTCCGAGTCAGTTAAAGAGTTATGGGAAGTACTTCTCCCTATGAGGAAACTAAAAGGAGAATCACATAACGACAATTACGCAGTAGAATACTGTATACTGTAAGATCCAAGGTTAGATTTTTTGAATCACCTAGTTACAGTATTTATAACTGCACATTGATATGGTATAATATACAGTTTGTTTTACATTTTATGAACTATAAACTGAAAGTGTACATACCGCTACATACACATTGGGGGCCAGATTCAGATACAAGATACGACGGCGTATCTCCCGATACACCGTCGTATCTCTGAGTGCGGGAGTTTGTATCTATGCGCCTGATTCAGAGAATCAGTTACGCATAGATTCCCCTTAGATCCGACAGGTGTAAGTGTCTTACACCGTCGTATCTTAGACTGCATTTTCAGGCTGGCTGCTAGGTGGCGCTTCCGTATGTTTACGTGAGGAATATGCTAATTAGGTAGATACGGCGATTCAGAAACGTACGTCCCGCCGGGGCTTTTTTTTTACGTCATTTACGTTCGGCTTTTTTCGGCGTATAGTTACCCCTGCTATATGAGGCGTAGCTAATGTTAAGTATGGCCGTCGTTCCCGCGCCGATTTTTGAAATTTTTACGTTGTTTGTGTAAGTCGTTCACAAATACGGCTGTACATCATTTACGTTCACGTTGAATCCAATACGTCCTTGCAGCGTAATTTGAAGCAATGCACACTGGGATATTTTACGGACGGCGCATGCGCCGTTCAAGAACTATGTCAAAAACGTGGGGTCAAGTAAAATTTTAATAAAACACGCCCACACCATCCACATTTGAATTACGCGGGCTTACGTCGGACCAGATACGTTACGCCGCCGTAACATAGGGCGCAAGTTCTTTCTGAATACGGAACTTGCGCCCTAAATTACGGCGTCGTAACGTATCTGAGATACGTTACGCCGGCCGGAGAGATACACCAATGTATCTGAATCCGGCCCAGAATCTTTATCCTGTATGTTAATTTTTACAGCATGAAAATTTACTATGCCTATGATACACCACAACTCAGTCACAAGTATTCAAGCAGTTATGCCGCAAACACACAATCAGAAATTCCGACAACAAATGTTCCATGTGAGCTTTTTGTCGGAAATTCCGACCATGTGTAGGCTCCATCGGACATTTGCTGTCGGAATTTCCGACAACAAAAATTTGAGAGCTAGTTCTCCAATTTTCCGACAACAAAAGTTCTTGACGGATATTCCGATCGTCTGTATTTCTGTAATTCCAACACACAAAAATCCTACGCATGCTCGGAATCAATTTGACGCATGCTCGGAAGCATTGAACTTCATTTTTCTCGGCTCATCGTAGTGTTGTACGTCACCGCGTTCTTGACGTTCGGAATTTCAGACAACATTTGTGTGACTGTGTGTATGTAACACAAGTTTGAGCCAACATTCCGTCGGAACAAAATCCACGGTTTTGTTGTCAGAATTTCCGATCGTGTGTATGCCGCATTAGACTACAGTCCTCTACCAGACAGAGCTATATATCAATAAACTCAATCAGCATTGCCTGCATTTTACAGGACAAACCTTATTCCGTTTCTAAGAGACACACGAATAGATGGGATTTCAAACTTGCAAATTATGAATGAATGAATGAATGAAAAACTTATAAAGCGCGGCGCATGCGAACTGAATCGCTTCTGGGCGCTAGTTGTTCGTGTCTCATGACATCAAAAGAGCAGAGTTTTGATTCGTCTTCTGAAAGTCAGGTGGTTTTCCTCCAACCGAATGCTGGTTGGTAAAGCGTTCCATAGTCTAGGACCCTGAAAAGCAAACCTTCTTTCTCCTTTGGACTTGTATTTGGTTTTTGGTACCCTGACCAGATTTTGAGGTTCTATCTTGTCGCAAAGATATTGCGGAGCCTTCCCATGGATGCACTTATGTGTCAGGCAGAGTGCTTTAAATGCAATTCTGTCCTTTACTGGCAGCCAGTGAAGGGATCTCAGCGAAGGTGAGATTGATTCCCATTTTTTTTTTCCCAGTCACCAGTCTGGCGGCCGTATTCTGAACGACTTGCAGACGGGAGATTTGGTACTTTGGGAGTCCGAGGTACAGGGCGTTAGCATAGTCCAGTCTGGAATTCACGATTGTTCCCACCACGACTGCTACGTCTTCTTTGGGGATAAATGGAATAAGTCTGCGTAGTAGGCGCAACAGATGGTGCGCTCCGCTGACTACTGACCCTATTTGTGCGTCCATTGTCATGAAGGTGTCGAAGATGACCCCGAGACTTTTGACTTTGGAGCTAGGGGTGATGATTTGGCCCAGAATGGGCGGGGGTGTCCAGGTTGTTGCCAGTTGACTCTTTCGGCTGGCGTGAAACATAAGGAGTTCTGTTTTTGAACTGTTGAGTTTAAGATAACTCTTAGTCATCCAGTTTTCTATCAAAGAGAGACATTTCTCTAAACTGAGATGATGATCCTTTTTGTTGCAGATGCGAAAATACAGTTGCGTATCGTCTGCATAAGAGTGATAGAGTAGTTCTTGGCTACTGATAATATCAAAGAGAGGGCGAAGATAGATGTTGAAAAGCACCGGTGACAGGGGGGATCCTTGGGGGACTCCACATGACACCGTGCGCTTTTCCGACGTGAAACAACCCAATTTAACTGTTTGTGATCGGTTTTCAAGAAAGGAAGAAAACCATGGTAAATCACCTTCTGCGACTTCTGCTACCTTGGCTAGTCGCATCAGTAACAGTTATGTAAGAAGTGTGAGTATCAGGGCTAAAAAAAAGGCACGATGCAGTTCATATTGAGGTCATGTGGCTAGTATGGTTCACAGGAGGGGTGTGCATGTTTGTTATTCCCCCCTTTTCTGGCCATCCACGCTACATACTTAGATTAAGAGTCTATTGCTTTTAAGGGGGGCCCCCATGCATTTTTTTGTGTTGCCTTTTTGCCTGGGATTCCCCCTTAAAATTCATACCGGATCTGAATGGATTGGTATAGATTTTGAGGAGATCCCACTCTTTTTTTAATGTAATTTTTGCTGTAGGATGTACTATAACAAAAGTGATATTTAAGAAATACTTAGCCAGATTCAGAGAGAGTTACGCCGGCGTATCAGTAGATACGCCGTCGCAACTCTGAATCTGCGCCGTCGTAAATTTAAGTGTATTCTCAAATTGAGATCCACTTAAATCTAGCTAAGATACGACCGCGGGCGCCATCGTATCTTAGCTGTCTATTTAGGTCGGCCGCTAGGGGCGTGTACGCTGATTTACGCCTAGAATGCGTAAATCAGCGAGATACGCCTATTCACGAACATACGCTTGCCCGTCACAGTAAAGATACGCCGTTTACGTAAGGTGTTTTCAGGCCTAAAGTTATTCCACCAAAAAGGTGGCGCAGCCAATGTTAAGTATGGACGTCGGAACCGCCTTGAATTTGTACATTTTTACATTGTTTGCGTAAGTTGTCCGTGAATGGGGCTGGGCGTAATTTACGTTCACGTCGAAACCAATAAGTCTTTGCGGTGTAATTTGGAGCATGCGCACTAGGATATGTCCACGGACGGTGCATGCGCCATTCGTTAAAAACATCAATCACGTCGGGTCGCGATTTATTAGCATAAAACACGCCCACCTCATCACAATTTGAATTAGGCGCGATTAGGCCGGCACATTTACTCTACGCCACCGTAACTTAGGACGCAAGTGCTTTGTGATTACAGCACTTGCCTCTCTAACTTACGGCGCGTAGCGTATATGAGATACGCTACTCCTGCCTAACGTTAGGCTCATCTATGTGAATCCAGCTAAAAATGTTTAAATTGCTGGTAAATGATAAATTACTGCTGGTCCCTCAAAATACTTACCTTACCATTTTTCAAAAAAAAGCTGGATGTGAGCTGTCATTTACCATTTAAATATCATTTTTTTATTTGTAAATGTCACAGTTGCTGTAATATGTGCTCCACTTCACACAGTCAGGTTTAGGGCAATCCACCACCGTGGCCATGCTGTGATTAAACACAGCACAAGTGGATCAGCAGGTGTCGGCCAATGGATGTCCACCGGCATCCACTGATCGCTGAGGAGACACACAGAACAGCACTATGTAAACAAGGCAGAGCTCTGTTCTGTCAACAGGGATGTGGTAAATGTTTTTTCCCTGTAAAGCAGGGAATAAAATCCAGCAAATCTCTTAGTAAAGACAGCACACAGTAAACACAAAAACACTGGTTAGGCACACATTTAACCCTTTGATCACTCTAGATGTTTAACCCCTTCCCAGCCAGTGACATTAGTATAGTGACAGTACATATTTTTAGCGTCACTGTTTCCACAAAGTGTAAAAAGTGTCCGTTTGTGTCAGATTGTCCACCGTAATTTCGCAGCCCCAAATAAGTCGTTGATTACCGCCATTACTCGTATTAAAAATAAATAAATGTAATAAATAAAAATTCCAGTATATATACAATTCTATATGCCATAGTTTGTAAACACTATGGGCCAGATTCAGAGAGAACTTACGCCAACGTATCTGTTGATATGCCGCGTAAGTTCTAGGACGCGCCGTCGTATCAATGCGCTGTATTTACAGTACAAGATACGCCTGAATTTTGGCTTCCTACGACTGACGTAAGTCTCCTGTGCCGTCGTATCTTGGGCGCATATCTACGCTGGCTGCAAGGGGCACTTCCATTGATTTACACGTTGAATATGTAAATGAGCAAGATACGCCGATTCACAAACGTACTTACGCCCGTCGCAGTAATCTACGCCATTTACATAAGGCGTACATCCGGCGTAAGTTTACCCCTCATAAAGCAGGGGTAAGTCATGTTAAGGTATGGACGTCGGAAACGTCGGAACAGCTGTCGTATTTTATGCAGTTTACGTAAGTCGTACGTGAATGGGGCTGGGCGTAGGTTACGTTCACATCGTAGGCATTAAGTCAGCGTATCTTAGAGAGTATATACGACGTGATTCTGAGCATGCGCCGTTCGATCGGCCATTCATTTACATGGGGTCACGGTTAATTTCAATACATCATGCCCACTACCTGCCTACTTTGAATTAGGCGGGCTTACGCCGGCCCATTTACGTTATGCTGGCATAAATATGGGAGCAAGTGCTTTGTGAATACTCAGCTTGCCTCTCAATGTTAAGTCGGCGTAGCGCATATGAGATGCGCTACGCCGGCACAAAGATACGCCGATGTACCTGAATCTGGCCCTATAACTTTAACTCAATATACGCTTTCCTTACCAAAGACATGTAGCAGAATACATATTGGCCTAAATTTATGAAGAAATTATTTATTTTTATTTTTTAATGGATATGTTTTATAAGAAAAGGTAAAAAAAAAATTTTTCCGAAATTGTCTGTGTTTTCTATTTATAGTGCAAAAAAAAAAAGTGGTGATCAAATAACACCAAAAGAAAGCTCTATTTGTGGTAAGAATTACATACATTTAAGTTATGTGCAGCGTTGCATGAACGCACGATTGTCAATTAAAGTAATGCAGTGCCAAAAAGCAAAAAAACGGCCTGGTCATGAAGGGGGGTAAATCTTCTGGAGGTTCAAGTGGTTGTAAACCTTATGCCGCATACACACAACTGTTTTTCATGACGTGAATTTTTTTTTTTTTAAATGGTCATTAAAAACGATCGTGTGTAGGCTCCAGAGCATTTTTTATGACGTGAAAAATGGGCATTAAAAATTTAGTACATGCTCAATTTTTTCGCATTGTTTTTCACGTTGTCGTTTTTCACGTCGTGAAAAACAGTCGAGTGTAGGCTTTAACGACGTGAAAAAAAACGCGCATGCTCAGAAGCAAGTTATGAGACGGGAGCGCTCGTTCTGGTAAAACTAGCGGCGGTCGTAATGGAGATAGCACATTCGTCGCGGGCTGGGGAAAATGACAGGGGAGATATCTACAGCTGATTAACAGCCTTGGCTCTTTTCCTGTGTGATGTGTGATAGGATGTGTGTCCCTTCCTTCCAATCAGCTCTCAGAACTCTCCTCACTGAGCTCTGCAGAGTGTAAGGCCCCGTACACACGGCCGAGGAACTCAACGTGCCAAACACATCGAGTTCCTCGGCCAGTTCAGCCCTGAAGCCGCCGAGGAGCTCGGCGGGCCGAGAGCTCCCATAGAACAACGAGGAAATAGAGAACATGTTCTCTATTTCCTCGTCGAGCTCCTCGTCGGCTTCCTCGGCCGAAAGTGTACACACGGCCGGGTTTCTCGGCAGAATTCAGCCAGAAACTCGGTCGGAAGCTGAATTCTGCCGAGGAAACTGGTCGTGTGTACGGGGCCTGACTTCATCTCAGACAAGCTTTATAAATTCTGTACTTTTTTTCCTTCAACATTCAATGTTTATTGGGATTTTAAAGTTATCCAAGCTTTACAAAAGTATACATGTTTTATACAGAGTATGGGGCATAGAGCAACAAGGTTAATAACAGACCACTCAGACAAGGTAACATAATAAATTATGTACTTTGAACGGATGTAGAAAAGATAAGATGCGGATAAACATGTACAACTTATGTATGATGATTTGTTTCATCTCTGTGTATCACCTGAGGCAAGTCACTTCACTAGGTATATGTGAAGGCTTACAACTACTTCAACTATTTAACCCCCAGGCCAATTCAGACATTTCTATCATACAAGTAAAAAACAGTGGGCCAGATTCACGTAGAAATGGGCTACGCTGCGGCGGCGTACCGTATCCCATTTACGTTACACCGCCGCAAGTTTTCAGCGTAAGTGCCTGATTCACAAAGCACTTGCCTGTAAACTTGCGGTGGTGTAACGGAAATCCGCCCGCCGCAAGCCCGCCTAATTTAAATGGGGCGGGGACCATTTAAATTAGGTGCGTTCCCGCGCCGAACGTACTGCGCATGCTCCATCCCTAAAATTTCCCGACGTGCATTGCGCTAAATGATGTCGCAAGGACGTCATTGGTTTCGACATTAACGTAAATGGCGTCCAGCGACGACTTACGCAAACAACGTGAAATTTTAAAATTCGATGCGGGAACGATGGCCATACTTAACATTGGTTAGACCACGTAGAGGGCATGCTTAGTTTTATGCGACGTATCTCTACGGAAACAACGTCAATTTAGAGCGGCGGGCAAAGCGAACGTTCGTGAATCGGCGTAACTAGTCATTTGCATATTCTACGCCGACCGCAATGGAATCCCCATCTAGCGGCTGGCCTAGAATTGCAGCCTAAGATCCGACGGTGTAAGTCACCTACACCTGTCGGATCTTAGGGCTATCTATGCGTAACCTGATTCTATGAATCAGGCGCATAGATACGACAATCGTATCTCAGAGATACGACGGCGTATCTCTTTTGTGAATCTGGCCCAGTATTTTTTTCTATAAAACTACTTAGAACCTCCAAACATTATATATTTTTTTAAGCAGAGGCCCTAGAGAATAAAAAAGTGGGCGTCACACAGTGTGTGGGCTGTGGTTTTTCAAATGCAACTTTTTTGGGAAAAAAACGTTAATGAATTTTAATGCACAAAACACAATATAATACCCACTTGTATGGTAAAATATGAAAGATGATGTTACACCAAGTAAATTGATGCCTAATATGTCATATTTTTAAATTGTGTATGCCCGTGGAATGGCAACAAACAACGGTATATAAAAATCTTCATAGTTAATGCTTTAAAATCCTTTACAGGTTACACAGGAGGTCTAGTGCTAGAATTAATGCTCTCACTTTAATGCTTGCAACCATACAACACATATGTGGTGCTAACACTGTTTACATATGCATGTGCGACTGATGTATGTGGTCGCCTTTGAGCACGAGCAAGGGAGGGTGGGGGCACTTAAATAAACATTTTATTTTAATTTATTAATTATTGTGTTTAAAAAAAATTACACTGTCTCTTTAATTGTCTTTATCGCTTTTATTGCTATCACAAGGGATGAACAATATACCTTGTGATAGCATGGGCAGTGACAAGCTCTCTTTACTGAGACATCTTGGGTCTCAGTGGGGTCCCAGATCTCTCCACTGCCCTTAAAAGCATGTGATCCAACCAAGATTAGTTTGTTCAGATATTTTCACTTTCCAGTAATGGCTTGTTTACATCTGAGCAAAACACAAAGTGACAAAATACTCGTTGCTTCCAAGTTCTTAGACCCTAGGGATTATTGGAAAAATTCTGGTCCTCAGTCATCTCTATGGTAAGTTAGTGGAACCACTGGCTTTAGTCCCAGAACGCGGAAAGGGGGCCTACTGGCGCATTTGAAAAAGCTATCCAGGGGCTATTTAGGCACTCAGATTGCTTTTACATTGTAAAGCATTGCTGGCAGATGCCATTACAGGTTCAGTTGCCATTGATTTTATTGGGGCTTGGATTTAGTATCCAAAATCATCTAATGTTTGCCAAACACTGCTTGAACTGAACCAACATACACTTGGCTCATCACTAATTCCTGTGGGTTATGCCTGACAACGGCTCCCACTCCCATCTCCATAAAATAGAAATAGAATGTCTGACTTTCACATTTTTCTGTCCTATAATGTCTATGACCATAATTGTTAAAATTACAGGATACCTTTTCATATATTTGTTTTTGCATCTCAGTACTGCTGATGCTGATCTCAGTCAGAGTCAGAGTCAGAGTCAGTCAGTCAGATCAGTCAGTCAGTGTCAGCGGTGGAGTAGGGCGCTTCGGACCTCCGCATACGAGCCTGCTTCCACCCAGACCTGGCAGTCAGAGGCTAGGCACCTGCTAGGCTAGACGCTCCATGAAACAAGCCCCCTGGAACCTGGAACCAGCATCTCGCTCTCCACGAGGACTCCTCTCTTCCGCAGGTAAGACCCTGCCTCTCAGGGCCTGACATCCTGGGGATCCACTGACGGCCGTCCTTATCAGGGCAGCCGTCACACAGACCCCACACTGCGGCTTTCCATACTACCTCTCGCCGGCATCTATCGCCCGCACGGCCACCCACTTTGTGGTGGTCCCAAATCACCCCCCCTGGGTGTATTTCCGGCGTTTCTGGGTGTTCTTTCACCCCCGCGCCGGCCTGCTCCTTCTCGCGGCCGCCGCACCTTAGGAAAGTCCGCGGCTTCAGCCGCGGCCTACCGGCGCGCCGCTCTTTTTCTCCTTACACTTAATTCCTAAGCACAGTTTGCTCTGATTATTCACCCCCACACCCCCAGAGGCCCCCTGTTCAGCAACTTTATCGGTAAATAGCATTTTTACCAAGCTGACAGCCCCCCCCCCCAGCCCGGGTCCTGTGCTTTGCCTGGCAGCCATTATTTTGGTACACCCAGCAGCAGTGACACCCAGCTTCCCCCCCCCCCCCTTTTTTTCCCCTCCACAAGCCGTTAGTCTTTTGATCCAGGGTTTTGAGCCGATCGCCTTTAGGGATCAGGAAGGAATTTTTTCCCTGCCGCAGCACATTGCCCAGCTTGCCCAGGGTTTTTTGCCTTCCTCTGGACCAAAAACAAAAAAATAAAAAAAAATATAAAATCCCATTTTCCCTTGAGCTAGGATTCTCGAATCCTCTCTCACCCTACGCCCGCACCCCAGCCCTTGGTGACTGGCAACAATGGTTAAGTTGCGTTACTCTGCAGAAACCATTTGGGGTCTGAGACAATTCGCTACTACATTGCCTGCCGCCACCACAATAGCCTTAAAATCAGATCAACTTTTGAGGTTCGATCACCGATCGATCATCAAATATTTCAATCATTCAACACAGCTCAAGCACATATCATGTGCTTTGCTTAACACTAGATCAGCAGTTAAACACCGATCAGAAATCCATGATTTCTTACTACAATACGATCTAGACTGCCTCTTTATTACGGAAAGTTGGCTGTCGGACGATTGCAACACCATTCTCGGAGAACTGGTGCCAGCAAACTATCGCATCTTAACGGAAAATAGAATAGGACAAAGGGGAGGAGGACTGGCGGTGATTCATAAGTCGCATATTGCAATCACTAAACCGGTCCTTCAAAATCCTCTTCCTTTCATGGAAACCCTTACGCTTCAACTTCAAGCTCATTCTCAGGAGACCGTTCATATTCTCCTCTGCTATAGGCCCCCGGGGCCCAAATCGCAGTTGATATCAGCATTAACGGAGTTCATTTCCACCTACACCCTTAGCGGTAATCATCTTTTGCTGCTCGGGGATTTCAATTTGTGGGCTAACTCCTCACAGGATCCCATCGCGGATGCCTGCATCAACCACCTGGAAGGATTTGGACTTCAACAACTTATACGCGGACCAACGCATGCTTCAGGTCACACACTCGACCTAATTTTCAGACAAAATCTGAAAATTAATATTGTGGGAAATGAACCTTTGCCATGGACAGACCACCATGCAATCAGCTTCATAATCCCCAGAACTCCATTAGTCATGAAAGTACCCAAGCCGGTGACAATACACTGGGCTAGATCTCAGAGGAAGCTCCACTCGGAACTCTTCAGATCTACCCTGGGAAACCGAATTGGGGCTATTCCTCCTCAGCTAGCAGCCTCAGATACTTTGGATGCCATTAATGCAGCTCTGCTACAGTCAGCCGACTTAGCAGCACCAAAGCGCAAACTTCGCAGCCGGGAAAAAAAGTCCAGCTGGTTCAATAACCAACTGTCGCTATTGAAGCAAGAGCGCAGAAGGGCGGAAGCCTCCTGGAAAAGAAGTCCGTCAGAAGACCACCTCAACATCTACAAAGCAGTAACTACGCGCTATCACAAGGAAATTTTCAAAGCCAAAAAACTTCACTTCTCCAGGGTGATTAACAGCGCACTGAATCGCCCTCGCGAACTCTTCAGGGTGGTCACCCAGACCATGAATCCGGGATGTCTAGAAGTCCCCACTTCAGACACCCAAGAGTTCTGCAATGAACTATCGGATTTCTTCATCGAGAAAATTGAGAAAATTCGGGTAAGTATTCGGCAAAACAATACTCCACTCAGCCCCGTCTTCAATCAAAACAACGACCGAACGCCTCTACAATCAACTAAGTTCACTTTGGAACCCATCTCCATCGATACAACAAAAAAATTCATTGGCCTGCTGCGCGACAGCACAGCACCGAATGACATCATTCCCACCAAGCTACTGAAGGAATGTGCCGACATCCTGGCGCCTCCGATCACGCAGCTTATAAATCAGTCATTTAAGGAAGGCATAGTGCCTTCCCTGCTGAAAGAGGGCACAATCCTGCCGATCCTGAAAAAACCTAATCTGGATCCTATGGACCCAACTCACCGCCGTCCCATAACAGGTCTAAATGCTCTGTCCAAGATAATGGAGAAAGTGGTGGTAAATCAGCTGCAACAGCATCTGGACACCCACAACCTACTCGATCCATTTCAATCCGGGTTCCGTCCCGGACACGGGACAGAAACGGCCTTACTGAAAATATGGGACGATGCGCTCGAGGCCGCAGACGAAGGAGAATCATCTCTCCTGGTTCTGCTGGACCTAAGCGCTGCTTTTGACACAGTAGACCATGGATTGCTACTGAGACGACTAACAGAAGTCGCCGGAGTCTCAGAAGATGCCTTACCATGGTTCTCCTCTTTTCTAGGAAACCGATCACAAACAGTGAAACTGGGATCCTTCACGTCAGAAAAACGCACTTATCACCAGTGCTGTTTAATATCTATCTTCGTCCTCTCTTTGATATTATCAGTAGCCATGAACTACTTTATCACTCTTATGCAGACGACACGCAGTTGTATTTTCGCATCTGCCACAAAAAGGATCATCATCTAAGATTAGAGAATTGTCTCTCTTCAATAGAAAACTGGATGACTAAGAGTTATCTCAAACTCAATAGTGCTAAAACAGAACTCTTTATCTTCGATGCCAGTCGGAAGAAACCACCAACAACAAACTGGACACCATCTCCCATCCTGGGACAAATCATCGCCCCTAGCTCCAAAGTCAAAAGTTTGGGAGTCACGTTTGACACCTTTATGACAATGGACGCACAAATAGGGTCAGTAGTCAGCGGGGCGCACCATTTGATGCGCCTACTACGCAGACTGATTCCATTTATTCCCAAAGAAGACGTAGCAGTCGTGGTGGGTTCTATCGTGAATTCCAGACTGGACTATGCAAATGCCCTTTACCTCGGGCTACCCAAGTACCAAATCGCTCGTCTCCAAGTCGTACAGAATACGGCCGCTAGACTGGTGACTGGGAAAAAATCTTGGGAATCAATCTCACCTTCACTGAGATCCCTTCACTGGCTGCCAGTGAAAGACAGAATTGCATTCAAAGCACTCTGCCTGACACATAAGTGCATCCATGGGAAGGCTCCTAGATATCTATGCGACAAGATCAAACCGCACAATTGCAGCCGCATTCTGCGTTCCACCGACCAAAATCTGGTCAAGGTTCCTATAACCAAATACAAGTCCAAAGGAGAAAGAAGGTTTGCTTTCCAGGGCCCCAGGCTTTGGAATGCTTTACCAACCAGCATTCGGTTGGAGCAAAACCACCAGTCTTTCAGAAGGCAGATCAAAACCCTGCTTTTCTGAAAGGCATGAGACACAAACAACAAGCGCCCAGAGGCGATTCAGTTCGCATGTGCCGCGCTATATAAGTTTTTCATTCATTCATTCATTCATTCAGTCTCTTTCAGCCATTTCCTTTCTATGTGAACTCTCTCCAGCATTGGTGGCACATCATTGGTCTGGACTGGCTTCCTGACAGTGACAATAGTGGACCAAACACAAGAACACAATGGGGAGGCAGGGACAGGGTGTTGTCACACTATAACAGAAAATGTCTGAACAAGGACCTTCGTGACATGTTTACCAGATATATTTTAATGGACATTGCACATTTAAAAAGACGGTTAATTACTTTAGAAAGTATATAACATGTTAAAAATGTTATGACACTTTAGTAAACTAGATTTACATCTGCAACTAGGACTTTAAAACAAATTAACCGAACTAGCAAAACACTACTGAAATGCAAAATATATCCAAAGTAAAGCCATATATCTCAGAGTAACCAACTATGCCTCATTTTTGGTGCATGCAATCCATTTCACTGTTTATTATTTATGTCTTAAAAAAAATGCCCATTTGGGTCTGCTAAGGGTGCATTAATTGGACAAATGTGTGCCTAAAATAAACTTTTCTACAAGAAGTTTATCTATGGCTAAGATAACATTTATCACTAGGTCAAGTGAATATGAGACCATTACAACACACAGTAACCACAAAAATCAGCACAAAAGTAACTATACATATTCTCCAACATCTGTTTTACGAGTGGATTCCAAAGTAATATAAACATGAATATAATGTGTTATTTCAGTTTCAATTTCAGCACCTCCTATAAAATAACACAGAGATGTAATACAATCTCTTGGTACTGTTGCCACTGTTCTATTTCACTTTCTAAACTATTTCCTAGATAATCCTGACATTTTGCTTTTCTGGCTAATACTTTAATGACTGGCTCTCAAGTCTCAAATAGGCAAAGGGAGATATACTGTACATAGTTCAACTGCACAAATATCATTACAAAAGAGTAATTTTTATAAAAAAAAAAAAATCCTGCGTTATAAGCATGTGGATGTGGTTAAAATATGCAGAATGTAACTATAACTAGGTAAATATAAATATAAATAGGTAACTATACGTCAAATTATGTAGGCAATGTTTCGTTTGAATTTAAAATATGAAAAGCATCTACTTTTTACCTATGAATGTTTTCTAGTTAATATTTTTCTTGCACGTGGTTGATAATATAGGTTTGTTATGTTATTAAAGAAAAAAGGAGAACAATGTTGGATTAGAGGAAGGTGGATATAAATGTAAGTGCAGCTTTTTTTTATTTATGATATACTGTATCCATAATGTGCTTGGTTTAGGCTGCTGACATTGAATGAAAATTGAACACTTCTAGGAGTGTGAAATATGCTCAGGCATAATATGTGTATCATGAAATGAATATAAACATTTAGAATTATAAAAATATATATATATATATATATATATATATATATATATATATATATATATATATATATATATATATATATATATTAGGGTTGTCCTGATACCGATACTAGCATCAGTATCGGTAACGATACCAAGCATTTCCCCCGAGTACTTGCACTCGGGGAAAATGCTCCGATGCTTCACCCGATACCTGGGCAGTCAGGGATGATCGGTGTTGCGGGGGGAGTTACAAGCACCGATCTCCCTATATAGATTTCAATACAGCCTGACAGATTCTCCCCAGACCCCCCCCCCCCGCCTTTCAGCTGTTTTAGTGAAATCTATACAGCGGTGATCGGTGCTTGTAACTCTCCCCAAAGGCTCACCGATCACCGCTGACTGTCCCTGTATCCTCCTCCAGTTCGCCATCCGTGCTGTCCCCCCTCCATGCTGCTGTCCTCCTCCATTCTTCTGCTCTCCCCCTCCGCGCTCCATGTCCCCCCTCTGTGCTGCTGCTGTCCTCCTCCGTTCTTCTGCTCTCCCCCTCCGCGCTCCGTTTCCCCCCTCAGTGCTGCTGCTGTCCTCCTTCGTTCTTCTGCTCTCCCCCTCCGTGCTGCTGCTGTCCTTCTCCGTTATTCTGCTCTCCCCCTCCGTACTCCCTGTCCCCCCTCCGTGCTGCTGCTGTCCTCCTCCATTCTTCTGCTCTCACCCTCCGCGCTCCGTGTCCCCCCTCCGTGCTGCTGCTGTCCTCCTCTGTTATTCTGCTCTCCCCCTCTGTGCTCCGTGTCCCCCCCTCCGTGCTGCCCATGGTGTAAATATATTTTAAAATTGAGCAATCCTGATTTACTGACACCCTACCTTATTCTTGAGGCCATTAAAATGTCAGGACAGTACAAATACCACCGAAATGACCACCCTTTTTTGTACATCCTGTTATCGGAATAGCTCATTGTCAGCATAGTAACACTGTACTACTCTAGATGAGGGTGAGCAGGTTTTTATTTTATTTTACACTGTTATTGCTTATACACTGATGATCACTGTCTAAGCAATAGTTTTAGCTGTCATGAATGGGTTAACATTCATGAACAGCTTGCTTATGGTTAAGAGAAATCACCGCTCTGGGATACTAATCAGATAGTCTCTTCACCTAATCCAAAGCCACGGGTGCTGGCAATGCATTGAATGATGCAAAATGAAGGAAAAACGCTCTGGACAGCTGTACTCCAAAAATAAATTGCTTTTATTTTAAAATAAAAAAACACACAAAAAGCATGCCACAGAAGACGGGGTAAAAAGCTGACACGTTTCACACCAAACTTTAGTGCTTATTCATAGCTTGATCACATTGTGCAGGTAGCCAGGTACCATGTGTTTGCTTTGGGTTATTTACAGATTATGATTGTAAACAAGCTGTTCATGAATGGAAATCCATTCATGACATTTACTGGTAATTGTGATCCACTGTGTCTGGTAGACACAGCGGTCACAAGAGCAGAGCATATACCATACCTGTGGCATCCCTCTAGAAGCTGGAGGCTGGAGACACCGCTACTCCAGTGATCTCCACTAGCTTCCGAGCACCTTGCCGAGTGGCTGCCTTGCTACATTGTGTCATAGGCATGTTTTGCACCTGATCAGCTTCAGTGGGGACATTCGGGTCTAGCAGACCCTGATATCTCCTTAAAGTGGACCTGTAATTTAAATAATGCTATCACATAGGGGGATATTAGCTCTGTATGTGTTAGCAATAAAGTTAAGTGAACAAAAGTGCCTCACCCCTACGTACATGCATACATAAATGTGTGTCTAGGCTATTATTCATGGTTAACTCTAAAAAAAATAACCTCTAAAGACTTTTAGGCTGGGTTCATACTTAGGCAAATTGGATGCGGGTTTTCCCACATCCAATTCACATGACAGGAGACTCTGACCGGCTCTTCAAGGAGACGGTTCAGACATCTCCAGGGCCAAGGAGCGGATTGCACAGGGGTTCTGTGTGTCTTTGGCTCTGTTTCTGGTATGAATTCAGGCACAATTCTGGCCTGATTTGTCCCTGAAATTGAGAACATGGATGCACCGAACCCCTGCTGTAAGCTGCATCCAAATTAAGTATGAACCCAGCCTTAGAGTATCATCTATAAACAAATTTGGGCACTGAAGTTTGTTTCACAGGTGTTCACAATTATAAAACTTGAAATATTTGGTATCCTTTTACCCAACACAACCTCAAGTTTTATAGATATATTATTTATATATTATATTGTTTCTGTGCTATAAAAAAGGGATTTTTAAATACAGCTTACCTGTAAAATCCTTTTCTTGGAGTACATCACGGGACACAGAGCGGCATATTCATTACTATGTGGGTTATATGGAGTACCTTCAGGTGATGGACACTGGCAATCTCAAACAGGAAGTCCCCTCCCTATATAACCCCCTCCCATAGGAGGAGTACCTCAGTTTTGTAGCAAGCAGTATGCCTCCCAAAATGGTCCCCAAAAGAGGGGTGGGAGCTCTGTGTCCCGTGATGTACTCCAAGAAAAGGATTTTACAGGTAAGCTGTATTTAAAAATCCCTTTTTCTTTATCGTACATCACGGGACACAGAGCGGCATATTCATTACTATGTGGGATGTCCCAAAGCAATGCTTAATGAGGGGAGGGAGACATCTTCCCAAGACAACAGGATTTAATTTAGAGATATACTCAAATAATAATAAATCCAACTTAGTCGAGAAAAATTAAACTTAAATTTAAATTTTAACTCAAGGGTGCCCCCGATTCTGAGGGTCTTAAATCACAGCCTGCCGCACTGCCTGCTCAAAGGCTGTATCAGCATTCCTTCTAACATCCACCTGGAAAAAAAAAAAATTTTTAAACGTGTGGATTGAAGACCAGGTTGCTGCCTTGCAAACTTGAGCCATAGGGATCTGATGGTGTGCTGCCCAGGAGGCGCCCATGGCCCTGGTAGAATGGGCCTTTACTGACAACGGAGGAGGCAACCTCTTCAAGCCGTAGGCCTGAGTGTTTAACTGTTTAATCCACCTCGAGATGGTGGATATTGCAGCTGCCTGCCCTCTCACGGGCCCATCTGGCCAATTGAACAACACCTCTTGTTTTTCCAAATCTTCTCTGTAGCTTTAAGATAGGCCTTCATGGCCCTGACAATATCCAAGGTATGCAGCAACCATTCCTTTCTGGAAGTAGGTTTAGGAAAGAAGGATGGTAATACCAAATCCTGGTTTAGATGAAACTGGATATAACCTTCGGTAGGAAGGAAGGATGAGGGCGGAAAACCGACGCTGACCTTATGTAAAATAAGATATGGTTCCTTACAGGATAAGGCTGCCAGCTCCGCTACTCTTCTGGCGGAAACTATGGCGACAAAAATTACTGACTTCTTTGTCAGTGAAACCAAAAGAATTTAAGCCAACCGCTCAAAAATTTTGTTTCTGTACACCTGACAGAACACGATTTAAATCCCACGGACCAAGCGGGGATTTAACTGGAGGATAATACACAAGACCCCCTGTATGAAGGTCTTAACCAGCGAGTGGGTGGCCAGCCGCCGCTGAAACCACACTGACAAAGCTGACCTTTGTCCTTTGATTGTGCTTAATGCCAGACCTTTATCCACTCCTAGCTGGAGAAAAATTTTTTAACCACTCGCTTAATGGTATACTTGTGGGAAAGCCATTTCTTGGACTCACACCAGCCTACGTAGGTCTTCCAGATCCTGTAATAAATCACCCTGGTGACCGGCTTTCTAGCCCTGATCAAGGTAGAGGTTACCTGCCTAGACAGCCCTCTTCCCCTGAGACTCAGGGATTCAGCCGCCAGGCCGTCAATTTTAGACGTCGTAATGCAGGGTGGAGGATCGGTCCTTGTGCGAGTAGGTCTGGCCGTAGAGGAAGCGTCCAAGGGTCTCCCACTGCCATCTTTAGGATTAGTGAGTACCATGCCCTCCTGGGCCATGCTGGAGCTACCAGGATGACTGGTTTGTGCTCCACCCTGATCCTGCGCAACAGGCGGGGTAGTAACTGTAGCGGGGGAAAAGCATACAGAAGTTTGAACTGATGCCAGGGGCACACCAAACGCATCGGTTCCGCAGGCCATCGGATCCCTTGTCCGGGATATGAACCCGTCTAGTTTCTTATTGAACCTTGATGCCATGATATCCACGTCTGGCACACCCCACTTCTGACAGATTGTCCGGAAGACCTGGGGATGTAGAGACCATTCCCCTGGCGACAGAGTTTGGCGACTTAGGAAGTCCGCCTGCAGGTTGTCCACTCCGGGAATGAATATTGCCGATATGCAGGGAACATAAGCTTCTGCCCATAAAAATATTAAGCTCACTTCTCTTTGAGCGGCGCGACTCCTGGTTCCCCCTTGGTGATTTATATATGCCACAGCTGTGGCATTGTCTGATTGTATTCTCACCGGGGACCCCTGTAATTTGGATGTCCAAGCCTTGAGGGCTAGCCGCGCTGCTCTGAGCTCCAGGATATTGATGGGCAGCTGCTTGTCCGTCTCTGCCCAAGTGCCTTGGCGAGTGCTACCATCCAAGACCGCTCCCCAGCCTTTCAGGCTGGCATCTGTGGTCACTATTTTCCAGGCTATGGGGGAGAAAGCTTTTCCCTTTAGCAGATTCTGAGGGTTTTACCACCAGCCCAGACTTTGCCGGACTCTTGATGATAGAGTCAAAGGAAACTCCAAGGCCTGGGCCTTCTTGTTCCAAGCTGTTAGAATAGCTGCTTGTAGGACGCGAGTATGGCTCTGTGCATAAGGTACCGCCTCGAACGTGGCCACCAGCTTGCCTAGTAAACGCATACATAGGCGAACGGTTGGCTCTTTTTTGCTTAGAACCAACCGAATCAATTCTTTGATAGCTTTGACCTTTACCAGGGGCAAAAATACCTTCTGCTGAGCCGTGTCTAACCTCATGCCGAGATATTCCAACTGTTTTGAGGGTTGAAATGCTGATTTTTCTCGATTTAGGATCCAACCGAACCTCTCCAGGTACTGAACCGTGAGGGCTACTGCTCGCTCCAAGCAAGGAGCCGAGTGATCTATGATTAAGAGGTCGTCCAAGTATGCTAGGACCGTGACCCCTTGGATTCTTAGATTGGCTAGAATTGGAGCCAGGACCTTCGTGAATACCCGGGGGGCCGTAGCCAGCCCGAAAGGGAGCGCCACAAATTGGAAGTGACGCTGGGCCACTGTGAAGCGTAAAAATTTTTGATGTGGCTGAAAGATCGGTATATGAAGGTAAGCGTCCTTTATGTCTATAGACGCCAGAAAGTCGTCCTTCTGGAGGGCGGCGGCTGTTGATCGAACGGATTCCATCCGAAATGACTGGACCTTTAGGTAAACATTTAGACTCTTTAGGTCCAAAATGGGTCTGACATCGCCGTTGGGTTTTGGTATGACAAACAGATTGGAGTAGAAACCTAACCCCTTCTCTTGGGCTGGTACCTCTACTATCACGCCCTGGCGAAGCAGACGATCCAATGCCGCTAGCAGCAAGGCCTTTTTTGCTGGATCGTTCGGAACCCTTGATTCCTGGAAATGAGGCGGAGGAAACCTTAAAAACTCTAATCTGTAGCCTGTGGCCACAGATGACTGGACCCATTTGTCGGGGATGTTGGCTTCCCAAACCTCTGCGAAGAGACGAAGCCTTCCCCCCACTCGAGTGAGTGGGGGCGCCCCTTCATAAAGCAGACTTAGGGGCTGGCTTTGTTGGTTTGCGAAACCATGGCTTCTTGCCCCCAGGGGCCTGTCCCTGCGATTTATTGTTAAAGTTGGATCGCGCAGGAGGCCGTCGATACTGCCTGGAATTTGAGGTACTCGGCATAGGGGAAAGCTGTTTTTTAAAGGCTGGCCCCCGGAACCTCTTTTTTACTGGTAGAAGGGTACTTTTGCCACTTGAAATAGTCTGAATGTATTTATCCAGATCTTCTCCGAAGAGTCGCCCTCCATGGAAGGGAAACCCCGCCAGCAGCTTCTTGCATGGTGGCTCGGCCGCCCAGTTCTTTAACCACAAGAGCCTCCTCATATGCACCAAACATAGAGATAGACGAGACGCCTGTTGGATGGAGTCTTTTATAGCATCTACCGCAAAGCACAAAGCTCTGGGAATATCAGATAACTCCTCTGCCTGTTGGGCAGGAATGTCCTTAAGCATCTGCTTTGTCTGGTCCTTTAAAGCCTGACAGACCCCGATAGCAGCCACCGCTGGCTGTACCACTGCTCCTGCCGTAGCAAAGGAGGCTTTCAAAAGTGATTCTAAACGTTTATCCACCGGGTCTTTAAACATTTGTATGTTTTCCACCGGGCAAGTTAATGATTTATTCACACAGGAGATGGCTGCGTCCACAGCTGGGAGCGCCCATTTTTTGGCAAATTTCTCTTCCATAGGGTAGATAATAGAAAATCTTTTAGGCGGCAGAAAAACTCTGTCCGGCCGTACCCAATCCTGGAAGATTAACCCCTCTAACAGAGGATGGACCGGAAAAACTGCGTTGCTCAAGGGCGCTTTTAAGGATCCCAAAGAGGAAACCTCCGGAAGCTGAGGCCCTGGTAAGGGCATCTTAAAGGCCGAACGGACCATGTCTGTCAAATACTGTATCCATAACCTCTCCGCTTGGGAGGCTGAAAATGGTTCCTCTACAGTAAATTCCTCAACGTCTGAACCCTCTGGGTTCTGGTCCAATTGATCCTCCTGATCTTCTAACTCCCCTGGGGAAAGAACCTCATTATCCGAGGATACACCCTTAGGCGAAGGGGATCTAGTCCGCTTCTTGCCTGGCATGGATCTGGTGATCATAGCTGCCAATCTTTCCTCTAGCCCTCCTAGGGAGACGGCTAGCATCTCCTCTGTGATAAACACAGGGTTGGGTGGATCTGGGCCAGCCTCAGCACCAGACCCCCCTACTGGCTCATCCAAGGCACCCACCACTGGGTTGACAGGTGGGGAGAGTACCGGCATAGCCTGACTCGTATCCTCAGAATCCGAGGGGGAACCCTTTGGTTTTTTGACCCCTTTTGCCCCTTTTGATCCCGAGCCTTTGGGAGCCATGGTACAATACCGAGGTACCCCTGTATACAACAACTGACTGTTGTAACCAGGGGATAATATATGTGGTTTAGGGAACAACAGTACTACTGATGACCAAAAACCTGGTGGGGAATCCAGTCAGTGCTTTTTCCTTTCTCTTTTTTTTTTTTTTTTTTTCAAAAATTTTTTCAAAAATTACTATATAAATATATATTTTTTTTTTTTTTTTTTTTTTTGTTTTTTTTTTTTTTTTTTTTTAAAGCACACTGTCCCCCACAGAAGAATTTGCTAGTATCCACCTGCTGCCATAAGGATTTTCTAGGCTGGACAAATTTAAGCTAGTTCTGAATTCCAGAACTGCAATACTCTACTTGCGCCACCGGGTGTCACTGTTCTCAGCCGCAGCGCTACCGCTCTGTGTCCTCCTTGTTCCAGGCTCAGACTGAATGAGCTGTACATCACAGAGGAAGGGACGCCCCTTCCTCCTATGAACCTGACGCCCCGCCCCCCCCTCCGAAATGGCGCGAATTTCGTTTATTTCTCATGCACGCGCCCGCGCGCGCGCCCGCTATCGGGGGGGGCCATGCTGGAAGACACCAGGAGTCCTGCTTTGCCGGATACAGCGCAGCCACAGGTAAGCTCTTAAAGCACCTCTTTCCGGACACAGAGCGGGCTAGGGGAAGTCCCATCCTTCAGCTGCCTGCGGTCTGACACCCAGCCAGGTAGGAACTTTTGGTAGGTTAAGACCTAAGTTCTAGAAAGGTATAGGCCCACAGCCCCCTTTACCCACCTAGCGCGCAGTCAGATGGTTACCTGCAAACAGACCAGGGAATCTAATATTTGGGGGGTAAAATATCCAGACCATCCTGTCTTTCCTAGACATAGTGACCTCAACTGCCAATGCCAGAGCATACACAGGCTAACCTCCCCATAGATCCCTGGAGGGCCTGCTGTCGAACCAAGTCCCGCAGGCCCCCCCCCTCTTACCTGCTCCATGCCGCAGGACTTTGCACAGCAAGCGGTCCAATCTTCCCCCATCTCCGTGGGTAGCGTACTAGACCTTCAGGCCCTGGGTTCCTATGAAGGATCCACTGTCCTGGGCCCATATAGCACTCTGGCAACAGAAACTTTAGGCCCCCAAAGGTTTCTAAGTTCTGGGCCCAGGGTCCAGCTCTCTAAAAAGAAAAGCATTATGGGCTATACCCCAAGGGTTTGGGGTCCGGTTACTGACCACTTTAGCGCTGAGGCCTTTGGACAGAACCGGTTAGCTCACCTAATCCTAAGGATGTGGAGGCAAGCTAAACCATGACCAGCACCTAAGACACTGGCGTAAAAACTGAGGTACTCCTCCTATGGGAGGGGGTTATATAGGGAGGGGACTTCCTGTTTGAGATTGCCAGTGTCCATCACCTGAAGGTACTCCATATAACCCACATAGTAATGAATATGCCGCTCTGTGTCCCGTGATGTACGATAAAGAAATATGTTTTTTATGATATGATGTGATATACAAAATTGCAGTTACCACCCTTTAATTCTCCATGATCTTTGCTTTCAGAAAATATATAATTTTTTGGAGTTTTATGTAATCTTCAGATATGAAAAGTGCATTTTTAACACGTGCAAAAAATATATGCAGAAATATGCCCTGGTAGTGACAAGGGTTAAATGAAAGCACTACCGTAGTAATTCAAAATACGTTTTCAGTGAAAAGACACTACACTTTTTTCTTCAACTGTTTTGTCAGGATGTCTAAATATGTGCTAATATTTTGAATATTCCATGTATTCATTGTAATCCATCATCCACATACATTATGCTTTAGCCTCAAGCACCAGTGCAGACTTTATGTATCCAGTCATTAGTATATTCATTATGTATGGTACCTGGTACTATCAGCACTTGTATACTAAGTGTGTCATAAGCTTTTCTTTGCACTATATATACCACATGGTGTTAATTTATTTACCACTAGACACCTGGGTTTGTTTTGTGTCTTCTCTGACCTTTCAATTATTTTGTAAAACATTCAATTTCATTTGTGCTTCAAGCAAGACCTACTTGACTTAGAAAAGGATTATTGGATCTTGAAATCATTTTGCTCCTTAAATGATTAATATATATGTGTTGCTATGTATTTATGAAGATATCTAGCATTTTATAATTTACAATTTTAAAACATTTTAATATTTACAATATACGGGTGATGTTGATTAATATATATATATATATATATATATATATATATATATATATATATATATATATATATATATATATATATATATATATATATAGTAAGAATGGCATGTTCAACTGACATTGACAATGGTAAATCACAAATTAATTAAACCTTCTGTTGCGCTGTCTATGAACTCCACATGTTTTTGCAAACACAAATACAGTATTTTGTTTAAAAATACATGCAAAAGCCCTGGTTCACACTGCAACGATTTGGCATGTGATTTGACATGTCAAATCGCATGCCAAATCGGTGGCTATTTCCGGCAATGGCACCATCTGAACCATTTGTTTCTGTACTACTTTTGGCGACTTTGGGGTGCGATTTTAACCCACACAGATGTCTCTGAAATCACCCCCGAAGTCAGGACTGGCATGCGGAAATGAAATTGTGCGAGTTTAGCTAAACTCACACAATTTCATTCCCTCTGTCAGTGTAAACCTAGGCTTAAAGTGTTAAATTAAACAAAAGGTGAAACAATGTTGCATACAATTAACAATCCATATATCCCACTTTCAAGGTGAATAGTGAAACGTCTCAATGATCATCCATCCATCCTGCTTTCAGCACAAGGAGAAGAGAATAAAATACATTCTTGTATTATAAGAGGAATGGGTGGTGTTGGGGTGCTTACTATTAAATGTGATAAATAGAACAACATTAACTACCAATGATAGCAAATGAATAAATAATAAAGTGCATATAAATCAAGCTAATAGTGCTAATATTAGAGTAATAATTCTTGTGAAAATGCAAACATAACAATGAAGAATAAACATATGATCTTCATGCAACCAATTCCAAAAGGGTGATCCTCAGTAATAAAATACAATCTCATGCAAAAATAGATAATAAAGATAATATGTCAAGAAGTGCAAAGTGAAACAAAATTGCATTCCACCGCAAAAGTGACAGGTGCTCAGGTGCTCCACTCGTTCTCACAAGCCTCTCACCTCAGCTGGCTTGTAACATAAGCCTCCCAGTATTAATGGCAGCAGTAGACTATCCAGGATTTAGCACTCCAGCACTTCCAGGGCTGACGATATTCCAGCAGCTCTCAATAACAGTAACAGGCTCCCAGCAGTGGATAAAAAACAAAGAGGGGCTCCATAGTGCAGTATTGATAAAATATAATGTTTAATCCGACAATCACACACTTACATGTAGGTAGAATAATGACAGCATAAACACAAGTTCCGCCGCTCTCGGCCACGAGCGTGGCTGACGTCACCGACGGCTCTCCTCCTCCTTCATGCGTTACGTGGCTGGTCACGCCACTTAATCATGTATTATAAGTGAATCAGTCCATTCATAATGATTAATCCCCTCCACCTCTTTTCACACGGCCTCTTACCAGCAATCAAGATCCCAAGTTATAGGTGGTCTTATAAGCATTTCAAGGATATGGTCTGGCAGCATGGTTTTTATCCACAGCAAAGATACACAGTAAGCACGTGGTTGACCATATTCATAATTTCCTCTCTAGCCTAGTCTAAAGGATTAAATAGGAAAGATGGCAATCTCCAATAGTGAAATACAGTAGGATGTATTTGATTAAAAAAACAGCAAATATACTCACATAAGAACAGATACAAAGCGATGGACTCATTGAGATGAAAATACCACCGCTAGTACCGACTTCAGCTGGTGGGTGACGTCAGCACAGGCTCCACCCCAAAATATGTTTCCCCTGAAAGGACGTTCTCAAGGAGTTTGGCTGAGTGTGAAGATCTCATATATTGTAAATAAATAATCTTGAGCTTGTGAATGCTGCCTCCAAATTCAAGTTTCCCAGTTTGATTATAGAAACCTGAAAGGGACCCATTCAAAAATGTACACACAAAAATGTACATAACAAATATATAAAAACATATATACTTAATGAATATTAATCGTTGTAAGCTCTATACTCCCACTACTGGGTAGAGATAGATTACATTTGCTCTAAACGCTAAAATGAGAGACAACATTTTTGCACTATACTGTACATAATTACATAAACATATTTAAAAAAAAATAGAAATACAAAAAATATTATATTAATAAGTTGTTATATACATAAAAGAGAGAAGCACCCCTAAATTCCACTAGCTACTAATAATGCAGCTATTAACCACTTCAGCCCCGGAAGGATTTACCCCCTTCCTGACCAGAGCACTTTTTACACAATAACAACTTACATCATTGCCATCAGCAGCAGTAAAAATAACCGTAAGCATTAGTTCCAATGTGGGCAATAACAACACAAATCATTGGTGTCAGTAGCAGCAATAATAATTAATCCTCAGCATCAGTGCCAGTTTACGCAATAACCACCCACATTATTGATGTCAGCAGCAGCAATAATAACCGTCAGCATCAGTGCGAATTTCAATCCATCTTTTGACAGCTTTAGAAGCATCCCCTTCCTTTTATATTTCATTCTTGTTGACAATAACTAAAGAGGGGCTCTTGGGACCCTGATGTAGTGAGAAGGGTGGACCCCGATGCAAAGGGGACTCTGGAGACCTGATGTTACTAGGAAAACTCTGGGGACTTACCTTTAAGGTAGTGACTCTAGGGAACCTTATGAAAGAAAGAAGGGGGGCTCTGGGGACTCTGATGTTGAGGCGACTCTAGGGACTCTGATGTTAGTGGGGTTTCTCTGGGGACCCGACATAGGGGGAGTTACACCAGGGATATATGTGAAATAAGGTTATTGTGCAAAGTCTATAAAACACATAATAATAGTGTGATCAAATATAACTACAAATCGTGCAGAGTGGAAAAGGTATGAATAAATCAAATATCAAAACATAAAATAAAGTCCATAAGTGAAGTGGCAGTCAATAACTGCTAGAAGAGAAGAATAGGTGTCCACCAATCCCAGAGAGGGGTGTAAAACTACACACAGAAGCATCAATCTGGTCTCCCAGAACTCTCACCTCATAACTGAATAAAGTAAGCAGTACGATATAATATGTCTGCACCTGCTTAGACCATTCCTCATACACACTATCCTGGTGCATCACTGTCCGGATGGCAAACAGCCTAAGCCCGTCTCCTCTGCTGATACCTGTATGATCTCTGTATCAGGGAACAAGAGGGACAAACGAGGGGGTCTCCAATGGTGTAGTAGTTGTAAAACTTGGGGAATGTTTATTACAGTGTAAGTACGCTTACATCAAGTAAAACAAACAAAGTGCATATAAAAATGAACAGTGGCGTCCTCTGCGCCATCTCATGTCACTCCGGGTGTACGTCTGCCCACAGCCAATCCCTAGGGATCCTGATATTAGGGAGGTGTCTCTGGGAATCCTAAGGTGGGTGTTTCCGGTAACCCTAATATAAGGGGGGGTGACTCTTGGGACACTGATATAAGGGGGGACCCTGAGATAAGGCTGAGGAACCTTGGGATCCTGATGTAAGGTGGGCCTTAAGGACCCTGATGTTGGGGGGGGTGACTCTGGGGACCCTAACATAAGGGGCTGGACTCTGATGCAGAGGGGGGACTCTGAGGGGGAAATCTGATGGGGATTCTTGATGTAAGGGGGAATCTGTTGTGAACAGGGGGGCTATCCTGATGATGCACTGATGCTGAACTAGATTGTTTTGATGTTACTTACTCCTGACTGAACTCTATACATTATCCCACGATTTGCTGGTTTTAATGAAGTTCTTCTTTAAGGTAGGCTCAATCACACAAAGTGATCACTTTTTGGTGATCAGAAAAGCATATGTGGTGGAAACATTTAAATTTTTTTAAAAGGATCATTTGTCCTGGGGGTTATGTGTATCTGTGAGGCAGTCACTTGTGACATGGTAAGTAGTATTGTGCAGTGCTATATTTGTGCAGTGGATACAGCAACTAGGCACAGATTCTGTTTAATCACCTCATTTTAAGCTCCTTCCATTGTTTGGCAAAACCTATCCTCTGCCTCACTTACTACTGACCCCTGAACTCTACCTTACCTACTTCTGAACCCTGTCCTCTGACCTGCTGACCCATGTATACTGCCCTACAAACTGCTAACCTTATCCTCTGTCCTTCTGACCCCCAGTATACTGCCCTGCTGACCTCACATCCTCTGCCGCCCTGATATTTTTTACTGTACCCCCACATTAGACAGGCTAGATCTGGCCCTATATATGGACAAGCTATTTGTACAGAAATCTACCGCTCAACTTCTGTACAACCAGCCTGTTGGTAAAAGAAAAACGGCAGCACTGATGAGTGTCTACTGATGGCAGGGATGTCTCCCTACTTTCAGAACACCACACCTCAATGGTAGTGATCAGGGGTCAAGTCCTGGGGAAAAAAGTGTGGGAACTCCCACCCAAGATCCACTCCCCCACCCAAAAAACAAATTATACGCTCATATGCATAATTACTAAACCGCATGTTCTTTCTAAATCCCGCGATAACTTGCGGCAGACCTCCTCAATGTCTCCTGGGAACAATGACAAAAGCTCCCAGGAGACATTGCGGCATCGAGGAAGTGACGGAATACCTGCACACTGCCTGATGAATACATATACAGGAAGCGGCCAGTAACATAAAGGATTACTAAGGTTCGCCTGCCCCTGACAGTGACTCGAGCTGGGCATCGCGGATTAGTGAAGGATTGGCTCGAATAGCTCGGCTGCTCTTGGCTGCTCTAGTCCTGCAAAGGGAACTGAGTTCCTGCTGTGAAAAAAGTGCAGAAACTCCGTTCCCACGCGTTCCTGCAGGACTTGAGCCCTGGTAGTGATTCTTCTATTCACCTCCAATGTGTGAATGGGAGAATCAGGTAATTTTTTGTTATTCAACCCATTGGTAAAATGAATTGAAAAAAAAATCACACCTATGGCCTGCTTAGGGAAGAGTTTCTTTGACAAGTCGTTATTGCTGGCTGTCATGGAAGATATAAAATGCATCATACCAAACTTGCTGTACCTTACCGTAACATACAGGTGTACAGTAAATAGGCCCTGAATTCATAAATAAAAACAATGTGCAATGTGCCTGTTATCACCCAAATTTGTTAAATGAAACATACTTTAAGGATTGTAAATATAACATCTGAATGTTAAAAAAAGTTGTTATTATAATATGTGCATATGAAAAAGTAAAGAGCTTTTTGGTTGCTTTTAGCCTAATTTCAGCTCTAATGATAACTGATTGATAACTTTACAGAAATCCAACTTTGTCTATATCTTATTCTCTTTCTTGGAGCCTAAATCACTGAAACTATTTTCTATATAAATGCATAGGTGATGCATAAAAATGTTGTATACAACAATGATAAATCAATTTGCTACTGAATACTATATTGCTGTGTAGCAACAGATGTGGTAAAAAAGTAACATTTACCAATTTTACTGATAAAAAAAAGTTTAAAACATCTGGAAACAATTGTTACTATTTAGAGTTGTGTGTAATCCTGGCCATGCAAGCTCTATGTGGGTAAGGATTCCTGTTTAAAGTTTATCTTTTGATAATACATGTGGGCTTCATTAATGCACAAAAACGAGTTGAGAATTTCTTGATTGTTAAAGGAGAACCTGGTCAATGGCCTGAGAGACTGCGGAAGATGTCAGGAATTTCACACATGTCAAAAGAGTGTACTCACCCAGCCTGAGAAACACTAAGTACAGCAGGCGATGTCTCTCTACATCCTTGCAAGGAAATAGTACTGCCACTCTTAATCAATCACTGGAAACTAAACTACTGCCATAACAAGGTGATCTGGATTTAGTGATTTCAAATAGAGATTAGATAGTTAATGTCAGTACATAAACCTTTTGTGATTCTTGCCCTGATTTGAACTTCCAATGAAAAAAGAAAAAAAAAAACTTATGTGAAAAGAAAAGCTCTTTTTTTCGCTTCTTCTATTTTTTCACTGACCCACAACTATGCCTACATTTTAAGGATAGTAGAATTTCCATGGCTTGCTTCCCAAAACAACATGAACCAACTGTTTATATTGCAAATAGAAGTGCTTCACAATGTGCCCAGCAACAAAGTAGTGATTGCTGATCGTAAAAAAGGGAAAAATCTTTGGGGTATGTGATTTCCAGCATGTTATTCTAACAATTTTTTTTTTTTTTTTAAGAAAATGCTGTCACTGCATGACAGCTTTCCAGTAACACAACTCAATACTTTCAGTTATTACTGTATAGCCCTGTACACACTGTATAGTCTGTACACCCTGTACACACGATCGGTTTGTCCAATGAAAACAGACCGATGGACTGTTTTCATCGGACAAACCGATCGTGTGTGGGCCCCATCGGTTTGTTTTCCATCAGTGAAAAAAAATAGAACATGTTTTAAACATGTTTTAAATGTTTCCTATTGATAAAAAAACAGTAGAAAAAAACGATCATCTGTGTGGAAGTCCATCGTCCAAGTCGACGCATGCTCAGAAGCATCGAACTTCATTTTTTTCAGCACGTCGTTGTGTTTTACGTCACCACGTTTTGGCACAGTCGGATTTTTGACTCATGGTGTGTAGGCAAGACTGATGAAAGTCAGCTTCATCAGATATCCGACGAAAAAATCCATCGGATTAGATTCCATCAGATATCCGATCGTGTGTACGAGGCTTTAGTGTTCTGCTTTTTTACATTTTACACAGTGATCACGTGGTACATTGTACAAAGCATAATTTGAAACAGACAGAGGTAGTATTTACAGTAGGACTTTTGCTAATGATATGTCCATATATAATATTTATAGAAAATATATTGAAAATATCTAAAGAAGCATTTAATGAATTAACAAATCAATTTGCAAATAAAATGACTCACCCTAAAAGAAAAAGATTATCTATGACTCATGAAACTAGACAAATAGTATTACTATGATGCAAGGTTACCTGTAGATTGTAAAACTGTGCCTGGAGATAGGATAATCATAAAATGTGTCATTGATCAAAAAAAAAAAATTATTTGCAAAATATTTTACCAATTAAGCCATGACTATATGAGGATATAGTGCATAAATGTGTAGTTAATTCAATATAAAGCTGAGATCATCATTGACCCAGTGCTTGTGCTTCATATATCCCATGCCGAGAAAGCTATCATCACTCCTCTGAGTGGGGGGCCCACTTGGGTGAGTTATTGACAGAAATACAGTAGATGCTGCAGTGTGGAATCCTGCATGATGTTACAGGCTGTGATGGCTACTTATTTGTTTTAAGCATTGTTTCTCAATAAATTTGTATTTCATTGCTGGGTTTTGGTATGATTGGGGAACATTTTAAATTGGTCGTTGGTGCCTTCTTTTAACCCCCAAACAAACAATAGGTAGAAAAAGCATTTGTGATTAACAACTGGCTGTTTGCAGCTAAGACATGTTTGCTTACTTGTAAAAATAAAACTTTCCTCCACATATTTTTTGCTCAGCCTTGGAAGTTAGAACACTGTCAACCAGGGCTTCTAACTAGATGAAGACTAAAATATATATATGGCAATCATGTGCCCAAATCCAAACTTCATAAGCCACTAAGGGCTCCATTTATAAAGCAGTGGCCTTAAGCCTTGTACACACAATTGGATATCTGATGGAATCTAATCCGATGGATTTTTTCGTCGGATATCCAATGAAGCTGACTTTCATCAGTCTTGCCTACACACCATCGGTCAAAATCCGACCGTGTCCAAACGCGGTGACGTAAAACACTACAACGTGCTGAGAAAAATGAAGTTCAATGCTTCCGAGCATGTGTCGACTTGATTCTGAGCATGCGTGGATTTTCGACCGATGGACTTCGAAACAGACGGATCGTTTTTTTATCCATAGGAAAATTTTAAAACATGTTCTATATTTTTTCACAGATGGAAAACAAACCGATGGGGCACACACACGATCGGTTTGTCCGATGAAAACGGTCTATGGGTTCGTTTTCATCAGACAAACTGATCGTGTGTACAGGGCTTAACTGTGGGTACACACACATTTAAAAAAATGATGACACTTGCATGTAGCAAACTGATGTACTTTCAAACTTGCTTTGAACTCTGATTGCTTCAGAATTTTAAAGCAAGCTGGATGCCGTTCATTCCTTTGAATAAATTAGAAAACAAAAAGCTGGCAAGAGCCGTATCATGTGACCTGGTAAAGTCATGTGACTGGTCTCTCATCCAATAATACAGTAGTCTCTGCAGCATCATACACAGTGGTGGCCCATCCAGTGGCTCTGAGGCTTTAAAAAAGGGTGGGCTCGGGGCGGAGAGCATTCTGCTCCGAGCCCATCCAGTTGTGTGACAATACTGAATATTCGCTATTCTTACACTGATCCTCCTCCCGGCCAATCAGGAAGTCACCCGATTAGCTGAAAGGACAGGCGATCCTAGGACATGCAAACCCATGGTCAAAGCATAGGGACACTTACCATTTTCCAAGTTTCAATGACTACATACCTTCTACATGTTCAGTCAAATTGTGAAAATGTCTACTTTATATTTGTTCTCATTCACATGGCATATGAGTAAAACAAATGCTGCTTACCCTTCACTTGTTCTGTTCTAAAAAATACAAAAATTATCTTTTCCACTGCATCACATAGAGGGCTGGGGATTTCATGTTTACCATAGTCAACATTGTCTGTGCTTTGCTGATCTCATTGTCAGTTGTAAACCAGATTCAAACACTGTGGGGGAGATTTACTAAAACTAGGGCATACAGAAACTGGTGCAGCTGTGCATAGTAACCAATCAGTTTCTAACTTCAGCTTGTTCAGTTAAACTTTGGCAATACAATCTGTAGAGCTGATTGGTTACTATGCAGATCTGCATAGATTTTGTGTGCACTAGTTTTAGTGAATCTGGATGTGATTAAAGTGTTAGTAAAAGCACAACAGTAAAATCAGTCTGTATATGCAGTAAAGCATGCTTGTTATACTCACTGTGGAACTTAAAGGTTTAATCCTCCGGTTTGAGCATATCTTCTTTGATCCTTCCCTTATTTTTTGTCCCCAATCATTCTGCTAATAACACAGAGCCCTGGGGGCACTCTACACATGCTCACTTTGGTGTGTATTGGGTCTTTTTTTGGGTGGGGGAGGGTGCATGTGATCAGCACAGGGCCAATCAGCACTGTCCAGATAGAAGGTCAGGGTCATGCAGCCTCATAGGACAGACAGAGGGGGGACAAAACTCCCCCTACAAGCTTTGAAGTGGTTGTAAACTCAGTACAACCACTTTCACCTACAGGTAAGCCTATATTAAGGCTTACCTGTAGGTGCTAGAAATATCTCCTAAACCTACACGTTTTAGGAGATATTTACAATGTTCTCATATGCCGATGTCTTCTGCGCGTGCGCCAATGCGCAGGCACACTTTAGAAAGGGCACAATGTGCCCTTTCTAAAGGGGTCATGCCGTGACTGGTGGCTCCCGCACATATGCGACTCTGTCCAGTCACAGAGCCAGAGTCCGTGGCCCCGGGAGGAAGAGGGATGAAGAATGAATGCTTCCTGCACAGGAGACAGTGGTGACATCGCAGGCTTCGGTTTCAGGTAAGTGACACATAATGGGCTTTACTTCCTCTTTAACCAGACACTGATAGAAGTCATAATACTGCTATAGAAATTAAAGAGATGGTGTTGCGCTCCACAATCAATAATAAAGTTCTGGTATATAACGTAAATCTATCTATCTATCTATCTATCTATCTATCTATCTACACACACACACATATATATATATATATATATATATATATATATATATATATATATATATATATATATATATATATATATATATATATATATATATATAATAAACTTGATAATTAAAAAAATCATAAATCATTAGATAAAAATATGTGATTAAATGCAATAATAATCCATCTGTTAATAAAGTGCAAATGCAATCTGTAAATAATATTAATAATTGTGCAAATTGCAATCTATAGAAAATCTTCTGTGGTGAGAACAATTTAAAGCACTGAATGATGATAATAAGTGACACTGTGATTTCAGTGATTCAACTCTTCTGTGTATTCCACACCCATAGGTGTGCTAACTGCTGTAAGGTAATCAGCATAAACAGATAAGGGCAGATGATCATGGACAAGGTGGTCCCTTCTATGTTCCTTCTTGGTGGTACCAGTCTATATACAGCCTGAGGGTTGCTTCCTATATGTTTTCTTCCTCCCAGGGTCAGCAGAAAAGATCCTCACAAGTATATCAAGCTGGGCTGATCATGATTTTTTAATGATCAAGTTTAAATATATATATATATATATATATATATATATATATATGTATATATATATATATATATATATATATATATATATATATATATATATATATATATATATATATATATATATATACACCAGCACTTTATTATTGATTGTGGAGCGCAACACCATCCCTTGATTGTCTATATTTTTCAACTTTGGGTAGTGTTTGACCCTTAACCTCCCTGGCGGTATGATTCTGTCAGAAAAAACATGCTAAAAGCGGTACCATTATTTGCAAGGAAATTTGGCGTTTTATATTGTAGGTCTGTAATTTTTAGAAATAACTCACTTAAATCTGACCAAACAAGATTCTAATAGGCATCCCAGGTATGACATTTTTTTAAAAACAAAATTATAAATTATAATATAATAAATAATTATAAATAATTATAACAAATAATAATATAATTATAATAAAAATTATTCAATAATGTAATCAAATCAAAATCACTGAAATTTGCTCAGTTGCAGAATTGTTGCTGTCATTATTTTTTTTTTTTTATGACGAATTTCCCCACAAATCGCTATCGCACAATTCTGCAAGTGATTATAATTTATTATCGCTGTTTTTTAGCTGATCTAAAACTATTTTTGACATAAAGGGACACTTTTGGTTGCTATGGACAATCTACAGTTTGCAGGGAGAAAGAAACGTTTTTATTATATAAAATGACATGCATGACACAGGACAGACCACTAGGGACAGGGGGGGTGTGTTTTTTTTTACATACAGTACTGTAATCTATAAGATTACAGTATACTGTATGTAAGGTGTTTGTTTACTTTTTTGAATTTGGCGCCGTTCTCCGTCCCCGTGCGTCGTAACGTCGCAGGGAACGGAGATCGGCGTCACACGGAGGCACTGTGTGAATCGAGCGAGGTCCCACTCGCTCACACAGCGCGGTGGCATCGCTGGATCCAGGGACAAGGTAAGTAACTTGTGCCTGTGGATCTAGCGAGGCAAGCCCGAGTCTGACTCGGGGTTTCCGCTCGCAGCAGGAAAATCTAACCCTGAGTCAGACTCGGGAAGACCGCCAGGCAGGTTAACAGTGTTTGCTGCACCAGTATCACCCCATTTAACCTCCTAGTAGCACAGGAATATCTACTAGTACATAATACTGCTATATACTGCTGATGGGAAAAGGTATTTAGCAGTTTATATTTACTAGAATAATTGCATTTCCATGTTCTGTGTACTATGGGAGACCAGATATAGTGAATGCAGGGTCCTGGGTTTAGTAACCGTTAACAATGCTTCTTGGATGTCTGGCCCCTCTGTGTGGCTAGGCTGTGAAAAAGTCACACACATGTGGTATCCTCTTACTCAGGAGGAGTAGAAGAATGTGTTTTGGGGTGTAATTCCAAGTATGCCCATGTTATGTGTGAGAAATATGTTTGTGTAAAGAAAAAAATTTATTTCTACATTTTCCAAAATCTTGTAGCAAAATAATGAAGTATTTAAACCCCCCCCCCTGCTTCTTAAAAATACCATGGGTGTTTACTCTCAAAAATTGGATAATTGTGTGGGTATTTCTACTGTCCTGGTGTTCCACGGCCTACAAAAATGTGATAGGGGTAGTAGTGAAATTAGATGCATAATTTATGCCCCTAGAAAGCCTGAAGGTCTTCCTTGTATTTTGAGCCCCTCTGTGTGTCTAGGCTGTGAACAAAGTGTCACACATGTGGTATCACCACACTCTACAGAAGTAGCAGAATTAGTTTTTGAATGCTGTTTGCTGGAAATATCTTGTTATTTGACAACTTTGTGTAAAAAATGACATTTTCATTCTCGTTTCTATATTTTCCGAAAACTTGTGGCAAAAAAATGACTCATTATGTCTCTCAGAAAGTACCTTTGAGTATTTGCGTTCCAAAAAGGGGTAATTGTGTGGGTGTTTCCACTGTCTTGGTGCTCCAGGGCCTCCAAAACTGTGATAGGAGGTCAGGAAATTAGGGGGCAGATCCACAGAGCAAGTACGCCAGCGTATGTACTGATACGCCTGCGTACTTTCAAATTTCCTGCGTCGTATCTTTAGTTTGAATCCTCAAACCAAGATACGACGGCATCTGGGTAAGATCCGACAGGCGTACGACTTCGTTAGCAATTTAGGACGATCCACGAACGTACGCGCGGTCGCATTTTCTAACGTCGTCTGGCGTATAGTGAAAGCTGGTATTTTGCGGCGTATAGATAGACTTGCCATGTTAAGTATGGCCGTCATTCCCGCGTCAAATTTTTTAATTTTTTTTGCGTAAGTCGTCCGTGAATAGGGATGGACGTAACTCACGTCTAAGTAAAAAAAATTACGTTGTTGCGACGTCATTTAGCGCAAAGCACGGAGGGAAATTTCTGGACGACGCATGCGCAGTGTATTCGGCACGGGGACGCGCTTCATTTAAATGAAACCCGCCCCCTGATCGCCGATTTGAATTCTGCCACCATGAAATACACTACGCCGCCGTAACTAATGGCGCAAAATCTTTGTGGATCTGAAAGTACGCCTGGTAAGGTACGGCGGCGTGGGGTATCGCTGATACCCGGCGCAAGTGTAAATGTATGTGGATCTGGCCCTAGATGTCTAATTTATGTCCCTGGAATGCCTGAAGGTGCTTCTTGGATTTCAGACCCTTGGATGCATCCAGGCTGTGAAAAAATATCACACATGTGGTATCCTCATACTTAGGAGGCATAGCAGAATGGGGTGTAATTGCAAGTATGCATATGCTGTGCATGAGAAATTACTTGTTAAAATGATACCTTTCTGAAAAAAACTTCACATTTGTTGAAATTTCTTTAGTTTCCAAAAAGCTGTGACAAAAAATTACAACTTCAAAAACTTCACAATTCCTCTTACTAAATACCTTGAACTGTCTACTTTCCAAAAAAATGGTCATTTGGGAGATATTTGTACTGTTCTGGCATTTTAGTTAAAAAAATCGTTTTTTTTTACAAAGTTTAACGTAATTGCAATTGTTGCATGGAAGTTTATCAGTATGACAGATAGTAAATGTAAAAACACAGAAGTTATGCAAAACTAGACATGTGCATTAGTTTTTGTCCGAATGCATTTTCGTCCAAATTTCGGGTGTTTTCGTTATTGTTTTAGCGCAGAATCCGAAATCCGAAAGATCCAACATAAAAAAATGCTTTATTTTCATTATGTTTCCTTTTGTTTCGTTGCTACAACAGTTCGATATAGATAGGAGATTCGACATGACGCTGACAAAAGCAATCTGTGTCTATCGAACCTGTGGTCGAATGTGCCTCACCTTAACTCTATTAGTCCAAGATTATTGTACATAGAGAGGAAAGATTCGACATAGAGAGAAAAAATTTGACATTATAGAGACAGTGTTGGGGTAGACCGTTCGACATGAATGACAAAGATTTTGTCAAAGCAGCGAAAAACATACAAACGTCGAATCTGTCATTGAAGGCTTATGGTGTCTTTTGAAAGTTCTAAGAAGATTCGACAAGCAGCTAAACTATAAAACGCCACAATCGTACATTTCTGGTCAAATGCTTGGCCCATAGGCTATAGAAGAATTAGAATGTTGGTTGACTAGTAATAATAATTTATAAATATAATTATTACATATTATAGCTTGTAGGCGGAACATTCAACCAGAAATGTACGATTTCCGGTCGTACAGTTTAGCTGCTCCGTTGAATCTTCTTAGAACATTCAACAGACACCATAAGCCTTCAATGACAGATTTGACCTTAATTTATTCTGATTTTTGGACAAATACATTTTTTAACGAAACAAAATAAATAAAAACGAATTTCGGGAGTAACTAAATTAATACATTTTTCGGACGAAAACGAAATTCCGAAACAAAATATTTCAGTGTGCACATGTCTATGCAAAACAGACAATGGGCCAGATTCAGAAAGACTTACGCTGGCGTATCTAATGATACGCCGTGTAAGTCCATGGATGTGCCGTCGTATCTATGTGCTGTATTCACAGTACAAGATACGCCTGAATTGTGGCTTCCTACGACCGACGTAAGTCTCCTACGCCGTCGTATCTTGGGTGCATATTTACGCTGGCCGCTAGGGGCGCTTCCATTGATTTACACGTCGAATATGTAAATGACCTAGATACGCCGATTCACGAACGTACTTGCGCCCGTCGCAGTAAGCTACGCCGTTTACGTAAGGTGTACGTCTGGCGTAAAGATAAACCACCAAATAGCTGGTCTAAGTCGTGTAGGGTATGGACGTCGGAACTGCCGTTGGATTTTACGTTGTTTGCGTTAGTCGTACGTGAATGGGGCTGGGCGTAGGTTACGTTCACGTCGTTGCCATTGAGCCGTCGTATCTTAGGGAGTAAACTCAACGTGATTCTGAGCATGCGCGCGCATGCGCCGTTCGTTCGGGAATTTATTTACATGGTGTCACGGCTAATTTTAATACAACATTATTATTTAATTTTGCTGTGACTTTTGCTGTGACTTGTAGTGCTGTCCTTTTAATAAAGGCTACAATTTGTTCAGAGTGCGGCTGTCCAGAGACAATTTTTGTTCCTGCATTGCCTGCACCTGGGTTATCTGCAGCAGAGGATATTCATCTGGGTTCCCACCTGGAGCGGCTATTCCCTTTTTCCTAGAAGTACAGTGGACCGTGGTTCGTATCTAAGTGTGGACCAGTTGCTTAATGAGAGGTAAGGGATGATAAATTAAAATATTTCCAACTTTGCCATAAAAAACAGGTGTCAAATGCCTTTTCCTTGATGTTAGAGACAAAATACTTCCATGCCCTGAGGGCTGCTGTCATTGTTAGATGATTTACGCAATATTATGTGTGGGATACCCTGTTAGCTAAGAGTAATGTACCTAGATCTCCTTTGGTTATAAAGGATTGTTCTATGTGTCTTCATTGTTTGTCTCTTGTGGGGGTGAACCAATGGCGAATCTGGTCTAGTAGTACTGGTATATAGTAGTTTTACACATCTTGGAGCCACATGCCACATGCCTTTTTAAGTCTGATGGTGATAGAGTAAGGACATCATGTTTTTTTATTTGACCATATAAAAGAGTGCAGCATGCTTTGTAAAGATTTGAATATTGCATCTGGGATGACTATAGGTATTGCTCTATATATGTATAGAGGTTTCGGGAGAGTGAACATTTTAAATGCTGCGACTCTACCTGCCCATGAGAGGTGTTGTTTGATGATTTTTTGGAGATCATGTTTACAGGTGTTTAGAAAAGGGGTGAAGTTGTGTCATAACAGTTTTTTTGTTGGAGTGTTTAGGGAAATGCCCAGATATGCCAAGGAGGAGGTCACCCACTGAAATTTGGAATTTTGAATTGTAATTCTGTTTTTATGGGGCTTGCTACACCTACTTGTAAGATATTGGATTTTGTCTCATTGACTTTGTAAAAGGAGCATGCATTAAATTTGTCAAGTACATCACATACCGCTGGTAGGGAAGAAGCTGGTTCTGTTAGAGTATGGATGATATAGTTTGAAAAAAGGGTGATTCTGTGGTTCTGGTATGATACCTGTATGCCCTGAATTGATATGTTGTAACGTATTGTTTGGGCCAGTGGTTCCATCATCAGGGTGGAAATTAAAGGGGAAAGAGGGCACCCTTGCCTTGTACCATTGGTCATTTTGAAGGGTTCAGAGAGGATGCCGTCTGTAAATACTCTGACTGAGGTTTTTTTTTTTGCGTATGGGGATAGTACGGTTGCCAAAATGTTACCCTGGAATCCAAATCTATTGAGTGTTTGCTTTAAATATCCCCAGTGAATCCTGTTGAATGCCTTTTTGGCGTCTAGCGCTACAAACATTTCTGGGACATTTTTGGATTCCAAATATTGGATTTGATTTACAATCTTTTGAGTGGCGTTGAGTGCCTGTCTGCTCATGGTAAAACCTACCTGGCCCTGGTGAATAATGTTTGGCATGATGGGTGCCAATCTTTGGGCCACCAATTTTGCATATAGCTTGAGATTGGTGTTTAGCAGCGAGATTGAGCGAACATTTTGTGGTGAAACCGGCTCCTTCCCTGGTTTGGGTAAGGTAATAATATTGGCTGACAACCTTTTAGAGGAAAATTTACCCGAGCACACAGCAGCATTGAATGTGTGGCATAAATAAGGAGTTTGAATTTTGGAAAGGGATTTGTAGTACTCGGCTGAGAAGCCACCTGGACCTGGAGCTTTGTCATCTGGAAGTGTTGAGATTGTATGGGTAATTTCTTTTACAGTAAATGGAGCATTAAAAGCTGCCAGGTATTTGTCAGATAATTTAGGCAAGTGTAGGGAAGCTATAAAGTTTTCAATGTTTAGATCTGTTGTTTCATCATGGGGGCATCTTTTAAATTGTAGAGTGTTTCATAGTATGCTCTAAAAGCATTGGCAATGTCCTGAGGGTGAAACATTTTGTTGTCCTGGGTTGGGTGTAGGATGTATGGTATTTTTTGTTTAATTCTACGTTTCTTGATCAGCACTGCCATTGGTTTGCCGGCTCTATTGCCGTGGGCATAAAAGTTGGCTCGCATTTTGAGCATTGGTTTAGCATGGCTGGCATTAAGAGGGATCAAAGTTTGCTCCCAGCTTGCCAGAGTTTGTTGCTAGTTGATGGGTTTGGGTCTTTTTTGTTTAGGAGTTATATTTGTTTTATGGTGTGTGAAAGATCTGTTAGCTGCTGTGCCCTTTGGCGTTTTATTTGTGAGCTGAGTTTGATTAGAACACCTCTTATGTGGGGGCGTGGCCTGACACAGCATGGAGTAGGACGTGTGCACCATAGGCTCCGTCCATTACTCCTTCTGCCTTAATCCTGGACTCTGCTAATCCTCCCTCCAGTTCCTGCCGCCTGCCTGGGGTCCCCCTCCACATCCTGCCTGGCCTCACCTGCCCTCCAGCCATCCGACGGCCCGAGCGGAGCGGCGGCCCTCCCGCATGGCGATCGGGATTAGGAAAGTCCGCGGCTCCGGCCTACTTGCGGAGGTCCGCGGCCATCTTGGCACTCTCCCTTCGCGCCCAGCGCCGGGCCCGATCCCTGCCTCCGGACAAGAGGCACACCCCACGCCACACCAGGCCTCCGCTGACCCCCAGCAACCGGGTGCTCGGATCGGAGCAGCGCTCCTTCCGCACGGGGGCCGTGTTTAGGCAAGACCGCGGCTTCGGCCTACCCACGGAGGTCGGCGGCCATTGGTACTCCTCTTTGCATTAGGCCTTGTTCCTGTTGCCAGCCCGGGGGCCCTCCTTGCTCCACACCTGGCCTCCTCTGACGTTTGACCACCCGGTGGAGACTGCAGCTTTGGCCTGTGTGCAGAGGCCTGTGATAGTTCTGGTACCCCTGATCCAGTGTGGGGCCTTGTCACTGCTAACGGCCTGGAGGCCTTCTCTCCGCCCTCCCTGGCATACTGAACCTGGTAGCCACCCATCACACCCGATACCATGTCTCCACCAAAGAGCCAAAAATCTACCGCGGCAAAGCTCGCACAGTACCGCCGAAATGAGGGGGAGGAGGCTGAGGGAGATGGCAGCGCTGAAAAGACCGGAGGTGAGCGCGGGCAAGGAGACACGGATAAACTGCTGGAGGCAATTACTCTCTGCAGGACCTCCCTCACTGCCCAGATTGAAGAGGTTCAGGTAGACATTTCTTTGATTAGGCAGGATTTTCAGAAACTTCGCGACCGGGTCACGGAAACGGAAACCCGCATCAGCACGTGGAGGACGTCCTGCCGCCACTACAGGCCGGATCTGACCACATGCAGAGGCAGATCAACCAGCTGATCGCCAAGCAAGATGACATGGAGAATCGCCTGAGGAGATGCAATCTTCGATTCATTGGTCTCCCGGAGGGTACGGAAGGGAGGGACCCGACGTCGTTCCTGGAGCAGCTCCTGGTTACCACATATGGCCGGGAGGCCTTCTCCCCCATGCTGGCGGTAGAGAGGGCTCATAGGATGCCTGCTAAACCTCCCCCTCAGGGAGCTCCACCCCGTACCTTCATTGCAAAACTCCTGAACTACAAAGACCGGGATGCTGCGCTGCGGCTGGCGAGAGAGAAGGGCAACATCCCAGTAGGAAACATCAAAGTGGCAATATTCCCTGACTTCTCGGCCGAGGTACAGAAACGCCGACAGAGCTTCATGGAGGCCAAGCGCAGGCTGCGCAGCCGTCACCTGAAGTATTCTATGCTTTTCCCTGCACGTCTGCGGGTGGAGCACGATGGTCGCGTATCGTTCTTTGAGGATCCAGAGGAGGTCATCTCCTGGCTGGAGCGCAGGCCTGAACATGGAGAAGCTGACTGACCGTTCACCAGGTGAGCCACACGGCGGGACACTTTGTTTCTTGTTTCTACTGCTACTCGACCTGCCTGAATTCCTCATTGCACTGCTATCCTGAACTATGTCACACGTTGGCATGAATAATTTTTTTGTTTATTTTTTATTATTTTTTTCCCCTTTATATCTTGAGTCAACTTACTATTTTTCGTTACCCCCCCATGGGGGTCTTTTTTCATACTCCTCAACTTATTTGTCACACGGAGCCACGGGGGCACGCTAGTCCTACCAGCTGCATGCACAGTGCAGCGAATTTACGCCCCACTAACCGCTGGGAACCCGGACTATGCGGATGAACAGAGAAACTGGGTCTTTTTACTTTTTTCTCATGCCAACTTGCTGGGGCACACTACTGGGCCCCGTCCTAATCATTCCGTATGGTGGCGGTCCTGGAACCACTACCTGACCCAGTTGCTAAGACTGTTCCTCATTTTCTCCTTGCAAGTACAGCCACTATTGTTCCCAGATGGCGGTAAAGAGTTGTTAAGGGTTCATGCCTGCACAAGTTGGGGTGGGTGTAAGGCGGGGAGGGGGGAGGGGATTGTTCAACAGTTATTTTTCCAATCTTTAAAAGTGCATACAGTGTCTCAGAAACCGTTCAGGGAAGAATGTATATATGCTGAATGGGTGTCATATACAGTGTCTAATCCATTTCAGGTCTGTTATGTTTTATGTTTTCCACTAGACCTTAGGATACGTGTTTTATTGGGGCGAGGTCATAATCCATGCCCAGCACTATGGCGACTATAAAATTCCTCACGTGGAATGTTCGGGGCTTGCGCGAGAAAATTAAACGCTCGGCTGCCCTTGCATTCCTCAAAAAACAACGTGCAGACGTGGTGGTGCTGGTTGAGACGCACGTCGAGGGCAGACTTCAAATGGCCCTCCGCCGTCCTTGGGTTGGGTGGGCGTATTACTCCACTCACACGTCTCATGCCAGGGGTGTTTCCGTATTGATCGCCAAATCGGTGCATTTTGAACTCTGTGAGCTCCGCACTGACCCCGAAGGTCGATATGTATTTCTCCATGCTAAGTTATACGGTGAGCCGTTCCTTATCATGGCTTTCTACATACCTCCTCCATTTAGCACAACAGTGGTTCTGGAAGGCTTTACCTTTATGTCTCGTAACCCCTCAGTACAGGCAATATGGTTAGGTGATTTCAACACTACACTATGTCCGGCCCTTGACAGACTCCAAACGACACAGACATCGGGCAGTAGTGCTGACGCGACTAAATTCTCTAAACTCATCTCCACCTTCCACCTTATAGACACGTGGAGACACAACTTCCCACATGCGCGAGCTTACTCCTGTTTCTCCCCTGCTCACAACTCCATGTCCCGCATAGACTTCATCCTTGTGTCTCACACCCTGGCGCAGCGGGTCCTGCAGACGGCGTTTTGCCCCAGGCTACTGTCTGACCACAGTCCATATTGGACCACCCTTAGTGTCCCTATTGAGAAGCCACAGAGGCCGTGGCGGCTGAACCCGTTCTGGCTCACGCTTCTCCCGGAAGATGATGGGCTCATCGCCCAATGGAAGCAATATTTTCTGGAAAATGACCACACGGCTTCTGTTGCAGCAGTTTGGGATTCATTTAAAATGTACGCCCGTACTACCCTGATATCACACATAAACAACATTAAAACTGACTCCGCTAGTGCGTTTGACAGGGCGGTGATGGAGCTAGACTCCACTGAAAGAGAATACGCTGCCAGTCCCACCGCGGCAGTGGCGGCCCAACTTAAAATGCAGACTAGAGTGGTAACCCAACTACAGTTTACAAAGGCTCGTTAAAAGCTCTTTTTTACTAAACAGAAACTCTTTGAATATGGGGAAAAGGCAGGCAAGCTCCTAGCATACCTTGTGCATAGTGAGGACAGACCCCCAGTTGTCATCACCCTACATGGCCCGGGGGGGAGACAGATTACGGACCCAAGTACTGTAACCTCTAAATTCAGGGACTTTTTTGCAGACCTATATAAAACGACAGTGACTGACCCAACGGACCTACAGACTGCTTTTCTTCGCGGCATCACCTTTCCCCAATTGACGAAAGATCAGGTAGACTTACTTGAGGCACCCCTTACCACGACAGAAATAGACAATGCAATCGCCAGTTTCGCTAGATCCAAATCCCCGGGCTCTGACGGTCTCCCTGTGGAATTCTACTCTCAATTTAGTGAAATACTAACTCCCAGACTGCTTGCACTATTTAATCACCTATTTGAAACCTTCACCCTGCCCCCCTCTATGCGGGAAGCGACGATAGTCCTTATCCCCAAACCTGGGAAGGACCCGGGCTACCCCGAGTCCTACCGCCCCATTTCTCTATTACAAGTTGATATTAAAATACTGGCCAAGGTGCTGTCCCTTAGACTGAATCAAGTAATTCTCTCCCTCATACACGCAGATCAAGCAGGCTTCATGCCGGGCCGTAATACTTCCTTCAATCTACGCAAACTGTACATCAACCTGCAAGCTACACATACTGAAGTTGGGTCCCGGGTGGTGGTGACATTAGACACGGCAAAGGCGTTTGATTCGGTGGAGTGGGGGTATCTCTGGAGCTGCTTGGAGGGATATGGCTTTGGACCGCGGTTCATCAAGTGGGTCCAACTGCTGTATAGGGCACCCACGGCCAGGGTGGTGGCCAATGGCTGGCCGTCTCGACTGTTTGACCTCAGCAGAGGCACGAGACAGGGCTGCCCTCTTTCGCCACTACTATATGCCTTGGCCGCGGAGCCCTTAGCCATGTCCATTCGAGCTAACCCAGAGATCAGGGGACTGAGTTCTGGTACTTTGACTGAAAAGATCAGCATGTATGCGGACGACACACTATTATACCTGGCGGACTCGGGCCCCTCTCTACATACGGCTCTTCAGACAATCGAACAGTTTGGGACTTTTTCCGGCCTTAAAATCAATTGGGGTAAGTCCCAGATTCTTCCTCTTGACAGCTTCCCACCGACTGAATTTCAGGACAGTTTGCCATTACAACGAGTAAGTACCATCAAATATTTAGGGATCTGCATATCCAGAACACCGGCGGATTATGTAAATTTAAACCTAGACCCCCTAGTTTCCCATGTTAAATCCAAACTGCGGACCTGGGCCCGTCTGCCACTGGGGGTTTGGGGCAGAGTGAACCTCATCAAAATGATCCTCCTGCCCAAGATACTCTATGTTCTTTGGCACTCCCCGGTGTACTTACCCCTGAAACATTTTAAATCCCTTGAGGCCCTTCTGAAACCTTTTGTATGGGGAAACAATAGACATAAATTGGCTTGGCAGGTGCTTAAAAACCCTACAGACTTGGGGGGCACAGCCCTCCCTGATTTTAATCTTTACTACATCGCCTCGCAATTATCCCAACTGTTTCATATCGACAAGACGGACAAGGAGCGGTTTCTCCAGCTGCTTTGTCCGAGATGGGCTCGACGCACTGAGGACCCAATCTACGCACTGACTGTGGGCTCTGGTGGTGTGGGTCTGGGGGATGACAGACAGACCCTGCTGTATCATTACAGACGCATATGGGATTTAGCTTCTACCAAGCTAGGGATACCAATCTACAATGATTATACTCCCTTATGGCACAATAAAAACCTGTCAGAATTTCTACATCTGCCTGACGCAGACCGATGGTCTAATTATGGTATCCTCTACCTGAACCAACTGTTCGCTAACGGAACCCTCAAACCTTTCTCCACGCTTAGTGAAGAATTCTCACTCCCCAGACACATGCTCTTTCAATTCTTGCAGATGAGACACGCGGTTCGGGCTCAGTTTTCGGGGGCCAACCCCCAGTCTGCCCCTAATCCACTTATAGCCATAATTAAAAGTACTGATCCCCGCAAATTAACGTCCGCCTTTTACGGTATGCTCATTGCCCCCGTTTCAACCAAATTGGCATATAAGCTTAAACCTCGCTGGGAGAGAGTGTTGGGCCCCCTGGAGGATGAGGAGTGGGAAGAGGCTTTGGAATCCTGCAAGGCTGTCTCGCCCAAGCTCTCCGACAGGTTGACCCAAATTTATATAGTTCATCAGGCATATCTCACCCCCCTCCGGGTTGCCAGATATAGAAGCACCCAATCTACGCTCTGTCAGATGTGTGGGAGGGAGGTGGGTACGTTCTTTCATTTATTATGGTCATGTCCCAAGGTGCAGGGCCTGTGGACACAAGCGGTGACATTTCTGCACGATCACATGGGCTGGACACGGTTGCGCTGACCCAAAACAGTGCCTACTTGGGGTGCTTCCGGATACTATAGACAAATACACGAAGACGTTCCTGCATGAGACCTTGTTCTCGGTGCGGAAGGTCATTGCTCGGAACTGGATGCGACCCGTACCCCCTAGACTTGTGGAGTGGAAGGTGGAGGTCAATAATAATCTTCCATACAAAAAGATTATGTATATTAACAGGGAATGCCCGACCAAATATGATAAAATTTGGGACCGTTGGTTACAGGACCCTGATACTTGTACGTGAGTCACCACAGGTCTATGTTGCCAGATGGGTGGCCTGCGCCTAGCTGGGCGCTCCGGTGCGGGTCTAGAGTACCTGCATGGTGGGCACCAGACTGCTCTCTTGGCCATGACACCGGCTTTGAACTGTTGGTATTCTGAATGCTGCACACCCTCATATCATCATTGACACTTTAGATGTATGTAATGACATGTATGCACTCTCTGTTACAATAAAGTTGTGTGGGAAGGAGAAGAAAAGGGAGGAAAAAAAAAAAAAAAAAGGGAAAAGAACACTCCCTTACTGAATCCGGATATGTTAAATGTCACATTTTTCATGCTAAAATTCATGTACAAATGCTAGTATGATTGTACGACTGTTACTTTTGATTATAAATAAAACTTTGTTTTGATAAAAAAAAAGAACACCTCTTATGTAGGCTTTGTGAGAAGACCATACTGTAAATGAATTACCGACTGTCTGTTCGTTTAGGTCAGTGATGGGGAACCTTGGCACCCCAGATGTTTTGGAACTACATTTCCCACGATGCTCAATTACACTGCAGAGTGCATGAGCATCATGGGAAATGTAGTTCCAAAACATCTGGGGTGCCAAGGTTCCCCATCACTGGTTTAGGTGAAAGAAGTCCTTCAGTTGGTTTTGAATCTGGAGGTTGTTGTCAGGAATTTACATTAGGTGCGGATCATTACGCCAATTAGTGAAGTATTGCAAAAAAAAAAAAAACCCAGTGATGATTAAATACCTCACAAATAAAGTTCTATCTGTCTCAAACAATGATAAAAAATTCATTTTGGTACAGTGCAGTGGCGGCTGGTCGAATTTTTTGGGGGGTAAACAGTACCATGTGCACTTACCCCATCAATGCAGCCGGTGGCTTTCCTTACCCCTTGGCTGCGGTGACAGTGACGGCTCTCCCTTCCCCTGCTTTCCCCAGGCATTTGCGGCTTCTGTTTCCTCCCTTCTCCTTGGCAGCCAATTGGGACTCTTCTCTTTTGGGCCAATCAGAAAACAGGTCTCAGACCTGCTTCTGATTGGCCGGATTGAGGATCAGTGTTACAACAGTGAATATTTATTTGCTGGTGTAACACCTGGGTGGGCTCATGGTGCAATGCTCTGCTCTCTGATCCCACCCTATTTTAAAGCCTATTTGAGCCTATGGCTCTAATCAGGTGCTTCAAAAAAACACCCCCACCGCTGTAATTCAGGTGCCTAGCATCCTGAAAGGGACTGGATGCCTGAATTTGCAGTGGCCATGGCGGCCATGGATAGATTCCTGCTATGCAAGAATATATCCATTATTCATATAGGGGGTGGCGTGGAGAGAGGGGGCGGGCCACCACTGGTACAGTGTTGCATGCCTGAGTAGCCTAAAATAACTTTACCCCAAAATATAATTACCAAGGCTTTGGAGTACAAAACATTGGGGTTCTATTTTTTTTTGGGGGGGGGGGGACCCAGTAGTTTAGGATTTGAATCCCACAGGACCTGTAGGTGGCTACCAAAATATTTTATTAAATACAACTGTGGCTGAAAAGGAACACCATCAAATTATTTAAAAACTACACTGGGACGAAAGTGGTTAATCTCCCACCAACGTTAGCCAAACACAGCCTCTAACAATGCTTGGTATTTTTTATTTAAATACATCAGTAGTATATTTTTACAATGGTTTGAAAATCAGCAGAAACCCTGTTAGATGCTTTATTTTGACTTAATCATAAAATAAGTGCTCTTCAGCCTGTGGGAAAACTAGACTAATGACAATTCAAAATCACAGCAACACCAAATCTGTCACTTTTATCTGAGATAAGAGAATGCATTAGTGAGCTAATGATTTTGAGTTTGGGTAAAACATAAACAGTCTTTCTCCACCTGATGAAGAAATACTTAATAAAATGTGTTCTTTTCAGTGGCTTACTTGTGGAAGACTGAAAATTAAGTAATTGTTTTTCTATTATTGCACATGGCACTTCAAAAACACCATGTGCTAACAAGTACAAAAGTATGCTTTATTCAGTCTAGTTTACTGCATATAATGGAACAATCCTTTAGGTGCTGAAAATCACTGTAAAACAAAATGGTCAAACATAGTAAATAAGAGTGCTTACTTATACAGTATACTCAGGGAAGGCTACTGACCAATGTCTCCTATCTCAACAACATTCTGCACCAGCTTGGCCATTTTTTCCAAACATAATCAAGGATTGATTTCAACTTACTAATTCTAGGTGTCAAAGCTGCTGATGATGTGCTTCCTAAAGCTTTGAAAAGTGTTTTATGAGTCTCCCATGAAGCACCACAAAGGTTCCAGATCTGTAAGTATATTGAGAATGAAGATTATTATAGCCATTCAATTTTCTGTGGAGAAAAGAGAAAAAGTATTTCACAGTAAAATTGTAATTGTAAAGAAATCATAAAAAAAAAAAAAAAAAAAACCTGTAAATATAACTTTTTTCACAAAAGTGAGGTTGCGGTTCATAATGACCAATTAAAATGTTTGTATAATCTTTCACTAAATGAATGTGAAACCTCATAGGCTGAGATTGAAGGATTGGAAAAAATGTGGATACCCTGCACTGCCAAGAATAAGTAGTAGCTGCTAACACGGCTTATTTGAAAAAAGCAAAGGAACCAAAGAAAAAATGTATGTGTAGCGCTTAAACAATGGTGATCTTAATGCAAATCATTGAAAAACTAGTAAATGCGAACATATAAAACACACAACAATGTACACAACGTTAGCAATGTGTTTGTGCATCAATGGTATATCTGGTAAGTGATAAAGTCCATTTGAAAAACCAAGTGTATATATATCACATAAAACAACACAGGTTGTTAAACACACTGGGGTAGATTCACGTAGCTGCGCTTTAAGTTACGGCGGCGCAGCGTATTGTTTTTACGCTACGCCAACGCAACTTACAGGAGCAAGAGCAGTATTCACAAAGCACTTGCTCCGTAAGTTGCGGCGGCGTAGCGTAAATGGGGCCGGCGTAAGCGCGCGGAATTCAAATGTGGAAGGGGGGGCGTGTTGTATATGTAAATCGATGATGACCTGACGTGATTGACGTTTTGTACGAACGGCGCATGCGTCGTCCGTGTACATATCCCAGTGTGCATTGCTCCCGAGTACGCCGCAACGACGTATTGGTTTCGACGTGAGCGTAAATTACGTCCAGCCCTATTTGCGAACGACTTACACAAACGACGCAAACAATTAAAAATTTCGAAGCGGGAACGACGTCCATACTTAACATTGGCTGCGCCACCTAATAGCCGGAGCAACGTTACAACGAAAACGACTTACGCAAACGACGCAAAAAACTACCGTCGGGCGCACGTATGTTTGTGTATTGGCGTAACTAGGTAATTTGCATACTCTACGCTGAAAACGACGGGAGTGCCACCTAGCGGCCAGCGTGAGAATGCACCCTAAGATACGACGGCGTAAGAGACTTATGCCAGTCGTATCTTAGGCTAATGTCGGCGTATCTTGCTTTCTGAATACAGAAAGAAGATACGCCGGCGCAGATTTGAATTTACGCGGCGTATCTATGGATACGCCGGCGTAAATTCTCTCTGAATCCGGGCCACTGGCGTGAAAAGAAACACAAGCCAAATTGTGAATCAGCCAGCAAATATTAATTAATAAAGTCCATATGGATCAGAAATCAATCAAGTGAATGAGTGAGTTGAATCAAATAAGTGACTTCTTCAGTGTGCAGTATTCCCATCACCAAAAGCAATGTAGTCTTACCAGAGCACGTGGACTTGAGATGACATATGCCACCAAAAGTCAAGGAAGGCTTATAATGACTGATGTCATAAACGATCAATGGCAGAATCAGCTAAGTTATGATTCTGCCATTGATCATTTATGAAGGACCATTGTCATTGGTTAACCGATGAAGCTGACTGATGGTCTGATGTGCCTACACACCATCAGTTAAAAAACCGATTGAGTCCAACAGAGAAAAATGAAGTTCAATGCTTCCAAGCATGCATCGACTTGATTCTGAGCATGCACAGGTTTTTAACCGATGCTTTTGAATACTAACCATTGGTTTTGACCTATCGGTTAGGCGTCCATCGGTTCAATTTTAAAGCAAGTTCTAAAATTTTGGACCGAAGGATAACTGACCGATGGGGCCCACACACGATCGGTTTGGACCGATTAAAAGGTCCTTCAGTCTGTTTTCATCGGTTTGGACCGACCGTGTGTACAGGGCTTTAATGGTTGCCCTTAAGATAACATACTGTATATTGAACATTGCTTCATTACTTACGGAAAAAAGTCTGATAAAAAAGGTTTTATAAATGCATGTAATGAGAATATTTTAGAAGCAGCTTATATTTCTCACAAATGTTATATGATTAATATGTTATAATATTTTGTATCTAGTACCATTTCAATCTTATTTAGTTATAACTGCAAACAATATCACTATTGATTGACATGATGTAACCTTGGATTCTTGATTGTTTGACATCTAAATTAAGTCTGTCAACCAGTGCTCATTGCAAAATGTTTTTATTCTAGCAGTAACCTTTTAAATAAACTTTTCTGACATCCCATGTGCTGACTGATGTGTATCATAGATACCAAGAGGTATACACAGCACCATTCAAAACAGCTCTATTCTAAACTGGATTTGTTATTAGGCTTATTTGTCAAGCTCAAGTGAGCTTTGAAAGAGATAAAAAGGAGTTGGATAAGAATTCATTAGGAATAACAGTTCATATAATTAAAATCCCATCTACTTACTCACTTCACAATGTTCATATTTAATTCATGAATTTAAATACATAAAACATACAATTATTTACCTTAATTTTCCATTATACTTTCTAAAATTGTTTACTCTAATGCCGCGTATACACGGTCGTAATTTCCGACAAGAAAAGTTCGATGTGAGCTTTTGGCCGGAAATTCCGACCATGTGTAGGCCCCATTGGACTTTTTCTGTCAGAATTTTGGACAGCAAAAATTTGAGAGCTGGTTCTCAAATTTTCCGACGGGAAAAGTTCTTGTCGGAAATTCTGATTGTCTGTATGCAATTCCGACGCGCAAAAAAACACGCATGCTCGGAATCATTGAACTTAATGTTCCTCGGGTCATTGTAGTGTTGTACGTCACCGCGTTCTTGACAGTCGGAATTTTATGTGACTGTATGTATGCAACACAAGTTTGAGACAAAATCCACGGTTTTCTTGTCGGAATTTCCTATCATGTGTATGCGGCATAAGATCCAGTTCACACCACATGCAGTCCAATGCATTTTTTCTGCATCAAACACGCATGGATAGTAGGTTATATGTTTTTCAATTCAATTCAATAGTTCACATCAGTGCGATCAATTCCAGTGTGTTCCAGTTCCAGAAAGAAAATATGAATACAATTTTTTTTGCACCAAACTGTACTGGAACGAAATAAAACACACGAGAAAATGCTCTGTAACGCAGCTAAATGCACCAAAAACTCACTGGAACACACACATGTCCTTATTTAAAGTTAAGAAAAAAGGGGGAAAATGCACCTGGGGTTTTTTAACCACTTGCCGACCAGCCGCCGCAGTTTTACTGCGGGGGCACATATGTGAGAAACGACTTTACCTTACATTGCTTCACCCTTTGGCCACTATGGGCATATGCACGCTTCCAGAGTCACAGGCACCCACAGCGTGTACCCGGAGCCGATGCGAGTGCCTGGTGGGCCATAACAGGGATCAAATCCTGGTTCTCTCAGGGGAGAGGAGAGAGAATGTGTGTTCGTACTAAGTATGAACACCAATCTCTCTCTTCACCTAGTCATTCCCACCTCCCTTACAGTTAGAACACACCTAGGGAACACAGTTAACCCCTCGTTCGCCCCTAGTGTTAACCCTGTCCCTGCCAGTGACATTTATACAGTAATCGGTGCCTAGAGGCATCATTTTGTAACATGTACTCTTGCTAGCCCATCAATGCACACAGGGCAGCTGAGATTCATGCCAATGTTTGTATCAAACCTACTAATATCGTATAACGTTGTTTTATATATATACTTCTGATCACTACTTTTTTTGCTAATGCAATTTTATTGTGTAATTTCAATAAATATATACCTTTTACATTTATACCTGGTTGGTCTTTAAAATCCAGGGGGGTTACACCGTGCCTTGAGCACTAGGTTCTTTTTTGTGTTTTATATTGAATTAGAAGGATCAGGCTCTGGTACACACATTGCCAACCTCTGCATTGTTAATTACACTCTTTTAAAGGCAGCATCCTGGTAAAAAGAGACAATGGACAATGCCACACCTCCCAGAAAGAGTGCTACTTCCAGGGCAGAGTAACTTCTACATTTGGCTCTGCATTCACACAGCAGGCCTTTTCAGCCTCCTACAATGCTAGTAGCATTGGTTGTTCTAGGTAAAAAGTGTTTGGGAATGTACCCTTTAGGCCCCGTACTCACGACCAAACATGTCTGCTGAAACTGGTCCGCAGACCAGTTTCAGCAGACATGTTTGGCCGTGTGTTGGCCCGAGCGGACCATTTTGGGACGGATCAGACAGGTTTCCAGCGGACAACTGTTTCCCGGACTTGTTTTAAAACAGTCCGCTGGAAACCTGTCCGCCCGGACATGTACGGTCGTCTGTACAGACCTACCGTACATGTCCTGCCGCCCGCATCCCTCGCATGCGTCGAATGACTTCGACGCATGCGTGGAAGCATTTTTAAGGCGGCCCGCCCACGTCGCCGCGTCATTGTCGCGGCGACACCGCGTCATCGACGCGGCGACACCGCGGACACGCCCCGCGTAATGTTTACGCGCGGGCTTCTGTTCGATGGTGTGTATAGCCATCGAACAGAAGTCCCCGGGCAGTCCCCGGCCAGACATGTCCGATGGAAACGGTCTGCAGACCGTTTTCATCGGACATGTCCTGCCGTGAGTACTCGGCCTTATAAGTGCAAAGAACAACTATGATATTTAAGGCTACATTTATGAAAAAGAACCCTAGATTTTGCCAATAAGTATCACTGTTGAATGTGTGCGTGTGTTTCAAGTAACCCACTTTCACTGTAATGTATATTTTTTTCAGACACTTTTCCCCTTATGTAGCAGCACTATTACATGGCTAATCCACTGTCTCTTGTTTGAGAGTTTGTGTTATAACAGTATTTCCTCAGAAACGATGAAGTTTATGCTGCTCAGGGAAGATGGTGTTTAGGCACAGTCTTACACAGGCACAGCTAAGAGATAGCACAGACATACCGTAGGTCATGTCAAGTGGCATGTAATGGACAACATATTCAAAAAGACATGCCAGAACTGTAACCAAGCTAATAGCCAGTATTGGACTGCAAAATATTGAAATGCTTTTGTTCTATTGCACTAGGAAGAACATCGCCACCCACCAATATTGTAGGAAAACAGCAAATGTTGTGGGTGGACACCTAAAATATTAGCTGAAGACACTATTAGCAGCAGTAAGTGAACATATGTTGATATTCACTTTAAACATGAGATGAAAGTCAAAGTGAAGTGAAAGTCCCTAGTTGCTTATACATGTCATAACTCTGTTAGCCGGTCAGTAAAGGTAAAGGTGTTAATATACTAAAACTGAAGAGTGCAAAATCTGGTGCTGCTCTGCATAGAAACCAATCAGCTTTCAGTTTTTTTTCGAAGTTAGAAGCTGATTGGCTACCATGTACAGCTGCACCATATTTTGCACTCTTCAGTATTACTCAACCCAAAAGTGTTAGCTGGCTGATAACACATAAAGGCTTGATGTACAAAAGAAGTTCACAAAATAATTTATGCAACTATTTACTTCAGTTAGTCAACCAGGTGAAAAACCAATTCCTGTTTTCATTTCATCTACTGCATACATGATTGGCTGTATATATGAACCCTGTTGGGAGGCCTTCAACTACTGAAAGAGAGTTTGATCCCAGAGAAAGCCCACCCTCCCTTCTTCCTCACACATGGAAACTGAGTGAGACTGCCAAAATACTTAAAATACTTACATGTGCCCTAACTATGCTACTTTGCAGGTTTTCAACGGCCAACCAAGTGCCTCAAACATTAACCTTCCTACAGGTTATTGAAGATACCATCTGCAATTCTTTCTTGTTAGCAGTTTCTATTTTTCTGCACATTGAGCTTGTTTTTATTGTTGGCTCTCATTTTCTATGTTTTGTTTTTTGTGCTACTACCCGTTTCATTACACCAGCCTCAAATACTGTTCGAAGACTGTAACTACTCCGCAACTGTACCGGGAACTAATTTACATCTAGCAGGCCACCTTTCTAACCTTCTCCACCCTAGCCTAACTACTTCTCCCTAAGATACCAGCCTCATCACCACCTTCATCTTACCATGGACTTTAAGATAGTGTCCCTGAATGTTAGGGGTCTTCATAGTCCCCACAGAAACGAGCTGCCCTGCAAAAAGAGGTAAACACCCTACATGCCGATATCTTATTTGTACAGGAGACACATTTTGCCTTGACTAAAACTCCAACATTAAAGCTTAAACATTATGACCACCGGATTCTAGCCTTTAGGACTCACAAAAAATAATGGGGTATTAATATAATTTCAAGACTCTCTTTCATTCCAAATCCACCAAACACATATAGACCTGCAAGGTCGCTATATCACCCCGGTATGTGACATCAACCGGACTACCTACACACTTGCAAACATTCATGTTCCCTATACCAAACAATTTTGCTACTTTAAACTCCTTTTGAAGAAAATGGACATCTTAAGGAAAGGCAACATAATTTTAGGAGGAGACTTTAACACTGTGAAAGACCACAACTTGGATACATCCCCGGATCCATGACATCATCGACCAGCCTTGAAATTCCTCTTCAATACTCACAACTTATATAATATGTGGAGATGCCAACATGGTTCAGAGCGCGACTTTGCATATGTATCTCTCTCCCACCTGTCCTACTCTCATATAGACTACTTTATTGTTGACAAATGGACTCTCCAAAATGTGACTTCATCAACCATCGGCACCATCAAATGGTCCGACCATGCCCCTGTTTTATTATTACTTGCATCTCCTCAGATTGGGGCACCTCGCCGTGAGGAGATTTAATGCCTCCCTCCTAGCAAATCTGGATGTTTTCCAGAGCATTACTGCAGCTCACCACTCCTTCGTTTGAACACAACAATCTACCAAATACTGACCAATTTATTTTATGGGCCTCCTATAAAGCCTACATGTGTGGGATATTCATTGTTGATGAGTTTATATATCTGATAGAAGGCTTAAAAGCCCAAAATAAATAGTCGCCCTTTTCCCCACCTAACCAATGATTTACAGTAGGTGACCGCGATATTGTGTCAATCTCGCTCCCTTTCTCGGCGAGATTGACCACCTACGAGCCCTGCCGCGATGGGAAAAAGCCATCATAGAAGCGACAGGGATCCAACTTGGATTCCTGCCAATTCTAGCTGCGGCGTTTGGTATGAATCATGAGGGGGAACTCCACACCAAATTTTAAATAAAAAAACGTCATGGGTTCCCCCCAGGGGCATACCAGACCCTTAGGACCTGCGGCCCCCCCACCCAAAAGTACCCTGTCCCCAAGTTGATAAGGACAGGGCCTCTTCCCGACAACACTGGCCGTTGGTTGTCGGGGTCTGCGGGCAGGGGGGCTTATCGGAATCTGTCCTTATCAACGTGGGGACAGGGTACTTTGGGGTGGGGGGGCCTCAGGGCGCCCCCCTGCCCCAGAGAACCCACCCCCCCCATGTTGGGGGCATGCAGCCTGGTACGGCTCAGGAAGGGGGGCGCTCGATCGTCGCCACTCCTTTTTCTGACCGGCCAGGCGGCATGCTTGGATACAGGTCTGGTATGGATAGTGGGGGGAACCCCCTGTCATGGACCTTGAGATATTTAAGTGTTTCTACTTGACATCTGTTACACAGGAGAGGGACATTCAATGCAAGGCTTTTGAAATGCTAAGTAGAACCAGCTTGTGAAATACCTTTTATTGTGTTCTGCAGGTTAAGAGCGGGTGTCGGAGCCAGTCCTTCTGGCTAGAATTGGTGATTGAAGATAAATTGAATCTATTATGTATGTTTGAAGATGTATGTGTTAACGCTAAGGGACTTTGTATTGTTCTAAAGGTTAGAAGCCTGTCAGCTGTATTGAATTAGCATTCTATTGTCTAAAGGAATGTAACCTCTCAGAGGTAGTAATTAAGTAGACCGGGTTATTGTGTACATTGATTACCCCCTGGGGCTTCTGTCTCAATACACAAGTCTTTCTATCCAAGCTATTGGACCAATTCCTGTTGACAATTTCAAGTCCTCATTTGCATGGTCAAGGAGGACTTGAGTGAAGACTGCATACTTTACAATTGGCCAATGGGAAAGCGGTTGTTGGGGGTGGGATGTACCAAATTCTGTATAAAAGTGTGCTGTGTACTTGAAAATAAAGAGTCCTGTTTGAACTTACATACAGCCTGCCTGGTGTTTGTTCTTAATGGGTCTGAACGGCACATAGCTGTAGTTCGGACCCCGGAACCTTGGATGACTGGACCATCAGACGGTGCAATCTGCAAGCTGACTCACTGGTAGCAGAGGAGTGTCGGCAGAGCAAGAACTGGGCGAGAAAGGATCTCGTCACATTGGTGGCAGTGGTGGGATTTGCTCTCCAGTTACTGGGACAACTCCAAACCACCACCATGAATGACCAGCTATGCAGCCTGGAGGAGAACCATGCTTAAAGACTTGCTTGAGAGCCGTGGAGGGACCGGTGGGAAGAACAAGGCCACCCTGATCATTACGCTAGCCGAGATGGATCAGAGGGATGGTGATGCAGGACCCCGGTCAGTTGAAGACTTGTTCCAGCAACGAGTTCGACAACGGTTGGCATTATATGGTACTAACCCGTCAGAGACCGTCATACAGGAGGCCATTAGAGACATCCAGCTGCAGGATAAGCGGCAACAGAGAGAACGAGAGCGGCAACAGAGAGAACGAGAGTGGCAAGAGGAGCTGGAGACCGCCTACAGACAGCTGCTAGACTCTGCTCAGCAGCAGGGTGGGGCTCCCATTGCCTGGGACTGTCTGGGAGAAATAGCAGACAGTCAAAAAGATGAGGAGCAAATGGGGCCAGGGGTGACCCTATGTTTTCACGTTCTAACTGCACTGGAAGAAGCAGCGATGATACAGAGGGCACTGCGAGCGATAGAATGCCGGAACGCACCGGAGGTCCCCCAGGCAGCGAGACAAGCTAATAGCATGAAGGTCTCAGAAAGGGGAGTTGAGATAGGCGCTGGAAGGCTGGGAAATGATGATCAGCAGCAAGTCCAGAGTATCTCATCAGGTGCCCCAGCAGAAGCGCTGGCTACAGGGCAGAATGCCTCTGGCATCTGCCCAGCATCAGAAAAAGAGGTGGATCCGGAGAGTCTGAGAGAGGATCTGCGTGAGCTGTTGCCCCAACAGCAGATATCCCCACCGGGAGTAGAGGAAGCAATTCTCCCTCCCCAGCAATTGGACACTACCCCAATGTTCATCCCCCCAGCAGAAGTGCTGGCAACAGGGCAGAGTGCTAGCCATCTCTGCCCAGCACCGGGACCAACTGTGGAGTTCCAGGGAGCCGGGGCGGTTGGCCCCCCTCCCCAGCAACAAGCTGAGGTAGTAAAGCTCGTACTCCCAGCTGAATCACTGGCAGCAGGACAGGATGCTACTGGCTGCTGCACACAACTGCAGCTTGAGCGGATATCGGTGGATGGGACTGTGGTCCCCACTCACAGAAACCCAGCGGAAGAGCTGGCAACAGAGCAGAGTGCCCCGGGCCTCTGCTCTCAACTAACAGAAGAGGGGGTTCCTGTGGTAGTGGATGGGACTCCGATCTCCACGGACACAACCCCAGAACATGGTGCGGCACTGAGACAGGAGGATGTCGGCTTTGCTTTGCAAGCACCGGGGGATTTTTACCTAGCATCAGTGGATGGGACTGCAGTCTCCACTGGTATACCCCAGGAATGGTGGCCAGTTGGCCCAGATTCCCAACGGCATGATGAACTGAGCCCAGCCACCCTGTCTTCTCTCCAGCGGCTGAAAGGACTCCAGGGAGAAGGGCCAGTCCAGGCCTCTCCCCAGCGGCAGGCGTGTTCTCTGAGAGAGGCAGAGATTGGCTGGGTGAGTAATGCTCTGTTTGGGACAAGTTATCTGGGGTACTGGGTGGGTACTGGAATTGGGGTCTCTCCCAGTGTTAGTCTCCTGCCAAAGGGGGAGATGTGTGACAGACCTAGCCGGGACAGGGGCTTTTGGAGAGGACTGAATGCAAGCCTCTTGCCGTCCGATTATGGGCCAGGACCTCAAAACAGGAAGGCAGATGGGTCATCCCAGCAGACAGTCCTGGAACTTTAAGACTACTTTTCCAACATCCTCGAGTTGACCCGTTTGGGTCCCACTGCGGCTGTTGGACTGTTTCCCAGGGGGAGTAATGTCATGGACCTTGAGATATTAAAGTGTTTCTACTTGACATCTGTTACACAGGAGAGGGACATTCAATGCACGGCTTTTGAAATGCTAAGTAGAACCAGCTTGTGAAATACCTTTTATTGTGTTCTGCAGGTTAAGAGCGGGTGTCGGAGCCAGTCCGTCTGGCTAGAATTGGTGATTGAAGGTTAATTGAATCTATTATGTATGTTTGAAGATGTATGTGTTTAAGGGACTTTGTATTGTTCTAAAGGTTAGAAGCCTGTCAGCTGTATTGAATTAGAATTCTATTGTCTAAAGGAATGTAACCTCTCAGGCCTCGTACTCACGACCGGATCTGTGCGCTGGAAACTGTCTGCCCGACAGTTTCCGGCGTACAAGGCTGATTTGTGTTTTGTTCCGCTGGCGTGTACACACCAGCGGACCAAATTCCCGTCGTACCGGAACGCGTGCACGTAAACTACGTACGACGTCACTATAAAGGGGAAGACCAAAGTTAATGGCGCCGCCCTCTGTTCCTCTTTTGCTAGTTACGGGTTTGCTCGTGTTAGTGAAGGTTTGGTTAGAGCTGATTCGCGCTTCTCGGTCTCCAGGCTTTGACAGCGTGTATTCACGGGTTCAGTGCGTGTGCTTGCGGTAACGTAGTTGTCATTCGGCTATAGGCAAGCAGGTTGTTTCTGCTTTAGCAGTTGCATCCTGTGCGCTCGTATCTGTTTGTCACGCGTTTGTCGCAGGTAGTGCTGGATTTGCGAGTGCTTTCTGTTTCAGTGTGTTCTTGACTGACCAGCCGGCCGGTTTGAAGCCATGATGGAGCAGCAGCGTCAATTTTCGCGAGTTGGTGCTGTTTATGGGATGGCTGCTGGATATGTTCATTTGTCCAGTACTTTGGCCAGAAACAGGGGGCGGAGGCGTTTCTGGACCAAGAATTGGTTGCGCCAGCGTGACCAGTTCTCACATATGCCTCTGCTTAGGGAACTCCAGGAGAATAATCCTAATGACTTTAGGAATTTTCTCCGCATGACGGACCCCGTATTCAACCGTCTGCTGGATCTTCTGTCCCCCTATATCACGAGGCAGGACACTGTGATGCGCCAAGCCATCACGGCCGAGCAGAGGCTTATTGCCACGTTGCGGTACCTGGCGACTGGGAGGAGCCTGCAGGACCTCAAGTTCTCGACAGGCATCTCTCCGCAGGCGCTTGGGGTCATCATACCGGACACGTGTGCTGCCATCATCAAAGTTCTGCATGAGGAGTATATTAAGGTAAGTTTCCTGGCTGTAATAATGTTGCCAACTAACTTTATTTTTATTTTCCCAGATATGCTGTGTGTTTAACTAACGTTACCTTTTCTCCCTATGCATGTTGATATCAGCTTTACATGTTTTATTCTTGGCCTACCTGCATATTTGTCCCTTACCCAATATTAACCTGTCCAGCATGCTATCCTAGGGACAAACCCACCTTGCCATTTTTTCAAACATGACTTTTTGGTTTTTGTGTCGTCCCCCCCCCCTTCAAACTTTTATTGTCCCCATCAGAGGGCTGTGGAGTCTCTTAATGAAGTGGCCCTATATATTTCATTTCCCAAATTCTCCATGCACATTTTTCTAATGCAATTTTAATACTGTGAACTGTCACAAGGATGCTTGTAGGATGTATTTGTTACAAAGTACTAAATCTCTAATTTTGTTTGTCCCCACAGCTACCCTCCACACCACAGGAATGGCAGTCTGTGGCTTCCCAATTTGCCCAGCGGTGTGATTTTCCAAACTGCGGTGGAGCAATAGATGGGAAACACGTCCGCATTGTGCCCCCACCCCGCTCGGGGTCCTACTATTATAATTACAAGGGTTATCATAGTATTGTGTTGATGGCGGTGGTGTCGGCACAGTATGAGTTTCTATATGTGGACGTGGGGAAGAACGGCCGGATGTCTGATGGGGGAGTGTTCGCACGGACTGATTTCTATGATCGTCTCCAAGCTGGTGGTCTGGCATTGCCACCAGATGAAGATAATGTGGAAGGACTTCCGTTTGTGTTCCTAGCGGACGAGGCTTTCGGGCTTGGTCCTCACCTCATGCGGCCTTTTCCCCAGAGGACCCTCACCTCAGAGAGGAGTGTGTTTAATTTTCGGTTGGCCAGGGCTCGGAGGGTAGTCGAGAATGCCTTTGGGATACTCACCAACCGGTTCCGCCTGTTCAGGACATCGATACATCTGGCGGAATATAAATTGGACACCGTTGTATTTGCCTGCTGCATTTTGCACAACTTTTTACGCAGGCACTCCCAGACGTACCTACCCGACATCGGTTCTGAGGCAAGACTACCCTCAGATCCCCTTCCCGGGCTGGACACTGGTCGCGCTGGCTTGGCCCCCCAATCAGCTCGTGAGGTACGCGACAAATATGTTGAGTACTTCATGGGTCGGGGGGCCATTGCTATGCCAGATCATATTTCTTTCTAATTCGGCCCCCAAAGAAAGGAATATTCTAAAAAATAATAAATAATTAGACCATTGGACTTTATACAGTTGTTTGTCATTAATGCTTTTTCTCTTTTTCTGTCTTCCTGGTTCTCTAACTAACTTCTTCAATTGTAATGCCTAATTGATTTCTCCACTTTTAGTAACTAACCACATTTTGCACAGTATTCACTCATCTACAAACAGGGTATTGAGTCTAGAAATAAGAAGCAACTCCATTTGTAAATGTTGAGGTCAAGTTTTTTAATTTGTGCTTGTTCATGACCCCAAAAATATTTTTTTATTTTTTTCATTACTCCCTGCTTTTGTACTTAGGAGTCTACAAAATTTTTTTAAACTTTTTTTTTTTTTTCAGGTAATTCAACCAAAAATATTATGCAGATTATACATTTATTAACAAGTTCACTTTTTTTTTTCTCAAATATAGTTAGATTTATTGTTTACATATATATATATATATATATAGATTATATTTGGTGGGGTGTTTACCGCCTTAATATTTTTTTTGGGCATATTTTTTATGCACAAAAAACAATAATTTTTGGACCATTTATTTTGTTTTTGGTGTGTTTTTCTAAAAGTAAATTTTTAGGTGAGAATTTGGAGTCAAATCTCTACTTCACTAAATTCAGTGATTAGAGAGATTTATAATTCTATATATATATTTTAGAAATTTTTTGCCGTTGTTTATTCTTTATGGTCTAAACTTTATAGTATCCCAAAATGTTCAACATGGTCAAAAAGTAACAAAATCCAATTCCAAAAATATAAAAACTCACAACAGCAGTCAGTCATGGTGTGCTTTCACACTGGAACACGCCAAAATTGGAAGATACACACATTCAGTGCAAACTCGCCAAATGTCATTGGTTCAACAGACAAATGGCCACATGTGCTATCTGACATCATGGGTGATCAATGTCTGTGTTTTGTGGGAGCAAACCCTTCCTCTCAACTACTTGAGGATGGAGGAGGGGGTTGGACCCACAAAGCACAGACATTAGATATTCTGTGATGGCAGATAGCACATGTTGGCACACTGTGTGTGTATCTTCAAATTTTGGCGTATTCATTATTCAAACTGTAAAAATGTTTGTGGGGGCGGGGGATGGGCGGGGGGTGTTTCAGTCTTTGACACGGCCCATCATGTCAATAATGTTCTTAAAATTAGATTCGATGACCATCATTCTTTGCCGCATATTGTCCATTTCCGTGCTGCATTCCAAAAGGACATTTGTTACATTCTGTTCCATGAGAAACATCCTTTCACGCATATTGTGCATTTCAGTGCTGCACTCCATTACCTGCTGAATAATTATAGCAGCACTTGCACGTGAAAATATTGGCACACCATCCTCCTCCCCTAAAACAAAAAAAAAAATGGCATTTACAACATTATTTTTCGATGAGGCCTATCTACATATGTTTTTTTGAATCAAGCTAGGGTGACACTGACCTGATGGGCTTCTCCTTTCCACCTCTTCGACATCTTCTATCACTCCTCCTTCTTCCACCACCTCCCCATCATCTTCAATCACTCCTCCTTCTTCCACCACTTCCCCATCATCTTGGACTCCTCCTTCATCCATCAATCCACCTTCTTTCAATTCGCCAAATTGTTCTTCCGCCACTTGCCCTTCATCTGCTATGACTTCTAAGTCCAAAATTACTTCTTCCTCCTCTCTTCCTTCCTCCTTTCTTCCTTCCTCCTCTCCTTCCACATCCTCTTCTCCTTCCACATCCTCTTCTCCTTCCACATCCTCCTCCTCCTCCACATGTTGAGATGGCAGATTTTGGCCTTGTCTGGCCCTCTCTGCCTCCTCCAAATGCTGGCGACTTCTTTCCCCTGAAATAAACCAAAAAAAATGTAGACTCATCAGCACACAGATATTGGAGAGCATAAATCGCACACATTGCTTAGAAGATGCTTTCATTTAGTTACTTTTATCTTTCACCAAACCTACATTTTGGAATTACTTCTATATGGCAAGCTCTGATCCTGCCCCTTTTTAGCAAAGTGACACACATGGATGTCCCCCCTAAACTGTATTTCTGGGAGACCCTACCAAAACCCATTTTTGATTTGGGGAGACACAGGTGCTCTGCATTGCAGATGTGAAAACATCTGCTTTATTACCACTGTTTTTAGAATGAATCCTGTTTGCCTTTCCCATTCTCATATTTTTTTTTTTCTAGAACTAGCTTTTACACAATGTTTACAAACAAAGTTTTTGGCCAGTGAGCCATGTCCAGGTGTGTTGTTCCTGGAATAACCGAGCCTTTCTGATAAACTATGTGATGTTACGTTGTTTACTAAGAACACTGTTTGTAAATATGTAGTTATTTATGTCCTAAAAAATAAATGACAACATGTCTTTAAAATTACAAGCAGGCCAAGGAGGCAGATGGTGAAATATACATGGCAACACATTATTGCAGACAATCACCCCCCCCCCCCCAACCCCAATATATATTTACTTACTTTTACGCAGAATTTTAAGTATTTTCTTCATCTGATGTGGCTCCCTCAATTTTAAGTCTGACCATCGTTTCCTCAGCTGTTCCTTGGACCTGGTGATCCCAAACATCCTCTGCATTCTCCTCGCCACCTTGTCCATAATATGTGCCTTTCGGCGGTTAGGGGTCTTGTATGGCCCTAATTCACCATCATAGTCCTTCTTTCGCATGATGTAAACTAACTCCACCATTTCCTGGAACCGCATATTAGTGGCTTTATATCTTCTTTTCCTTGATCGGGACGTCCCTGCCTCTGTCCCTTCACTTGTGGCATGAGAGCATCGTGCCCGCTCGTGTGACATCGCCATCTTTCCTTTCCCACAGAGATTATGGGCGTGTAAAAGATGAATTCTTACGCCATGGGCGGAGAAGAGGGCGGCGTTTAATACATACGCGGAGTGTAGAGAATGCAAACAACGTGTTTACGTCCGTTACGCGGAGAATCTTCGAGCGCATCCAGAACATACACAGTTAACGCCATATTTCCTAAACTCATTGATTAGGGGCCTCGCAAAGGTGACGAGGGCGGGGTTTCATAAATACGCGGAGTGTTTAAAAGGTTTACGCCGTGATTACGCATCTTACGCGGTAATTAGGCGAGCGTGAGAAACGAGGAGCGAGAGACAGGAAGGTAAGGAAATTAAAAATGTGATCAGCAGAGGCCTTGAAAATGTAGACACATGGGATGGGGGTTTGGGCTGTTGGTTGCACCCTTTTTAAGCTATTCTGTCTATGGGGTACCACAATGTTATTTTGGTATCCAAATGCTTTTGGACACCTCACAAAATAGAGATGTGAACAATGCTGTACCTCATTGACAAGTTTTTGAATGGTGTATTCAGATCAGGCAAAGTATTGTTCAAGTGTTGGTTGTACAGAGGTCATTAGGAAGTGTCTTTTATGTCATCCATTGTCAGGGGCATGAGATTTACACATGAAAGAGTGCCTAGATGAAAACTGTCATTTGTAAGCATTGTTTAATTTTATATATTTAAAATATTTACTGCAATGTGAACAATGGCTCTGCATCTAGCAAATCAATGTTTGGTACAAGCAATGCGGCCGAGCTGCCAATCATTGTTTAAACAAGAGAGACTGTGTTTGGAATTAGATATAGGTAATAAATTTGAAGACACATATTAGATCAAGGTCAACGCTGATCCTTTGGAATATTTATTTTTCTGTGGTTTATGTTTTTGTAATCTAGACTCAAAAAGAAATATAATTTTGCAAAAATTACAATGGACCTCCTACAAAGCAAGGAATCTATAGAGGCCTTACTTCAAAAATACCAGGACACGCCCATCCTGTGGAATTCAAAGCACTCTTTATATTGCAATAAAGAGGTACGAGCGGCAGCACTAGAAGAGCTAGCAAATTATATGCAAACTTGGGTGCCAGGATGCACTGCCAACATGGTGAAGGATAAACTTGCCAACCTCAGAAGCACATACAGGAGAGCATACAAAGCTAATAAAAGCCAAAAATCGGGAGCAGCAGCAAGACAAGCAAAGGAACCCAAACTGTGGTATTATAAACAGATGGCTTTTTTGCGGGACGAAATGGAAGGCAGGAAAACGATGTCCAGTCTTTCTTCCAACCTTTCCTCCATGCTACCTTCCAGCGGACATTCCCCAGATGACCACAGCCCTGCAGAGTCGGAGGAAGAGGGCCTGGCTGACAGAGATGCAGATCTGCCACCCTTCGATGAGGAGGTATAGTAGTTTCCTCTATATTTATGGCGTAAATAATTCTTGGTGGATTAATGATTAGATATTGTAAAAAAAAAACCAAGCTGGGAAAAAGCAAACAAAAAGGTGTACAGACAAATAGGTGTCAGGGATGACAACTGCAGGGGTCAGAAGTAGAGTGTATTCAAGTAATAATGAACAGAAAATACTAAACGAAAAACATGAAAATGAGTGTGGTTTTATTTAGCGAAATTGTAAAAAAATTCCTTTTTTTTACACACAGGAAGAAGAGATCAGCCAGGAGGTGGCAGATCCTCAGGTGTCTGTCAGCCAGGAGGAGGCCGGGGTCAGTGGCAGCCAGGAGGAGGCCGGGGTCAGTGGCAGCCAGGAGGAGGCCGGGCCCAGTGGCAGCCAGGAGGAGGCTGGGCCCAGTGGCCTGCAGCAGGTCCACCCGGCCAGGAGAACCACCACCAGCCAGTCTTCTCCCCCCCAGGTGAGGCCATCAGGCCGAAGGAGGCAGTTGAGGCCTGTGGAGGAGGCAAGCCTCCGCATGATCCAGGAGGCAAGCGCCATCATGAGGGCCCCCCTCAACCCCACAGAGGCCTTCAGTGCCTCATTGGCCCATGATTTAAATGAAGGGGAGGAGGACCAGAGAAGACTGGCAAAGGCCCTGATGAACCAGGTCCTTTGGTGGATGCAGAGGGGCCTGCTGACCCCAGACACTGGGCTATGTGACCCGGCCCGGCTTGCGGAACACCATCCTCCTGCTGCCACATCAACCCCACCTGCAAGACCCCGTGTTCGATCCGCTGGAAGGCTGCCTGGAGGGAAGGCTGGAAAGAGGAGGAAACGTTGATTTTCTGCCTTCCATTTCCTTCCACATAAAGGACATCTTGTTTGTACTACCACAGTTTGGGTTCCTTTGTTTGTGTGCTGCTGCTTCATATTTTTGTGTTTGGCTCCTGAGGCTTGGAAGTTTATCCTTCACCATGTTGGAAATGCAAGTTTGCATATAGTTTGCTATCTATTCTAGTGCTGCCGTTCTTTTTATTTTTTGTGATGACATTTGCCTGAATAAAAGGCTTTTTGCTTTTATTTGAAAACATGTCTATTGTTTGATATACTGTGGGGATTATTAGGCAGCAAACCTTTAATAAATATACAATGGGTAATTTACAAAGGACACACTCCTTGGGGGGGGGGGGGGACATTTGGTGTGCCAACATGGTTTAATATTCTCTAATGAAACACCAAAAAAAAAAGAAAAAAAAAAAAAGAAAAAAACATGTAAAAAAAAAATAGTTTAAATGGTGACATAACTAGAAACAAAAATAAAAAATAAAAAAATGAACATTCCTTTACAAAAATGACTACTCTAAATTATGGAGGACCACCAACCAAAACACACGTCTGGCATAGAAAACATTATTAAAGGATTACATCACAAGCAAGAAATGTGACATTTCAGTATGGGACAACTCTATTGAAATTGCATCAGCAAGAAAACGGGGTTATTCTAGCAAGAGAAGAATTAAGAAAACGAGGCTTTAAAATGTGGTTTAGTGCGCCTTTTTAAGACATTGTTCTCTTGCTAGAATAAAAGGTTTCTAATGACGAATGTGCCATATCCCAAACAAACGCGAGTTTTACCTGAACGAGCGCTCCCGTCTCCTCATTTGGACTGAGCATGCGCGGGGTTTTTGTACGCTGCTTTTGTGTACAGACGACCGAACATGTCTGACGGACACGATTCCAGCAGACTGTTTTAAAGCAAGACCAGGAAACAGTTGTTCGTTGGAAAACGGTCTGGCCGACGATTGTTTGCTGGAATTCTGTCCGTTACTGCCTACACACGAACGAACATGTCCGCTGAAACTGGTCCGCGGACCAGTTTCAGCAGACATGTTTGGTCGTGAGTACGAGGCCTCAGAGGTAGTAATTAAGTAGACCGGGTTATTGTGTACATTGATTACCCCCTGGGGCTTCTGTCTCAATACACAAGTCTTTCTATCCAAGCTATTGGACCAATCCCTGTTGACAATTTCAAGTCCTCATTTGCATGGTCAAGGAGGACTTGAGTGAAGACTGCATACTTTACAATTGACCAATGGGAAAGCGGTTGTTGGGGGTGGGATGTACCAAATTCTGTATAAAAGTGTGCTGTGTACTTGAAAATAAAGAGTACTGTTTGAACTTACATACAGCCTGCCTGGTGTTTGTTCTTAATGGGTCTGAACGGCACATAGCTGTAGTTCGGACCCCGGAACCTTGGATGACTGGACCATCAGACGGTGCAATCTGCAAGCTGACTCACTGGTAGCAGAGGAGTGTCGGGAGAGCAAGAACTGGGCGAGAAAGGATCTCGTCACACCCCCACGTCGTTTTTTCGGTGTAGGGGTTCTCCTTACAATCCATACCTGGTATGTCCCTGGGGGGGAACCCATGCTGTTTTTTTATTTAAAATTTGGCGTGGAGTTTCCCCTCATGATTTTTACCAAACGCCTTGGCTAGAATTGGCGGGAATCCAAGTCAGATCCCCGTCGCTTCTATGACGCGCTCGCTGGAATGTGCTTTTCCTCTTCCAGTGAGTGCGAGATGTCGGCACCATGTCGCCAACAATCAGCGCGATGTCATCGTGCTGGAAAAACATTCTCGGTGACAGGTACAGTATTCCTAGCAAGGCAGAAACTATGCTCACTGCTATTACTAAAATATGAGTCTAACCTGAAATTTACCAAGGCTAATTACTACTCCCTAGGGAACAAAGCTGGAGTGTTCCTAGCTCACAGAGTTAAACCTCAGCATCTCAAAACCAAAATGACCTACCTTAACCACCCCATCTCAAACAACTTCTAGGCTAGAATTGGCGGGAATCCAAGTCGGATCCCCGTCGCTTCTATGTCGCGCTCACTGGAATGTGCTTTTCCTATTCCAGCGAGTGCGAGATGTCGAAACCATGTCGTCGACAATCAGCGCAATGCCGTCGTGCTGGAAACACATTCTCGGTGACAGGTACAGTATTCCTGTACAGTTAAACCTCAGCATGTCCAAACGAAAATGACCTCCCTCAACCACCCCATCTCAAACAACTTCTAAACAACCCCCAAGAGATTGCGGATGCCTTTGGTGACTACTATGCCTCTCTCTACAATCTCTATAAAGACCACTCCACCCCACAACCCACAGAAAAGACTATCAACAAATTTATAGAATCCATTGATCTGCCATCTCTGAATTCCTCTCAAAGAGATTCACTCTCTTAAACATTTTTCCAAAATGGAAATCCTCCAAGCGATAAAAGCCTTGCCCTCTCACAAATCCCCAGGTGAAGATGGCTTTAAAAATACATTTTACAAGCACTTTGCCAATATACTATCGCCACATGTGACTAGCCTCTTCGGTCATGCTGCATCCTCTGGTTCCTTGCCAAATTACTTACTACATTCAGTGCAGTACTATTTCTAAACCAGGGAAGGACCCCCTATCTACAGCCAACTATAGGCCAATATCCTTATTGAATATGGACATTTAGTTACTAGCCAAGGTGATTGCCTGCAAACTACAAGCTTTCCTCCCTTCTCTACTGTAGTGCATCTAGGCCAAGTTGGTTTTAAACCAGGGAGACAAGCACCAGATGCCACTAGAGGAGTCATTTATCTCATTTACCATACCACCCACAGTAAAATGCCTTCTCTTCTGCTCTTATTAGATGCAGAGAAGGCCTTTGACCGAGTACATTGGGGATTCCTCCAAAACATCCTCTCTAAGTTTGGCATTAATGGCTGGTTCCAGTCCGTAATCCTCTCTCTGTATTCCAACCCATCAGCTAGAGTGCTCTCAGGAGGGGCCCTGTCCACCCCTTTTACCTTAACCAACGGCACCCGGCAGGGCTGCCCCCTATCTCCACTCATCTTTGCCCTAATAATGGAGCCTTTTGCCACTAAAATCAGACATGACTCACGTATCTCAGGTATCACATGCTCTGGAATGGAACACAAACTTAGCCTTTTTGCTGATGATGTTATACTTTTAATTACCAACCCATCCCAATCACTAGCATCCATTCAGGAGGTATTACATGAATTCAGCTTAGTGTCCTATTATAAACTCAATGCCCCCAAATCACTGATCTTGCCACTCCACCTGCCCAAACCACTAATCTCCCAGCTGCAGAAAACCTTCCCATTTGTATGGGCGACCAGTCCATTCCCTATTTAGGCATCCAACTAACTGCCTCTAATAGTCAGCTATTTGACCTAAACTACAAGGCCTTCCTCCAACACCTTCCCCAACTCTTAATATGCCTCCGCCTTACTGCCATTTCCAGACTAGGTAGAATAGCTTCTTTCAAAATGCAAATTTTACTGAAGCTTCTTTACCTCTTTCGTTCTTTATTTATACCTATTTATCACTCATACCTTACAGCACTATAAAAACAAATTACTACATTTATATGGGATTCAAAACCACCACACTGTGCTAACTCCACCTCAACCAGACCTCACTACATGGGAGGTGTTAGATTACCACACATTGGTACCTACTATCATGCCACAGCTCTAGACCAAATATATTATTGGTGGAATCCCACCCCATAAAAAAATGGACTAGTCAACTCCCTCCTTCTAACCACAAGAGGTTTACCATTCCCCTCCATCGCTACAACTTTGGAATCTTGGAAACAACTCTCCTCGGCACACTTATCTTCTCTCCCTAGCCCTCTAAGGGCCCTGAACACCCAGATACTTGACCTACCAATGCATCACTGGCAGTCACATGTCATCACAGCACTATCAGACCTTATGACAGACAAGATCCTAAAACAGTTTGGCATCCTGTGCATGGAATACAAGCTCCCAGACACAGACATTTACACTTACTTGAGAATAGTCCACTTCCTTAACACCTCTAAACTCCCACCAACGACCAAGATCCCTGAACCAATATACAACTTCTTCACATGCCCATCCTACCTCAAACTAGGGATTACTTCCTTCTACAAGATCCTAAGCAAACATCAGCCATACACGCAGTTAACTTTCCCAACAAAATGAATGAAATAACCTAATGAATCATGTACACCCACTATGTGGCAGTGTGCATTTAGAGCAACCTAAAAAGCCTCCCACTGTTCTAATCACTGGGAGGCTTACTAGAAGACTATTCACCGATGGTACTTAACCCCATAAAGACTCTCAAATATTTATCCTAGTTCCTCCCCCAATTGTTGGAGAAACTGAGGCAGCATAATCTCTCTAGCCCATTCTCTCTGGTTCTGTAAATCCCTTGCATCCTTCTGGAAACAAATATTTGTTATGATATCCTCTATCACAGGACAAATTACAGCCCCCAACCCGGCCTTAGTGTTTCTACATATAGGCACAGAGAAATTTCCTCCAAATACCAGATCTATAGTGATACACCTATTGCTGGCTGCTAAGCTAAATATTACCAGATTATGGAGAACCACAGATGCCTCAACTATTTACAACAATCTCTGATCTCAACTTCCAGTGTGAGATGGACAAGTTAATAGCTAGAAAAAACATGCAAATGGAAAATGTATCTCCAAATGGCCCTCTTGGCTAGCACACCCAAAATGTACGGTACAAAAGTACATTTTGCTAATTTATTCAATGCTCTTATGATCTTTAAGCTGGTAATTTCCATCATTATCTCACCCCATCTTCCTACCTTGCTTCCAACTCCCCCCCCATCTCTTCCCTCATTCCATCTAAAATAATGTTGACTATGGCCTTGTGTTTCATCTTTAAGTAAATTTGTCTAAGATTTCCAAGCCTTAATGTACTAAGTATTGTCTCTTTAAGATGGACAAACTGTATGTTCTGTACAACCTCATTGAAGCATAAGTTTTCTTTTTCTGAATTTGTTAAAACTTAAAAAATACAATTGGAATAAAAAAAAGTTCCCTTGGGATCACTTTTACAAGTGGCAAGAGGGGTGCCCCCAGCAATTTCTTGGCTTACTTGACCCATCGGTAAAGCCTGGGAACAATCCAATGTGGCTGTTAGCTGGGCATGCAAACAAGTGAGGCCAAGATGGCCACCTTGTGTATATGGTCTTGAAGGACCAGAGCAATGTCTGACGTCACTTCTGGTTCTCGGGCCATAGTAAAAAATGTACTTTTAAAGTAAATGTTAAAAAAAAATTGGGGGGGTCTTTTTGACCCCATATCTCTCAATAAGAAGGACTTGTCATCCTCATTTCTATTATGAGGGATGTTTACATTCCTTGTAATAGGAATACAAGTAATCAAAACATTTATAATTTGAGGGACAGTGTAGACAGAAGTGAGCGCATATGAAAGTCTTGCAAGCATATGTAAATGGTGTTCAAACCACACATGTGAGGTATTGCCATGATCATTAAAATGTGAGCAATTATTCTAGCACAAGATCTCCTCTGTAGCTCTAAACAGGTAACCTGTAAATATTTTTGATAGGTCGCCTATGGAGATTTGTACCATAGTTTGTCACTAGTGCACAACTTTAAAGCATGACATGCTGGATATCTATTTACTCAGTGTAAAATCATCTTTCTCATTATACAAAAAAATTGGGTAACATTTTTATCAATTTTTTCATTAAAGTGTATTTTAAAATTGTAAAAATTGCATTTAAAAAAACAGCTGTGCAAATAATGTGTGACATGAAATGTTGCAACAATCACCATTTTATTCTATAGGGTCTCTGCGTAAAAAAATATATATAATGTATGGGGGTTCTAAGTAATTTTCTATTAAAAAATACTGATTTCAACTGATTTAAACAAACATTTCTAGAAAAGGCCTGCACCCAAAAATGGAACTTCCACTTTTTGGATTCCTCCCCACTTCCGGTGTCACATTTGGCACCTTTCAGGGGGGAGCAGATACCTGTGTAATACAGGTATTTGCTCCCATTTCCTGGCATAGATCACCGCGATGACCTACGTCATGTCCGGCTCCTACATTTTCCTCCCCTGCTGTCTTCTGGGAAACACACAGGTCCCAGATGATAGCGGGGACCAGTGAGGACGCGCATGCACAGTAGGGAACCGGGAAGTGAAGCCGCAAAGGTTAAATTTCCTGATTCCCTCACCGAGGATGGCGGCGGGGGCAGTCGAGAGCCGAGCGATTGATCGGCTTCGGCTGCCGACATCGCGGCCACCCTGGACAGGTAAGTGTCCATTTATTACGAGTCAACAGCTGCAGCTCCACCTTATGTGGTTAGTAAATCATCCTCATCTAACTCCTTAGGAATAGTGTAGTATTTTAGAATCAGTTAAGGCATATGTATGGGTAAATACCAATAACATTTCAGTATGTCTGGTATATCTCTTTAATGCATGCATATTTCCTAATGTTTTATCTTTTTAAAAAGGTAAAACTACAGAAAAAATATGTTTTGCCAGGAATACAGTTAGTTCCCTTCTTCCCATGCATACTGTCTCTGCTGCACTGGAATCCAATGCAGTGTTATCTTCCCAGCACAGTCCACAGTTTCCCTCTCCATAGATACAGAACGGTGAGTGAGCGTTGTCCTCCTGTGATGTGACATGTGTTCCTGGCAGGATCAACCGGTAAAAGAAAAGACAAAAAAGATCATAAAAAAATGCAATATAATATATTTTTGTTCTTGAGTTTAGATACATTTTACCATTAGGTTGTGCTTTGATTTTCATGCTCCATACAAAAAAAAAGTCAAAGTGAATGTACAGTATGACAAACACCTGATCAACACATGTGAAATGCATGTGTATTAACCTGCCTGGCGGTGTTCCCGAGACTGACTCGGGGTTAGATTTTCCTGCTACGATCGGTAACCCCGAGTCAGTCTCGGGCTTGCCTCGCTAGATCCACAGGCACTTTTTACTTACCTTGTCCCTGGATCCAGCGATGCCACCGCGCTGTGTGAGCGAGCGGGACCTCGCTCGATTCACATAGTGCCTCCGTGTGACGCCGATCTCCGTTCCCTGCGACGTTACGACGCACGGGGACGGAGAACGGCGCCAAATTCAAAAACGTAAACAAACACCTTACATACAGTATACTGTAATCTTATAGATTACAGTACTGTATGTAAAAAAAACACACCCCCCCTGTCCCTAGTGGTCTGTCCTGTGTCATGCATGTCATTTTATATAATAAAAACGTTTCTTTCTCCCTGCAAACTGTAGATTGTCCATAGCAACCAAAAGTGTCCCTTTATGTCAAAAATGGTTTTAGATCAGCTAAAAAACAGCGATAATAAATTATAATCACTTGCAGAATTGTGCGATAGCGATTTGTGGGGAAATTCGTCATAAAAAAAAAAAATAATGACAGCAACAATTCTGCAACTGAGCAAATTTCAGTGATTTTAATTTGATTACATTATTGAATAATTTTTATTATAATTATATTATTATTTGTTATAATTATTTATAATTATTTATTATATTATAATTTATAATTTTGTTTTTAAAAAAATGTCATACCCAGGATGCCTATTAGAATCTTGTTTGGTCAGATTTAAGTGAGTTATTTCTAAAAATTACAGACCTACAATATAAAACGCCAAATTTCCTTGCAAATAATGGTACCGCTTTCAGCATGTTTTTTCGGAAAGAATCATACCGCCAGGGAGGTTAAACAAATCTAATGTATCTCAAACTCTATAATACAATACCCCATAACATATCAGAATTGTGTAAACAATTGTAAAGCCATCTTCATCAGAGTTGAATGCACTTAATACATGATGGCCATTGCCTTTTCTAGAGAGAAAAGAGAGTGACTGCTAACTAGTCCCAGTCATAGCAGTTTTCCAGCATGCTTAGATTGGTGAAACTTCAGTTATATGTAGACAGTGTTTGTTTTCTGGATGACAGGAGCAGTATATTTTACTTTTGCCCTAAGGATGACTAGTCAATGAATTGGAATTTTGATTAACAGAGAAGTTAAACAGCTCAGAGCAATAATAAAAAAAAACATTGAAAGAAGAAGAAATAGCCAGACAAAAGGTCGTAATAGGTCACTTTGAAGATACAGAACAGTAATCTTAAAGAAGAAGTGTCAGGCTATTCAGTGGTAGATGTATGAAACAGCTTTCAAATAGGCACACTTAAGTCCTATAATTTAAAGAAACATGTAGTAAGTGCAAGATAACCCCTCAACAAGGTGAGATTACCAAAGAGATTCCTCCTTCTCTGTCACAATTTAAAAGAATGCAGCTCTGATTATTAGCACTAAGAGATCAGAGGGGTGATAGCACAAAAAAAAAAGAATATGCTACACATACAACATACTTATTTTGCACAACATTATTTCTACTAATCTTTTTCTGCAGCATTTTTCAGCTGGTGTAATCACAAAAATAAAAAATAACATAATATAACAAAGAAACAAACATTCATTTTGCTTTGTGAGCACACTGATTTTAAGCTCCAATATCGTACTCTATTACACTGGACTAACAATTTTACAGCATTTTTTATTAATGAGGAAGCTAGCCAGGGCAAGGTATTTTATTGGCAATTTTTTACAGACATTCTGTATTAGTTTATGTAGTTATTTTTAACTGGTGATTGCTCCAAGAGTCGGTTAGCAGTGACAGTAATCTTTAGTTCCAGCATGGTCTATTTGAGCAAAGACAATTTTCATTAGCAATGGTCTAATAGAAATACACTAATTATTTCACCAGTGGGTTCACAAATGCAAAGGTTTAGGGAACAGAGAATTAAACCATGGCAACTAATTTTACATTGCTTCAATGTCCAATTTCCAGAAGACATATTCAATATGAATGCTGATTGGTAAGCTGTGGTTCACTGAATGTTAAAACATAGGAATTAGAGTCAGTCTAATGCTGGGGGTCCAAGCTTTGCAATAGTTCAAAATATGTGATGCAGACATGGCTATGTTCTCCTTTTACACAAGTACATTTTCTAGTTTACACTATAACGGTCTTATCAAAGCTACCCTCACCTTACATTTCAACCAAAGCATATGGGCTACATTCACACATACATTTAAATTATTTTCAAAAATAATTTCACATACTAAATATACTGTTTGGGCCTTGGCACACTTTAGGACACCTATAACTAGAAAGATAACCACTACAGGTTTATACTAATTCACAAAAGTGTAACTGTTGTGGTATTGCAGTTCTAAAATCATTCATGGCTTTTAAATATATATTTAAACTTGCCATCACGGCATTAGGTTAGACCATATAGAAAATGCTGGGTACTGATAAACAGTACTTATTTATAGTAAGGCAAAAGACTATTTAGCAAAATGCATTAATTTACCACATAAAAAAACATCACTTATTTCCATGCAGTAACCTGAAAGTTGATATGTTACTGCAGTTTTTAGATCACTAATGTTCTTTGCACTGCCCCAATAACTATCCAGATTGGTGTTATGTTCCTGCATAAAAAGGTCTATTCTCTAGGATATAATGAGTCTTGCATGTGTTTGTGCACCTGGTAAAAAACAGATGTATTACATGTTGGATCATTTCCTAATGTCTAAATGTATTCAGTGTCTATAGTTGACTTGTCTCTCCCCCACCCAGTTATTTCTTAACTATGCATTTTAATTATCTGTTCCACACAATAACTTATCTGAGTGAAATCTAATTTGGATCTTTGATTTTTTACAATCATATTATTTATATTATTTAAAAGAAAGCTATAATGTTTTTGGATACATTTGTTAATTTTTGCTTTAGGTGCATACTATTACAACTGATTTAACAAGGGTGATTTACTAAAGAAGTTGAGAATCTTCACTGAAATTTTTTTGTGAATATTCACTTCTTATATCCAAACATGAGGAAAGCATCCACACAATTGGCTAATCAATGTGACTTCAAAGGAATTTGCTTTTCACATAATTGGATAATTGAAGTTAAAGCTAATCTCCAATTTTAGTTTCAGTTTAAATGGTTTTGTTCAGCCAGGCTTGCCCAAATGAATTATTTCCCTCCCTAATATATGCAGTTGTTGGATGTGCTGTATAAACTTTACGCAGCTGAGGCTACATACAGCATACAGCACTGTGTTCCGGGTGCAAGATGAGACCTTCCTGTCTCACACCCAGAATAAAATAGCAGTGCTCAGCCATTCACAGTCAGCTTTGCACTCTATCCGTGAATACAAAGCTTCCTCTGTTTGGCTGAGTCAGTGTGGCAGCTTCATGATCTCACAATCTCTGACTCAGTCAGAGGAAGCTTTGTATTCATTGTTAGAATAAAGCTGCCTATAAAAAGTTCAAAATAACCACTAGCAATTTAATGTATGATGTGTATATATACAGATAAGATCAACGAGTATCTATGACCTAGGTAGATAACTACTGAAACTACATAAGTCACTTTCTTAGTTTTCAAGTAAACATTTCTTATAAAAAAAATTCTGGTTATAGTGCCCTTTGCCTACACAAGACAAATGAAGTTCCCCAAAAATAGCAGCAGCTTATATACACCATCTTTTAGCTTTATCGACAATAGTAAGAGCTAACATAGTCCTGAGAACTCTCTCTTCCCACCCCATGTGATGGCATTGGTGCCTGTGTGAGTCATATGCTCTTTTATCCATGGAAACAGTGGGTATTTCTCTTCCCTTTTCAGCAGTTTTTCCCTTTATTTTTTTTTATTATTATTCACAGCCTTATTCCTGCAAGCACATCATAGACTTCTCCTCTTCTGGAAGTGTCTAGTTAATCTCTCATCCACCCCCTAACCTCTCTAAGTAATGTGTTATTTACCTGCTAAAGGAGGAATGATGGGGAATGCAATACATTTTCACTTGTGAGAGTTCTCAGTCTGCTGGGCTGCCCACATCACCTCTACGATGGTGGTGCCCAACAACAGTCTCAGGCCTTTTTGGTGTCTGAAGAAATAAGGCTTTTACAGGTCAATAACATGCAGTACATTAAATATGTTAAATGCACATACTGTATGATATTATGGAAAAATTGTTGTTGAAATTATTGAATTGTTTATAAACCCAAAATAAATGACACTTAGAGTCGGTTCACACAGGGGCAACACGACTTCCAGCATGACTGGGAGGCAACTTGGACACGGCTTGAGTATGAATCATCAGGCAACTTACAAGGCAACTTCAAGTCGCCTCCAGGACAGGAGGCTTTCCAGTGCCCAATCAAACAACAATCAGTTCTGTGGGAGGGAGGGAGAGGGAGGGGTTTGCCTGAGAAATATATGTCATCTTCTTGAAAAGTTGCTTCAGTTAAGACAGTGATCAGACTTCTGAGGCAACTTCCATTGAAATCAATGGGTACAAGTTGCCTACAAGTCGGATTGAAGTAGTACAGGAACCTTTTCTGAAGTCGGAGCGACTTCAGTAGTGTACATTAAGACGGCTCCATTTACTTCAATTGATTTTCTCAACCGCACGACTTGGGACGACTTGGGGAGACTTCAAGTCGGATCCCAGGTCGCCCATGTGTGAACCGGCTCTTATGAATGAATGAACCCTAAGCGAATGACATTTATTTAGATTAATTCTCTTTTTACTCATAAACAACTGGTATTTTTAAAAACATTTAAAATGATCCTTTGTTGCATCTCCTGCTGATTGCCTGGAGCCTTTTGCAGCCACTTTGGGTTGATTTACCAAATCAAATAGAATGTTCACTACCCTAGGGAAGTTGCACCTTGTAAGGAAATTGTCCCCAGAGAATAGTGAATAAGGTGAAGTTCTGCTGACTTCCATTATCAACCAATCATATGCAAGTGAAGTGGCTGTATTTACCCTTGCATGTGATTAGGTATCCTTTGCAAAGTGAAATTTAGCAAAATAACTTTATCTTGCAAAGTGCAACTTGCCCGGCATATTACCTTTAATTAATCAGCCCATTTGTGTCTATATGCACTCCAGTGATTGCTATATGGTATTTCATAGGGTACATTTCCTTAACCACTTGACCTCCGGAAAGGTTTTACCCCCTTCCTGACCAGGCCTTTTTTTTGATATTCAGAAATTCACTAATTTAACTGGTAATTGTGCAGTCATGCAATGCTGTACCCAAACGAAATGTATGTCCTTTTTTCACACAAATAGAGCTTTCTTTTGGTGGTATTTTTTTTTTATAGTATAGATTAAAAAAGACTGAAAAGTTTGAAAAAACAAAACAATATTTTCTACTTCTTGTTATAAAAAATATCAAATAAACTCAAATGTTGGCATAGATTTAGACCAAAATGTATTCTGTTACATGTCTTTGGTAATAAAAAAATCCCAATACGTGTATATTGATTGGTTTGCACAGAAGTTGATGTATATACTGGAATTTAAACAGCTTTTACTTTCTGACTGCATATCACATTTCTTGAGGTGCTAAAATGCCAGGGCAGTACAACCCCCCCCCCCCCCCCCCCCCCCCCCCCGCATTACCCTTTTTTGGAAAGTAGAATTTGCTGAGAGGCATGTTGACCCCATAGAATATTTAAATTTTTGTCATGTTTTTGAAAAAAAAAAACTTTCTTTATACAAAGTTCTCACTTAAATTATATATTGCTCACACATGCCATGGTTATATGTGGAATTACACCCTAAAATACATTCTGCTGCTTCTCCTGACTATGGAGATACCACTTTTTAGGAGACTAGCTACGTACGGGTGCCAAAAACCAATGACCGTCTTCAGGATTTCAAAGGGAGTAAATTGCTTATTTCACTTTGTCACTACCTATTACAGATTCAGAGGCCCTGGGATGCCAAGATATCACCCCCCCCCATGACCCCTTTTTGGAAAGTAGGTAGACAGTCCTAGCTATTTGCTGAGAGGAATGTTGAGCTCTTGGAATATTTAATATTTTGCCACAAAATTACATTTTGTTAAATTTTTTACACAAAGTTGTCAATTAAATTATATATTGCTCACACATGTCATGGGATCATAGACATGTGCGGGTGCCGAAAACCAATGACTGCATTCAGGCTTTTTAAAAGCGCACATTTCTAATTTCACTTCCTCACAATCAGGATTGGCACTATGGGCACAATGGGCTCTACTGGCCTGCATTGAAGTCTTGGTGGCTGCAGAACACTATTTGTGCTAGCCACTACATCGGCTTGGCCTGCACTTATGGGACTCGCCAAGTCATCAAGTGTTATTGCAGTTCTGATATATATAAGACCAGGATGTACTAGGCCGCTGGTGCTTGCTAGTTCACCAAAAGATAATGTGGCACTAGTACTGGCACTCTGCTGCATATGAAAATCATTATGCAATTGTACCACCTCAGCGACCTGGGCATGGGGTCGGGGGTCGGGTACTCCTGACCTTAGTGGGAACCTCTATTACATCATCTGAACTACCTGTCAGGGTGTCGTTGCTCTCTACAGGTTTGTATTTTGAGCCTAATTTCGAGAGTGAGGATTTCCCATCGCTCTCATCTGCTATGCTCAGTATCCTGTAGGCCTTTTCACTAGTGTACCTTTCGTTGGACATTTTGGCCACTAAATTTGTGACTCAAGGGTAAAAGAGCACCTGGCTGTCAGGGACTGCTTGAACTGCTCCAAAAAAATGTACCTGTTGTTAGTGCTAGCAGAGATCAGGCCTGATCTTGCTAATGCTTCAGTTTTGTGTACTGTGTATCAGAAGTGACAGTGATCCACTGACACTGCACTTCTTGGGGGGAAGGGATAAACACAGGTGCTGGTAGGTGTCGGCGCTGATCCTGCTAATGCTGCATTTTTGGGGACACTATACTATTGGGGACGCTACTATAGTCCTGATCTAATCAAAGATATTGATCCGTTCAGACATTAAACTAGTAATGGAGGTGTATAGTGTGTGTGTGTTACTGGCAGTCAAAGTGTTAACATGTGTGTGTTACAACAGTCACTTGCAGTCTCCATTAGAAGCCCACAGCGTCAGAGGGGCAGATCCACAAAGGTATTACGCCGGCGTATCTCTTGATACGCCGCGTAATTTCAAATTTTGCGCATCGTATCTTTGTTTTAAATCCTCAAAACAAGATACGACGGCATCTCGGCTAGATCCGACAGGTGTACGTCTTAGTACGCCGTCGGATCTAAGCTGCAATTTTTTGGCAGCTGCTAGGTGGCGTTTCCGTCGAATTCGGCGTTGAGTATGCAAATTAGCTAGTTACGGCGATCCACGAATGTACGACCGGCCGGCGCATTCATTTACGTTGTTTGAGTTCGGCTTTTTCCGGCGTATAGTTAAAGCTGCTGTTATGAGGCGTACTCAATGTTAAGTATGGCCATCCTTCCCGCGTAGAAATTAGAAATGTTTACGTCGTTTGCGTAAGTCGTTTGCGAATAGGGATTTGCATAGAATGACGTCACCGTCGGAAGCATTGGCTTGTTCTGGGTTAATTTCGAGCATGCCCACTGGGATACCCCCACGGACGGCGCATGCACAGTTAAAAAAAACGTTGTTTACGTCGGGTCACGACGTATTTACATAAAACACGCCCCCACTACATCCATTTGAATCCCGTGCCCTTACGCTGCCAAAGATACACTACCCCGCCAAAGATACACTACACCGCCATAACTTACGGCGCAAATTCTTTGAGGATTCGAAAAAAATAAGTAAGTTACGGCGGCGTAGTGTATCTTAGATACGCTCCGCCCGGCGGAAGATTACGCACAGGTACGTGGATCTGCCCCAGAGTGTTTAAACAGTGTTTGACAGAGTAACTTCTAAAAGACAAGACCTGGAAAGGTTGTATTTTTATAATGACAGCTTTACTTAACTCTCATAATAGACATTTTCAATGTTTTGATTTTAATAATGTTATATTTTTTTTCATACAAGAGTTTGTCATTGAGATTTGAAAAAGTTCATAACATCTTATGTAACCTTTTATTTACAACATACAGTATATATTTGTTCTGTACTAGTGTGCGGTTCTACTTCTTTTCTTCTGTGTTTTAAATAATGCTAGCTACCAGGTGCAATGAACAATTGCATATTGAAAGTTACCATAAAATTGTTAATTTACAGGATGAAAAAATGGGGAGGTACATTTTTTTAACATGAGCAAACCACTGTGGAATATCAAGAAAGGAACATGATTTTATGGTATGCATCTAATTTAAGCATGATGTTTTTTTCTGTTATTCTGTTATTAATCTCTTACAATGCAGTTGCAATCACAATTACACTTTCTCATATATCAAAGCAATGTCACACAGATGTGACCCACTCCAGTGCTTATAATGATATCACTGTGAAATCTAGTTGTTCTATCACACCCTAATATGACATAATAGTTTCTGGTATGGGTCAAATCTACAGGTTAAATGAGCTCTTCACTGTCATGATGTAACAGAAATGACTTTTCTCCCCAGCCCATGAACTTGTAGATTTTTTAGAAATATCTTGGGAGATGACAAAAGATGTTTTTGTTCCAAGTCAGTGTCTACTGTTCTGTCTTCTATGGCTATTGTGCTTCACATAAGTCTTGTCAATGTATCACGGAAATATTTCCAGACCTCTACAAAACATCTATTTAAGCCAAAAATCTGTAGACATGCTTTTTTCCAATATGAAAAGCATACATTTTTTGGATGCTTTATGCTCATGGGTCAGCAGTAAAGTCATAAAGACATTTATCTTAGTTGCACTTAACAACAGTGTTTGTATTTCAAATGAATGAAAAGAAAAACTGCATTAATGATCCCAACGAGTGTTTTCCTAAAAATTAAATAAAAAAATTAGAAGGAAAAATTTAATATTAGAAATCAATCAAATCAATCATAATCACAATCAATAATCGATCATAATATTTTGTAATTATCAAATTATTTGAAAATGTATTTGATATATGTGGAAAATATGTTTTAATCACAAAGTAATTGCAGCATAGACATAAAGTCCTTGCTTAACAATTTAATGACCAGAGGTCATTGATGATGTTCAGACCAAATTTATTGGCACCAGTATTATTATGCTAGCTCTATAGCTAATCTAAATACTTTTACATTCTTTTACAGACATATAAGGTTTGTATTCAGTATATTTGTTTAATTAATATCCTGGGCTAAAGAATGTACAAGGAAAAAATATATATTTTTAATTATCTTTATTTGAATTACTTTTCTTGGCTTCTTTTTTAAAACTGTACTTCTTCTTTACCACATTTTATATAGAACATGTTCATGGTAATTTATATTTTAACATCTATAGAGGAGAGAGTTTTGTGTTAATCATTTCACACTGTAATGCTGCGTACACACAATCGGACATTCCAACAACAAAACTGTGGATTTGTTCCAGACGGAATGTTGGCTCAAACTTGTCTTGCATACACACAGCCACACTAATGTTGTTGGAAATTCCAATGGCCAAGAACACGTACAACATGTACATCGTTGAGCCGAGAAAAATTTAGTTTGATGATTCCGAGCATGCGTCTAATTGATTTCGAGCATGCGTAGGATTATGGGGCTTCAGAATTGCATACAGACGATCAGAATTTCCGACAAGAAGTTTTGTTGTCGCCGACTCAACCAAATAATGGGTGGGGTTCCTGGAGCCAAAACTGCCATAAACACAAGGAAATGTATCCTGAGCTCAAAAAGGACAAACGTTAACAAAGGGGCTCCATATAGAAACACTCTGCAGCGTGGGTACAAAAATGTATTGGTCCAAAAATAGTTATTTCCAAAGGAACAAATGAATCAAAAACCTTCACCATACAATAGTTAAAACATTCCTGACAATGTTGTCAAGAAAGTGAATAAAAACAACCCAGGCTTTCAAGCATGCAAACAATCACACCGGAGGCTATCATAAATGACCAGTTAGGCTAATTATAGTATTAGATGACATCCAGTACCTGGACAGGCATACGAGAAAGAAGAAATTTGGTCCATAAACAGCTGGTGTGTTCATGATTGTATGAGTCCATTGCATCTGCATCTCCAAATCACTCTATACAACTTTATGCCACTCCTTTAATTACTGCCATTATTGAAGAATTACTTCTACACTGGTCCCTATCTTCGGATCCTGATCGTTTTTTGAACCTCAATTTTGCCCCATGTTTATGGACAGATTTTCGTCTTTCTCATATACCTGTCCAGGTACTGGGTGTCATCTGATGCTATAATTAGCCTCATTTACTGGTCATTTAGGCTAGCAACCTGGTGTGATCATATGCATGCTTGAGAGCCCGGCTCGTTTTTTATTCACTTTCTTAAAAACGTTGTCAAAAATGTTTTAACTATGGTATAGTCAAGGTTTTTGCTTCATGTGTTCATTTGGCGATTACTATTTTTGTACTAATACATTTTTGTACCCACGCTGCAGGGTGTTTCTATATGGAGCCCCTTTTTTTACTTTTGCTCTTTTTGAGCTCAGGTTACATTTATTTGTATTTATCATAGGTGGTGCAGTACAAAGCCAGGATATGGTGTTATTTAACACTAAAGCTCAGTAGAAATTAATTTAGGAAACCCAGGTGATAAATAACTTTAACACTTGAATTGCAGCATCATGATTACCTGAACCAGCTGCAAATACTGTGTGTAAGCAATACTGTTCATAACAGTGTGTAAGTAGGGATGAGCTTCGAGTTCGAGTCAAACTCATGTTCGACTCGACCATTGCCTGTTCGGCGAACAACAAACAATTTGGGGTGTTTGCGGCAAATTCGAAAAGCCGCGGAACACCCTTTTAAAGTCTATGGGAGAAACCTAAAGTGCTAATTTTAAAGGCTAATATGCAAGTTACAGTAGGTGAACCCGATTTTGTGTCAATCTCGCTCTCTTTCTCGGCGAGATTGAGCACCTACGAGCCCCATCGCGGGAGCCAGCGCCGAGCTGGCTTGCCGCGATGGAGACAGAGCCGTCATAGAAGCGACGGGAGATCCGACTTGGATTCCCGCCAATTCTACACGTGTGCGGCGTTTGCTATGAATCCTGAGGGGGAAGTCCCCGCCGGATTTTAAATAAAAGTCCGGCATGGGTCCCCCCTCAGGAGCATACCGGGCCCTTAGGTCTGTTATGGGTTGTAAGGAGAGCCCCCCTACGCCGAAAAAAACGGCGTAGGGGGTCCCCCTACGATCCATACCAGACCCATATCCAAAGCACGCTACCCGGCCAGCCAGGAAGGGAGTGGGGACGAGCGAGCGCCCCCCCCCCTCCTGAGCCGTACCAGGCTGCATGCCCTCAACATGGGGGGGTTTGGTGCTCTGGGGCAGGGGGGCGCACTGCGGCCCCCCCACCTCAGAGCACCCTGTACCCATGTTGATGAGGACAGGGCCCCTTCCCGACAACCCTGGCCGTTGGTTGTCGGGGTATGCGGGCGGGAGGCTTATCGGAATCTGGGAGCCCCCTTTAATAAGGGGGCCCCCTTTAATAAGGGGGCCCCCAGATACCGGCCCCCCACCCTAAGTGAATGAGTATGGGGTACATCGTACCCCTACCCATTCACCTGCAAGAAAAGTGGTAAAAACACAAATAAACCACACAGTGTATTAAAATATTTTATTAGTCTGCTCCGGAGGCCGCCCCCTGTCTTCTTTATTAGCTCTTTTACCAGGGGGGGCTTCTTCTTTGACGTCTTCGGGTGGGTGGGGGCCGCCGTCTGGTTCTCTTCCACTGCCGGGGGGGTGGCTTTTAAAAAAGCCCCCACCCCCCCGGCGGGTTTCCTCCGGCGTCTTCGGCGGGGCTCTTCTTCTTCCGCTATCCCGACGGGTCTTCTCCGCTATCCGGGGGGTCTCGCCGCTCTCCGCTGTTGACTCGTCGCACCCCGGTTCTTCGTCTCGCAGTCTGGTCCCTTCTTCCGTGCTGTACGTCTTCTTCCGTGCTGTGAGTTCTTCTTCCGCGCTGTGACGTCATGTTCTTCACTTCTCTTCTTCTCCCGATGTTGACACGCCGGTCCTCCTCGCTGAAATGACGGATGCGCGCCTTGCATCGGACCTATATAGGCCTCACAGTCCCATCATGCTCTGTACCTACCCATGTGATACCTACCACGTGGTATCACATGGGTAGGTACAGAGCATGATGGGACTGTGAGGCCTATATAGGTCCGATGCAAGGCGCGCATCCGTCATTTCAGCGAGGAGGACCGGCGTGTCAACATCGGGAGAAGAAGAGAAGTGAAGAACATGACGTCACAGCGCGGAAGAAGAACTCACAGCACGGAAGAAGACGTACATCACGGAAGAAGGGACCGGACTGCGAGACGAAGAACCGGGGTGCGACGAGTCAACAGCGGAGAGCGGCGAGACCCCCCGGATAGCGGAGAAGACCCGTCGGGATAGCGGAAGAAGAAGAGCCCCGCCGAAGACGCCGGAGGAAACCCGCCGGGGGGGTGGGGGCTTTTTTAAAAGCCACCCCCCCCCCGGCGGTGGAAGAGAACCAGACGGCGGCCCCCACCCACCCGAAGACGTCAAAGAAGAAGCCCCCCCTGGTAAAAGAGCTAATAAAGAAGACAGGGGGTGGCCTCCGGAGCAGACTAATAAAATATTTTAATACACTGTGTGGTTTATTTGTGTTTTTACCACTTTTCTTGCAGGTGAATGGGTAGGGGTACGATGTACCCCATACTCATTCACTTAGGGTGGGGGGCCGGTATCTGGGGGCCCCCTTATTAAAGGGGGCTCCCAGATTCCGATAAGCCTCCCGCCTGCATACCCCGACAACCAACGGCCAGGGTTGTCGGGAAGGGGCCCTGTCCTCATCAACATGGGGACAGGGTGCTCTGAGGTGGGGGGGCCGCAGTGCACCCCCCTGCCCCAGAGCACCCAACCCCCCCATGTTGAGGGCATGCAGCCTGGTACGGCTCAGGAGGGGGGGGGCGCTCGCTCGTCCCCACTCCCTTCCTGGCTGGCCGGGTAGCGTGCTTTGGATACGGGTCTGGTATGGATCGTAGGGGGACCCCCTACGCCGTTTTTTTCGGCGTAGGGGGGCTCTCCTTACAACCCATAACAGACCTAAGGGCCCGGTATGCTCCTGAGGGGGGACCCATGCCGGATTTTTATTTAAAATCCGGCGGGGACTTCCCCCTCAGGATTCATAGCAAACGCCGCACACGTGTAGAATTGGCGGGAATCCAAGTCGGATCTCCCGTCGCTTCTATGACGCGCTTGCTGGGATGTGCTGTCACTATTCCAGTGAGTGCAAGATGTCGGCGAGATCTCGGCACCATGTCGCCGAGTATCAGCGCGACGCTGTCGTGCTAAAAGCACAATATCCCAAACACCTACTGTATTGTCCTAGAAAGTGTTTGGGGACCTGGGTCTTAGTTTTTAAAACGTCTGTTTTTTCGGGAGCAGTGAATTTAATAATGCTCAAAGTGAAACAATAAAAGTGAAATATTCCTTTAAATTTTGAACCTGGGGGGGTGTAAAGTAAGCATGTGAAATAGCGCATGTTTCCCGTACTTAGAATTGTCATTTCTGAGTTAAAGGGGTTTTGTGAGAAAGTATTAAAAAGGGTTTATATATGGATAACTAACTAGCCGTCCAATATTGGAATTATAATGGTTAATATTTTCTTTGTCTTTAAAAAAAAATAACATGGGGGGGGCGTGGCTACCGCGCTGCTGAATGGCCGCATGAGCTCGTAGCTCCTCCGTAGGACCGGGAACAGCAACGGCCAGAGGCAACACCGACGATCGGCACACAGCACAGAGGCTTCAGGAGAGGGGTGAGACCTCCGCGATGGCCAAAAAAAAGAAGGAACCCGCCGGGATTAAGAAGCTCCCACACTTCTTCCTTCCTATGGAGCAGACGCATGCACAAGATGGCGCCGGCGGCTGCTCACCGTCCGCCTCCAGCAGCTCATCACGCTCCTCACAGAGCCCTGCATCGCTCGGAGCTACTAAGGCTTCTCAGCCCAGATCACCAGCGGCTTCTACTCCTTCCATGCAGAGCCCTGCTAAGTCCAAACCCAGGCTGTCGGCTGGCTCATCCCCCATAGAGGTAAGCCTCAGTTGTAACTCGGCTGACACAACCAGGGAATTGTCTGACACATTTAACTCCTTCCCGGCCACAGCTCAGCCTGTCTCTGAAGCAATATTAAAAGACATGCTGCTGTCTCTCCGTGCATCGTTGCAAACTGACATGCTGAAATGTGTAGCTGATTTTAAAGCTGAAGTGCATGAATTGGGAGGGAGAGTTGACAAAATAGAGAACAAGATGGGTGAATTTGCTGCTTCCCACAACTCCCTCATAGATGCACATAATGAGCAAGATGACCAGCTAGAGACCCTCAAAGCCAAAGTCGCAGACCTTGAGGACCGCTCAAGGAGGAATAATTTGAAACTTAGGGGTGTCCCTGAAACTGTCTTGAACACTCATCTTAATCAATATGCCTGGGACCTGATCCATGAGGTTTTACCAGAGATTCCGGCCTCTGAAGTGGTAATTGACCGAATACATCGCTTACCAAAACCGTCTTACCTTCCTGATGACGTTCCGAGGGACGTGATAATGAGGGTGCATTTTTACCATGTCAAAGACCAGCTTATGGCGAACTTTCGTAAAAAAACGCATATCCCTGAGCGGTTCTCTCGACTTCAAGTGTATGCGGACCTGTCGCAGTACACGCTGCAGAAAAGAAAATCACTCATACCTATTACCAAGGCTCTCAGGAACCATGACATCATTTATCGCTGGGGTTTTCCCACAAAGCTTACCATTACCTACAACAACACTACCTCTGTGATAACGTCTTTGGAAGAAGGTTTGGCTTTGCTTCGCTCATGGGACATCCTTCCCGAGCAAGAACCGCCATCTCGTCCACCTCAGTCCAAGCTGGATGATCAGGAGATGTGGCATACCGTTTCCCACAAACGCAGACAGAAAAACCGCACAACCTAATTACCTCTGGCCATTAACCCAAAATGAATAGAGATCACTTTGCCCGGTCCGCTAAGACGCTAAGACCACAATGTCCCTCCCCCTACTTTGGTGCATTTCCCCTGCACTCAGATTCCAACTGGGATCGCTCATGTTTTTACTACTTATCTGTTGTTTTTTCGCTGTTTTTTCTTTTGTTTCTGGTTTTGTTTTGAAGCATTGCTCTGACACCTGTGGAAAAGACCTGGTCGGTCGACAAATCATCACCCTGGTCGATGGCTCTCCTGCAACCCCTGCATGCCTGAATATCAACCTGCTCTTGATGGCTAAAGGTAAAGTGAGCATTCTTACCCTACTGCCCACATGGTGATTAAAATAACTTCATTCAATGTGAGGGGGCTCAATCACCCTGCAAAAAGAGCATCTCTCTGGAGGGAATCTCTTAAATTAGGGAGTGACTTGATATGTGTGCAAGAAACACATTTTCAGGAATCTGCCCTACCAACCTTGAACCATAAACAATTTCCTCACGTATTTACCGCATCAGCACCACAGAAGCGGAAAGGGGTCCTCATTGCAGTTAAAAACTCTGTGGCATTCTCCCTCCACGATTCTATCCGAGATCCTAATGGCAGATTTCTAATACTCTTGTGCGACATCAATAACAGTCCCTTTACAATTGTGAGTGCCTATGCTCCAAACACTCACCAGCTACGTTTTGCAAACAAATTATTCCGCAGACTTTCAAAGATTAGACGGGGACAACTGGTGGTTTGCGGGGACTTTAATATTACTGCTGATCCTCGCCTAGATAGCTCTTCCAAACCAAAACGCCTTCCTTTGGCACTCCAACCAACGCTCCATAAGGAGGACCTCTATGATGTCTGGAGATGCCAACATAGCGAAGAACGTGACTTCACTTTCCACTCCGTACGCCACAACTCGTACTCTCGGATCGACATGATTCTTGTGGACAAATTACTTTTGCAGGCTGTGTCTTCCTCCAGTATCCATGATATCACGTGGTCGGACCACGCGCCGGTTTCCATATCGGTTCTGGAGAAACACACACCCTCTCCTGCATATGTTTGGAGGGTTAACTCACAACTTTTCAATTCTGAACAGAATGTTATAGACATTTCTAAGCATTTGAAAGAGTATTTTCAGTTAAACTCTCATTCAGTTTCCAACCCTTCTGTTGTCTGGTGCGCTCACAAAGCCTTTATAAGAGGCATTTTCATTCAGATGTCCTCACGAATTAAGAGGCAGAGGTCGTTGCGGCTCGATAGCTTATTGAGAGATATAAGGTCCCTTGAGTCTTCTAATAAGACTAACCCCTCCCAATCTTCATGCATGGCCCTGTCTAAACTTCGAACAGACCTCCGTCTGCTGCTAATAGAACAGCATGACAAACACCTTAAAGCCCTCAAACTGGCACACTATTCCTCTGGCAATAAAGCAGGCAAATTCCTTGCTAATCGCTTCAGAGCGAAGAAGCTTCAAACAAAAATTGGGCATCTAATAGATCCAAACACGAAACAAAAACTTGTTAACCCCAAACAAATTGCTGACGCTTTTGCATCCTACTATGGTTCCCTATATAACCTAAAAGACGACCCTAACACCCCACAACCTAATATCTCTAATATTCAATCCTTTCTGGCTTCGCTACAACTCCCTACTCTTACAGCTGCCCAGCTAGAAGCGCTTAACGCACCTATAACCCCCCAAGAGATCACCAAAGCGATTCACACTTTGCCGGTTGGTAAGTCGCCTGGGCCTGATGGCCTATCGAATGATTATTACAAGCGCTTTCAAGACATTATCACCCCGAGTCTCTCCTCGGTGTTCGCAGCTGCAATGGCCTCAGCCTCCTTGCCAGTAGAGATGTTACAGGCTTATATAGTCACCATACCGAAACCAGGTAAGGACCCTACCCAACCAGCTAATTATAGGCCGATATCGTTACTAAACACGGATCTCAAATTATATGCGAAAATTATTGCCCGTAGATTGACTCCCATTCTCCCAACTCTTATCAAACCGGATCAAACGGGTTTCGTTACTGGACGCCAGGCGTCTGACGCAACCAGGAGAGTGTTGGGCCTAATTCATCATGCCGGAGCGAGTCGGGTGCCTTCTCTGCTGCTATCCCTGGATGCGGAGAAGGCATTCGACCGTATCCATTGGCAATATATGACCCACACTCTCCAGAAATTTGGATTCACGGGACCAATCTTATCCGCTATACTAGCACTGTACACTACACCTTCTGCGAAGGTATATACCTCCAACATCCTGTCTCGCTCCTTTACAATTTCGAATGGAACCAGACAGGGCTGTCCTCTATCCCCATCCATATTTAATTTATTGATCGAGCCCCTAGCAGAAGCAATTAGAATGTCCCCAATGATCACTGGCTTCGAGTTTCAAAATAGCTCCCATGTTATCAATCTATTTGCAGATGATATAATCATTTTTTTAACAAATCCCAATACCTCCTTAGCAGCAGCCCATGATGTCATCACGACTTTTAGTGCCTTGTCCTACTACAAAGTCAACTACACGAAATCCTTGGTACTAGATTTAGGAGTAGACCCTGCCCTTCGGAAAAAACTGCAAGCATCCTTTTCTTATACGTGGAGCACCTCTGGGATTCCTTACCTGGGTATACGTTTGGTTTCAGATGTCACAAAATTAGCGGACATCAATTACCCCCCTCTTATTGAAAAATTAACCAGGGATGCACAAAAAATGTCTAAATGTGAACTCTCCTGGACGGGCCGTTTAGCCACTTTTAAAATGTTTATGTTACCCCAAATTCTATACCTTTTTAGAACACTTCCCATGCCTATTAAAAAAACACACCTGGTCGCGCTTAATAAAATCTTGAAAAACTTTGTCTGGCAGAAAATGAAACCAAGATGTTCACATGCCCAACTGCTAAAACATAGGTATGCTGGAGGCATGGGAATGGTAGATCTGCGTGATTATTGGGTAGCTACTCACCTAACCCAGCTCAAAAATTGGTTTTCAATTACGTCAGACAAACTTTGGATAGATGTTGAAAGACAATGTAGTTCTACTCCCTCACTTAAGCATATGCTACTAGCTGATGCTTGGAAGCCGAGAACACTAAACCAATTACCTCCCTCTACTCAGGCCTCCTTAGAGGCGTGGAGAATACTTTGCTCCATAAAACCCCCTCAAGATCAGGGAGTATCTGTACCTACTCCAATTAGGGTAGTGGAGCTCATAATCCCTAATGTATCTTTACAATCCTGGGAAAGGAACGGTATCTCAACCCTCCAACAATTATTAAATAATAATATTCTCAAGTCCTTTGTTCAGATCCAGTCTGAATTCCACATTCCTGCTACAGACTATTACCTATACCTCCAACTATCTCATCTCCTCAATTCCCTTCCCCCCCCTGAAATAACTTTATATAAACAGAGTTGGCGCTTCTTTACAGATGCTCCTCCCTCAATCAAAGGGACTTCCCTATTCTACAACATGCTACAGAGCAAACTTAATTTCCATAAATCCACCCCTTACCAAAAATGGGAAACAGACCTGGGGGAATCTTTTACCACCTATCAATGGCAGTCAGCTTTTAAGGCCATCTACCAAGCTTCCAGATGTGCTAACCATTGGGAACTAGCCCACAAAATTGCCCTGAGATGGTACCTCACTCCGTACAGACTGTCTAAATTTATAGCTTCATATTCCCCGTTGTGTTGGAGGGGCTGTGGGGGGGTGGGCCAGCTCATGCACATTTTTTGGTCATGTAAACACCTCACCAGCTTCTGGAACAAGGTGTTCTGTACAATTTCTGAAATTACGGGAATTATTACTCAACCTTCTCCCGCCTTAGCAATTCTCAATGTAGGTATAGATCTCTATCCCCCAGATTGCCGAAAAATTGTCACCCACATCCTATTAGCTGCTAGGCTGTTAATCGCCAGGAAATGGAAATCCAACTTATCTCCCAACGTGTCAGAGCTGGTTGATATAGTGAAACAAAACTTTGCTTATGAGAACTTACTGGCGTATAAACACGGCTCTAGGCAAGTTTTTGACCGTCATTGGCAGTTGTGGACCCTTTGGGTCAAAAACCGGTAAAAGTTAATTGACTGATTTTGCTGTTTTCAGGCCCGACCTCTCTCTCTCTTTCTACCTCTTTCTACCTCTTTCTCCTCTTTTCCCTGACCGACCCACAGCTCGCACTTTGCATGCTAGATGCTTGTCGTACCAAGTCTGTTGTTTAGGTGTTATTTGGATTTTGACAAGGTACGTTTTTGTTTTTGTTTTTGTTTTGTTCCTTTTTGTTTTGTTCCTTTTCCCTACCCTTCTCTTTTCTCCCTACCTTTCTCTATGTACACAGTCTAGATGATTCACTAAATTGTTGTTGACTGTGTCCGTAGCAGCATGTACCATGCTCATGTCATATTGTGTTTTCTAATGATTGCCTCTATGCTCAATTATTGAGATTATATGCAATGTACACCGATTTTTGATGCTTTGATACATGTTCTGTATTTTTCTAATCTTTAATAAAAAAGAATTAAACAAAAAAAAAAAATAACATATATATAAATAAAGAACTAAAAGAAAAACACAAATGATGCGAAACCGTAGCAGAGACCATATAAGCAATTAATCCATGAGCAAATCTCTTGGTGGAGTCTGAAGTGGTAAAGAAAAAAAAAATTGAATTTTTCTGCTGCTTGTGTATATAAAGCAAACTAATTGTAAAAGATACAAATCAACATATAACAAACACATATATATATATATATATATATATATATATATATATATATATATATATATATATATATATATATATATATATTTGCATTTTACACGTCTTCCATGGCAGTACCCACCTTTCAATTTATACATTATACATTTCTTTGTTTATTAGCCATAAAGTGGACAGAATTTACCAAATGGAGCACACACACTTGAAACTGTAATGTGATTTGCCACTAAGTTCTGGTTTGTCAAATTGCAGACAAGATTCACCACACCCTACACAAATTGAACTTGGGCAGATTTGCTCATCCAGCTCAAGCACTACACTGTGTTTATTTCAACAAAAGGTCATTGCAAATCACATAAAGTATTAACAATAAGCTTTACTAAGATCAGGAAATCCGCAAACCTTTCAAACCCCATTGAAGTCTGCAGGAGCTGAATCTTATTTGTTCTTGCCTTTTTTCAAGGTCAGTTTGTACGTTTTTGTTCAAAAGGGTATAAGAAGCTAGGCACTACTTTGGAAGACATATGCCAATGCAAAAAAAATAAATGCAGTTCAATGGTGGGAAGTGGGTATTTTAATGCGGTTTCAAGGGCAAAATTCAAAATATGCAAATTGTTTAAATAACATGCTTAATCCTCCGTTTGAAATCTGTTCAATAAACTTCTGAAAAAGTGATAATTATAGAAAAAAAAAATTATAATTTATTTAAAATAATTCTGTTTGCAAAAATGGCATGGGTTTCCCCTCAAAATTCATACAGGTCCTTTTCCACTATGAGCAGATATAAAAGACATAATTTAAAAGATAAGTGCATATTTTTTACTCTGCAAACCCTCCCCATTCTGAAACCTGTCATACAGGTGCAGTGAGCCCTAATAGACTTATATAGGGCTGTTATGATACTACAGACACTTGGAAGAAGCCCATAGAGGCCAGATTCACATATGTGCTGCTGCGGTTCCCAGCCATGGGACCACTGCTTTTCTGGTCACCAGTTCAGGTGTGATTCTGGTCCCAATTTTTGCTTGAATTTTCCCCTGAACCAGACACAGAAACACACAGGACCCTTTTGGAATTTTCACCGCGACCGCCCCAGACATGTGTGAACTGGCTCCATTGAGAGCCGTTACACTAGCATGTCACGTATATTGGGCCCAATTCACACATATGTGAACCCAACGTAGTACATGCGTGTTTTTTGGTGCCTTAACACGCATCCACATGGGGAAGAATGCACATCTATGCACATCCATTGTCGCTGAGAAACAGTGTGAACCTATCCTGAGAACACACTGTCCGTTAAGAGGTATATTACAATTTCATCTGAATTTGAATAATGACTGCTGTAATTACCTGTACTTAAACTAGGACATATAGGGGAGTGTACCAGAAGACAGTCATGTGTATTTCAGTGCATTTCTGCTAACAAAGAAGATGCTGAAAGGAGCAGAAAACAGAGTGAGCAGATAGAGAGAAAGGATCACTGCTCAAGGATACTAATTAGGAATCTCCTCACCAAATCCGAAGCCATGGGTGCTGGCAATGCATAGGATAATGCAAAAAGAGGGAAGGATATCTGGACAGCCGCACTCCAAAACGTGTTTCTTTTATTGTAAAGTGAAAGACACAGGATAAATGTCACAGCAAATGGGGTACAAGCTGACGCGTTTCACACTAAACTTTAGTGCTTAATCATGATTACAATGAAAGAAACAAGTTTTGGAGTGCGGCTGTCCAGAAATCCTTCCTTCTTTTTACAGAGTGAGCAGAGTTATGACAGTGCCAGTGTTGCTCCTTTATTTACCAGTCACAGGTCAGGCAGGTAAGGGGAAGGTAAGGTCATCAACCTAGCTCTCCTTTTTGGTAAGGAAATTCTGTACTGAACAAGAAAGTTGAGATTTCTGTATGATATGTAAAAGGGTTTATTCCGTTTTTCAACAGGGTACCATTTAAATTGTGTATAATAATAATAATAATAATAATAATAATAATAATAATAATAATAATTTCTTTTAGTTATACCTGTGTAGGGAAGTGTTCTTTTGTACACTGTATGTGAGGTTGTTCACATTCATGCCTGGTAACTACCATAGAGTTCTTGTTACAAACAAATTCTTCCTGTTAAGACGTTGTTTCCTGTCCCTGCTCAAGGCTATATATATGGATGTCTTACAGAGAGTGAAGGAGAGTGTGGCCAGCCACATGCTGTGCAATAGGAAAAAAGGGGAGAATATGGGAATCCCACCTAATAAAGAATAGTGCAGTACTCACAGATATTATCGGGGGGTGCAATCAAAAAGTACAATATAACAAAAATAAAAAATAAAAAAGAGACAGACTGCTGCACACCCTAAAGAGTTAACTACAAGTTTATTGAAAAAATATATCAAAAAGAACACACATGTATCAGGCATAAAAAATGGGTCCCCTAAAAATAGGTGGACCTACCCAGATAATTCCCTAATGGACACCCCCCCCCCTAAATTCTAAGGATCGCCTTAGTATATAAGGCGGGACTCAACTATAAATGTGCTGTGCAAGCCAGAGGTGCTGGAGGCTGATTTTGTGTTATATCCATCCAGGCTAAAATAAGACACTAGGCAAGTGTTACTGCGCTATCAATTAGCGGCTTCTCTGATTCACTGAAACTTTCTATTTGCATACTGCAGTATACTTGGGCAATTGTCAAATGTATGAGAGCAAAGCTCATTTGATTATAACCAAGTTGCTGGTTGGTGTTGAAGTATATATCTGCCACTTCATTATTTAATGCAACAGTGTCCCTTTTTGGTCTGGTGGGTTCCTAGCTAGTATTAGCCTAGGAAATGGTAAACAGCTCAGGTTAGCGACAGGATAGGCTCCACTTAGATAGGTAGTGGCCTGGTAACATTGATAGCCTATAGTCAAGTTAGGGGTCAATGGATAGGCTAGATAGGCCTGATTTGCCCTGCAGGTGGCACATTCCAAACTTCTTTCTATTGATGTGTTTGCCTGTACAAGCGTCCCCGGGAAGCCACCGCTCCACAGAGGTATTGTGGTAAAGGCCTTTAGAGCCCTTTTACACTGGAAAGGCCTATAGCGGAGCTTTAAAATAGCGGTAAAACACTGCTATTTTACCGCGATTTTACAGCTTTTTCAATTCATTTCAATGAAGAGGGCGTTTTTGGAGCATTTTATGAGCATTTTAATAGCGCTATTTTTACCGCAAAAACGCAGCAAAAATGCACCAGTGTGAAAGGGCTCTTAGTCATATATCCAGGTATATAGAAACATATATACACTGTTCTTCCCAGACATATGAACTTTCTTCCTGTTATTGCTTTGGTTGTATGCAGTGCCATCACTGTATCCTATATAAAGTTACACTAATCACCTGCTGGTATGTCTGCATATCTTTACTCTTAGAAATCTATGCTGGGTGTATTAGTACTACTGCTGTCAGTTATTTTGGGTGAGTTAATAGTTATTGTCTTAGAAAGTGAATCATCTCTACATACGCTGGAGCCCCTTTCTAGGTGGAGGAACTGCCAATTATATATTCATAGGCTAATCTTCCTTTAGTAAAGGCTCTGCCTCATTTGGTTACCTTCAGGTTAGTGCCTTAGCCTGTGTGGAGAGGGCAACTTTATATGACCCCCTCTATAACAGGGCTACACCTATAAAAGTTTAATTTGCATATTGACAACTCATAGTAATTTTAAACAAAGACAAACTAAAGAAAAAGGCAGAATTAGATGAGGAAGACTAAGAACTGCCTAATTATGGGTCTTGCCCAGTGTGTAAATAAGAGCAGTCAAGAAAACAGGTGGATTATAGCAATTAAAACTGCTTATCTTACTGCCAAAACTAGTTAAAGCATGTACCACAACCCTGGGTATAATTAGGCTCAATGCACAGGGGATTATCCATTCTGCTTTACGTAGGTTATATTGTATTTGACATACTTGTGTCTCATTGCTGGTAGCTAAAATATTCTCAGGAGATAAGAGCAAGATCTATGCTATACTTCTACCTTTATGTCATAATAAGCATCTGTACAGGAGAGCCAGATGATTCACAGTCAGCCTTTATCAGGCGAAATGATTATGCTCAGTTAAGAGAATAAAACAAGGTTAGGTCACTAATAAGAGGCTATTTATAAAAAAAGGTTTGCAAATTTGCCTGTCCAATGCAATTTCCATGCACCTTTACTGCAATTAGATATGTGCATTCCCGTTCGTACGAATGTTATTTTCATACGAAAATGTTCATTTTCGTACCCGCAGAATAATGTGTACATACGAAAAAATTTAAGCACCAAAATACGAAAACGACGGGATTACGAATGAGTCACATAACGAACAACCGCAAATACGAACGAACGATCCGACGAAAATACGACAAAACGAAAACGGCAAAAGAACGAATATGACATCTATAACAAAAGACTTGCATTCTTTATTTTGTTTGAATCCTTGTTCTGTTCGTATTTTGATTTTCAGTCGTATGTTCATATGACATCTAACAAAAGATTTTCATTCTGTATTTTGTTTGATTCCTTTTTCTGTTTGTATGTTCATATGACATCTTATAACAAAAGATTTGTATTCTGTATTCTGAATTCCTTCTTTATGTTCGTAATTTGGTTTCAAAATACAGAATGCAAATCTTTTGTTATAAGATGTAATTTTCGTTTTTTTGAATGGACAGTGAGTGTAGTTAGTTAGTGAAGCAGCTTCTCTTTTGTGCTGAGTACAGTAGAGCCAAATAAACTTTTCTGTGGATTTTCGTCTGAAGGGAGAGATCAGTTGGCTAGACTTTTGAACCTGGAACCCAAAAATGGTTTTCTGATGGAGTTTAAAAACGAACGAACGTTCGGTAAAACGATCGTTTTTATGTTTGTTGTTAAAAAAGTCTGACCAAGTGTATGGGGCTTAACAATAGTTAATATGGATGAACCGCGTGTTGAAAGTGCCGCGAATCCCGCAATATATTTACGAAAGTACAAAATGATGAAAATTCACGAAAATTATTGTCTAACAAGTAACGAACATGAATTAAACAGAATAACGAACCATCCCGCATGTACGAAAATAAAACGGTAACCAAAATACGAAGCGATCGGAATACAAAAAAATCGCGTTGTACGAAAAACGAACGGGAACGAACCTACAGAACGATACGAAACAGAACAAAAAAAAAACGAAAAAAAATTCTGTGCACATGTCTAACTGCAATATCTTTTATATAATTGTTTACTTATAGTAATGGCCTATTTCTATTTTAATTTGGGATATATTTAACCACTTAAGCCCCGGACCATTTCACTGGCCAAAGACCAGAGCCCTTTTTGCGATTCGTCACTGCGTCACTTTAACTGACAATTGCGCCGTCGTATGACGTGGGTCCCAAACAAAATTGATGTCCTTTTTTTCCCACAAACAGAGTTTTCTTTTGGTTGTATTTGATCACCTCTGCGGCTTTTATTTTTTGCGCTATAAACAAAAATAGAGTGACAATTTTGAAAAAAAAATCAATATTTTTTACTTTTTGCTATAATAAATATCCCCAAAAAATCTATAAAAAAACAACTCTTTCCACAGTTTAGGTCAATACATATTCTTCTACAAATTTTTGGTAAAAAAAAAATCGCAAATAAGCGTTTATTGATTGGTTTGTGCAAAAGTTATAACATCTACAAAATTGGGGTAGTTTTATGGCATTTTTATAATTTTTTTAATAGTAATGGCGGTGATCTGCGATTTTTATTGTGACTGCGACTTTATGGCGGACACATCGTACACGTTTGACAATTTTTTGGGACCATTGTCATTTTTACAGCGATCAGTGCTATAAAAATGCCCTGATTACTGTGAAAATGACACTGACAGTGGAGGAGTTAACCACTCTGTGGCGCTGAAGGGGTTAAGTGTGTCCTAGGTAGTGCTTCTAACTGTAGGGGGGATGGGCTGTGTGTGACATGACACCGATTACAGGAATCTGTGATCAGTGTCCTGTCACTAGGAAGACCGGGGGGAAATGCTTGTTTACATCAGCATTTCCCCGTTCTTCCTCACCGTGAGACAATTGTGGGTATCCCCACAGACATTGTGTCTGCGGGACCCATGGCCGGATTCATGAAGATCGTGGTGGGCGCATGTGCGCGCCCACAATGACGCTTCTTAAAGGGGATGTATATATACAGTACGTCAATCTGCCTGCCCGTGCCATTCTGCCGATGTATATCATCGTGCGATGGTCGGCAAGCGGTTAACAAACACTAAAATGGCTACATCTACAGGCATCCGCGATTTAAGACTAACATATCTTTAAGACTTTAGATTTAAGACTTTACATATCATGTAAAGAAGAAATCACAATACATACCTTTTTTGAAGCCACTTCAGTCTGGTCTCCAGCGGCAGAAGCTTTGCAGAGGAGACAGCCAACAACGGCTGTGAAATGAATAGGAAGTGACATCACCCATAGAGTTACTATGGTGCTTCCGATGTCGTCTGCCTTCTCATCAGTCTGCACCCTCCTCTACAGGGAAGCCTCCGCTGACAGCGTGGGACCGGACAGGAGCAACTTCAAAAAAGGTATGTATAGCAATTTTTTCTTTACAGGGCTAGATAGGTTAGTCTTAGATTGTGGATACCTGTGGATGTAGAAATTTTAGTGTTAGGGTGGACGTCCCCTTTAAATCGAGTGAAATTCCTTGTGAAAGCTGTATAGTACTTAAAACAAAAAAATATATATTTTCAAAGAAAGGGACACTATTTTTTACTTTAACCATGGCCTACATATGGTCTATTTTAATCTAACCAAACCAGATGTAGCTTATTTTCACTGGAGGGAAAGGGAAGAAGGAATTCTCTGGGCTGCTTAATGTATTTTTTGCCAAATTTACTCCTTTTGACACCTACCATATATACTCGAGTATAAGCCGACCCGAATATAAGCCGAGGCACCTAATTTTACCACAAAAAACTGGGAAAACATATTGACTTAAATATAAGCCTAGGGTGGGAAAATGCAGCAGCTACTGGGTAAACAGCAGCCTCACTGTGCCCATTTTCAGTCTAATTGTGCCCATTTGCAGTCTCACTGTGCCCAGTTGCAGTCTCTCACTGTGCCCATATGCAGTCTCTCACTGTGCCCATATGCAGTCTCTCACTGTGCCCTATGCAGTCGTACCTTTCATTAGTAAAACGGCGTGTGTCTGATGCTGTGTAATCCATATGCAGCTTTACCTTTCATCAGTAAAACAGCGTTTGTCTGCCGCTGTGTAATCCATATGCAGTTGTACCTTTCATTAGCAAAACAGCGTGTGTCTGCCGCTGTATAATCCAGTCTGTTCGGCCGTCCATTTTAAGAAAGCCTTCTCCTCGTCCGTCCGTGATAGAGGAACACTGATATGATGCTGGGAAACTGTATCAGTGTTCCGCCTATCACAGACGAGGAGGAGGCCCAACAGACTGGATTACACAGCGGCAGACACACACTGTTTTACTAATGAAAGGTATGGCTACATATGGATTACAAAGCGGGAGACACATGCTGTTTTACTGCTGACTCGAGTATAAGCCAAGGGGGTAGTTTTTCAGCCTAAAAAATAGGCTGAAAAACTTGGCTTATACTCGAGTATATACAGTATTTTTTTCACAGCCCAGCCCTGTCTGATATTGGCCCGTTTTATCCTGCTGCAATTAAGTAATAGTTACAGGTACTATCTCTTCTCCTAGCCTGTAACTCAGCAGTAAAGAGGGAAGTGGCACCCTGATGGGCTTATCTTACTGTCACTCTGCTCGCTCCTCCTCTTATCCTCCTAGTAAAGCTCTATTTGTAGGAACAAAATGATAACAATTTTGTTTGGGTACAGTGTAGCACGACTGCGCAATTGTCATTCAAAGTGCAACAGCGCTGAAAGCTGAAAATTTGTCTGGGCGGGAAGGTGTATAAGTGCCCTGTATGGAAGTGGTTAACATGTCCTTTGTAAGAGCACCGATGTGACATGTTCATTTTTTGGTGTTTGTGGTTATTGCTTCATTAATATGCAAATTTAGCCTATATTTCCTGTCTCTAAACATTTCTGCTCATAATTTTTCCTAGTATATTTCCCTTATTTTACAAAAGACATAAATATGTAAGCAGGTTTAGGTGGTCATAAGGTGCTGTCCCTGCTGGGAGGGTTGGGCTTAATGTTTTGCCCTCTCTCCTGATTGTTTTGGCAGGTTTCTGTCTGAGTTTGGCCCACTTGCCCTGTACGATAAAAATTGGCACAGTGGTCCAGTTCATGAGAGTTCCCCCAAAGGATTCCAGGGAGCCATCATTGTTCCCGTAAGAGAAACTTAGTGAGCATGGTTCAGCCTTGAGTGTGAGACCCACAGGGGATGGAGACAGCCTGCAACAGAAACTTTTCTGGAGTTCGCCCTCAAGGTACCAATGCTGGAGTATGCCTGTAAAGGACTATGGACACTGGAATGCACGTATGCCTGTGCAGCACAGAAGCCTGCAGCCATAGATAGGGAGATCGTTTTATTTTTTTCCTGTTATGCTGCGTACACACAATCGGAATTTCCGACAAGAAAAGTTTGATGTGAGCTTTTGGTCGAAAATTTCGACCGTGTGTAGGCCCCTTCTGACATTTTCTGTTGGAATTTCCGTCAGCAAAAATTTGAGAGCTGGTCCTCAATTTTTTCCGACGGGAAAAGTTCTTGTCGGAAATTCCGATCATCTGTATGCAATTTCGATGCACAAAAATGGGAGAGAAGGAATCTGTCCATCTCCGCTCTGCAGAGTGAGTGGAGATGGACTTGTCATCCGCCTGCTCACTGGGAAAAAATCAGATCGATCCACCGATGAGCAAAGCAGAGTCTGCCAAGTGTGAAAGGACCCTTAGGTTGCTTGCAGCCTTTTCATAGGTGTACATGAGCGATGAACTCTCTGCTGCTGAAAGATTTGTTTGTTGGCAGTTACCTTGCAGCATTGAAATGAGAGCTACTAATGAGATGGATAACAAGTAGTTAAATTGCTCATTAACACTTGTTTTTCCACAGAACCTTTCAAGCTATAGTACCATTCATTACTGTGTGTGGCTGCAGCTCGGGGTGTTTAACAAAACATAACATGCAGCATTTTTAACACATGCTATGTAGGCCCATTAAATAAATAATAGACTCATAAGAACACTCAAAACATGTTCTTGTTAATATTTAGTGCATTTGCACTAAAAAAATCACTAATCTTGGAAAATACTATTCAATCTACTGTGTTTATGTTTGTTTTTAGATGTGTTATTTGTAAAAATATTATATATTTTATATAACCTGTTAAGTTTTCAGCCAATATCTGGAAAATTGCCTCCAACAAAATCCTATAAATGTGAATCATAGATATCAACTAGTTATAACACATAATACAAGTTTTCACCATCCCCAAGTCTTAAATAGAAAGGTATCACCACATGTTGAAATGTAGTTTGTAACCTTCTTTGCAGCTACAACTTTCTCAAAAATATACCTATAGTGCATCCTGCATTTTATACAGTGGTGACCGGTGCCCCATTGGTCCGGGGGGGGGGCTTCAAACAAACCCTAGACATCTACCTCCCCAGTTGCTCCAGCCCACCACCCCACACCAACCTCCCGGTCGCCAGCCTGCTCGCCCGCCAATCGTTCCGCACTTACCCCACCCAGGTCGCAGCTTCAGCGTCCCCCCTCCATCTCCTCTGTGTCCTGGTAGTCGCTGCTTCTCCTCCCAGGCAGGGATGGACTGGCCATAGGGACTACAGGGAGTTTCCCGGTGGGCCGATGGCTCAGTGGGCCGTTTTTTAAAACAGAGATGCTGCTTGGAGATTTTTTTTAACGCCCTGGCAGCGCCCCAGTGTGAAAGCACTCAGGCTTTCACACTGGGACTGCAGCGGAAGCGTTTTTCAGTCGCTTTACAGGCGCCCAAAAGCGCCTAAAAAACGCCTCAGTGTAAAAAGGGGTCCTAAACTCACCCCCTCTCTTTTACACTCACTCTCTTTTTCTTACACTCACCCCCTTTCCCTCAACCCTCCCTCTCTCTCTCATTCCCCTCTCTCTCACCCTCTCATAATATACAATAATGGATGTAGGGGCCTTTTGGTGGGCATGATTTTTCGGGGGGGGTGGGGGCAGCATTTTATTGAATTAAAGTGGGCCGGTCTGGATGAAGTCCAGGGCCAAATTTTTGTCCCAGTCCAGCCCTGCTCCCAGGTCTTCAGACTCCTAACCAATGGGGTCTTAGGACCCGCTTTCTGATTGTCCGAGAGGAGAAACAAGAAGACATTAGCGAATATTAATTTGTTAATGTCACACAGTCAATTAGAGCCTCAGGCTCTAATCATGTGCGTAAAAAACAAACAAACATTGAAATCTATGCGTCTGGTGCCCTGAATGTAGATTAGGGGCCAGGCACATGGATTATGGATCGTCTGCCATTGGTTTTATGGCTCTTTTAAAAAATGTGTGCTGTGATTATTAGCCAGCAGTATGTTACAGAGTTCTTTTTACACATCAAAACGAGCTCTGTGATTTGAAAGGATGCCAGTTGCATGGCTTTGACAAGTCAAATGACTAGGCCCTCCTGACAACTTTTTTTTTACTCTTTTGGTATTAATACTATTACATAAATGGTTTTAAGGGGAACTCCGCACCAAAAAAAGGCATGGGGGTCACCCCAAAATCTTTACCAGGCCCCCCCAAAGTGCCTTGTCCCCATGTTAATGGGGACAAGGGCCTCATTCCCCCAACCCTTGCCCAGTGGTTGTGGGGATCTGCAGGTGGGGGCTTATCAGAATCTGGCCCCCAGATCCCACCCCCCTTAAGTAAATGGTTATCGGCTACATTGCACCCCTACCCATTCACCAAAAAAGTATAAAAAAAAGTAAAAACATCAGGAGACAGTTTTTGACAATTCATTTATTTAAAAATAAAAGTGTTGTCCATCCATCTTCAATCACGATGCAGAAAAAGAAAAGCTCAACCTTGATGAGAGGCTGTCTTTTCACGGTGACAGCTGTTATATTGGCAAGGGCGGTGCCATCTAGTGAAGTAACTGGCTGACCCTGCCCCTTCTGACATCAAGTGATGTTAGAAGGGGGCAGGGTCAGCCGGTTAAGTCACCGGATGGCCCCCAGCCCTATATAACCAATGTTACAGCGAAAAGACAGCAGTCAGTGGGATGCCTCCCATCAAAGCAGAGCTTTAATTTTTTCAATTTTTCAGGTCCGTCACCGCCGTGATTGAAGATGGATGAACAAAGAGGGACACTTTTTTTTAAATAAAGGAAACTTCATTAAAAACTGTCTCCTGTCGTTTTTACCTTTTTGACACTTTTTTGGTGAATGGGTAGGGCAACAATGTATGTGATACCCATTCACATAGGGGGAGGGGTGGTTGTTAAAGGGGACTTCCAGATTCCGATAAGCCCTCTGACGGCAGACCCCACAACCACTGGGCAAGGGTTGTAGGGATGAGGCACTTGTCCCTATCAACATGGAGACAAGGTACTTTGGGGGGCAATTTTAAATGATATTTTTTTCTTTACAAATGCAATGTTGCTGCGGTACTGTTATAAATATGGGAATGATGCGCTACTTTACAGGCTGACTACAGGAACCCCAAGTCATGATATTTAATGGAATATTTAATTTTTATTGTTTCACATTAGGCATTAATAAAATCACTGCTCCTGAAAAAAATTGTTTTGCATTGATACATGTCCCCCCATACACATTTTATGGCAATAACTTGCATATAAGCCTTTAAAATGAACACTTGATTTTTTACATTCATGTCCTATAGACTTTAACGGTGTTCGCACACATTTTTTGTCTGTTCATATGTTCTGATGCGAAGCGAGCCAGGGAGGTTCGGCTCATTCCTTTTTGTACGACAGAATACAATGTCAGAAGTGACGTAATGTGTTGAATAGTTTTTTTCATACGAAAACCGCACTAATGAAACGAAAATCGGACGTTGTGCTCACATCCGACAAAAATTTTAGTCTGCACATCCAGCTTTTGTCTGATGAAAAAGTGAAATCTGCCGTCGAAAGCACCATACTAATGATCCAAAAATCGGTAGACAGCTCATCGTACAAATCTTTCCATCCAATTTTCATATCGGATGGAAAGCTATGACTAAGCACCATGTTTGGTGTGAAAGATGTCAGCAGCAGTGCAGTTAGTCTGTACCGATTTTTGATGTCTTGATTTTACATTTTTCTAATAAAGGTGAATATTTGGAGTGCGGCTATCCAGTCATTTCTTTTTCAATCATTCCTGTTGCAAACATAGCCAGCACCCTTTTTTATTGCGGAGACAGCTGAGTGCAGGCAAGGTAAATACCTTTGAGCAGTGAACTCCCACATTGTACGGGCCTTTAGTTAGTGACTGAACCCAAAGAAGTATGTAGACAATATAGTCTGGAAAGTTTTATCTCCCATGTTGCATGTTTGTTCCAGGCCAGCAAGTTACTAAGTAATTAAGCAAAGCTTAGGATGACAGCAATAGAGTCTTAACCTTTCAAATCCATGTCAACTTTCATATTTCTGTTCTTAAAGATTCACTTTTTTGATAGTAGGTATAGAGACTTTCACATGCCTGTTGGTAGTATCCTAACCAACAGATTACAATATCAAGTACATTGCAAGTTTAGGGGTTGATAAAATAAATGAAAAATATTTTTACAATATGAATGATTTTTTAATTTACTTAAATTCCTTGATGAACAGCAGTGGAGATTTCCTATGAATGTCAGCTCTGTGAGCAAAGTGAGCTAGGTTCCAGTAGCAGCTCTCAGATAAAGCACAGATTGCCTCTCCTCTTCTTGACAAATCATTTAGAAAGAGATAAACCCATGTGTCCTGACTCCTTAATACCATGTGAAAGATTTTAAATCTAGAAATTAAATACTGGGCTTAAATAAGACTAAAAGGTAATACATACTCATTTGTGGACATAACAGAAGATTTACTTTACTGTAGAGTTTGCTTATGTAGTATATGAGACAACGTTCTTGGTGTACAGTGATTTATTAAAAATTAAGGCTGGGTAAAAAATAGCAAACAATACCCAGAAAGTGATTTTAAAATTATTTGACAATAAAGGCCATGGGCCTTTTACAGCCAGAGCAAATTTGTGAACTTTGTCTTCCTAATTAGGAATTAGGGTTTGTGTCCTCTGAAGCTTGGCAATTTAGAATAATTTATTTATTTATTTTATTTCAGGTACTTATATACCGTAGCGCCGTCAATTTACGTAGTGCTTTACATATATATTGTACATCAGTCCCTGTCCTCAAGAAGCTTACAATCTAAGGTCACTAACACACATTCATACTCGCACATACTAGGGCCAATTTAGACAGGATCCAATTTACCTTCCAGCATGTCTTTGGAGTGTGGGAGGAAACCGGAGTACCTGGAGGACACCCACGCAGACACAGGGAGAACATGCAAACTCCTGGTTAAAATCATATGTCTAATGGTTGTAGAATGGTATACAATGTGAAGTAACAGCACAGTCATTGCATAACTCACTTCATACCAGTCTAACGGAGCAAATCTCAATAACTTGGCCCAGGGGTGTCTGACTACATCTGCAACAATCTGACTTGGTCTATGTTAGTCGGAATGCCTTACTGAACTGACAAAGCTCCAACACTTCCTGGTAGTAACGGAGCTTGCTCATCCCCCTCCACATTCCAACTGACCTTCAATTATAGTGATGGTCCAGTAGAAATATGTGCTGCAGGGATACAGCAGTAAAGCCCCAAGACTAACAGAGCTTTGCCTTTTTATAACAGCTCAGCATGCAGACATGTGTATGCAGACACTTTATACCTGCTAGCATTTTTTTTTTTTTATTAAAGCAGACCTATAGTATTTATTACAAGTATGTATATAGTACTGACAATTCACACATCACTTTACAAGCCTAGTAAATACAGGCCAAATGTCGAGCAGCATCAATCGGTTCAATATATACCAGACAACATTTGGCATGTGTGGACTGCAGTCATTTGACTGAAGCCAACCGTTCGGCCGGCTTCTGTCGAAGGGGCATGACTGAAAAACAGTCTGTCGATCGCCTCTAGATCTGTGCTTTCAGCCAATGGCTGAGAGCGCTGACTAGAGTGTTCTGGCCATCCCCCTGTCAGAACACAAAAGAACAGCAGGGGAGATCGATGTACTAACATTGGATAGTTAGTACAGCGGCTCCTCCTTAGATGTCAGTTTTTTTCCGTTCAGCCTTTGAATGAAAAAATATTGTATATTAGGCTTAATACTTTCTTAGAGCTACCTTGCTTGTTAGCCTCCATGCTGAAAAGGAATAACCACTATATGACTTCAATATTAAATGAGCAATAGTATGACCTATTCACAGACATTTCTTTTAAAATCTGTTCTTATACATTTATATAATAGTGCAGTAGGCTTTATACATGTGCTTTCCATTTTACTTTCTTTGAGGCTCTAAAGCAAACAAAGCCCCATTTATTTAAATTAATGGAGAAAAATTAAGTTTAGCGGGAGGAGAAAGAATTGTTTGAAGTCATGTAACAGCTTTCTTCACCTTGTATAAGTGTTTTCTGCAATAAACACACTACAGGGCATAGAACATTTGTTAAATGTCAGGCCTCGTACACACGACAGAGTTTCTCGGCAGAATTCAGCGAGAAACTCGGTCAGAGCCTGATTCTGCCGAGAAACTCTGTCGTCTGTACACTTTTGGCCTGATGGAGCCGCCGAGGAACTCGTCGAGAAAATAGAGAACATGTTCTCTATTTTCTCGTTGTTCTATGGGAGAAGGCGGCCCGCCGAGCTCCTCGGCGGCTTCATCCCTGAACTCGACGAGGAACTCGATGTGTTTGGCACGTCGAGTTCCTCTGTCGTGTGTACGAGGCCTCAGTGTAGTGTGGAATGCTTGTAGTAATGCTCTTCAATTAGTAAAGCTGAAATAACATACTTGGTGCATTTTTTATGCACAATGTCATTGACAAAATATGGCCATGTGGCCATATTAGGTCATTGATGTCATTAGAATTCCCAACCCTTTCTCACAAGTGATTGCTGGGTGGGGAATTCCTGGTCATAGTTTATTAGCTGGTGACCTTCTATCAAGTGACAGTTTCTTGTAGGTTCTGGCTCATCCCCATTGACAGTATTGGAGGTGCATGTTAATTATATAGGTGTAGTGTTGGACTTACATAAAAGAAATACAAAACACAGAGTATACGAGCTCATACTAGTCTTATATTCACCATGTCTCAGATTCCCAGATGCAGAACCAGCTGTGAAAAAAAGTGTAAAGTGCTTTCAGTACACCCTGTTAAAGTCTATGGGAGAAATCTAAAGTGCTAATTCTAAAGGCTAATATGCAAGTTATTGTCCTAAAAAGTGTTTGGGGATCTGGGTCCTGCCCCAGGGGACATGTATCAATGCAAAAAAAAGTTTTAAAATTGGCTGTTTTTTCGGGAGCAGTGAATTTAATAATGCTTAGAGTGAAACAATAAAAGTGAAATATTCCTTTACATTTCGTACCTGGGGGGGGTGTAAAGTAAGCATGTGAAATAGTGCATGTTTCCCGTACTTAGAACTGTCTCTGCACAAAGTGTAATTTCTAAAAGAAAAAAAGTAATTTAAAACTGACTCGCGGCTATAATGAATTGTCGGCTCCCGGCAATTCAGAGAGAATTCATTCATAAAAAAAAAAAAAAAGCATGGGGTCCCCCCAAATTCAATTACCAGGCCCTTCAGGTCTGGTATGGATATTAAGGGGAACCTCGGCATCAATTAAAAAAAAATGGCGTGGAGTTCCCCCAAAAATCCACACACAGCCCGGCGAATGACGCTGCTGAAGCTGTGACATTTATTTTATTGGTGAGGTGGGCCACCCGTCACGTGACCCCCGCTCCCTCTGGCGCAAGGGGGAAGCCAGGCTTCCCCAGTGATGTAGCAGAGGGTGCGTCAGAGGGGGCGGGGTCACATGATGGGTGGCATGTGGCCTGGCACTCTGTCCCCTCCTCTTTTCTGCGGCCGGCCAGGTTAACGTGCTCAGATAAGGGGTCTGATGTGGATTTTTGGGGGAACTCCACGCCATTTTTTTTTAAATTTGCGGTGGAGTTCCCCTTAAAATCCACACCAGACCTGAAGGGCCTGGAATGGATATTTGGGGAGAACCCCACTTAATTTTTTTTTTAAATTGACAGTGGGGTTCCCCTTAATATCCAGACCTGAAGGGCCTGGTAATTGAATTTGGGGGAACCCCCACGCTTGTTTTTTTATGAATGAATTCTCTCTGAATTGCCGGGAGCCGACAATTCATTATAGCCATGAGTCTGGTTTTAAATGACTGTTTTTCTTTCAGAAATGACACTTTGTGCAGAGACAGTTCTAAGTACGGGAAAAATGCGCTATTTCACGTGCTTACTTTACACCCCCCTAGGTACGAAATTTAAAGGAATATTTCACTTTTATTGTTTCACTTTTAGCATTATTAAATTCACTGCTCCCGAAAAAACGTACGTTTTTAAAACTTTTTTTGCATTGATACATGTCCCCTGGGGCAGGACCCGGGTCCCCAAACACTTTTTAGGACAATAACTTGCATATTAGCCTTTAAAATTAGCACTTTAGATTTCATATGTTCGAGTCCCATAGGCTTTAACAGGGTTCTAAAGTTCACACGAACGTTTGGTGTGTTCGCAGGTTCTGGTGCGAACCGAACAGGGGGGTTTCTTCTGCTCATCCCTACCTAGATTAAGGCTTACCTGTAGGTGCTTGAAATACCTCCTAAACCTACACGGTTTAGGAGATTTTTGCAATGTCCCCGAACAGTGCTGTCTTCTGAGCATGCGCCAATGTAATCGGCGCATGCGCACTCTTGAAAGGGCATGCTGTGCCGTTTCAAGCTGGGGTCATGCCGTGACTGGCGGTTCCCACGCTCATGCGCGGGAGTGACGTCACGCGACTTCGGCCAGTCACAGAGCCGGAGTTTGCGGCCCCGGAAGGAAGAGGGGTGAAGAATGGACACTTCCAGCCAGCGAGGAAATCGGGGACATCGCAGGCTTCGGTTTCAGGTAAGTGACACATAATGGGCTACTATGAGATGCATAGTAGCCCATTATGCTTTACCTTTGCAGGGAAACAAAGAGGATGTAAAACCCATCAGGGTTTACTTCCTTTTTAATTGTATTATCTATTTATTGTATTTAGCATTTGCTGGACTTTTCACTGTAAACCCATCAGAATTTATAACAGCCAAATAATATTAGTACATTTTACATTTCAGGATTAGCTGTCACGTTGCAACTTATTTGTTCCTACAATTTACAGGAAAAAGGGAAGCTTTAATCCATTTGAGGCAATCTGTCTTGGAATATAAATAATCCCTAAAGTTGACCTTCAAGCAGATATTTAAAAACCACCAGTTAAGTATTCTTTAAAAAAAAAAATATGCTACATGTTCATATAGAAATGACGTAAATGGCTGAACATATCCTCTTATGAGCCTCGTGACATCTCCTGCACAGAAGCACTTTTAGGGCCAGTTTACACCAGACCCAGTTCCGTTCAGTTCCGTGTGCTTTTATTCTGCAAAAAATGCATGCAGTTTCTGCACTGGAAACTGACCGGAAACTGACTGCATGGTGTGAACTAGAGCCAACTAGAGCCATTGGAATAGATGGAAAACACTATGCATGCATTTTTAGTGCAGAAAAAATGCACACAAAACTGTACGGAACTGTGTCTGGTGTGAACTGGCCCTTACTGTAGTGGGAGGGGCAGAACTTTTAGCTAATCAGTGTTAGCTGCAAGCACATGTGCTGATAGGAAACACACTGAAAGTAGGATAGTACAGAGTTAGCAGAGTTGATTAATTAAAAAGTTGCTGCTCCTTCATTGTCCAATCACCAGGCTGAAAATGGGTTGGCTACATCAGTCTACTCCCTCAATCTGACCTTCAGGGAAAACAAAAAGTAGTATGAAGTATTGGCCAATTACATAACCAATGGGATTGGCTGCAACACAGTGCTCTAATGACCATCAGCCAGTCCCATGGGCTCCTGATCATTAGTATGGACCAAGATCTGTCCTTGAAATCTCATTCACTGTGCTGGCAGGGCACTGTGAGCATGTTCTCAGCACAGAAAGCTCTGCCACCCATCGATGCATATGTGTGTCATGTGGGTGTTAAAGCCCACCCTCTTTGCTGCCACACACATGCGTTATGTGGGCAGCAAGTGGTTAAATATACACTACCACCACAATAAAAGATAAGAAGAGCCTGGGACTGATCCAGCAGCATATGGTGAGTCTGTGCACATGGGGGATCAGGTAAGTAGAAGTGCTTTTTCTGCCAACCTAGATGCATTTTTTTCTTACACAGAAAAACGTTTTTTTTTTCTACTATACGGAATAAAATACAGTGAAAGGAAAAATATTGTTTTACTATCCACAACTCACGTATATGTGTTACCGATTCTAAATATGTTTGTAGATCTTTCAGATCTAAAATCCCATTTATGATATTAAAATCACACTTTGTTTTCTAAGATACTTTACCGTCTTAAAAAAATATGACAACCATATGGCTTGATTTTCTTCCAATCAATCATTAAAAGCACAGCCTATTTAAACACATGAAAGGCACATTTCAAAAATGGTAATTGGGCAATGACACAAATAGCTACTGTGCAGTGAGTAGGAGTTGCCTGGCAATTGAGTAGCGAAGTCTATTCCCTCATCCTCCACTGCTCTCTTGCTAGAGAGAGCGGCTGACAGCCCAAACCAGCATCCCTGCTAAGATCTAACAGTGCTTTAAAAAAAAAAATTGCTTCTAATTATAAAAGGTGAATTAAAGGCAAATCCCAGTAAGGAAGAGGTTTCTAGCAGGGTGCAGCAGCAGCAAGGAGGAGTTTTTTCTTTTATTTTAATGGTCTTTCTTCAGATGGATTCTCCGACTGCCTGGCAATACTGAGCACAGGACTGCGAGACAGCACAGCACTGGGCAAGACTTAGGAATGACAAGGCAGTCTGTAAACAAATGTCTTGGCAATAGACCACTCTATGTTACACATTGTAATGAAGCATGACAAATAGGAAATGTGTACTAGGAAGAGAGGGGATTCCTCTGGGAGATATTGAAGTCACTGAAAAGAGAGCTATTCTCTAAACTCTAGCAGAAAGCAGAAGTACAAACCGAGGAGAACTACTTAGAACTGACTTTGACCAGCATGGCATTTTACCTGATTAAAGCTTTACTTCTCTTTGGAATTCACTCGTCTGGCTCTCTGACAATTGACACAACACAACCACGGCTACGATTGTCTTTTAAAGGTAAGATTCAGGCGACTTAACAAGACTTTTTATTATTAAAATGAACTAATCTGACAGCTGGAAGTAGAGCATTACAAGACAACTTGCCTAAGTCATATTTACTTAACTGTATGAAACTTCTTTTGCTTAGTTTAATTGTATTACTTTATTAATCACATTATTCAATTTGTATCATTCAAATAATTAAAAAACGACATGTAAAAATTGCAATATTAATATTATTATTTTGTTCTGATTATTAACCGTTACATATAGAAAGTTGGAGTATAAATATCATTTTTTTTTTAATTATTATAGACTGAACTCCTGAAGCTGTAAATAAGGGATACATTTTTGTTTTATTTTATTTTTTAGCCATGTGACTATCATTTTTAAATTTAATTGAAATTACCTTGTTTTGTTTTTTTTAATCATTCTTTGTTTGGTTTACCTTTTTTGATTTTTCTTCAGTTTAGTTTTTGTTGGAGTATAAATATCATTTTTTTAATTATTATAGACTGAACTCCTGAAGCTGTACATAAGGGATACATTTTTAATTTATTTTATGTTTTAGCCATGTAACTATCATTTTTAAATTTAATTGAAATTACCTTGTTTTTTTTTTTAATCATTCATTGTTTGGTTCACCTTTTGTGATTTTTATTCATTTTTTTTCATCAAACATAAAAAGAGACCTATATTGGGTATTCAGTACTAACAATGAAGTATGTTTCCAAGGACAACTTTTCCTGGGCAACCAGGGTCAATTAGCACCTATGCTATTCAGAATATGAATAATAATATTGGTGTGCTGTCTAGGCACTAAAGGAAGCATATGAAGCCTAATGCACCTTATGTGTGTTCTGTGTGTAATTACTGCACTGAACCTGTTAATGAAAGGAAATGCACTGTTGTAATTAGATATTCATTCGCTTCTATGTGCTTAAAAGGTCAGAAGTCTGTGATGTGCAACAGACTGCTTCAAGGCTGACAGGATTACACGCAACAACAAAACATTTGAGATCTTTTATGTTATGTGACAGGTATAGCAAAACACCTGGCCGTAAAAAGCTAAACAAAACCCATTCAATGCAATCCAGCTGTCTGTTTCATCTTCATTCGCTGTCTTCACTTGTTACTTCAGGGCTAAAATGTATGATTACATGTTTGCAGCTTTAACTCCTTTATAACCAGGGTTGTGCTATATTTTTGTCTACCTTGGAGAATGGTAACATTGACATTACATACACGTTATAGTGATATTATTTTATGCAACATTTCATAAAATTAAGAGGGGGCTGTCTTTTGCCAGCATTTTTATTTACTGTTCATATCAAGATTTGTAATATCATTTACATGCTTTAGAATTTTAATTGTATAGTCACTGTTTCAGGACATAAAAAGAATGACTCAATGATGGCATGCTAACCTTTTGCTTTAAAAAGTCATGATAGACTAATTTTTATATACTGTAGAACAATTTTCCATAAACATTACAATCTGATTCTGCATCTCCTCTAGCTCTAAAAACAACTAGAACTGTGGTAAAGTGGTCTACCTCATTAGATATAAATTGAATACATTGTTCAGTAGGCACTAATGCTACATATCTGCTGCTAAATCTGAACTAGATTAAAGGTTCCCCCATGTTAAGCAGGTGAATATCACGCACAGATTATGGTATGGTTCAGGTGATATGTGTGAAGTAGACTGGAGATATTTCCCAAGGTGGAGGTTTGAGTTCTAAGCTGTTATCAACTTTTATTAAGCCAGTCATACCTGTAGGGAACACATTTTCTAGAATGAAGAGATGAGACCCCCTGTAGCCCTTCTGCACATTCAGTACTCCATGTGTTTCTAACAATTCCCATATTTTATGGCAGTAATGGGGAGTTCTGGATGAGGACTATTCATCTTTAAACAGAAGACCAGACACAACATTACAACTCTACCTACCTACTAGCCACCCCAGTTCCTTTTTCCAGTTGTTTGCATACCATTTAAATGGGTAACTAGTGTCATTAGCCAATGGGTAACCTGTGGTGTGGACACCTGCTTATATATGTCACAAATTACCATAATCTATAAACGCTCTATAATCATAACATAAGGCTTTCTCCATGTTTTAAGCCTAGGCAGTTCCGAAAAATGTATGTCTGGGTACAGAGTTTAACAGAATACTTTACTATTTACAATGACTATGATACAGACCTCTTACTCAACTGATGATGAAGAAGCAAAGAAGAAATTATATAACAGAAAATGATATAGTATAAAGGTGCTATAGCCTATAACAATCTACCAGAGAAGTGTCTATTATTACTGAACTAGAAATTAATTCTGGAGTTTCAAGCATTCATTGTTCTTTTGTACTACACATTGTTCTTGTGTGTGTGGGAGGTACTAAATCCTCATTTTTTTTTTTTTTTGCGAAACATTGTATCTTTGAATTGATTAACCAAGATGAGTCTTTACTTTGTATGTAAATGAGGTGTCCGATTAGAAGTAACTAAAGCAGATGTTTTGGCTGCGTCTCTTGCAATAAAATGTGCTTTGGCTGCTCCTGAAAGTGAATGCTAAAATATTATTAATTATACATTATACAACATACATTTGCAATGTTATGTTTGATACTTTTGTATGCATGTTCATATGTGTACAGTAAAAAGAATAATGCACATACTGTATAAGAGTATAAATTAGTAGCACTCTCGCCTAGCAGTAAAATAAGGGTCACTGGTTCGAATCCCAACCACGAGATACCTGCCTGGAGTTTGCATATTCTCCCTGTGTCTGCATGGGTTTCCTCGGGGTACTCCGATTTCCTCCTACGCTCCAAAGACATGCTGGAAGGTTAATTGGCTTTTGTCTAAATTGGCTCGAGTATATGAATGTGAGTTAGAGACCTTAGATTGTAAGCTCCTTGATGGTAGGGACTGATGTGAATGTACAATGTATATGTAAAGTGCTGCGTAAATTGACCGTGATATATAACTACCTTAAGTAATGATATGAAATAAAAAAATTCAGAGATGCAGAAATACCAATTAAAAATGGACATTGTTTCTACCCTCCCCCACTTTTTGTGAACTGCCTTTAAAAGCCATGTGCATCTGTCCTTTGATTCCGTTAGATAGTGATGAGCTTGATGATGATGATTTGATCATTTGACACCGAGGTTCAGAACATGTGAAAAAGGAGCTAAATTAATTTTTCAAAAATACTCATCTTGTATATGGGAAAACGTAAAGGAGTGTACCACTTTCAGCAAGGCTTAACTTTAAAACACCCCCTTTTTTATTTGTAAAGTTCAACCTCACACCACTCTATACACTTGACATTTTCCAGCCTTTTCATTATGCCCTTTAAATTGAATTTATCCTAATAAAACCCTTTGCCCTGTTCTATGTAATGGCATACTATTAGTAAGTTCTTTCCTTCATATATTTCTAACTGTCAGGATGCAAAGTACACAGCATTTCAAATCTTTCTACGTCATTAGCTAATTAGGGTAACAATAATGTCTCACTTACCTGACTACAGTAACTTAAAATCTGAGATCAACGGTGTGAAATACAAATCATCTTTGTTCTAACTGCTTCCTTTTAAAATAAACTTTTTATGCACATGAAGTCAAAACCGTTCAATGTATCTTGAAATTAATTTTTTTATTAAGTCTTGCGGAAGCTGTGGTATAAAGTTGGATAATTTTTGCTTTTGGTTCTGAAGAAAAGCCAGCTTGTACTCTTCAATGAATTATTTGTGTTCGCTGACAGCCTACGCTGTTCCTATTTTGGATTTGAAATAATTATGCTCCTAATTGAGGAAAAACTATTACATTGACCCACTATATTATAGGCAGTTTTAAAAGCAGTACAGTTTTTATGACAGTGATGACAGAAGCACTATATTATACATTTGTCCTTGATAGAAAATAAGTTTCAACACATGCACAAATGCACACATCATGTTAGCAGTATAGAATAACAAACAATTAGAACCAGGCAGCATGGGCTTTTTGTGTGTGTGTGTACCAGTGATTTACAAACTTTTTCCAGCTGTAATTCAGGTCTTAACAGTACCCTGCTGTTCCAACAGCATCCCTGAAAGCAAAATGGCTAACTAATTTAACACTTAATATCAGCCAAAATGTTAGTTTTGTTTTGGATGGAATAGAGGTCAATATTTACAGCTCTACTGGGGAGATATTGTGCAACTGCACAACTCTGCTGGGGAGATTTCGCCTCACTTTGGCTCAATATGCACACATGAAATGGAGTGTGAAGTTGTCATTGGGCCTCTGAAGGCACAGAGTGCAAAACAAATTATTGTCAGACTTTGTAACACGTCTTCACTTTACTAATAATGGGGAATTTCTCTGTGTCCCTTATGTGAAAATTCTCATCATTCCAGCTTTGACAGAAAGAGATGGAGAAATCGTCCCAATAGAAACACAGACAGCAATAAAAATCTGACAGATGCTCTTTCTATGCCATAAATCAGGGGTCTTAAAACTATGGCCCATGGACCACATCTGGCCTGCTATAAGATTTGATCTGCCCCCCAGCTAAGTTCAGTGGCCTATCCTTAAAGTAACATTAAACTTTTTTTTTTATTATTATTATTTGTATTATTATTAAAATAACAAACATGTTATAATTACCTGTCCTGTACAATGTTTTTCACAGCACAGCCCGGATCTTCCTCTTCTGGGGTTCCCTGCTGGCGCTCCAGTCTCCTCCTCTTCGACGAGTGCCCCCATGGAAAGACGCTTTCCATGGAGGCACTCATGTGGGCTCACTCCTGAGCTGCCCTGTCTGTGTCTATTGATATAGAATGGGCAGCTCATCACAGCATTTAATTTACAGCAGGGTGAGCCAATGTCTCCTGCTGCAATCAATCGGCCCATTGAGAAGGGAGGCACTTGTGCACATCGCTGGATCAGATCTGGCTCAGATAAGAAAAAGAGAGGGCTGGAGGGGTCGATCCTGCAACACAGAAGTAATTTTTTTTTACCTTAATGCATAAAATGCATAAAGGTAAAAAAAAACTTAATGCTTTAGATCAACTTTACTAAGCACTGATTGAGGATTAAGGTTAGCAGAGTCTGACTATGGTATCCACGTTTGATGTAAGGGGAACGCTGATGGGGACCCCAATGTAAAGGGAGACTCTGAGGGGGACCCTGATCTATAGAGGGACTCTGATAGGGACCCAGATGTGGATTTTATAGGCCTGCAAGCAGTGTCATCTTAAGAGCATTATAGGCCCCCGGGCAATACAGTGCACTGGGGCCCTGTCTACACAATCACGCACGAGAATTACTGACAAAAATCATAAAATTTACTGGCAGAACCACATTTTTTACTGCCACTGCAAAAAAAGTACCTAAAATTTCATTTTTCAGTGCCGAACAATGCAAATGTCAGTATTTAAACTATAAACATATAGCTAGTGCTATAAGCAATGGGCCAGATTCAGGTAGATCCGCGCAATATTTGCGTGGGCAAAGGGCAACGATTTTTGCTCTGCGCCCACGCAAATATTTTGATATGCCCGCGATTCACGGAGCAGTAGCTCCGTAAATTGCGCGGGCGCTATGCTAATTAGCCCGGCGTAAGGACGCCTAATGTAAATGATCCCGCCGGGGGCGGGAATCATTTAAATTAGGCGCGCTCCCGCGCCGAGCGAACAGCGCATGCTCCGTCGGGAAACTTTCCCGACGTGCATTGCGGCAAATGACGTCGCAAGGACGTCATTTGCTTCTAAGTGAACGTGAATGGCGTCCAGCGCCATTCACGAATCACTTACGTAAACGACGTGAAATTTAAATTTCACGAGCGGGAAGGGCGGCTATACTTTAGCATTGGCTGCCCCTGCTACAGCAGGAGCAACCTTGCGCTAAAGTCGCCGTACGGAAACTCCGTACCTTGCGTACGCAGGGCCCGCGCAACTTTTGTGAATCGGTGGTAGTATGCAATTTGCATACTATACGCCGATCACAATGGCCGCGCCCCCTAGCGGACAACGCAAGAATGCAGCCTGAGATATGAAGGCATAAGGAGGCTTATGTCTGTCATATCCTAGGCTGCAGTCCGCGTAGCGATGTTCCTGAATCAGGGGCATTCGCTACGCGGGAGCAAAACAGCTATTGCGCCGCGCAACCTATGGTTGCGCGGGCGCAATAGCTTCTTGAATCTGGGCCAATGTGTTTAAGTTAAACAAAAGTAAAAAAAAAAATGTCTTCATTGACATGAAGGTCAGGTTACTATAACCCAGCCAGCACAGAGTTTCCTCTTACATCAGAGTCTGCAGGATTCCCCCTTACCATGAAAGGGAATTCTTATGTAAAGGGGAACGCTGCAAATCATGATCTAAGGGGGGAACTCTGATGTGGAGAGGGGGCTCTGGTGACCAGAGACCACCTTATATCAGAGTCCACTGCTTTCTCTTTCCCACTTACATCAGGGTCCGCAGACTGAGTTCCCCCTTGCATTGTAAGGGGGAATCCTGCAGACTCTGATGTAAAGGGGAACTCTGATGTGGGGGGCACTCTGGTGACCAGAGACCACCTTCCGTAGAGTAAATACACTAAGGTAAGGGGGGTCACTAATATAGGAGGGGGAACCTTTATATCAGTGCCCCCTTACATTTTTGCATTCACTCCCCCCTTACATCAGCAACCCCCCGCATTCGTGGAGGACCGGATCTTCTCTGTGATTTCCGCAAACTGGGCATGGGCAGTTCTAACCCGTCACTCTCCACAATTTTTTACTGGGGTTGCTGGGCAGCCGGTGGGGCCCCCCAGGCAAGCGGGGCCCCCGGGCAACTGCCCAGCGTGCCCAATGGAAAAGATGGCCCTGCCTGCAAGTATTCACTCCTACTGAAAAGTTTGGAGACCCTCTATATTAAACGGTTTGGTTGCGGTTTGGCTTTCAAACTATTTGTTTGACTAACAGACCTAAAATAAGACCCAGATACAGTCTTTTCCAGAAACTTTATTCTGTCACAACTTTGCAAATAAGCCAGATCAAAGACAGGGGTAGTATAGAATCCTGTAGTAGTATTATATGAAAAACAGCTTCTGTTCACATAAAGCCACACTGTTAATGCAGCGTAAAGTAGTAGTAAACACCACTTGAACACTTGTACCTATAGGTACACGTATAAAGCTTATCTGTAGGTACAAGGAATATCTTCTAAACATTAACCAATGCATGTGCTCTGAAGAGATGGCATACTCATACCATCCCTTCAGAGTTCTGAGCTGTGGCCATGACTCCCGTGCGCATGTACGAGAGTGACATCATCACTGCTCAGCCATTCAAATGGCCAGAGCCCACAAACCCGGAAAGAAGACTAGGTAAAGTTGTAAGCCATGTCAGTGGTGGGGGCTGAAGGGCTTTGTTTTAAGATAAGTCTTTCATAATGTGCTAGTATGTGATGCATACTAGCCAGGGTTGTTTGAGGGAATTTGGGGGCCCCAAGCAAAATAATGGGGGCCCCCAAGCACCCCCCCCCACATGCAAAGCCTACTTTAATGCTACACTATTTTTTTTATATTCTTACCTCCTGTTCTTCCCTGTAGGCTGCCGCTGTAGCGTGGCCGAGCTCCTCTTCCCCCGGCCTCTTCCCCAGTCCCCTATTAGATACAGGAGATTCAGTTTCCTGTCTTCCCGGCCGGACTGAAAGGAAGTGAGCACTTCCTATCAGTCCGGCCGGGAACAGGAAACTGAATCTCCTGTACCACATGCGGTACCCGGTCAGACTGACAGGACTCCAGGTGGAAGGATAAGGAGCTCGGCCACGCTACAGCCTGGGAAGGGGAAGTTGGGGGCCCCAGGCCAGCTCGGGGCCCCAAGCAATTGTTTTTTTGCCTGTCCTGTAGCGACGGGCCTGATACTAGCACATTATGCCCTTAACTTGGAGGGAAATTTTTTATTATGCAAGAGTTTACTACTACTTTAAAGTGGACATTCACACACAAAGAAATACGATTTTCACCATTACAACCCTCCTCTTGCCACAATTTAAAAAATCCATATTTTTGGTTATTTATTTTTTAATTCAGCAGCTCTCCTGACTTCATTCTCACCCATATAAGAAAGACATATCACTGCTTCCACAACCCCATGTTATATCATTGTCTTGTATCCTAGGATGGTCCTGGTGGTGTGTCATTGGGGACTGGCTGCAAGAATATGGAAGACACAGCCAGCTCCCAATGATGTACCAAAGAAAGATAGTGGCCCCAGACCAGGCCACAGGAGTCATGGATTGCAGAAAAACATTGCTGAATTCATTGAGTGTGTATGTTTGTTGAGGATAACTATGCAAAAAAGGTAAAATAGTATGAAAACAAAAATTTTAAATGAAGACACATGCGGCTTTCTTCCAATTTTCATCAAAGACAAGAAAGTCCAAGTTTGCTTATATTTGATTTGTATATTAAAGAAGAATCCCAGGCATGGTATATTTTTACATAGTTGCATTGGTCTAGCAATCAGTCTAGACCAATGTAACTATGTATATACCATTCCTGAAAGATACAAATACCTGAAGTAGACACCGCTCCTTCAGTGATCTCCATTTGCTTCCAGGTCCCATGCTGAGTGGCCTATCTGATGCATACCCTGAATACAGGAGGTCAGCAACTCAGCATGGGGACCATTTAGAGACTGCTGTTAATTTTCTGAATGAATGCAAACCATTCTTGATAGGAAGACTTGGAGAGAGAGACATTCAGATTAGTCCCCTGCTGCAGCCTCTTATCTTGTGACTTGCTACAAAGTTACAATGTTGCAATATGAACTTTGGGGGAGAGGAGACTGAGGAAAATGCTCCCTCCTGCCTGCAACAGAATGATGACATCATCTCAACCTAGGCAAAGTCACTGACTGGTGCACAAATATATATATTTTTTTTAATGGGAAATCTTGGAGCTTTTTTTGAAAAAGGATACTGTTGCTGCATATTGGTAAATGTCAAGAATGTATGCATGCAGACTTTTAAAGATACTGAAGGGTCCACTTTGATATTAACCCCTAGCCCTGGAGCTTACGTGTTACCATTAACTAAACCTTAAATCGGTATTAACCACTTAAGACCCGGACCATTATAAAGGTTAAGGACCTTGCTCCTTTTTGCGATTCGGCACTGCGTCGCTTTAACTGACAATTGCGCAGTCGTGCGACGTGGCTCCCAAACAAAATTGGCGTCCTTTTTTCCCCACAAATAGAGGTTTCTTTTGGTGGTAATTGATCACCTCTCGGTTTTTATTTTTTGTGCTATAAACAAAAATAGAGCGTCAATTTTGCTTCACAGCCTGGTTCCTTACTGTGCATGCGCAAGTCACGCTGCACATTCTGAGTGATCTCTGCTGTTTTCTGGGACCTGTGTGTCTCCCAGAAGACAGTGGGGGGTGGAGAAGGGGCCAGACAGATCTCCATGCATACTGCAGCGATCTTTCGACGGAAGTGTGAGTAAATACCTGTATTAGACAGGTATCTGATCCTTCATCCCCCTGAAAGGTGCCAAATGTGACACCGGAGGGGCGAGGAATCCAGACAGTGGAAGTTCCATTTTTGGGTGGAACACCGCTTTAAGTATATTCTATCTTTATGACCATCTTTAGAGGGCAGGTGATTTGGATATCACAGGCATATATAGTGTAATTGACTCCATACCCTCTGTAAGGGAGTCAACTCTATATGGTAAGCACAGATTGCCCTCTTTCTATGGTGATGGTGCACAAGAGAAGTGAGTATTTCAAGGACTAATACATGGCCACCTACACATTGAAGAGGTGTTAACACTATGGACTGTATATTATATACTGTTTGTATTTTTTGACCAATCAATGTGGTGTCATTACTTCAGATCACATTCTATATATTCTTTTCTACTGTTTATATATTTACATTTGTTTGCACTTGTATTTACTTTATGCACTGCACTATATATTATATTCCATTAATGTCAATTCTTGTCTATTGATGTGATAGCTGCTATATAGATCTCTGAGCACACTATTTCTTTTGATTGTAAAACCCCATAAAACTGTTTACTTATTGCCACTGAATGCTAACAGTCCCACCCATAAGCGCCTCTAATTAAAGGGGTTGTAAAGGTAAATGTTTTTTCACCTTAATGCATCCCATGCATTTAGGTGAAAAAACATCCGACAGCACTGCCCCCCTCACCCCTCGAAAGTCCCGCGCGCGTCCCCGTCATCCTGTCCGGTTCCCAGCCTGGCCGTTAATTGGCTAGGTTGGATGGATTGATAGCAGCGCAGCCATTGGCTGGCGCTGCTGTCAATCACATCCAATGACGTGGCGCGCCGGGGGATGGGGCCGAGTGATACAGTCGGCGGCTATGGCCGCGGCTGTATCACGGGAACGTGCTTGCAAGAGCTTTCCACCAAGCGAGGGAGCTTGCATGAAGGTGAAAAGCTCTTGCGAGGAGGAGCGGAGACAGCCGCCGAGGGACCCCAGAAGACACGGATCGGGGACACCCTGTGCAAAACGAGCTGCACAGTGGAGGTAAATATAACATGTTTGTTATTTTACCCCTCAAAAAATTCTGCCTTTAGTGTTCCTTTAAGAAGATGGTTTCTCATGGGCCTTTGCCCAGCTTTCCCAAATAGCTTCCTTTACCTTAGTGCAGTCCTCCTTCACTTACCTAATCCTTATTTCTTCTGAGAAATGCTCACTTGTTCTTCTGTCTGTAACTACACACAGTAATGCAAGGCTTTCTCCCTGGTGTGGAGTGTCGTGCTTGCCCCCTCCCTTGGACTACAGGAGAGTCAGGACTTTCTCTACGTTGCAGATAGAGAAAGGAGCTGTGTGTTAGTGGGCGTCCTGACTCTCCTGTAGTCCAAGGGAGGGGGCAAGCACGACACTCCACACCAGGGAGAAAAACAAATTGTACCTTTACAACCCCTTTAAAACGGCTAGGTTACACTAGATTAAACATCAAATATAAATGAAGTACAAAATAGATTTAGCTATGCAAAGGTATGTATATGTATCATGATACCTACATTTCTAAAATACTTTTTGCATGACATTTATCTCATTACTTTTTAGTTATTTTATACCAGAACAACCAGATTTATTTTAGTAATTGTATTTATATTTGTGTGTCGCATTCCACCTGGTACACACGTTCCTTGTAGTTGGCTTTGTCTTACAGATTTAGAGTCTCTGCACCGATAGTGTGCGCTTCCGCTCTAGTCAATAGAAGGGTTGTTGTTACCTTCTGCTCATGTGAAAACTGAAGATAATAGCAATGACATCTGCTGTGGTAAAGCAAAATAGGTGCCAGAGTTGGTGCCAATCAAAACATACTGCCATTATTCTGCTCATATGCATCTGTTCAGTTATCTAAGCTTTCATATTACTGCCTCCTCCAATCCTTTATATATATCTGTCATTTTCAATTAATTTTGTCCTCTCAATTTCCTGATTTGTGACTTTTTTTCATTTTCAGTTAGGAAGTGATACATAGTGCTCAGTTATGAAGGTGACATGAACCTAATATTTAAACTCAGCATTATAAAGATAAAATCAATACAAATAATAGTCTTATTTAGTAGATTTAATGCTAGCCAAGCACTGTGTCACTTCTCCTTGTGGTGCAACAGATTGAATTGTTGCTTGCCACATTGAGTATATGGGTCAGTGCACAAGAAATTATCTTCAAGCAGTTCAGGCAGAGAAATGTTGTCAAAATAGCAAAACTGTTCAAATCGGTAATAGAAAATGATATTAGGAATGCTTAGGAGTGCTTGGAGGGCAGCTCAGGTGTGCACTGATTTTATTCAGAATTGTAGAAATGATGGTCAATGTAAAACAAAAAAGCACAAAATGCAAGCTTTCCACAAATTGCTATGAAGAAACCGGTTAAAATGGATGATGATACATTTAGAATTAGACATGTGCACACTGAAATATTTTGTTTCGTAATTTCGTTTTCGTCTGAAAAATACATTTATTTAGTTACTCCCGAAATTCGTTTTTATTTATTTAGTTTTTCGTTAAAAAAATGCATTCGTCCGAAAATCCAAATTAAGGTTGAATCTGACATTGAAGGCTTATGGTGTCTGTCGAATGTTCTAAAAAAAAAAAAAAGAAGATTCGCCAGAATCTTTAAAAAAAAAAAAAAAAAAAACATGTGACTCTTTATTTCTCTCTATGTCGAATATTTATGTCTCTCTATGTCGAATCTTTTCTCTCTATGTCGAATCTTTTCTCTCTATGTCAAATGTTTTCTCTCTATGTCGACTCTTCTCCATGTCTCTATAATGTCGAATCTTTTCTCTCTATATCGACTCTTCTCCATGTCTCTATAATGTCGAATCTTTTCTCTCTATGTCAAATCTTTTCTCTTTATGTAGAATAATATTGGACTAATAGAGTTAAGGTTAGGCACATTTGACCGCAACGAAAATGAAAATAAAGCATTTGTTTATGTCGGATCTTTTTCGGTTTTCGTTTTCTGTGCTTTCGTTATCGTTTGTTAAACCGATAACGAAAATACCTGAAATTCGGACAAAATAGGAATTCGGACGAAAACGAATGTACATGTCTATTTAGAATGCAGTATTTCTGTACACTGTGTTCTCTGGTGGATCCCCATTAGAATACACAGAGAGCTCAGAATGCTGACAATAGAAGCACAACTGAAAATCCTGGATCAATCTGATGATAGTTTTACAAAAGACAATGGGCAGGGTTGACGGCACCTAGTTAAAACAAAAAGTGTGCTTTCGGTCCACAACTGGAAATTTAGAGCTGAGTATATTAATATACTCAGATAAAAATATATTTTTCTGTTCTTTCAGGGTCTTTAGGCCTGGTTCAAACCTATGCATTTGTTTTGCATAAATGTGCTACAGTCCATTTAACATAGTTTCCTATGGGATACGTTCACATCTATGTTTTTTTGATGGGTACTAATGAGGCTACAATGATGGGCACTGATTGGCTTGTCTGATGGGAACTGATGAGGCTGCACTGATGGGCACTGACATGCTTTATGTTAATATTGTTATTAATGTTTATTTCTTTAACTCGATTCTGTATATAACATTTAACAGTATAATTTCAAGAGATAATCTATGAGGGCGTGTTTAGGGGCGGGGAAGGTTAGGGGTTAAAAACTGAATAGGCATTGCTAATCAGACAATGGCAGCTTGGCCCTTCTATTAAGCTTTTGCATCAGGTTTCTCAAACCTTTGCATGCCTGCGCTTTATATGAAGACTAAGACCCTCCCCTTCGTTACATTGTCAAAAGGGGGATGGAGAATGGGTGACCTTAAAATGATGCCCCCCCACCCATACATTTCTGCAGACACCCATGCATACTAGCATATTATGCCATTTTTTCAGCCTTTACTACCGCTTTAAAGACTGGATATTGCTGTTCTCTTTCCTTGTGGACGTTGACTGGTCTTGCTTCTCCCTCTCACATTCGCTGAGTCTGCTAGGTCCCTCCCACAGCTCTGCTCACTGCATAGGCTATGAGCCACAGTGATATTTTCATCCCTACTTATACAAGGTAATATCTCATGTTGTGCCAATAGTTCAACTTTAACTGCTCATCCAAAATTTGCAACAAAATATATTCCATTTTTAACCAACAAGTTTGTCTTTGACTACAACATAATACTTGTAAACTTTTGTTTTATTTACACAGTAATAACCTAAGCTCATGTCTATGAACTCATCTTGGAAAGGTTAATTACTACTATTCAGTAGTTGTTTTCAGCATAGATTTGGTAGCAAACAAAATTCACAGATTTTTTTTAAGGTATTTGAGGTGAAATAAATGAATCAAATGTTTTCCTTTTTCTACAGGCTTAATTAGTTACCTCAGTGAATTCCTTTAGAGGGGAGTTCATGGGTTTCTGGTAGATCAACGTTCTAATATTTATGAATGTGTCTTTATTTGGAGCCAGATCATTTCATGTTGTTTTATCTTTCTCATTAGCATATTCCAGCAAACATGGATGGTTTGAAGAGCGACTATTTACCTGCTCTAGGGCCAGCTCGACCTTTCCTATGATGTGGTCTAGAGTTTTTTGGTATCTTTTAGGGATGAACATATTTCTTAAAGGTCCATTTAACATACATTTAGAAAGGCACTCATATGAAATTCCTGGAGTTGAAATTATATTTTTCTAGGGGCTCGTTTATTGCAATGGTTTTAATTCTGTTAGCAGCATGTGATATTCAGAAGCACAGGAAAGCATCATAGAGGTCAGCCTTGAAGATTATGTAGAGAAATCCCAGATTTTGAAAAGGAAAAAGCTTATACAAGAAAAATGCCTCAACAGATGTAATTTTTGTTTTTGATAGAGGGCCACACTTTTTTCAAGAGGTTGATATTTTTTTAGGACAGCACAACAGTAGAGGAAGCAAGAGAGCTCCACATCCTTACCACTCTTATGCTTATGAACAACAAATGTTCAATGTGAGCTTGTTGTCGGAAAATCCGACCGTGTATACTCCATTGGACATTTGGTGTCGGAATTTCCGACAACAAAAATTTGAAAATTGGTTCTCAAATTTTCCAACAACGAAAGCTGTTGTCAGAAATTCCGACTATGTGTACACAATTAAACACACAAAAATTCTACGCATGCTCGGAATCATTGAACTTTTCTCGGCTCGTCGTAGTGTTGTATTTCACTGCGTTCTTGACGTTCGCAATTTCCATCGACATTTGTGTGACCGTGTGTATGCAAGACAAGTTTGAGCTAACATCAGTCTGAAAAAAATCCACGGTTTTGTTGTCGGAATGTCCGATCGTGTGTACGCAGCATAACGGTAAAGAAAGCCCCACATAGTTTAAGGTTAAACCATTTCTTGTCCAACTACATTGAGTGGCCATGTGTTTTTCTTAAGTGACCTAAGACTGAATAGTCCTCTCCCTATGCTAGAATCTCCCTATGCTAGTTTAGATATTTGTAAATTGCAATGATATGTCCTCCTAACCTCCTTGGCGGTATGATTATGTCTGGAATTTTGTACCAAAAGCGGTACAGCTTTTTGCATGGAAATTTGGTGATATGTATTGTAGGCCTGCAATTCTTAGGAATAACTCACTTAAATCTGTCACAAAATCATAAATTATAATATAATAAATAACTATAAATAATTATAACAAATAATAATGTAATTATAATACAAATTATTCAATAATGTAATCAAATCAAAAACACTGATATTTGCTCAGTTGCAGAATTGTCACTGCCATTATTTTTATTGACGAATTTCCCCACAAATCGCTATCGCTCAAAAATTGTTTCTGGACAGCCGCACTCTAAACAAGTTGTAGCCTTTATTAAAAAAAAGGACAGCACTACAAGTCACAGCAACATAAAATAAAACCTGACTGCTGACGTGTTTCGCACTGAAACTAGTGCTTAGTCATAGCTTTTTTAATAAAGGCTACGACTTGTTCGAGTGCGGCTGTCCAGAAACAATTTTTGTTCCTGCTTTGCTAAGTCACCATATTTAATGTCTATGGCACAAGTGCCAAATTCCTTGGAGATGAGCTTGTATGTACCAGAAAGCAGAGTTTTGCAACTAAAATACATATTATCAAGGGCAGGATGGAGAGAAATAAAAAATAATAATATGTAAAGTCCAACTGAGGTCACAAAAATAGAGTATACATTGTACTAGTAATCTCCATTAGCATTAAGTGTTGGAAGATGATTGTGCAGCCCAATAGGCCCCAGAGTTACTGTTGATGCTGTGGATATATAAATCACCAAACATAAGTATTTAAAGGGACTCAGTAGGTCACACATAGTTGTATCAATTGACTGCAGTTTTTCGCTCTTGCAGCAGAATTTCATCTAATGGCAGTTTTTGCATTAGATCAGTTTGTGATTAGCAAGTTTGGTCTGTTTTGCAAGGATAGGAGAGCATTTCTTTTCCATTTAGTATCTTCATGTACCCTCTTTAAGTACAAAATTATATATTTTTTCTCTTTCAGTAATAATGTCAACTATTGGCAAATAGAAAATGCTCTTCTTTAACCACTTTCTTATTGAGTGGCCCTATACGTTGGCTGTAAAACAAAATAATGATTAAAGTGTTACTATGAAGTTAATTAACACATTTAATCATGGAAAAGCAAGCATAATTTAACCCTACAAGCTACTTTAGATATGTATAGGGATGTATGCCATATTATATTGTGCCTACAATCAATCTTCTAACTGCTGCTATTAATTACCAAAAGGTGTGGTGCTGATAATGTGAGCATTGCCTTAAGTGTGAATGTCTGGAACTTCACCTTTACATATCATACATCTGGCACTGATCTCTGGATCAAAGTAATTGACACTACCCAAGGAGCTAAAACATTTAAATGATACAGTGCTAATGTAATCGAAATCTAGTGATAACAGCTTTGATGTCAACCAACATGGTGCTGCATAGTGTTATAGAATGTTATCTTCATTTAGGATTACTTTAAAAAAAAAACATAAAGAAATAGCTATTAAAAGCAAAACATGTGCAACTTTAGTGTATCTATACATAAATATCAACTCATTGTAATATGAACTCATATGAATATAATATTGATTTACTATCAATCTCTAAGAGCAAGGAACAATTAGAAATAGACCATATGAATGAATAGATTTCATACCTACATTAAAGGCATTTTCTTAGAAGAAGGATTGGAACACTCGTCAATGTTTATTGCGGTCTGTGTCCCCATTAGGAAATCCACCCTCTTTATTTACCCTGTTTAACATTATCATCGGAAATTAAAGTAAAATAAAATGTTTTGGGCTGTTCCTAGAACAGGAATCGAGAGGACATCTTTCAATAGGGGACAATAGTTTTTTTTTTAAACAATCTTTTTTGTAGGCATAGCAGTTAGAGGGTTTAGAAAACCACCTACCACTGACAGGAGTACTCATAGTGATCAGCTTTTATTTATCTATGTAAAACCTTTATCCCAAAAGGAAAAACAACTGTTTGTTGTAACTGCTTACGAAGTGTGAGGTGGAGTCCAGCTTAATTTTCTTAGTGTATCTACATCTAAGGCCGCGTACACACGGTCGGTCCATCCGATGAGAACGGTCCGAAAGACTTGATTCTGAGCATGCGCGGGTTTTGAACCGATGCTTTTACGTACTAACCGTCGGTTTTGACCTATCGGTTAGGCGTCCATCGGTTCAATTTTAAAGCAAGTTCTAAATTTTTCGACCGAAGGATAACGGACCGATGAGGCCCACACACGGTCGGTTTGGACCAATCGTGTGTACAGGGCCTAACACTCCCCCAAGACTGACAATACTGCAAAGGAGTGTCTGTTTATCCTTCATCCAGAGTGGGGGCACGGCAATACAGGAGGTATGTTACTGACCAGATCACCAGTTGAAAAAAAAATAAAAAAGGTAAAGATAGAAAAAATAAGAAAACAAATACAGCTACCACATCTAATGATTGGTAAGCTGCAATATATTATATTTTTGGTTTTATTTATTTTTACTGCTTTAACCAGTTCCCACCTGGCCGATAGCAGATTGACGGCCGAGCGGTGGCTCTCCCATCCTGACTGGACGCCGTATGACATCTTGTCAGGATGCACTTTTTGTGTAAGGTGCACATGGAATGGCCAGGGTTAATTTCGTAGACTAAAATATTTGTGTCAACTAAATTAACACTATTTTAGCCGACTAAAACAATTCAGAGTACTAAAATACTGCTAAAACTAAAATGGCATTTTAGTCAAAAGACTATGGCTAAAACTAAATCCAAAATTGACATCAAAAGTAACATTACTCTGCTGGCCATTTCTAAATAGACAACACAATTCCATCCAGAGCCTACACTAATAGAACATTAAAGTTTAAACATGTATTGCACTACCGCATAAGGATAAGTAAGGGGCATTTACTAAGCTGCTGAAAGAGAAAAATTAAGAAAAAGGCTTTTCTTATATTTTTTACTAGTATTTAATGTTGGTAATATATTCAGATAATATGTGCAATGGCGTTACACCCAAAATAGTTTACATTTTGTGTGTTTTTTTGTATTTTAAAGTTGCACTTCTTTTTGTCAAAAATAAATATTTTTGTTTTTTTATGAAACTTGGTTTTATTTATAAAGAAGTTATATATCACAATGGCTAAATCTGTGTCTGTAGTGCATGTGCAATCCTTAATATCACACATAATAACATGTTATTATATTTTTTCTCCAAGAGTATATAATTAGTTTGGAAATTCTGGAGAAATGTTTAAATTATGCATTACAATTTAACTAAACCCATTTGATTTTAGTTGACTAAAATGTATGTGATTTTAATTGACTAACATGTACTAGAGATTTTTGTTGACTAAAATATGATTACAATTAATACAACGACTAAAACTAAAATAGCATTTTAGTCAAAAGACTATCACTAAATACGAATCAAAATTTGAAGTCAAAATTAACGCTGAGGACGGCTTTGCATGGAACAAACAACACAAAATATATTTCCCAGCAAACTTACCAGCTAACCTGCATGAAAAAAAATGAGCTGTTTTCAATTTGTGTTGAAAACAGAAGTTTTAGTTGCACAACTCCTGCAAATACATGTGGAAGCCACAGTGGCTTGTCAATACCACTGTATATGGTGCAGTCCTAACTCTAGTCAAATAAAGCCTCCATGTTGAAAAATGTGTACCTACGTTAACCCTTATAATTTTTAGAATAACCACATTTTTTACAGGTTGTGTTATAGTCCTATTAGTGAAGATGATCTTTTTTCCTGTTCATTACTTCTTGTCATTTTTAAAAATGTACTGGTAATATTTGTAGAGGATAATCCTATATTGTCTGAATTGCATAAGGTAGCAAGTCAAAAGACAGATATGTTTAAGGTGGTAGTAAAGCTTATCTCAACCATCTAACACTTTATTCCCCAGTTCCCTGAATCCATATGGTTACTTACACAATTCAATCACTTCAGTCATCTTTTTCCAACTCTTTCATCAGACTCTGACTAGATCTCAAATTACATTGTAGATATTGTATCTCTGAAGATTTAAAGCCAAATCACAATGATGTTATTATACTTAAAGGACAAAAACACTGCCTACTCCAGTTATATGTGCATGACACCCAGATAGATGAAAAGGATCAAAATCATCTCTCTTGAGTAGCTTGTGGCACCATAGCCAATGACCAGAACATAGTAAAACAGTATATCCATGCTGTGGATGTTGTTGATTGTGACAATGAATCCTTTATTGGTTACTGTTGACATAAGCAAAATTCCAACTCGGCTGAGGTTGTCATGGATTTTATGTGATGTCCATGGGAACCTGTGAAGTTCACAGCTTACCAAAAGAATGTACTGTATAGTACATATATTTGCCTATGTCCAGGGCAGCTAGACTGTCTCTACTGTCTGCTTAAACTATTCTGGTGTAGCTATATGTTATTGGTAAGTTAGGGCCAGATTCACCAAAGAGTTACGACGGCGTTTCTCCTGATACGCCGTCGTATCTCTGTTTCTATCTATGCGACTGATTCATAGAATCAGTTACGCATAGATATCCATAAGATCCGACAGGTGTAATTGTTTTACACTGTCGGATCTTAGGATGCAATACCGCGGCCGACGCTGGGTGGAGTTTGCGTCGTAAACCAGCGTCGGGTATGCAAATTAGCAGTTACGGCGAATCCCCGACGGATTTTCACGTTCGCTACGTCGTCCGTAGTCAAGTTTCCCATCGCAATTTTAGTCGTTATTTGACCTGCACTAACTTTAGTCAGCAATCGTATTGCTGTCTAAAGTATGGCCGTCGTTCCCGCGTCGAAATTTTAAATTTAACGTCGTTTGCGTAACACGTCCGAGAATATGGAAATACGCTACGTGCGTTGCCGTTCGAAAAAATGACGTCACGGCGCGCAAAGCATGGCGGGAGTTAGGAAATGGAGCATGCGCAGTAGGTCCGTCGTGGGAGCGCGCCTAATTTAAATGGCACACGTCCATTTGAATTGGCCCGCCTTGCGCCGGAGGCCGCCGACGTAGTTTTCATCGCAAGTGCTTTGTGAATCAGGCACTTGCGATGAAAACTTGCGGCGGTGTAACGTATCTACGATATGTTACGCCGCCACAGTTCTATGTGAATCTGGCCCTTAGACTTCAGTTTAGGATGTCTTAATAAGTGAAGACATACTTAGTATACAATTAACAGGGACTACAATACAGAGCAGACCAGTTATGTTCCCTAAAACATTTTTCTTAAACTTTAGACATGAATGGTCCTCTTTGTGTATCCACAGTTTATACCACAATTGCCCTTTTTCTAACTAACTAAGACCTATTTGTTTGTTTTGATTGATTGGAAATTAAAATCTGATTATTTACATTTACAGGTCTTGGCATGAGATTAATTTAGACTAAAGATATGCTCATCTTGACTGACAAGTAACCTCAGAGTTGGAATATCGTCAGGTATTGGCCGGCTTAACAGAAACCCTCCAACATTCGGCTTGTGTGTATGGAAGTTTGTCCAACAGTGGCCGAAGGAACGCTGGGCTTCTGTAGAACGGCATGCTGGTGTGTTCTGGTGGGGTGGTAGTGTGTATGTCAGAACACAATAGCTCAGCAGGGAGAGCTCTGTACTAACATTGCATAGTTAGTACAGAGTCAGAGACCTCATCGCAAGCTCCTCAATTTTTTTTTCGTTCAGCCTGCTGGGGTAAATGAAAAAAACTCATAGTATCTACCAGGCATTCAGGCATTCAGTACAATCAGGGAATCAGCTGATTGTTGGCATGAAGCAAACGGAACAATTATGAAACACTGTTCAACGGGAAAGTATCAGATTCTCCTAATTTGCTCATGATGCATTTTATTTGTACTTAGAGTTACTCAACATCTTAGCATATATATATATATATATATATATATATATATATATATATATATATATTAGGGTTGTGGAAATTAAAGATTAAATCCTCGATTGAACGTACATTTTTTGGATCGATCAAAATTCTTTTGATCGGTACTAGTGGTGCAACGGAACGTAAATGATCTGTGATCCAAATGGGTCACCATATGCGGATAGGCACACCACGTGATCCGCGGGTGTTCAGCCGGCTTCTCTTGTAAGACTAAGCAAGCACTAATCTTCCTTTAGAGTGGGGAGATGTGGACCATATTACATTGGGGAGATGTCTGTAGATTACAGTGGGGAGATGTCTGTAGATTACAGTGGGGAGATGTCTGTGGATTACAGTGGGGAGATGTCTGTAGATTACAGTGGGGAGATGTCTGTGGATTACAGTGGGGAGATGTCTGTGGATATTACAGTGGGGGAGATATCTGTGGATATTACAATGGGGAAGATGGCTGTGGATATTACAGTGGGGGTGATTGTGGATATTACACTGGGGGAGATGTCTGTGGATATTACAGTAGTGGAGATTGTGGATATTACAGTGGGGGTGATTGTGGATATTACAGTGGGGGTGATTGTGGATATTACAGTGGGGAGATGTCTGTGGATATTACAGTGGGGAGATGTCTGTGGATATTACATTGGGGACTATATATGGTGGTGATCTGAAAAATGTATGTGCGTTATAATTAATCAAAATTAGTCGATTAATCGATAATTTGAACATGACATTTTTAATCAGTAACAGCCCTAATATATATATATATATATATATATATATATATATATATATATATATATACACACACACACCGTTTATACTATATACTATTTCCCTACTACCAAAACACACATATAACATATGCTAAATTGCCTGACACTTAGGAATTAAACCCAAGAACAAACATTTATTATATACAGTGTATATATATATATATATATATATATATATATATATATATATTGCAGCTTACCAATTCTTAGATGTGATATCTGCATTCATTTTCTTTTTTAGGATTGTTTCTTCTATTTTCATCTGGTATTTTAATCTGCTAGTATATCTAACACTCCCCCAGACTGACAATGCTGCTGTCAAAAAATGCCCCCTGTGCCCCTTCATCCAGAGTCGGTGCAGTCTAATGCCTTGTACACACACAACAGGTTTTCCCATCAGGAAAACTGCCATGAGAGCTTTTAGCTGGGAAAAACGCATGCTCCATTTCAGTTTTCCCAACAGGAAAACTGCCTGAAAAAAAAAGAGAACCAGCTCTCTTTTTTCCCGCCAGGATTCCCATCTGTCTTTTTCCCGGAAGTTTTCCTATGTGAAAAACTGCGATGGAGCATGCACATGACCCGGGATTCCCGACCAAAGCTCTATCGCAGTTTTCCTGTCTGGAAAACCTCCCATGTGTAGGGGGAAAAACTTACCGAGCAGGTTCTAGGTTTTCGCCTCGGAATTCCCAGCAGACTTTTTTACCGCCGGGAATCCCGTACGTGTGTACTAGGCATTATACAGGAGGTATAGTAATCAGTATGCATTGCATACTAGCACATTATGAAAGACTTATCTGAAAACAAAGCACTCCAGTGGCACGTTGTCACTGCTGACATGGCTTCCATTTTCACCCAGTCTTGCTTCGGAATGGCTCTGTCTATGGATGGCACACCGTCCATTAAGAGCACCAGTGATATCACCAGCACTGCTAAAGTAAATATCTCCTAAATGGTGCACATTTAGGAGATACTTACTGCACTTAGAGGTAAGCCTTATTATAGGCTTACCTGTATGTATAAATAAAAATAAAAAATGCCTTTACTACCACTTTAAGGCATTGACAGCATCATATACAATTCACAAAAAAATACATTTTTAAATTGACCATTAAAAAAAGTAGTATATTTATGCTGCCACAACAAAAAGATTCCCTATAAACCTTGGGTTTTTAACTACCGGTACCTCCCATGACATTTTAATTATCGAAAATTGGAACTATAGTAACAACTATTACTGTGTACTTGGGGACATGCCTACTCTTGACCTCCTCGGTCAGCGCTACTGCCCTTCCTACCTCCCCCTCCCCCACCTTCCTCTCCTACTCTTGTCCTCCTTACCCCAGTCTCTTCTCTGATGATTTCTTCTTCACCTCTCTGTTTCACCCAATTTAATATGCTATAACCAAAGTCTTTACTGAACCAAACAATGATTTTATTGAGTCTCTTGTTGTTTGCTCTTTGACATTGCACAGTTAGTAATTTGTTTTGATACACATTGCCTTGCCATGTGAAATTTTACCTACGTTATAATTATCATGTATGCAAAACCCATTGCTTCTCTCTTATGCTTCTGTCAACTATTCTCCAAACTCCAATAAAAATGTATTGAACATTAAAAAAAAAAAAAGAAAAAAAGATTTCCTATGATATTCTGTAGCAGCAATCTGCAAAAGATGAATACTAGTGACCGCAGTTGGAGATGAGAGACACATCAGTTGACTAATAAAAAGTGTGTAGAATATCTGATAATATCCTTTTAAACAGGATAAACCTTTTTTATATATCTAAAATGTAATATACAGTTAGCTTATTAAAGTTTACACTAATGAGAACCATGCTGAAACATATATCATAGTGTAATATTCCTTTTCTGGGGGGTGTAAAATAGAAATGGTAATTACATTGGCATTACTAGGAGGGTGTAACCATAATAATATGCACTGGCACAACTTACACCAGTACAGTCACATATTGCATTTTGACTAATAAGACTGATTTAAATTTTCCTTTTGCTCAATATGAGTTCACAATGTAAATAACAGTGAAACTGCCATACAAACCCATACTATGCATGCCTGATCCAATTTCCATCTGACTTTCCCAGTCCCAGTCACTCTTCTTTAAACACAGAATTAAACATGATTGGGCTCATGGAGGAACCTGAACATCTGTAGCCAGATTCAGTTAGAGTTACATTGGCGTATCAGTAGATACGCTGTCGTAACTCCGAATCTGCGGCGTCGTATATTTAAGCGTATTCTCAAATTGAGATACACTTAAATGTTGCTAAGATACGACGTATCTTAGCTGTCTATTTACGCTGGCCGCTAGAGGCGTGTACGCTGATTTGCGCCTAGAATGCGAAAATCAGCGAGATACGCCTATTCACGAACGTATGTTTGCCCGTCGCAGTAAAGATACGCTGTTTACGTAAGGCGTTTTCAGGCGTAAAGATAAACCACCAAAAAGATGGCGTAGCCAATGTTAAGTATGGACGTCGGACCTGCGTAAATTTTTTTAATTTTTACGTTGTTTGCGTAAGTCGTCCGTGAATGGGGCCGTAATTTACGTTCACGTCGAAACCAATGAGTCTTTGCGGCGTAATTTGGAGCATGCGCACTGGGTTACGTCCACGGACGGCGCATGCGCCGTACGTTCAAAACGTCAATTACGTGGGGTCATGCCTTATTAACATAAAACACGCCCACCTCTTCCCAATTTGAATTAGGCGCGCTTACGCTGGCACATTTACGCTACGCCGCCGTAACTTAGGACGCAAGTGCTTTGTGAATACAGCACCTGCCTCTCTAACTTGCGGCGCCGTAGCGTAAATACGATACGCTACGCCGGCTTAAACATACGCCGCCCTACTTGAATCTAGGTATTAGTCTTAAATTACCACAATTCTCCATGATTACAAAATAAATTGTATTTACACCCTTGTTAGCTCCAGCTAGTTTGTTTTGCATAACTCTTATGCAGCATACACACGATCAGACATTCCGACAACAAAACCGTGGATTTTTTCCGACGGATGTTGGCTCAAACCTGTCTTGTATACACACAGTCACACAAATTTTGTCGGAAATTCTAATTGCCAAGAACGCGGTCACGTAGAATACTTACGACGGCACTATAAAAAGGGAGGTTCAATACCAAGTGCGCCACCCTTTGGGCTCCTTCTGCTTATCTCGTGTTAGTAGAAGTTTGGTGAGAGACAATTTATGCTTTTCAGCCTCGTGCTTTTCAGTCCGTTACAGCGTGACGAATGTGCTATCTCCATTACGATCGCTAGTTTTACCAGACTGAGTGCTTCCGTCTTGTACTTGATTCAGAGCATGTGTTGAATTGTGTGCGTCGGGAATTGTCTACACGCGATCGGAATTTACGAGAATGGATTTTATTGTCGGAAAATGTGAGAACCAGCTCTCAAATTTTTGTTGCTGGAAATTCCGACAGCAAATGTCCGATGGAGCCTACACATGGTTGGAATTTCCGACAAAAAGCTCCCATCGAACATTTGTTGTTGGGAATTCTGAGCATGTGTATGCGGCATTAGGCTCACCATACACATTACAGTCTGGTCATACAATCACAGTGCAATCAACTTTAGATTTGCCAAAATTATATAATATGATTACTTACCTAAACTATTCAACCAATTTGTCTCCATTCAGGCAGATCCTTGCACTACATACTTGTTGGTAGATCTACAGAAGATTGTACCCTCAGATTGGAACATGTGTGGTGAGCTTTAGGGCTAAACATCATAAGGTAAAGGGCCCCCGAAAAACTGACAGGTGCTGACAGGTCAGGAGCCTAAATACATACTGATAACTGACAACATCTTCTGCAACCATGACAGTATAAAAGACAATGCAACCTTAGTTATTTACAATTGCCTTACCTATAGGGTTCTGGTCTAAGGTTACAGTGTGTGATAAAAGGACAGCTTGCATACAGTAGCAGCACACTTCAGGTGACCTTTAATATCTATCATTCAGAGCATAAATGGGTTTAGTGAAGATAAAGAAAAAATATACATTTTTTCATAAGTAAGTCTGTGCATTGGTAATAGTTTACATTTTTTCACCTCCTTAAGTGTATTTAAACACCAATCTGATCTGTGCAAAAAAAAAAAACAGTTTATTCAGCTAGACATCATGTAACCTGATAACTTCCTGTAATCTGTGTCTCTGGACTGTTATCAGTTGGCACTGTTCCCTGCTTTCTTCATGGATTATATAACATGTCCTCCTTTTAAGCAAAAGAGAGGGAGGTGTTATGCATTCCTAACACAATGTTATACAGGGGTAGATTTACTAAACCTGGAGAGTGACAAATCTGGTGCAGATGTATATGGTAGCCAATCAACTTCTAACTTCAGCTTGTTTAATTAAATTGTGACAATAAAACCTGGAAGCTGATTGTTTTTTATGCAGAAAGCTGCAATACTGTAAATTTTTGTTCTTGGGTTTACATATTCTTAAAACATTTAAATCGGTAATAAACCGCGGCTGGTTAAAAAATGAAAAGAAAACGCCTTTAAATCAATTGCATAATGTGCTAGTATGCATCGCATACTAGCACATTATAAAATACTTACCTTGGAACAAAGCCTTTCAGTGGCGCACTGTCACCGATGAAAGGGCTGACATCTTTCTTCCGGGTTTGCGCTTAAGAACATCTATGACGTCACTCCTGCACTTGCACACGGGAGCCCTAGGCTCCGGCATGAAGCTCTGAAGGTCTGGCAAGGTATGCCTGACCTTAAGAGTGTCTGCACAGGCGATGTATTCGGCTGCATCCACGCTGAATATCTCCATTTAGGAGATATTCATTTTACCTACAGGTAAGACTTATTATAGGCTTACCTGTAGGTAAAAAACACCACGGGGGCTTTACTACTGCTTTAACCACTTCCAGACTGGGCCTTTTATGGCGTTTTTTGTTTACATGTAACAATCCATATTTTTTGCTAAAAAAATACTTGGAATCCCCCAAACATTCGATTTTTTTTTTTTTTTTTAAAGCAGAGGCCCTAGAGAATAAATTGATGGGTTTTGCAATTCCTTTTATGTCCCATGGTATTTGTGCAGGGGTTTTTAAAACACATTTTTTTTTTTTGGAAAAAAATACACTTTTTGGAATTTTAAGATCCCAAACATGTTATGCTTTAAAATTGCACACATGCGCGCATCGGCAACAAACAACATACATGTAACTATCCATAGGTGACACTATAACCACTGATCTACTGGGCACTTTCACCCCCTTCCTGCCCAGGAAATGTTCCACTTTCAGCGCTGTCACACAATGACAATGACAATTGCGCGGTCATGCTACACTGTAACCACGTGAAATTTTTATTGTTTTCTTCCCGCAAAGCTTTCTTTTGGTGATATTTAATCACTGCTGGGGTTTTTGTTGCATAAAAAAAAGAAAAGACCAAAATAATTGAAAAAAAATAGTTTTTCCTAGTTTCTGTCAGTAAATTTTGTAAATAAGTTATTTTCGCCTTCACTGATGTGCGCTGGTGAGGTGGCACTGATGGGCACTAATAGGCTGCACTGATGAGGTGGCACTTATGGGCACTGATCAGGCGGCACTTATGGGCACTGATTCGGTGGCACTAATGAGGCACTAATATTCTGCACTTATGGGCACTGATAGGTGACACTGATAAGAACTGATTGGCGGCACTGATGAGTGGCACTGGTGGGAATTGATAGGTGGCACTGGTGGGCACTGATAGGTGGTAATGACGGGCCCTGATATCTGGCACTGGTGGGCACTGATATGTGGCATTTATAAGGGGCACTGATGGGCATCGATGGCCTTTACTGATGGGCATTGATGGGCTTTACTGATGGGCATTGGTGGGCATCACCGATAGTCGGCACTGAAAGCTATCACTGACTGGCATCACAAATGGGCACTGATTTCTGTCTGTGGTGGTCACTGGTTGTTGGCACTGGTGGGCATTGATTTCTGGCACTGGTTGGCACTAGTTGCTGTAAACATCCTTGTGACAGAAATAGGCATGTGACAGTTACTCTTTATGGAGTGATCTGGGTCTATAAGACCCTAAATCCCTCCTCTGTTCTTAAAAGCAATGAATCACATCAAGATCTCTGTTTTGGAATGCTTTTGATTTTTTTAATTGGCCCAGTATTCCATACTCCTACTAAACCTCTCTGCAGCCTTTGCTACTGTTGACCACCCGCTCCTTCTCAATAAACTCCCTTCCCTTGGCCTCCAAGATTCTGCTCTATCCTGGTTCTCTGCCTATCTATCACAGTGCTCCTTCAGTGTTACATACAACTCTATCTCCTCCTCTCCATTGCCCCTTTCTGTGGGGGTCCCCCAAGGCTCTGTTCTTGGACCACTCCTCTTCTCTATCTACACCTCCTCCCTTGGTCACTTGATCACTGCCCATGGCTTTCAATACCACCTATACGCTGATGACACCCAATCTGTCTACTCCTCACCTCACTCTTTCAGTCTCCTCTCGCATTACTAACTTACTAACTGACATCTCAGCGTGGATGTTGCACCACTTTCTTAAACTAAATCTCTCTAAAACTGAGTTACTAATATTCCCCCCTGCCCGTGCCCCCCTCCATGACTTTGAATCAACAATACAACCATCAGTCCCTCCACTCACGCCAGGGTACTAGGTGTAATCCTAGACTCTGACTTGTCATTTCAGCCTCAAGTCCAATCGTTGTCAAAAGTTTGTAGAATTCACCTCCGCAACATCTCTAAAACATCTCCAAAACATAAAATTCTCTAAAACTCCCTTCCCTTTTGCCTGCCTCTCTATAGGCTATCCCCTCTTGAATGGTGCTGCCAGACTTATCCACCTTACCAACCGCTCAGTGTCTGCCAACCCTCTCCTCCAATCCCTGCACTGGCTCCCTATCACCCAGCAAATTAAATTCAAAATACTAACCACAACCTACAAAGCCATCCACAACTCTGCCCCGAGCTACATCACCAATCTTGTCTCCAAACATATCCCAAACCATCCTCTCCGCTCAAGACCTCCTACTGTCAAGCTCTCCCGTCTCCTCCTCCCATGCTCGTCTTCAGGATTTCTCCAGAGCCTCTCACATCCTCGGGAACTCACTACCTCAACCTGTCTGGCTATCCCCTACTCTTGCTACCTTCAGGCGATCCATGAAAACTCACCTCTTCAGGGAAGCCTATCACGTCTCCAACTAATCTTTTACCACTTCCATCAGCTCATTCCCCAGTTACAACCTTTTGTACCACCTGCCCCGCCCTATTAGATTGTAAGCTCTTCTGAGCAAGGCCCTCTTAATCCTCTTGTATTTTTTGTATTGAAACTGTATTGTAACTGTATTGTCTCCCTTTTTTATTGTAACTGTTGGCGCTATATAAATCCTGAATAATAATAATAATAATAATAATAATAATAATAATAATAATAATAATAATAATAATGTCAGGTCATTGTTTCTGGGTTACTATAGCCAAATGCCAATCAAAGCCAATCGGAATTTGTTTGGCTCTCAAATCAGCCAGTGGAAGTGCAGGCTGATTGCTTGGGTCTTTTGGTGTGACAGGAGAGCCTGAGAAAGCCATGGGAGGCCTCTAGGATTGCTTTTACAAGAGAGCCAACCACCGGCTTTAAAAAACGGTACTGGGGTGAATCATCATCCTAGTATAACTACTTGAAGTCCAGCAGCATATGGGTACACCGCTGATCAGCAAGTGGGTTTATTGTCTTCTTTAGTTATTTAAAAATCCGCCACGTCAAACAGCAAAAACAAGTAGTTGGAATGGTCACCTCCTACTTTTAGAATCTGATTTGTGTGCAATATACCCCTGATTTCCTTAGTATTTTTATGCATTTGTAGCTTTGTTACCCTGAAGTATGATTTTTCTCCCTTCAAAGCTACAGCATCCTCTGAAGACTCCTAACTTTGCCTTTGAACGCAGACCGACTTTGTCAGAAGAAAAGTTCATACAGAGTAGTACTTTTCAAGTTTTCATATTTTCAAAATTCATATATAAATTAGTGTTAATTACATCTGCAATGGCAATTTTCTATTTGCAGCTGATGAAGTGTTCCCACAGTCAGCCTGCTTTGGAATTTGTGGTTGTCAGCAGTGTATTTTTAATACTGTGTACAGACCATAAATGAAAACTGTATATCTAAATGTCCCTAGATTCACAGTTTGGCTTATCTAGACTGATTCTATTGTCAGTTTGCAATTCAGTGGATGCAGCAAGAAAAACAATAGAGTCAAATGGCTGACTATGTTTTCAGCTTGGCGCCCAGAACAAATCTTTTGCTTTGTGGCATGTCCTCAGTTTTTTCAATGTATTTATGTGATAAACTAGGAGCACAGAAAGAGCGCACATGGAGGCAAATCACACGGAAACTGTCATCTTTTTGAGGAACTCGAGTATACAGGAGGGATGGCGTTACGGCACAGCATTGAGGGGCAGTCTACTAGGTAACAATATGACACAGCACAGATAAACAGTTTGTGGAGTTGTAATGGACACAGCACAAGTGAACAGTTCATGGAGTTGTAAATGGGCACACCACAAGTAAACAGTTCATGGAGTTGCAAATGGGCACAGCATGGATAAACAGTTCACGGGTAGCTATATGGCACAGCAAGAGGAATTGATCCTTTAGGCAGAAAAATGGCACAGCAGGGGTTAAACCATGAAGTGGCAATATGGCACATTAAAAGGGAAACATTGATGGGAAATGATTCACAGAGTGATAATATGGCACAGCAAGGGGGGATGATCTTCTGGGCAGTAGCAGGGCACCACAAGGGTTAACCTTTCATGGGGTAGAAATATGTCACAGAAAAAGCAGAACAGTCCACACAGCAACAATAAGGTACAACTAAGGGTGGAGATAGAAAGGTCCAGGGACTCAGGTCAACTGATGGTCCTGGGCTGCTGATGAGGCAGTCTGGGCGATGGATGGCTGCTTCTGGAGGGTCTGAGGAGGCATGTCCTAGGCCTGAAATCTGCTGGGTCTAGAAGAGGGAAGGTCTGGACAGCTGCACCCTAATAAAAATGCCTTTACTGTGCAAAATAACAAAAGTACAGACCACAGCAGTGTACAGGATAAAAAAGCTGACATGTTTCACAATCTCAACAGTGCTTAGTTACAGCTGCTGGGTCTAGAGAGAGAGGGAGAGGAGCACTGGGCACCCTGGTCACAGATTGGGAGCCAAGGAGAGCAGAGGACACAAGTAGAGGGGCGCTATGGTAATAGGGTAGAGGCAGCTTCTTGGACTGCAATCCTCACAGGCAAATGTGGCATCTAGGGGGACTGGAAGCAAATTTGTACCCTAGGTTCCCCAGCCCAGGTATATATACATGAGCTGGAGCGTGATCATGATCTTACGGCTCAGGCAACCTTATGCTTAGCATCAGACTGCCTAAGCAACAGGCTCCCCTACCATTCCACTTGGCCACATCAGGTTCTCGGCTGGGGGTAAGCGCTTTGTCACAGCAGGGGACCTGATAGCCTGTTGCATCAAACACAGGAGGTGTGGAGTGGTGGGCGCTGTATGCGAGGGGCCAGATGTTGAGTGCAGGTCTCCTGCATGTATGTGATGTGGGGCTGTGAGAGACGTGCGTGGAGCAGAGGGGGAAACTGGGAACTGTGACAATGAATGAAAATTACTTGATTTTCCTTCAGTTGTTTAGGGCACCATTCTTGTCTTAAAGTATCATCACTGCCTTAGCAGACTGTTGCACCAAGGTTTCCATAACTCAATGCACAAATCTCAATGTTTTATACCTAGGGGTAGATCCACGTAGAATGGCGTTTCTTTGTGCGGGCGTAAAGTATCCTATTTACGTTACGCCTCTACTTTTACAGGCAAGTGCCGTATTAAAAGAAAGTTGCGGCGGCGTAGCGCAAATAGGCCGGCGTAAGCCCGCCTAATTCATATTGTGAAGAGGTGGGCGTGCGTTATGTAAATAAACCCTGACCCGACGTGATTGATGTTTTTCACAAACGGCGCATGCGCCGTCTGTGGAATTTCCCAGTGTGCATTGATCCAAAGTACGCTGTAAGGACGTCATTGGTTTCGACGTGAACGTAAATGATGTCCAGCCCCATTCATGGACGACTTACGCAAAACAACGTAAATTTTTCAAATTTCGTCGCAGGAACGACGGGCATACTTAACATTGGTACGCCGCATATACGCCTCATATAGCAGGGGTAACTTTACGCCGGAAAAAGCCTAATGTAAACAGCGTAAATGTACTGCGTCGGCCAGGCGTACATTCGTGAATTCGCGTATCTAGCTGATTTACATATTCTAGGCGTAAATCAGCGTACACACCCCTAGCGGCCAGCGTAAATATGCAGTTAAGATACAACGGCGTAAGAGACTTACGCCGGTCGGATCTATAGAAATCAATGCGTAACTGATTCTATGATACGACCGGCCAGACTCATAGATACAACGGCGTATCTCGATATATACGCCGTTGTATCTCTTTTGAGAATCTGGCCCCTAGTAATGAAATCTAATTCAGGTTGCCAATGAAGGATATCAGTTAAAACGTTCTTTATTGTTGAATTAGCAACACTGACATTTTTAGCTTATTTACAAATCTGCTTCTGTTTTTTGCCCGGTTTTCATATCACACACATCCAAGCATGTGCGGAATGTTATGTTTTACAACATTTTGCTTCTGATTTTCTAAATTACAGGTTTGAATTGATACGCCAATTCCAATTTACACCTTTCCTGCAGCACACATGCACACACCAATGACAGCAGTTTATAACACAGCAGGACAAGATGAAAGAAGCACATGATAAGTGCTGGCAGATTTAAAAGAAATCAAACTATTTGTTGCAGCATGCAGAGCTGGAGAATATAGGGACACATGATGCAATATGAAAAAGGAAGGAAAAAATGAATATCCTTAAAATCTGTTTGAGATTTGGCAGTGGATGGAATGCTGAGATTTGTGGTTTTGGAAAGTTTATTTCATGTGCTTTACACTGTCATTATGTGCTGCAAGTCTTTGATTACTTTTTATATTTCCTCTTAGATGGAACTGTATATTGTCATTAGTGGTATGGGTGTTGTTTGTTTTTCCTTTTTTATATTACAACAGGTGTCCTTGTCCACTCTACTGTACAAATGGGTTTGTCTTTAGCTTTTAGCCACATTTTCATGAGTGCTTGCGTGCCATAAGTCACAGATATTTGAGTATACAGCACATTAACATTTCAACATTTTTTATATCCATTGTATGCCAAAGAGGCACAAATTGTAATTTCAGAGAATATTATTTTCCACATTATTGAAGAATACGTTACACTATATGGCCTCAATAACCACTTTAAAGTTTGACTCCAGGTATGATTTTTATTGCATGGTTACATTGGTCTAGCTTGGGCCAATATAAGTATGCATATCTCATAACTCAGCAATCGCCGTGGAGTTGGTGCTACCACAGTGCTAGCAGTGATCTTCCAGGTCTTGTGCTGAGTGACTTACTTTTTGCATAATAATTACAAGGGGTTTCTCACATAGAACCTGGAAGATTACTACTATCGTTGTAGTAGAGGCAACGAATACAGTGATTTGCAGCTTGCTCAGGTATGTATACTTATATTGGTCTAGGCTGGACCAATGTAACTTTACAATAATAATCTTACTTAACCAGTTAAGGACTGCCGCACAACTAAATACGTCGGCAGAATGGTACAGCTGGTCATATGGACATACAGGTACGTCCCCTTTAAAAAAGCCCAGTCGGGGGTCGCGAGCGCGCCACCGGCGGCACGCTCGCAACCCGGTCCTGTGCTCTGTGATCGCGCCCGCTGGACCCGATCACCACCGGTGGCCCGTGATCGGGTCACAGAGCTGAAGAACGGGGAGAGGTAAGTGTAAACAAACCTCTCCCCATGCTTCCTAGTGAGCCTGTCACTGATCGTCTGTTCCCTGTCATAGGGAACGACGATAAATGACATCACACACCCACCCAGCCTTCAGTAAGAAACACACATTGGGGAACACTTAACCACGTTAGCGCCCCCCACAGGTTAAACCCTTCACTGCCAGTGTAATTTTCACAGTAATCAGTGCATTTTTATAGCACTGTGTTGAAATAAATCTACGCAAGTATATTTAACTACTTCCCGACCTGCCGCCGCAGTTCTACGGCGGCAGGTCCGCTCCCCTGCGCGACAGCCTGTACAATAACGTCAGCTCTCTCTGCGGCCACTAGGGGCGCGTGCGGGCGCGATCGCCGCCGGGCACCCGCGATTGCTCGTCCTGTCAGGGGGAGGAATGCATGAACAATGTATGAACAGCGATCAGTCATTTCCCCTAGTGAGGCCACCCCCCTACAGTTATAACACACCCAGGTAACATACTTAACCCCTTCCCCACCCCCTAGTGTTAACCCTTTCCCTGCCAGTGGCATTTTTATAGTAATCCAATGCATTTTTATAGCACTGATCGCTATAAAAATGCCAATGGTCCCAAAAATGTGTCAAAAGTGTCCGAAGTGTCCTCCATAATGTCACAGTACCGAAAAAAAATCGATGATCGCTGCCATTACTAGTAAAAAAAAAAATATTAATAAAAATGCCATAAAACTACACCCTATTTTGTAAACGCTATAACTTTTGCGCAAACCAATCAAACGTTTATTGCGATTTTTTTTACGAAAAATATGTAGAAGAATACGTATCGGCCTAAACTGAGGAAAAAAAAATGTTTTTTTTTTACATATTTTTGGGGGATATTTATTATGGTAAAAAGAAAAAAATATTCATTTTTTTCAAAATGTACGCTCTATTTTTGTTTACAGCGCAAAAACTAAAAACCACAGAGGTGATCAAATACCACCAAAAGAAAGCTCTATTTGTGGGACAAAAAGGACGCCAAATTTGTTTGGGAGCCAGCTACAATGGCTCGCTCAGGGGGAGCCAACCTGCCGCAGTGTAACTGCGGCGGCTGGTCAGGAATCGGTTAATTTTGATACAATAACCATTCTTATGAAACCACATGCTATACTCAGACCATATAATTCTATTTATTCTCAATTGTAATATTTAATTCATTAATTAATTGATTGTTTTAAATAAATGTTGACAATACCACTTAGCACTTAATTTATATTGACTAAATATTATTTTAACCAAAATACCATACATGGTCAAGATATAATGCAACCCATAAAAGACAAACATTAAGTGAACAGCATATGTGTATGAATACATAGACATTAATGTTTTTCAAATGACGGAGAAGAATGTACTTTACATTACCAATTAGGCGCAGAGGCCTCTTCCTGTAAATAGTTTACTCTTGGAGGAAGATGTTATTAAAATGATGAAAGGCACATGACTCTGAGAAACTTGTTCTGAACTGCCAAATGTTAAGTGCTTTGAACTAAGGACAGCCTGCTACTACCTAAAGATTGTACTGGTTTGTGTCATGAGTAGATTATCTTCCACAAAACATATTGCTCGGAGCTACATTTTTTTTAAAAGAAATGTAGTTATTAGGTTTATTTCTATACATATTGGATATTCTTTTTAAATTGCAATGTACTGTATCCATAGGTCTGGAGATTGCAAAACTGGTAAAATATTCCAGTAATCATTATTTTTTGACTGTAGCCTAATTTCTAGCTTTAGGAGGTGACAATATTTTAGGATACAAACACCCAACCCATATAGATTATATTCAGCTCCCAACAATGGAAAACATAGTGTATTTTGATACATTAACTGTACATTTGATTTTGATTATATTTTCTGCTACTTAAATGAAAAACGTTGTGTTGATGTAAAACATAATTAATGTGTCTTGTCTTTATATGCTTTCAAATATTGTATTTATCAGGGTATTGCGCGCTCCGGCGTATATCGCGCACCCCTAAAGTGGACCCGCATTCCTGTAAAAAAAACATTTTAGTACTTACAGTTTTGGTGTCTTGCGCGGCGTCCATCGGCGGCCTCGTCGGGTCCGGCGTCCTTCTGCGGCTTCGGGGGTGTCCTCCTCGTAGGGTCCGGCGTCCTTCTGCGGTGTCCTCCCCACTCGATCCCTGCTTCCCGCGCTGAGTTTGAACCACTGCGCTGGCATATACCGAGCGCAGTACACTCGTATATAGTTGGGCAGGCTCGGCTCCTCTCGCGGGCACTTCCTGTGCATCCTGTATGTCCAGGACGTGACCGCGAGAGGAGCCGAGCCTGCCTGACTATACCCGAGTGTACTGCGCTCGATATATGCCGGCGCAGTGATTCAAACTCGGCGCGGGAAGCGGGTATCGGCGTATATCGCGCACCCACGATTTTGCCCTGAATTTCAGGGCAAAAAAGTGTGCGGTATACGCCGATAAATATGGTATGTATTTTATGTTTAAGGTAGGTCCCTACAGTCATGTCTCTGCAGGCCATCCCTCTTATTAGTGCCAATTCACACCAGACGCAGTTCCGTTCAGTTCCGTGCGCTGTTTTTCTGCACAAAATGCATGCACAGTGTTTTCCATGTATTCCAATGGCTCTAGTTGGCACCATAATACAAAAATCTCCTGCGCTCTGGTGTTTTTGCTAAACGGTAGTGTAGCCCAATCCTAGGGCAAGGTCTAGAGTCTTGAAGCCCTCCTCAGAACCATGGGCGTTCATGTAGCTACAAAAAAAGAAAGAAAAAAGGGAGGGCGCACCAACCTAGTGCATTGCCACATAAAAAGGTTTTATTAAATAAAATAAAAGCAATAGTCTTACTCACAAAAGGAGCTTAAATAAACGCTTATCTAGAAATCAGACTGGTCTCTTGGCTCCTGCCAGCAGGAACTGATGAAGCCGAGGATCGGATGGTACTCCAACAGCGGAATGGCTGACGCGTTTCTGGGGCACACCCCTTTCTTCAGAGCCTAAATGGTCTGTTATAGCCTTCTCCTCTAGTTCACACCATGCAGTCAGTTTCTGCACCGGAAACTGACCGGAAACTGACTGCATCACTTAATAATTGTAGCCTTCCCCAGCATTAATTTAAAAAAAATGACAAGTTAAAGCCAAAACTTAAGGTCTCGATTTAAACAAGAAAAACCATGGCAGTCACAGGTACTGTAGACTGTGAGTGTTACCTCACCGCACTCCTCCCCATTGTATTTATCTCCAGGGATGCTGAGCTGTCAGTGTCTATGCCCAGTGGTTCAGAGGTTTGGAATCCCTGATCGTATCCTTCTTCTCTGTGCTGTACTTTTGGAACAGATCAGAGTGATTCTCTATGGAGGCGCTGACCCATTAGAATCACACTTGTCTGTCCCAGAAGTGTTGCACAGAGAAGAGGGAGAAGAGGAGGGATTTCAAAACCCCTGATATCCAAAAATGATTTGCCAATTCACACAATATAAGGTGTTAGGCCTCGTACACACGACCGAGGCCTAACACCTTTTCCTCGTCGAGTTCCTTGTTAAGCTTGTCGAGAAACTTGACAAGCTATCTTTGCGTACACACTGTCAAGACAAAATCTCGTCGTTCTCAAACGCGGTGACGTACAACACATACGACGGCAGGGGAAGTTCAATTCCACTGGCACAACCCTTGGGGCTGCTTTTGCTAATCTCATGTTACTGCGTGTTAAGTAAAAGTTTGGTAAGAGACGATTTGCACTTTTCAGTCTGTTACAGCGTGACAAATGTGCTATCTCCATTACAAACGCGACTTTTACCGAAGGTGCGCTCCCGTCTCATACTTTATTCTGAGCATTCGCGGGTTTCTTAGCATACACACAATCGTGTTTCTTGTCGTAAACCAGCCCGACAAGAAACACAACGAGGAAATTGAGACTCCCGACGAGGAAAAAGAGAACTTGTTCTCTTTTTTTCTCGTCGAGTTCCACAACAGTTTTCTTGATGAAAAACATACACACGACCGTTTTCCTTCGGCAAAAAAGCTCTGCCACCAAGTTTCTTGATGGATTCTGTCGAGGAAAACGGTTGTGTGTACGAGGCTTCAGACATTTTACTGCATAGTAAAATGTCTGTCACTGCAGAAGCACACAGGAATGTGTCCCATTCACACTGCAATGCAGCCTAGTGCTGTGCTGCAGCATGCTGCAGTAAGACTGGATTCACACCTATGCAGTTTTAGTGCTTTTTGCATTTTGCAGATTTGCACTATAGTTCATTTAACATGGTTTCCTATGGAACACGTTCTGTAATGCAAATCTTCAAAATGCAAAAAGAACTATAAATGCATAGGTGTGAATCCAGTCTTAAAGGCAGACATGCTGCATTTTATCGCTGTGCACCAGACCTAATTGCATTGCAATGTCAGACAGTGCAGCGCATCACGCTGTCCAACATTGCAGTGAATAAAGTGTACATATTGTACACTTCAAATATAAAGGAAACAACTATTGGTGCTCTAGAAGCTGGATGAATAGGGCATTAGGCAGGGCTTAGCCAAAGAAAGCAGTCTATGTAAGTAATACAGTCTGTCAATGACAGTGAATGTCTCTGGAGATGTAAGATTGCACTCCGCCCACTCCACCCCTGACATCAGTGGTCGGCTCTGTGTGTACTTGGGTGTCTAGAAAGCTCTGGGAGCCACCAACGCTGCTGAAAACAACGGCTGCCCACACCTATACCGCAGCACATTATTATTATTATTATAGGTACCTATATAGCGCTGTCAATTTACACAGCGCTTTACATATACATTGTACATTCACATCAGTCCCTACCCTCATGGAGCTTACAATCCAAGGTCCCTAACTCAAATTCATATACTAGGGTCAATTTTAGACAGAAGCCAATTAACCTACCAGCATGTCTTTAGAGTGTGAGAGGAAACCGGAGTACCCGGAGGAAACCCACGCAAGCACAGGGAGAACATGCAAACTCCAGGAAGGTAGTGTTGTGGTTGGGATTCGAACCAGCAATCCTTTTTACTGCTAGGCGAGAGTGCTATCCACAACACCACTGTGCCCCCCACTACCACATGCGTTGATGTACCTGCAACACTGTGAGGCCCCGTACACACGACCGAGTTTCTCGGCAGAATTCAGCCAGAAACTCGATCGGAGCTGAATTCTGCCGAGAAAACCGGCCGTGTGTACACTTTCGGCCGAGGAAGCCGACGAGTTCCTCGTCGCGGCCAAATAGAGAACATGTTCTCTATTTCCTCATTGTTCAATGAGGAAAGTTGGCTCGCCGAGATCCTTGGCGGCTTCACACAGAACTCGACGAGCAAAACGATGAGTTTTGCCCGTCGCGTTCCTCCAACGTGTGTACGGGGCCTAAGTTGCTTAATTTATACTTGCCAATAAACGTTTTAATACTGCTACACTTAGATGATGCTACTTTCTTCTTCTGTTTGTATACTTCAAATAAAGCTGGTACAAAACAAACAAAAAAAGCGAACCATGTAATGCGCTGAATCGCACACCACACTGCCCCCCTAGAGCAGCCAGCAATGGAGAGCAGCCAGAGTGGTGAATAACTCCTGCCACTCTTTGTTGCAATATGTATTGGCCCTAAGGCATGATGTAAAACACATTGGGATTTACAAGCCCTTTAATATACTTATATATGTTTATTACTAGTGCTTCAGAGTGAAAATAACAGTGTTTTATGTCTACAACTTAGGGCTAATTCACACACTAGTGCATTGATATGCATTTTAGCACAGCTTTAAAATGCAGGTCAATGCAAGGACACCTACAGTACGTGTTCATACTACAATACTGTGTTGACCTGTGTTATGTTGCTTTAAAATAATACACAAAAGTTTGAGTTGTGATTTATTTTGTGACCCCCAGGATGTGATGTCACAGGAAATCCTGCATTTGTCATAACAAATGTCAATGCATGTCAACACACATTAAATAGCGACTAAATTCATGAAGATGTACATATATTTGTATGCATCAATGTGAATCCACCCTTGGAAACAACAAATAGGTGGTAGTAATATTATCTCTGCTTCATTAGCAGTGGTCTATTATAAATGATACTATAAATCAATAAACCTGCTTTTCAGCAACTCCCCGTGTCCCATATATTCCACATCCAGGATGCCATGCTTGTATGTAGTATGGAAATGACTATGTCTGTAAGATGTTATAGAAAGATTGATGAAGGTATGAATATAGATGACTTGAGGTGATGTGCTATTGGTTTAACACATGCCAGATACACTTTTGTCAGCTTACAGAATGCACTGTAAACATTTCTGCACTATATCACTGCATATGTTATGAATTTCCATACAAGGGAAGACAGCGGTGATAAAAATGTCTTCAATAAGTGTTTAATAGCTTATAATGTGGAACAGGTCTTTTATGACACCAATATTTTAGTTGAGGTCAAACAAAGGGGAAGCCAGTTAACTTATAGGACTATATGTATACATGTGTGTATTATTCCATTTTAAAAGGCAAAAGATATAAATAAACAAAAAAATTTAATAAAACATATTAAAGTTATAATTTGACTTAATGGCCAAACTCAAACAAATTAAATCTAATCCACATTATTTGTAAGTCATATTTGTCCTTGTGCTTGTTTGGACCTTATGAGCCAGATCCAGAGAGAATTGGATCCGCGCAGAGTATCAGAGATACGCTACGCCGCCGTACCTTACCTGGCGGAATTTCGAATCCTCAACGATTTCGCGCCGTAAGTTTTGGCGGCGTAGTGTATTTCTGGCGGCGGAATTCAAATCGGCGATCAGGGGGCGGGTTTAATTTAAATGATAAGTATATATTGATTGGTTTGTGCAAAAGTTATAGGGCCGGATTCAGATACATTGGTGTATCTTTCCGCGCCGTAAATTAGGGCGCAAGTTCCGTATTCAGAAAGAACTTGCGCCCTTAGTTACGGCGGCGTAACGTCTGTGGTCCGGTGTAAGCCCGCCTAATTCAAATGTGGATGATGTGGGCGTGTTTTATTCAAATTCACTGTGCCCCTACGTATTTGACGTATTTTATGAACGGCGCATGCGCCGTTCGGGGAAAAAATCCCAGTGCGCATGTTCGAAATTACGCCACAAATCGTCAATGCTTTAGACGTGAACGTAACTTACGTACAGCCCTATTCGCGAACGACTTACGCAAACAACGTAACATTTTCAAAATTTGACGTGGGAACTACGTCCATACTTAACATAGGATACCCCTCATATAGCAGGGGTAACTTTACGCTGGAAAAAACGTAAACGACGTAACAAAATGCGCCGGGCGGACGTACGTTTCTGAATCGGCGTAACTACCTAATTTGCATATTCCTCACGGAAATATACGGAAGCGCCACCTAGCGGCCAGCGTAAATATGCAACCTAGGATACGACGGTGTAAGACACTTACGCCGGTCGGATCTCAGGGAAATTCTGGCGTATCTAGCTTTCTGAATACAGAAAGAAGATACGCCGGCGCTTCATAGCACTTACGCGGCGTATCAATAGATACGCCGGCGTAAAGGCTATCTGAATCCGGCCCATAGTCTACAAACTATGGGATACATACTGGGATTTTTTTTTTTTTTTTGTAATAGTAATGGCAGTGATCAGTGACTTATAGTGGGACTGTGATATTGCGGTGGCGAAATCAGACACCTAACTGACACTTTTGACACTTTTTTGGGAACCAATGACACTAAGGCCGGGTTCTCACCTATGCAAATTGAGTGTGGCTTAAACCACATCCAATTCGCATAACATTATAATATACATTGATTTTAATGAGACTGGTTGACATATGTGCAATGCATTTGCACTGCGCATTGCCCAAAAAAAGTGTGCATTTTCTAGGCATTGCGGTGTGGCTCAGGCGCGAATTCAGGCCCATTATCTTCTAAGGGCACGCATATGATTTGCAGATGTGTTCAGTTCTCGTCAGAATTTCTCTCCTTCTCCTCAATACACTTATCCCCTCCCCTCTCCCAGGTCTCCAAATTTGCAGCTAAAACAGAGATGATCTGCTGAACAGCTCTCTTATCTCTTTGCAGAGATAACAGAGCTGGAATTCGCACCGCACAAGTGTGAATCCAGCCTTATACAATGATCAGTGCTAAAAAATATGCACTGTCACTGTACTAATGACACTGGCTAGAAAGGGGTTAACATCAGCGGCGATCAAAGAGTTAAATGTGGGCCTAGCTGGTGTTTCAGTGTAGTAGGGGGAGGGGCTTTTACTAGTGGAAGGCGTGGATCGGTGTTCCTGCTTTACAGGAACACAGGATTTATGTCATGCCATCTGTACTGAGAGAATGGCAATCCGACTTGTTTACATAGGCAGATCGGCATTCTTCCTGTGTACAGAATGATCAGCGGGTGCCGGTGGACATTGGGTCCACGGGACTCGCAGAGTACATTCACCAGAAGAAGCAAGCCGTCGGCATCGGGCACTCGCACCAGATCCTCGAAAGTGCAGGATGACATATATACACATGATCCATCTAAGGGGAACTAGGCAGACAGAATATGGAGAAATGCAAATGCAATGTTTTTTATTTATTTTCCCAGACATACACTTTAGAATTCTGTATATCCATATTTGCTCTTTTTATGATACTAATTAATTAAAGCAATACTCAAAATAGTTTCCTTTTTTATTAATATAATCCAACACAAAATATGTATAAATCAATATGGTATAACACTGTACCTAGTGTTTCCTGTATTTGTACACAGAAAGGGTGAAAAATAAAAACATGTGCTATCTTTAGTAATACATGCTGTGTAGTGCTTTGTTTTCCCGCTGTCCAGATGTCACTCTCTGTGATGACCTTAATGGGCCAGCCCGCTGATAACAGCAGGGAGCTACTTTCAGTGCTTTCTGGAACAAGCCATGAATCTAATCTCTATTTCCAAGTGATTTTTTTGCAACTACAAAACTTGTTACCTCGCAAGTGCTTTTTCTTTCTGGTTTCTTTGGAGGCGTAAAGCTTATGTGAAAAAATAAAAATAAAAATCTTTAACAAAGGCGGAATAATAAAAAGCATTGTTCTTTGTACCATGGTATATTTGGGTTGTATTTTTTTATTATTATTATTTTAATTTCATAAGCAAATATAGGAAAGAGCAGGTATGTTTTAAAGAAAAGCATTTTCATTGTATTCTGCAATGCAAATTGTATTGTTTGTCTTCTAAATACCAGTTCCCATGTACATCAAAGTAGAAGCCATCTATGATCATATTGATCCATGCACAAATTGTACTTCATGAGACCTGTGTCACTTTTGAGGCTGTGCTTAGCATCAAGAAAACAAGTGATGCTATACTGACAAAGGCCCAGCTTTCTGGAGTCTATAGGTCACCAAATCCATAGCTGTTTTGGGTGACATCCATAGTACTGGGCTTGTCTTTCCCCCTCAGTGACTTTTCTATATGACATTTTACATAAGTTTTAACACTGTATGATGTGGCCAAAAAAATTGGTTTCTATTACAGGATATGTTATAGCCCTTGATATAATTTGTCACTGCTCACAAAAGGTAACTGAAAGTTTATATATTTTGTTATAAACTCCTGGATCTGAGTCTCAAGCCTCGTACACACAACCGGTTTATGGACGTGTGTATGCTTCCTCGCAGTTTCCCCATCAGGAAAACAGACGGGAATCCCGACGGGAAAATAGAGAACCTGCTCTCTATTTTCCCGTCGCGATTCTCTGCAGTTTTTTGCCGGCGGGCAAATGTTTGCTGGAATTCGGCCCGCTCGCGCCTACACACGACCGAACATGTATGCTGAAACTGGCCCGCGGACCAGTTTCAGCATACATGTTTGGTCGTGTGTACGGGGCCTATGGGAAACACTGCTAGGCAGTGCCCATGGAGCATACACACGGCCGTGATTCACGGCCAAAGCTCTATGGCAGTTTTCCTGCCGGGTTCTCGGCTTTCCTCTCGGTTTTCACAGCAGACTTTTTACCGCCTTGAAAACCGAGCTTGTGTACAGGGCTTAAGGGGGATATATTCTTATGTGACCCTTCCTATAACCCACCCCCACCAGTACCACACCTCTTTTCTCAATTCTGGTCCCCTGATCTCCTTCCTTAACCTCCCTGGCAGTATGATTATTTCAGATTTTATGTGCTGAAAGCGGTACAATTATTTTGCAAGGAAATTTGGTGTTTTACATTGTAGGCCCGTAATCCTTATGAATAACTCACTTAAATCTGTCCAAACAAGAGTCTAGTAGGCATCCCGGGTATGAAAAAGTTTGAAAAACAAAATCATAAATTATAGTATAATAAATAATTATAACAAATAATAATATAATTATAATAAAAATTATTCAATAATGTAATCAACTCAAAATCACTGAAATTTGCTCAGTTGCAGAATTGTCGCTGTCATTACTTTTATTTTTTTATGACGAATTTCCCCACAAATCGCTATCGCTCAATTCTGCAAGTGATTGTAATTTATTATCGCTGTTTTCTAGCTGGTCTAAAACCACTTTTGACATAAAGGGACACTTTTGGTTGCTATGGACAATCTACAGTTTGCAGGCAGAAAGAACAGTTTTTATTATGCAAAAGTACATGCAGAACACTGGGCAGACCACTGGGGGCAAAGGGTGTGTGTATTTTTTACATACAGTACTGTAATCTTTAAGATTACAGTATACTGTATGTAATGTGTTTATTTACTTTTTTGAAATGGGCACGGTTCTCCGTCCCCGTGTGTCGTAACGTCGCAGGGAACGGAGATTGGCGGCACACAGGGACACTGTGTGAATAAAGCGAGGTCCCCGCTCGGCCACACAGCAGGGAGGCATCGCAGGATCCAGGGAAAAGGTAAGTAACTTTGTCTGTGGCTGCTGCAAGGCGAGCCCAAGTCTGGCTCGGGGATACCGCTTTTGGTACAGAAATCTTACCCCGAGCCAGACTCTGGAATACCGCCAGAGGGGTTAATCTCTCCTATCACCCAGGGTCTGTTTAGACCCCCATATTACCAGTTTCTCCTATTACCTTCCCTTTCCCAACCCTTGCTTTCATCTTGCTTTCTTCTGTCTGGACGTACAGGCCCAAATAATGGTCTGGATCACTGATTAATGATATTTAGCTCATGGGAGCCCTTTAACCACTTCATCCCCGGAAGATTTTACCCCCTTCCTGACCAGAGCACTTTTTACAATTTGGCACTGTTTGCAACAATTTAGGCCTTGTAAGTTTATACATTTGACCATGTACCCTTACTGTCTTTTATCCAAATGAGATGTTTTAGCCCCTACGTAGCATGCTTGTTTTATCCCCTTATAAACCAATAAATATGGTTGACAAGGACAGATATATATTTTTTTATAATTTCTGCTACTATGGACAAACATATTATGTGTTGTTTGATCAACAGCATATGAGTACCAACAGCAGGCTGGGTGACTTCCATTTGTTTTAGCACTGGTCTTTTTGTAACATGTAGATGACTGCTGCTGTTCACAGGCCACTCATACTTATAGTTTAGGATTACACATGTATGTTTGAAGAAAGAAAGAACATTTTTTTCAGCAGTCATGTTGTTTTCTGATGTCAAGACTGCCATATAGTCATTTGATCCAGCTTTCCACTGGACTGTGACAGAAGTGGAAATATGACTTTAAAGGTTGAGACTATAATCCAAATAGGAAAGGAAGTGGTCTCACATTATAATAAAATAACAAAATGTACTGAATCACATTAAAACATATAATAAAAAAAGAGTACATATGCATGTCTGGTTAGTACACTGTCCCATGTGTATATATAGGGAGGCTAAACACAGACAACTATATAGATGGCCCATACAATGATGTCACTGTGTTCAAGAAAATCCCTTCTGACTGGAGGCCAAACTACTGGAATCACAGTAACAGCGCCAATGGATCGCTGCGTGTTTCACCAATAGCTTCTTCAGGGGATCCTATTGGTACTTTAGGGTACATTATAATTATTATTAAGTCCATGTACTTTCTCTAAATGTAGTGGAGCTATCTCACAAGAGCAGAATTCTATCCTATTATACACTATATGGATTAACAACACTTTTCTGGTGGTAGGGCTCCTTTAAGTACTCTCACTCCTAATTTATGAAAGCCTTGAAGCAATTTCCTACAGATTACCAACATTTGGTGACAGATTCATGTAGGTTCTCTTTAAACCATGTGTAGAATGTGTCACTATTGCTGCAAAAACATTCAGAAAGAATTACTGCCATTTCCTACATTAGGAAACTGTGTGATAATTAGAACCAGCTCTAAGGTGCTGCCACACAATGTTCCCTGCCTCCAGGGAAGTACTTGGGCTCTTGGTCCCACTGCTTTGAGGTAGTTAAGGTGTGTATCTTGCTCAGACACTTGACGCTTTTCCATTGTATATACTGTACCATATAGTATATTTCCTGGTGCTGTTGGCTGTCCCCCTGCTTAGTCTCTTCATTCTCACAGAACTTTTTGTGCACAACATTTTTGCAACCTAATGCAACATACGTGAGCCTGCATTATTATAAAAGTAAATACACAATTTGTTTAGTTGATTCCTGTATACAGCTGTTTGCAGTTGTTTGAAGAATAATTTCAGATATGGGTATTTTACTACATGGTTACATTGGTCTAGCTTGGACCAATGTAATTATGTATAAACTATACCTGGCTGAGGCCCTGGAAAGCTGAAAAATCACTGAAGTAGACACCAGTATTTCCTTCAGTGATCTCCACTTGCTTCCAGGATCCGTGCCAAGCAGCTGCACTCCAGCTTACTATACACAGCAAGTTGGTTATTTAGAAAAAGGTACCATTTAAAGAATGCTTTGCAGTTTCTTAATAAATGCAAAATGTTCTCTGATTGGACAAGGTGGAGAATATAATATTACTGCCCTGCCTCTCCACCTTGTCCAAACTGAGAATGGCACTCAAGCGAAGCGACTGACCTCCTGGGTTTCCAGCTTTTAGGAACAGTAGCCAGATATTGTACATACATACAGTCATACCCCACTTTTAAGTGAGTGACGATGGTTCAAGCTATGTATAAAGTACCCAAGCATGGAAATTATTCTTTAAATGCTATTGGTACTTTGTATTTTTATAGTAAATGTATGTTATATTGTGACTATGCATAAAGTACCAAGCATGCAAATTACTATTTAAATTCTATCTCTACTTTGTATGTTTACAGTAAATTTATATTATATTGAAGGTTTATGAGTCAGCATGCCATTATCATAATGAATATGTCTGTGGTTTAAAACTGAATTGAGTTTCACACATGGGTTCACATAGCATTCTCTAATAGCATTGCACATCTGTTTGCTTTTACAGTCCCTGGTCTCAACTCTCTCCCTTCATGCTTTTTTTACAACTTTAAGTAATTATCAAACATACTCCAAGGCAGGTATACAGATTGTATTTGTTTCAAAGCTAAACAAGTAATATCATTGATTATACAAAATATGCCTTCGGCTTACATAAAGGATTTGCAGTTCAATACCTTTAGTAGAACCAAGATAAATACACAAATAAAATACATAGACGGAGCTATTTTATATTTCAATTGATTTGTATTTCTGCGCAAACCAGAGATTTACACAGCTCTGTCACACCAAATAACCTTGCCAGGCAGGGAAGTACTCCTGTTTTTCTGCTGCCCCTTAATAACACTGACAGGTCTCTTACCCGCTTCAGCAGATGAGCTCATCTCTCTACCTCCTATTAGAATGCTTCTCACACTGCATCACAGCTGATGGTTTTTATGCTGTTTCTCCCTCCTCCAGTCTGAACTCTGCTGTAAAAGGACTACATTAGATGATAAGTTATGTTTTTATGAGCAACAGACAATGTATAGTATGCTGCACCTGTCCAGTCTGTCTGCATTCCCTGCAATACATGCTATACATTGCATTTTTTTATACTATACACTAATACACAGTGCATTAACTGCTATACACTAATACACATTATTTGTTTCAAAAATACATAACATCCTGCACAAACCAATCTATTATAACATGTATATGAGGACAGGAACAAAGAATGATTGTTATGTACAAACTACAAGGCACCCAGGTATGTAGCGCCCAACCAGTGTTCTCATATGCAATCAAATTCTGCATGGCATTTTGTAAGAGATATATTTGCCTTTCGTATGCTAAGCCACCAATCAGTTTGTGTAGGCAATCTGCTATTTTGAGGGGAAACATTTAGATCTATTTAACAGCCAGCATTCTATGGGCAGAAAAAGTGGCCTGGCAACTGCCAAGGATTCATATTCATTCAGGGAGTTTGAATTAAAGTAACCCTGAATACATGTTAAGTGGTCAACACTAAAGGACACTCAAGATGGATAAGATGGATAAGGGAAATCTTCTCCACTGTGCAATCATTGGCTGTAGATGCTGATTGAGTGGCTTTTATCTGACAGGGCGGATCAAAATAAGTCGATGGGTAGATTGATCTGGCTATACTTGGGCACATATTTGGCTGTTTCCTGCTGAACCGGCCACATTTCCATCCATCTATAGCCACCTTAACCACTTAAGACCCGGACCTTTATGCAGGTAAAGGACCCAAGGTGTTTTTACAATTTGGCACTGCGCTGCTTTAACTGGTAATTGCACGGTCATGCAATGTTGTAACGAAACAAAATTTGCATCCTTTTCTTCCCACAAATACAGCTTTCTTTTGATGGTATTTGATTGCCTCTGCGATTTTTATTTTTTGCGATATAAACGGAAAAAGAACGTTTTTAAAAATTATATTTTCTACTTTTTGTTATATGAAAAATCGAATAAAATAAATGTTAGTCAAACATTTAGGCCAAAATGTATTCAGCCACACGTCTTTAGTAAAAAAAAAAATCGCAAAAAGCGTTTATTGGTTTTCGCAAAAGTTATAGCGTCTACAAACTAGGGTACATTTTCTGGAATTTACACAGCTTTTAATTTATGACTGCCTATATCATTTCTTGAGGTGCTAAAATGGCAGGGCAGTACAAAACCCCCCAAATTACCCCATTTTGGAAAGTAGACACCCCAAGGAAATTGCTGAGAGGCATGTTGAGTCCATTGAATATTTTTTTTTGTCCCAAGTGATTGAATAATGACAAAAAAAATAAAACATTTTACAAAAAGTTGTCACTAAATGATATATTCCTCACACATGCCATGGTTATATGTGGAATTGCACACCAAAATACATTCTGCTGCTTCTTCTGAGTACGGGGATACCACATGTGTGGGACTTTTTGGGAACCTAGCCTCGTATGGGGCCCCAAAAACCAAGCACCGCCTTCAGCATTTCTAAGGGCGCAAATTTTTGATTTCACTCCTCACTACCTATCACAGTTTCGATGGCCATAAAATGCCAAAATAGCACAAAATCCCCCCCCCCAAATGACCCCATTTTGGAAAGTAGACAGCCAATCTATTTCTTGAGAGGCATGTCGAGTCCATGTAATATTTTATATTTTGACACAAGTTGCGAGAATATTACAAACTGATTTTTTTTTGCACAAAGTTGTCACTAAATTATATATTGCTCACACATGCCATGGGCATATGTGGAATTACACCCCAAAATACACTCTGCTGCTTCTCCTGAGTACGGGCATACCACACATGTGGGACTTTTTGGGAGCCTAGCCGCGTACGGGACCCCGAAAACCATGCACCACCTTCAAGATTTCTAAGGGCATACATTTTTGATCTCACTCCTCACTACCTATCACTACCTATCACAGTTTTGAAGGCCATAAAATGCCAAGATGGCACACAACCCCCCCAAATGACCCCATTTTGAAAGAAGACACCCAAGCTATTTTCTGAGAGGCATGTTGAGCCCATTGAATTTTTTATTTATTTTTTTGCCCCAAGTGATTGAATAATGACCCAAAAAAATTAAAAATATTTTGACACAAGTTGCGGGAAAATGACAAACTAATTTATTTTTGCACAAAGTTGTCACTAAATGATCTGTTGCTCACACATGCCATAGGCATATGTGGAATTCCCCCCCCCCCCAAAATACACTCTGCTGCTTTTCCTGAGTACAGGGAGCCTAGCCTCATACGGGACCCCGAAAACCTAGCACTGCCTTCAAGATTTCTAAGGGCATACATTTTTGTCACTACTTATCACAGTTTCAAAGGCCATAAAATGCCAAAATAGCAAAAAGTAGACACCCCAAGCTATTTGCTGAGAGACATAGTGAGTATTTTACAGCTCTCATTTGTTTTTGAAAATGAAGAAAGAAAATAAAAATGTATTTTTTTTTCTTTTTTAAATTTCCAAAACTTGTGACAAAAAGTGAGATCTGCAAAATACTCATCATACCTCTCAGCAAATAGCTTGGGGTGTCTACTTTCCAAAATGGGGTCATTTGGGGGGGTTTTGTGCCATCTGGGCATTCCATGACCTCCAAAACTGTGATAGGTAGTGAGGAGTGAAATCAAAAATGTACACCCTTAGAAAGCCTGAAGGCGGTGATTGATTTTTGGGGTCCCGTTCGCGGCTAGGCTCCCAAAAAGTCTCACACATGTGGTATTCACATACTCAGGAGAAGCAGCAGAATGTATTTTGGGGTGTAATTCCACATATGCCCATGGCATGTTGAGCAATATATCATTTAGTGACAACTTTGTACAACAAAAAATTGTCTTTTACCCGCAACTTGTGTCAAAATATAAAATATTCCATGGACTCGACATGCCTCTCAGGAAATAGCTTGGGGTGTCTACTTTCCAAAATGGGGTCATTTGGGGGGGGTTGAACTGTCCTGGCATTTTATGCACAACATTTAGAAGCTTATGTCATACATCACCCACTCTTCTAACCACTTGAAGACAAAGCCATTTCTGACACTGTTTGTTTACATAAAAACATATTTTTTTTGCAAGAAAGTTAAGTTGAACTACCAAACATTATATATTTTTTAAAGCAAAGGCCCTACAGATTAAAATGGTGGGTGTTGCATTTTTTTCCCACACAGTATTTGCGCAGCGAATTTTTTAAACACATTTTTTGGGGAAAAATACACTTTTTTTTATTTTAGCATGATAAAACATAATAACAATAAAACTTTGCAGAATAGAATACAGTAAAAAGGAGCAGAACAATAGCGAGAGAATAGAGAGGGACAGAACAATAAAACGACAACAATTTTTTTTTTTTTAACACTTTTTTTTGTAACTGTAACTGTTCAACTTTTCGGTTCCAGGTTTGGGTCTCTCAAAATGCGATGGCATCTTGGGAGACCCTATGTAAGTGTGCCTAGCCTGTGAAATGCTTTACCCTACGCTAAAACTTCACTCGTGTGTGGAAGCGTTCAAAACATTCACCAATATAAAGACCAGGATTGGCAGGACCGCGGGGACAAAAATAACGTGTGTCACGCCTATATCCGCGCTTGGTACAGATACAAAATCTTCTTTGGGGGGCTCATTGGGTAGGGGTACTCTCGAGGACATACGAAAAATGTCTCTCATGCAGTCGGCTTACTGCATTTGGTAGGGGATGGTGAGGTGCAGAACCGCCTGGATACAGGAGTTCTAAGATGATCTCATCCTGGAATTGAAGGAAGGATCCAGTCCGTCCTGAAGCTCTGTAAAAGACATGAGCGTTCAGCAAAGCCAATTGAAATAAATATAGAGACACTTTTTTGTACCAGCATCTCCCCTTACGGGCAATATGATACGGCGCCATCAACTGGTCGTTGAGGTTCACCCCTCCCATATTTTGGTTATATTGGTGGACACAGAGGGGTTTCTCCACAACACCAGTCACCGTACGAATTTGGACTGTCGTGTCTGCGTGAAGGGTGGTAAGAATGAAAACATTCTTATTGTCCCGCCACTTCACAGTGAGCAAATTATTACACCTGCAGCAGGCTCTCGCCTCCAGCCTAAGACGGAAATCTACAAGCCGCTGGGGAAAGCCCCGGCGATTAAGTCGCACGGTGCCACATGCGCCAATCTGACGATCAAACAAGTGACTAAAAAGTGGCACGCTGGTGTAATAATTGTCCACGTATAAGTGGTACCCCTTTCCGAATAAGGGTGACACCAAGTCCCACACAATCTTGCCAGCGCTCCCTATGTAATCTGGGCAGCCCTCCGGCTCTACCTGACTATCTTTGCCCTCATAAACCATAAAGCTCCATGTATAGCCTGTTGCCCTGTCACAGAGCTTATAGAGCTTGACCCTGTATCTGGCACGCTTGCTGGGAAGGTACTGCTTGAAAAAACAGAAAATTTAATTAGGGACTCATCAACGCAGACAACTTGCTGGGGATTATACAAGGCTGCAAAACGTTCGTTGAAGTGGTTTATGAGGGGCCGAATTTTGTAGAGCCGGTCGTATTCAGGGTCTCCACGCGGATGACAAAGTTCATTGTCATTGAAATGCAAGAACCGCAGGATCGCCTCGTATCGTTTCCTGGCCATGGAAGCAGAGAATATGGGCATATGGTAGTGTGGACTTGTGGACCAATAAGTCTGCAACTTCGGAAATTGGTGTATGCCCATGTTGAGGCAAAGGCCCAGAAGGTTTTAAATTGGGAAACCGTAAGTGGTTTCCATTCTCTGGCAAGGACGGACTGAGGATTAGCGGCGATGTAAGTACTATTATATAAATTACTCTGGTCCACAATAGATCTATAGAGATCTTCTGTGAAAAACTGCGAATAAAAATCAAGTGAAGTAAAATCAGCTGTTTCCACCTGAATACCGGGTTGGCCAGTGAATGGGGGAAGTACGGGTTCTGCAGAAGTGGTGGGGACCCAATCAGGATTGGCAAATTCTGCAGGAAGGGCACTATGGGCATGACGGGCCTTTCTTTGTGTTCTTCTTGGTGGCAGCGGGACACTACTTGTGCTTGCCACCTCGCCAGCTTGAACTTCACTTATGGGACTCGCCACATCACCACGTGATACTGCAGTGCTGGATGAACGACCAGGGTGTACTAGGCTGCTGGTGCTTGCCAGTTCACCAGATGGAATATCGGCGCTAGTACTGGCTCTCTGCTCCATACAAGGGTCCTGCGGTTTTTGCTGCTCAACAACATCAGAACGGGGTCGGGTACGTCTGGCCTTAGCAGGGACCACAACTTCGTCGTCAGAGCTATCTGGCATTGAGCCGCTGTCGTCTACAGGATTGTATTCTGAGCCAGAATCTGACAGATGCGTGACCTCCTCTTCACTATCTGTCAGGCTCAGAAACGTGTAGGCCTCTGCACTAGTGTACATTCGCTTTGCCATTTTGGGCTCTAAATTTAGTGGTACACTAGTGATGATTCACAGGTAAAAAAGCACCTGACTGTCAGCAAATGTAGAAAACGCTTCCAAAAAAAACTGTTAGGGATCCCAGGGATCAGGCATGTCTCTGCGAACGCTGCAGTTATGTGTGTTGTGTTTTGTAAGTGACAGTGATCGATCGATACTGCACTTGGGTGGGCTGGGCTGGGCGTAGGGGCAAAACGCAGGTGCTGACGGGTATCTGGGCTGATTCCGCTAACAAACGCGTTTTTGGGTACCCTAAACTGCTGGGTACGCTAGTATAGATCTGATCAGATCAGGTATCGATCCGTTCAGATACTATACCACTAAGGGGGGTGTATGCTTTGCGCATGGGTGTAAGCGTCGCAGAAGGAGGACAGGAAGTAGAATTTCAACATATTACTTATATGCTACCATTGTTTCAATTGCCTGTAGTGTCAGAGGGACATGTAGCTATGTTTTGGCTACAGTGCTTAAGGTTGGCATATAGCTCACTATAGAAGGTGTTTAATATATAAATAATGTCAGCAGTTGAACTACAGATATTCCCAGCATTGCCACATAAAGCACCAGTATGAGCATCAGGTTGCTGGGATCGGGCAATAAGGACTAGTAGTCTACCCACCTTTACCTCCTTCACCCACAATAGATGCTTATGAAAATAATGCTTATTAGTAGCCTTGGTAAACAGTTGTAGAACAGAGCACACTTCCATTTGGTGTCCGATTTCAGGGAACTGACCTTTTTTATAAGGATACCACAGGGAAATGCCTTCATTGAATCCTAGATTATGCTTTATAAGGCAAAATTATTATTGGTATCCAAAGAGAAAGACAGATCAGATGTAATACAGGAGTGGGAGTGAAAGATGAAAAATTAGAAAGGAATGAATCACCAGACACGTGATCCCTATCGGGGGGGGGGGGCTATTGTAACTACAAAAAACAAATGGTCAGATATCCCTACGGATGTATAGTGACATAGATGATATATGGTAACATGTTAGAAGCACCCAATACCAAATCAATTTAGGACAGAGAGTTGTAAAGTTTAGGTTAGCATGAAAATTGAGTATCATATTATTGCATATGGAGCAATTCCCTTCAAAATTAGCTAAATGGCGTCAAGGGATCAGGAGGTACAAAGGGAAGAAACCTATTACTGGAGTTATCTATTACATTGGTAAAATCTCTCACCACTAGAATGGGGGGAAAAGTAAGGCTCGCAATAAATCAGGGACAAAAGTAAAATGACCTCTGGGAATGTGGGGGGGGGGGGCATTTAAACATTAGCAATAATACATTCTACATCAAAGAGTTTACAATGAATGCAAACATAACTGCCCTTATCATTGGCCCCAGTCCGCCGACAGAAAAACATTGTGCCACTGTGGACCAGGATGGAAACTCCACAGGCTTAAGAAATTATGATTTATTTTCCACCTGGACAAATCCCCTTTCAAGAAGGCACAAAATAGTGCAGGTCTCAGTTGTGACATGTGTCTCCTCTAGGCAGACCACAGCAGGTTGTAAAAATAATACATAGTCAAAGACAGCTTGACACTTAAAATAATCCCCCTAATGTTCCACAAGAGTTATTTAACAGTTTGACCTGTCATAAAAGGCAGTCCAACAAATATGTTTGGAAAGAGAATTGAATAAGGTGCAGATGTGCAGATGTGGAAATATTGTCACAATGCTGGTTCACATCTTGGGTGCTGCCAGGGAGGTGGAGGACTTGGGTTGTAAAGACAAAACAGAACAACATGATACAACAAAACCTCATAAACCAAAAATAGGTCTGGTGAAAACAAACAACATTGTGACCAAGTGGCCATTCAGTGTCCGATAACTCCAGGGAACCTATAACAGACCACAAACAAACTCAACACAGGAACATTTAGGGGGATTCCAGATCCTGGCAGTCCATGTTGACCAGTGTTAGAGAGGAATGGGCATCTGCTTAGTGAGATAATAGGCTGGGAAAATGGCTGGGATTTAATAGAAAGAGAATCTTGAAAATTGCAGTTTCAGCATTAGAAGGAGGATATCTCAGAAAAGTTTCTGATGTGTGTATCGTAGGAGACACTTATTGGGAGATAGGTGAAGAAGAGCAGAAAAAGACTCTCTTCATGTAAGAAGGTACATTTCTAGAGGAAGGAGGATTAATGTTCACTGCAAGTAGTATAGTCATAAGGGCATAAAAGGGATGTGTCCAGAGCAGTGTCAGAGGGAGCAATGTGTTTTAGTGGAGATAAAATTATTATTATGATAATGTATGTCTGTCTAGCCATTCAGTGGCAAGCAGTGGGGTATACAAAAGGTGTAAACTGTTGTCTGTCACAATGTGGATCATAGAATATTGATCATAGAATACTGAAACTTTAACTACTGAAGACATTTCTTCACTTCCACAAAGTTTGCCCTCAGTTTTTGGACTTCATAGGAGAAGTCTGGGAAAAGCATAATTTTGCTGCCATTGTAAGAGATATCTTTGATCTCTCTAGATCAGTGTAAAACGGCTTCCTTGTCCCGATAATTCAGGAGATACATTAGGAAAAGGGTGAGGTAGATTGCCCAGCAGAAGAGGATGAGTGCCCTGTGTGCTCACTCCAAGGCAAAGAACAGTGATAGATGTTGCTTACCAATCATAGCTGGAAGCCAGGTTTACACCACAGGGAATTTCCCTCTCCTCACTCTGGTAACCATACGGCTCCAAAATTATTATGCCTTAGGCCTCGTACACACGACAGGATAGCCAGAGGACAACGGTCTGAAGGACTGTTTTCATCGGTCGAAACCGAACGTGTGTGGGTCCCATAGGTTATTTAACCTTCGGTTAAGAAAATAGGAACTTGCTTTAAAATTTAACCGATGGACACCTAACCGATAGGTCAAAACCGAACATTAGTATGCAAAAGCATCAGTTAAAAACCCGCGCATGCTCAGAATCAAGTCAACGCATGCTTGGGAGCATTGAACTTCGTTTTTTTAAGCACGTCATTGTGTTTTACGTCACCGCGTTCTGACACGATCGGTTATTTAACCTATGGTGTGTAGGCGTGACGGACCATCAGTCAGCTTCATCGGTTAACCTAAGACAACGGTCCTTCAAACGAGGCCTTAGTCTACTGTCCAGATCCTCAGATTTAAAGTATTTTGAATAGCATAAGGAAGAGTTATAAGCTTAGTATGGTTTATTTTTGCCATTTATGTCCCATTGGGAAGAAAGATTTCTCCTCACTTCTTGACCCTAGCCAAAACAGGAAGTGAGAGAAAACTGCTCCAAGGTGAGGGAATTTCTGGTTGTCATCAGAGTCATCAAAATGAGTCTACTCATGGAAAGATATCCCCACTATTCCTGTTCTGAGAACAACCCCAAATTTTGGATTCTCTTTTACTTTCACTTGTGTTGATAATTATAAACAGAATTAATAGAGAGGGTGAAACGGAGGCACATAGAAAAACAAAAACTGACAGGGGTTCTAATCCCTTTTTATTTTTTCCGAATCTAAAAAAATTAAGATTTTAATTATACTTTAGGTGAGTTAGCATTAGCTTTATGGAGTGCAGTTCTAACATTAGCTTTTTAAGTCACTGACCAAACCCTCTAAGGTAATTGTGTGTTCATGAACATTTTGAAGAGCATGGCACATTAAGGAAGAGCCCTCGCTAACAGATTGAGTTAGTGACACCATATTGTGAAGCTTTCCACTATTGTACCACAGGCAATACATCCTTTAACCCCCCTGACGGTAAACCCGAGCGTGTCTCGGGGTTGGTTTTACATGTTAGGATCGGCAAACCCGAGACACGCTCGGGCTGGACGGGCTTACCTTTCGCTGGATCCACAGGCTTGGTTTACTCACCTTGTCCCTGGATCCAGCGATGCCACCCGCTGTGTGAGCGAGCGGGACCTCCTCGCTCGATTCACAGTCCCCGTGTGACGCCGATCTCCGTTCCCTGCGACGTTACGACGCACGGGGACGGAGAACTGCGCCAAATTCAAAAAAGTAAACAAACACATTACATACAGTATACTGTAATCTTATAGATTACAGTACTGTATGTAAAAAATACACACCCCCCTTGTCCCTAGTGGTCTGCCCAGTGTCCTACATGTACTTTTATATAATAAAAAATGTCATTTCTGCCTAAAAACTGTAGATTGTCCAAAAGTGTCCCTTTATGTCAAAAATGGTTTTAGATCAGCTAGAAAACAGCGATAATAAATTATAATCACTTGCAGAAATGTGCGATAGCGATTTGCGGGGAAATTCGTCATAAAAAAAATAAAATAATGACAGCGACAATTCTGCAACTGCAAATTTCAGTGATTTTGAGTTGATTACATTATTGAATAATTTTTATTATAATTATATTATTATTTGTTATAATTATTTATAATTATTTATTATATTATAATTTATAATTTTGTTTTAAAAAAAAAATCATACCCGGGATGCCTACAAGACTCTTGCTTGGTCAGATTTAAGTGAGTTATTTCTAAAAATTACAGGCCTACAGTATAAAACGCCAATTTCCTTGCAAAATAAATGTACCGCTTTTGGTACGTAATTCCAGACAGAATCATACCGCCAGGGAGGTTAAAGTAGGTTCAGTGTGATTTTCCTGAGTATCACAGACCCTTGGGTGTTTAGGGAGGATCAGCATTACTCACTGTGTTTTGACCAGTGTTGTGTAGCCCTTCCTCCTCCCCAGTCACAAGTGCAATGTAATGGTCAGTGCATAATTGCAGTCTCCCTGCAGCATCTCCATTCTCAGGCAGGCAATCTGTGTGGTAACAGTGGAGCTCTAGCAGGTGTCTGGCAAACTTCTTCAGTCAAGTAGCACTCCCCCAGCTTCTCCTTGGTAGATTTGCCTGCTCTGGGAGTTTGAGGGATACTGCCACCATCTTGGCCATCCCATTCTACCAATCCTTCTCCCTCCTTGCACCTGGTCATGGCCGTGTGAGTCAAGGATTATAAAGGAAGGAAGGAAGAGAACAATTTTCTTTTTGAGACTAGGTTAGTGATATTGCTGGGGGCCAAGTTGTTGGTGGCTTTGTAAATTACTGTCAGTATTATGAATTTTATTTGTTGGGTGAGTGGCAGCCAAGGGGGGGATAGGCAGAAAGGGGTAGCAGATGTTGAGTGGTTTGAAACTTACATTAAATCACCAGCCATGCCCCCCCCACCCCCCAATCCTTCAAACTGAAATAGGAGTGATTAATCTGCAGACCCCGATGATAATAATCTTTTGAGAAGCTGGACATCACTACTCAAGTATGCTCTACTGGCCCTGCTGCCGAATGGCTGCCCTGCTGCGTTGTGAACATAGGAGATTTCAGCGTGGTTGCCATTCAAATAATGCTTTGTACTTTCTAAGTGAATGCAAAATGTTCTATAATTGGACGAGGTGGAGAGGTGGGTCAGTGACATCAATCTGAAAATGTGATGCACAATTGACAACCACCTATGGTCACATGTATGGCAGCCACTCATCACAGGACACAGAAGCTATTTCCAGCTTTTAGAGTGTATGGTATGGTATATGATATATGTATGATTACATTGATCCAAGCTGATGTAAAAAATGCCATACCTGGATTTCTTCTTTAATGTTATTCAGCTTCCAGCTATACAATTTATGCAAAGACAAAGAAGAGAGACAGTAGGCGAAGACTAATGCTTGCTTATTTGGCAAGAGGGTGAGACAGTTGTAATCAGGAAGCCATTTTAACCTGTCCAAGTGATTGCTTTTCCTACCAGTCACAGTGCCCATTGGCCAGTCACATATAAACAATTGTAAACAATGTCTGAAATACGCAATCACCATCTCATGTCATCTAATCTAGTCAATAATATCAATACATTTGAAAACATTTATGTACTATAATTGGAGCTTAAAATAATTGGAAGTACACAATGCTGTGCTCCAGTACACCTCTATATGGCCCGGCCACCTCCTGATTACTGTAAGGCTGCGTACACACGATCGGTTAAACCGATGAGAACGGTCTGATGGACCGTTTTCATCGGTCCAAACCGATCGTGTGTGGGCGCCATGGGTTATTTATCCATCGGTTAAAAAAAATCCAACTTGTTTTAAATTTAACCGATGGATTCCTAACCGATAGAAAGAAATGATCGTTAGTAGGCACAACCATCGGTTAAAAATTCACGCATGCTCAGAATCAAGTCGACGCATGCTTGGAAGCATTGAGCTTCGTTTTTTTCAGCACGTCTTTGTGTTTTTTACGTCACTGTGTTCTGACACAATCGTTTTTTTAACCAATGGTGTGTAGGTACGACTGACCATCAGTCACCTTTATCGGTTAACCGATGAAAACGGTCCATCAGACCGTTCTCATCGGATGGACCGATCATGTGTACAGGGCTTTAGTGGTATGATGTTTGAAAAGGTTACAACTGCTAGGCCACCCTATGGTTGTTTATATCATCCTGTTTATATTTACCCTAAGATAGAGGACTGACATATTATTATTAGTATATAGTATTTATATAGCACCAACAGTTTGTGCAGCACTTTACAAAATGAAGGCAGACTTTACAGTTACAATACAATTTGGTGAAAGAGGAATCAGAGGGCCCTGCTCATATGCAATGTTAGTGCAAGAAAGGTTATAAGAATTTATTACCTTGACTACATTTGCCCCTGTTCCATCTCAGAGAAAGTAGCAATCTTAATTCATGGTAGGAATAGTCATGGGAATAGCTAATGAGGAAACCACTCACTTGTATATAACTCAAAAATTTGTCACACCATGACTTTTATGAACATTCAAAATTTACAAAAGTAAATTGAGACCTGAAAATCAGTACTAGTGCAATGTGATAAATATTTAAATCCAACCTAAAGCGACTTGTTTTGGACAACTAATCAAGGGTAATTTTAGCACATTCCAGGGCTACTATTAAATTGAAAGCATTTATAGCACTGAGCTCAATTACTCAAGCATAAATGGATCAAAATAAATGCTTATACATTACATCTATATACCAAGGAATTGCTGGTTTGCAGACTTCATTCATTTCTGTTTGTCAGTTAAAACATTGCATTTTAATTGCTTGCCTGATATGTCCCTTAAGACCTTAATTTGAAGACCAGGCACCACTAATGGATGTCATGTGTATTAGCAAAGTGACAGCTCGAGGTACCATATACTACCAGATTCCTCTCAAGGTGAAATAGGACCACTTGTTTCTCTATTAACAAGAATTATGGGATGCTACTAAACCCATGACCTTCTTTTAAAAAATGTGTACCGTATTTAGGAAACAATTATTTTCATCCTATTCCGACCTACCACTTTAAAGAGATCCTAGAACTTTTTTCATATTTTGTAAAAGTGGGCTACTGTTTATTGATTATTACGTATGACACAGATGCACAATATTGGTGAATCAAAAAATGCAACAAAACTTTGTTTAACAATTTGTTAAATCAAATTTTATCTTATACAACAGATGCTGTAAATTCCATTTGGGGTAAACCTATATTAACCACTTGAGGACTGGAAGGATTTGTCCCCTAAATGACCAGACCATTTTTTGCAATACGGCACTGCGTCGCTTTAACTGACAATTGCACAGTCATGCAACATTATACCCAAACAAAATTGATTTCCTTTTTCACACAAATAGAGCTTTATTTTGTGAGGTATTTGATCACCTCTGTGTGAAAAAAAAGGCTGACTTTTGCTATAATAATTATTCCAAACACACACACACACACATATATATATATATATATATATATATATATATATATATATATATATATATAGATATAGATATAGATATATATATATATATATATATATATATATATATATAGATATAGATATATATATATATATATAGATATAGATATATATATCTATATATAAAAGTCTTCATCAGTTTAGGCCAATATGTATTCTACATATTTTTAGTGAATACAATCGCAAAAAGCGTATATAGATTGGTTTGCACAAAAGTTATAGCATCTACAAAATAGGCGATATATGTATGGCATTCCACGAGATAGCAGGACTGTGACATTGCGGTGGACAGATCGGATACGCTTGACACTTTTTTGGAACATCTAGGGGCAAGGTACTTTGGGGTGGGGGCGTAGAGCCCCCCTCTCCCAAAGCACCCATCCCCCATGTTGAGGGCATGTGGCCTGGTATGGTTTAGGGGGGGGGCACTCGCTTGTCCCCTGCCTTTCCTGACGGGCTGCATGCTTGGAAAAGGGTCTGGTATGGATTTTGGGGGGACCACCATGCCACCATGTTTTTTAATTTTGTTATAGGGGGGGTCCGAATCCATACTAGACCCAAGGGCCTGGTATGGACCCCACGCTGTTTTTTTCACGATTGTTGTTTTAGCCAGCATTTTTTTTTACATTGTGCGGAAAGCCAGTGACAGCTGATGACTTATTGTTTGTTAAGGACACGGTGGCCGGCTTCCCGGCCCCCTCCTTAGCAACCAACTATATACAGTGTAAAAAAAAACGCAAATCGTGGAAAAATCGAGTTTTTGCATCCGGGTCTATTGAATTCTATTACATGCAAAACTCAGCATTTTGCGGGAAAAAAGTCCCAGACCCTTTCAAAAACCTAGAGGCACAAAAATGCATTGATGTGAACATGTTCCATAGGAACCCATGTTAAAAAATTCCCCTGCATTTATGCAATATGCAAAATGCATCAAAAAATGCATTAGTGTGAATTTAGCCTTATACAGTGATCAGAGGTAAAAATAGCCACTGATTACTGTATAAATGTCACTGGCAGGGAAGGGGTTAACACTACTTAACTGTGGGGGGCAGTGTACTGATTGGGAGTAGAGAGAGATTGCTGTTTCTGATCACTAGGAACAGCAGATCTCTCTCTACTTCCCTAACAGAATGGAGATCTGTCTGTTTACATTGATAGATCCCCATTTTGTCTCTCTCTCTCGCCGGTAGACAACGTGGTCACTGGTCATGTGCATCAGCTCGGGGGTTGCGCCGCACTCCCCCTAGAGCTCTTAAAGCGGCCAATGTACATCTACGGCGATTTGCGCAGCCGTGCCAACCTGCTGCAGTAAAACTGCGGCGGCTGGTCAGCAATCGGTTAAATGCATGTCATTTGTTTCTCTGCATAGTTTATGCAATGCAAACTTTAGAGCTTATGTACAGTCTGTAAACCTTGTTAAGTTCATATGCTCTATGAAAATTATTTACTGCATCACACTTGAATGAAGAGAGACAATAGTAGAAATTGGAAACAGTTGGCTAGCCAATAGCATGCATTTCAGGAGATCACAGCAGAGATTTACCCGTGGCCAGGGAAGACCAATAGGCAACTGACGATCAAGTAAAGTGGAGATAGAAGCTGCAATAGGTCTAGAATAGTACAAAATGTACAAAAGTACATTGAGAATACTATTATGGAAAATCAGTACACACTATATAAAAAAACGATTTCTGAAATTTGAAAAATAAAAAACAGGTTTCATTAGAACAGATGGTCTTTCACTACTATATTAACTATCTCCTCATATTAGCCTTAAAAAGTTGTTGCATGTTATAATTAATAAAAGAAATGCTGTAACTATATTTCCACAGTGAAATATTTGAACATGAATGTAAAAACTCTGCTTTCATTACCTTACAAACAGCAATGTTTGCCTTCTGATTCATACATTGGAAGCCCCGTCCTACTAGTTTATTATTCAAATCAACAAAAACACATTTGTTTTTAACTTCCAAACATACTAAAAATCATAGGTTTTACATGTTAATTTGATATGTTCAGATATTGGACAGGGCTATGTATAAATACCTGAAGACATATACATGCTTTTCTATTTCCATGTATACTTTCTTTGTTTTGTAATAAGTGCTATTTCTTGGTCTACAAACTGTTTATTTTGTCTTCTCCATAAAGTTTTTAAAACTAACTTGCTGTCTCAGGAATGCTCTCTGGAATTTCATTTTTGAAAGTTGTTTGACTGTCTCCTGACATTTCTATTTAGTCTCTGTGTCAAAGCTGTCTTACATGTCATTGACTTAAAAGCTCTGATGTAAAAGGTGAACTCTGTTTAATACGGAGAACTTAGCTACTTTGTTTTAAGTTTAAGCATTATATAAATTCACCAGTTTATGATATTTGCCGTTGTAACAGCCAGTATTTTGTTCATTGATTATTAAAACCAGTAAATAGCAATTTCTAAAATCGAAAGTTTTAGGCTTTGCCTAAGACAAGCAGATGTAATCTTGGCAATAGTACAGGAGACTCCTACAGTACCTGGCGTTAACGCACTGAGATTCACCATTATTAAACAACAAACCAATTTTCAAGGATTGGTCCCATTTTACAAAGATTTGTTTCATAAATTAGAAAGATCACTGTGTGCAATGAGCTTGTCTGACAGTCAGAAGAACTGTAACCCCTAGGGTAGTTCTAAATGGTGCAATCCTCACCCACAATTCACACTGGATGTCAAACTGGTTAGCATTGAACCATCTATGGCCACCCTTACTCAGCATTAGTGAAAGGAATCTGTACATATTTTTATTGTTGATACATTTAAAATAATTGCTAATACATATACAGGTCAATTGCACATCTTTTAAGGGTGTCTGCTGTAGGTATTGTAGGTGCTGCTTTACTATAAAGTACAGGGAATAATAGAGTGCCAATAGCAATTAACTGCCTTTTAAGTATGGTATGGCTAATTAATGCTGAACTGTCCTGCTTTTATCAGTTCCCTAATAATTTTTGGACTTGTCAGTATAATAGGTTTAATCGTATAAATTATGTTACAGTCTTTTCGACGCAGCATGATTGTCTAGAACAGTTTTTTCAACATATTTTCAGTCAAGGCACCCTTTAAAATTCTGCTCAATCTTGAGGCACCTAATGTTAAAATGTAAAAAACAAAACAAATAGTTTTACATATTGCAGCTACATCCACACATGTACACCCAGCATTACTGGTAATTTATTCTACCAAAGAAAAACACACCTTTGCACACTGTTACTGACTAGTATTCCAATGTTTCTCTTGTCCCTCAGTTTTTCTCCATCATTCAGCTAATGTGACCCCAGTGCTGTCAGAGAGGGGCAGGGAAAGGGCAAGCAAGGATGGTGTGCAGTTGCCCAACATCCTCCTTATCAACCGATGACATCATTGATTGTTAGGAAGTTAAGTTTAGTTTTAAGTTTGTCTTTGAAAATATTTCTGTCATAATTTTCTGCAGCTGAATGTTTTTAGTGATGAAAAGTAAACGAAAATATAATTTTAATTGAGTCAATTGAAGATAATTTTGACGAAAATCAATTCCACCTGTCTGTTAAAGCCCTAGCCCCCTGACAAGCTGTATTGGCTGAGAGACGCATTCTTTCTCTGTCTGCCTGCTGCCTAGGAGTTCTGGAACAATGCCCTGCAAACCACGTGGTGAGTGTTTCCCCTGCCAGCAGGGTAGCAGTACTTAGCATTGTGTAAAATAACAGTCTCCCCAGACCAGTTCTCTGCCTTGTGCACTTCCTCACACCCATTTACTTCCCTATTCCCACTATATGTTATTAGATTTTTACTCCTGGAGTATATAATAAGTTTGGAAATTCTGTAGAAGTGCTTAAATATTTAATTATAATTTAACTGAACCCATAAAATTTGAGTCAACTAAAATGTAGGAGGTTTTAGTTGACTAAAATGTACTGGACTAAAACTAAAACAGTTCAGATGACAAAAAATATGACTAAAACGAAAATGGCATTTTAGTCAAAAGACTAAAACTAAATTGAAATTTGACATAAAAAATAACACTGGCTTGTATAGAATTTTTGGGATTTTTTTAGGCATTTTGCCAAGACACCCTTGAAGAAATCTGAGGGCACCCAGAGTCCTGGGGCACCCTGGTTGAAAAAGGTTGCTCTAGAAACATTGGCCCGGATTCACATAGAATGGCGTATCTTTGTGCGGGCGTAACGTATCCTATTTACGTTACGCCTCCGCAACAAGTGCTGTATTCTCAAAAGAAAGTTGCGGCGGCGTAGCGTAAATAGGCCAGCGTAAGCCCGCCTAATTCAAATTGTGAAGAGGTGGGCGTGTGTTATTTAAATTAACCATGACCCGACGTGATTGACGTTTTTCCACGGAAATGCGCCGTCCGTGGAATATCCCAGTGTGCATTGTTTCAAAGTACGCCGCAAGGACTTATTGGTTTCGACGTGAGCGTAAATGACGTCCAGCCCCATTCACGGACGACTTACGCAAATGACGTAAAATATTCAAAATTCGACGCGGGAACGACGTCCATACTTAACATTGGTACGCCGCATGTACGCCACCATATAGCAGGGGTAACTTTATGCCGGGAAAAGCCTAACGTAAACGGCGTATCTGTACTGCGTCAGCCGGGCGTACGTTCGTGAATTTGCGTATCTAGCTGATTTACATATTCTAGGCGTAAATCAACGTACACGCCCCTAGCGGCCAGCGTAAATATGCAGTTAAGATCCGACGGCGTAAGAGACTTACGCGGGTCGGATCTAATAGAAATCTATGCGTAACTGATTCTATGAATCAGACTCAGAGATACGACGGCGTATCTGGAGATACGCCATCGTATCTCCTTTGTAAATCTGGGACATTATTGCTATGTACATTTGTTAATTATGTACTGCCATGTTGGTTTACTTTTAATACATATTGCACCAGCTATTTTGTGGTGCTGCATAAATAATATGCTTTAAGTTTTCCTTAATCTCTATTCAAGTCTATGGGGTTAATTCAATAAAGCGGTAGAAATTTTACCTAGCCCAATGCTTCTTTATTTAGTTTAAAATACCCTATTATAAGCAGGGAATTTAAAATGATGTCAACAAGACTGGGGTAGAGGGGACTCCTGAACCAATAAATTAACGTGGAAGAATCTTGTGGGAGTGTTGTTTAAGGTAGATAAGGTAAGTCATTCTGTCTATATCCCTGGACCAAAATATCATTTGATTATCGGGGGGGACAAAAGGAGATTTTTAAAAATTGATTAAGGTTCACCTTAAAAGTCACATAGAACATTTTCAAATCTTTAATAAAATAAGAAATCCTTAAACAGTTCCACTTTAAGTATGTAAATGGTGGAAAAGTGGCTTGTATGATTCAGCCACCAAAAATATTTGTTTGTATCACAATACACAGATAGGATCGGGCATGTATGCTTATGAACCCTATTGCTTTTTTACAGGCAGTTTATTTAGGGGAATCTCTATTAGCCTGGAAAAATCCAGTCTAGCCAAAAGTCACTTCACCTCACTTTTCAAAGATCATGAATCTGATTTCCCCAAAGAACATCTAATATTATACAGTATGTGAATACATAGCAGAGGAACTTCATTCTAATAAATAATTAAAATAACAATGCTTGTTGTGGTTCAAAATGAAGGTGATTGATATGATATTGCTTAATATTGTTTAACACATTTTTTTACTTTAAATGGTATATCTATTGTGTCAGTAATATTCCAGCAAGACAGAGGGGTGTTCTTTGGTCATACAGCTCTGTGGGTGGCTTGTTTTGGCATTTTATATGTTCCCTTAAAAAGTAAATATAGACTGCCAACATTTATTTGAAATACAGCTCTTTACTGGACTGATGATTGAGCTGGTGTGTGTTGTATGTCATGGTGGTGTTTATGTCTGAGCATTTTGGTCTTTCATCCATACACATGCAGGAAACTGCTTCTGTCCTAAATGAAGCAGTGATCATTTCATTGGCACGAACTTTGTTGCTAATAATTCAAAGGCGCAAACATATCTTACAATATTTCTTTCAATTGTTCAAATAATGAATAACAACAAGTTAGACCCTAATCACACTGGGGCGGTTTTCAGGCGCTTTAGCGCTGGAAATAGCCTCTGTTAAGTGTCTCCCATTCATTCAAGTGTGACTTTTCACACTGGGGCGGTGAGCTTGCAGGACGTTCCGAAAAGTCTAGCAAGCAGCATCTTTTGGGCACTGTATTTAGTGCTCCCAAAATGCCCTGTCCATTGAAATGAACGGGCAGAACTTCCAAAGCGCCTAAAAAGCTTTTTGGAAGCACCACAACATGGGAGTTTTTAACCTTTTCTTTGTGGTTAAAAGCACCCCGCTAGCAGCCGAAAAGTACTGCTTAAACAGCAATAAATTGCCGCTAATGCGGCCGCATTCCCAGTGAGAAAGGGGTCTTAATGGCACGTTCCAGTCACAGCTGAAATTTAAAACCAAAGTTGCATACAGACAGCACAGCCTACCTGTGTTCAGTTGTTTAGTAATTCATTTCAACTTTCTAGCATTGTTGTAATGCACCAGTAGGCCCCGTACACACGACCAGTTTCCTCGGCAGAATTCAGCTTCCGACCGAGTTTCTGGCTGAATTCTGCCGAGAAACCCGGCCGTGTGTACACTTTCGGCCGAGGAAGCCGACGAGGACCTTGGCGAGGAAATAGAGAACATGTTCTCTATTTCCTCATTGTTCTATGGGAGCTCTCGGCCCGCCGAGGTCCTCGGCGGCTTCAGGGCTGAACTGGCCGAGGAACTCGATGTGTTTGGCACGTCGAGTTCCTCGGCCGTGTGTACGGGGCCGTAATCTCAATTACATTTTGGTAACACTGATTTGGGAATTTCTGATCATGATTCTAAAGAGCTATCCTTCAACACACCCACTGCAAGTTGTTTGCTCTCAATGTAGAATAAATAAAGCTGGGGTGAGGGAAGGACAGAGAGAGGAAAGTACAGAGCACAGGCTTCATAAAATACTCTCCCAATGATCTTGATGTGTACTTTGGATTGTGGGTGCAATAGGTTACAAAACTCTAAGGGCCAGTTCACACTAGATGCAATTCCGTGCGCTTTTTTTCTGCACTAAAAATACATGCACAGTGTTTTACACCAATGCAGGCAGTTTCTGATCAGATTCTGAACCAGAAACTGACTGTACTAGTGTGAACTAGAGCTGTTGAAATACATGGAAAACACTGTGCATGCAGTTTTAGGGCCAGTTCACACCACAAAAATACACTCCGGATACATTCCTGATCAGTTTTTGCTTACAGTTCACACCACATGCAGTTCCAGTGTGTTTTTGATACAATTTGCTAGGTTTCAGTACAGTTATGTGCAAAAAAAATGCAGCACGCTCTACTTTTTTCTGCACCGGAAATTGACCGGAAACTGACTGCACTGGTGTGAACTAGAACAATTGAAATACACGGAAAACACTGCATGAATTTTTAGTGCAGAAAAAAAGCACATGGAACTGCATCTGGTGTCAACTAGCACTTAAGCTGGCTCTACAAACTGAATTAGAGAAATCATTTTATTCCCCCATCAAATAGCATGAGTGGACAAATCTGTAGTGCCATCATTGTCTAATGCCCCGTACACACCATCACTTTATGTGATGAAAAAAAATGACGTTTTTAAAAACGTCACTTTAATTGACCGTGTGTGGGGGAAAACGTCGTTTTATGTCTTCTAAAAAACGACCAAAAAAAATTGAAGCATGCTTCAATTTTATGTGTCGTTTTTCAAAACGTCAACTTTTACTTCACAGAAATTGACCGTGTGTAGCAAAAACGTTGTTTAAAACGACGTTTTTTCACCCGCGCATGCCCAAAAGCTAGCTTCAATGGAAAAAGTGGTGAGAACGTAACCTCGCTTTGCTAGAACATTGTGAGAAAAACGATGGTGTGTAGGCAACTTCGTCTTTGAAAATTGAAGTTTCAAAAACGTCATTTTTTACTTCACAGAAAATGTCGTTTTTTTTCATCACATAAAGTGATGGTGTGTACGCGGCATTAGAGCCAGCACCTCTGACTGTCAGAATACCAGAACAGTGCCTGCACCTAATCGGTTGTAGGTGCTATTCTCCTGAAAATTTTCCATCCGGCTTCTTTGACAAAAGGTGATTGAAGGGCCACTCAGTGAATTCATTTTGGGCAATAAAGATGGGCTCCAGGTGAACAAAATGCCAATTACTTTGCAGGTCAAGCAGCTACCATATATGTATTTCAACAGTTTACTCCTGGGATATAAATAATCCTGCCAGACAGCATAGAAAGGTTGGTGCCTGTTTTTTACTGTGCAGTCAATAAGCAATACAGCTAGGTTACTCCCCTAACCCCAGCCTTTGACTGGACAGTATAGAAGCAAAATCAGCACAGAGAGTCATCCTTCTACTCTCTCCATCTGTCAGAATGTTTCTTGTCAGCAAAAGAGCAATGCAGCATGGCTGACTGGCCCCCAGTGCTGCCTCTCCTTATCAAAGTATGACTATTTCTGTTTATAGGATGACAATGTCTCTAGTCAAAATCAGGTACTTACACCATGCAGTTTTTAACCACTTAAGACCCGGACCAAAATGCAGCTAAAGGACCTTGCCCCTTTTTGCAATTCGGCACTGCATTGCTTTAACTGACAATTGACAGTTGTGCGACGTGGCTCCCAAACGAAATTGGCGTCCTTTTTTTCCCACAAATAGAGCTTTCTTTTGGTGGTATTTGATCACGTCTGCGGTTTTTATTTTTTGCGCTATAAACAAAAATAGAGCGACAATTTTGAAAAAAATTCAATATTTTTAACTTTTTGCTATAATAAATATCCCCCCAAAATATATAAAAAAAATATGTTTTTTCCTCAGTTTAGGCCGATACGTATTCTTCTACATATTTTTGGTTAAAAAAATCGCAATAAGCGTTTATCTGTTGGTTTGCGCAACATTTATAGCGTTTACAAAATAGGGGATAGTTTTATTGCATTTTTATAAAAAAAAACATTTTTTTACTACTAATGGCGGTGATCAGCGATTTTTTTCATGACTGCGACATTATGGCGGACACTTCGGACAATTTTGACACATTTTTGGGACCATTGTCATTTTCACAGCAAAAAATGCATTTAACCACTTCCATACAGGGCAGTTATACACACTTCCATACCAGGCCTATTCTGGCACTTCTCTCCTACATGTACAAATCATAATTTTTTTGCTAGAAAATTACGCAGAACCCCCAAACATTATATATGTTTTTTTAGCAGACACCCTAGGGAATAAAACGACGGTCATTGAAACCTTTTATCTTGCACGGTATTTGCGCAATAATTTTTCAAACGCCTTTTTTTTGGAAAAAAATTGTTTCATGAATTAAAAAAATTAAAAAACAGTAAAGTTAGCCCAATTTTTTTGTAAAATAGGAAAGATGATGTTACACCGAGTAAATAGATACCTAACATGTCACGCTTTAAAATTGCGCACACTCATGGAATGGCGCCAAACTTCGGTACTTAAAAATCTCCATAGGCAACGATTTGAAATTTTTTACAGGTTACCAGTTTAGATTTACAGAGGCGATACCTCACATATGTGGTTTAAACGGCGTTTACATATGTCGGCGGGACTTGCGTGTGCGTTCGCTTCTGCGCGCAAGCTACCGGGGACAGGGGCGTTAAAAAAATAAATTTTATTTCTTTTTTTTATATATATATATTTATTTCTTTTTTTACACTTTTTTTTTAATTTTTTTTTTTTTTTATCACTTTTATTCCTATTACAAGGAATGTAAACATCCCTTGTAATAGGAATGTGTGTGACAGGTACTCTTTATGGAGAGATGCGGGGTCAATAAGACCCCACATCTCTCCTCCAGGCTGGAAAGCATGAAATCGGTGAAAAAAAAATCACTGATCTCATGCTTGCTGTTGCTTAGCAGCTGCAATCGCGGCATTGTTTACTTACGGGGACCCGGGCGTGACGTCATCACATCGCGCCCGGGTCCTCCGACCGTCATAGAGATGACTGGTGACCATCTGGTCACCAGTCATCTCTATGCTTCCTGCGAGCGCCGGACGATTCGTTCTCCGGGCCCCCGATGGCACGGGAGAGCCCGGAGAAGCACCGGATGGCGGCGGGAGGGGGGGATGTCCCCTCCCGCCGCCTGTAAGAACGATCTAGCAGCGGAACCGCCGATATGATCGTTCTTACGTTGTGCAGAGAATCGCCGGCAGTTTAGAAGGATATCTGAATGATGCCTCTAGCTGCAGGCATCATTCAGATATCCCCCCCACAAAGCCCAGGACGTCATATGACGTCCACTCTGAACGGCAGAGGTTCTTTGTGGACGTCATTTTACTATGGGCCGGTAGGGAAGTGGTTAAAATGAATTGTTTACTGTGGAAATGACAGTTGCAGTTTGGGAGTTAACCACAGAGGGCGCTGAAGGAGTTATGTTTCACCTAATGTGTGGCTGTAGAAGTGACGTCATCGATTGTGTCCCCCTATAAAAGGGGTGACACGATCGATGCAGCCGCCACAGTGAAGAACGGGGAAGCCGTGTTTACACGCGGCTCTCCCCGTTCTTCAGCTCCAGGTACCGATCGCGGGACCCCAGCGGCGATCGGGTCCCGCGGTCACGGAGCTTTGGACCGGGTCACGGGAGCGCGCCGCAGGCGCGCGCCCACGGCCCACGGCTGGGTACATGTACAGGACGTACCTGTACGTACATGTGCCCAGCCGTGCCATTCTGCTGACGTATATATGCAGGAGGCGGTCCTTAAGTGGTTAATGAACATTTAACTGCAGTAACAGATGTTTGTTTTAATATCTGCATAAGTATAGCTTTAGGCTGGGTTCACACTGTTGCAAATTCTTTTGCGAATTTGAGCCGTTGCGATCGCTCATATTCGCAAGTCATTAAAATAACATTGTTTTCCATTAGTGCCGTTCACATCAGTGCGGTGCGAATCTAAGCTGCAGGAAAAAAGGGTCCTGTGCGAGTTTGATCCATGTGCGATGCAAATTCAGCTTTATAGACTAGCATTCCTAGAGGAAAATTTGTGGCAAAATTGCGGTTGTGGTAAAATGCACGATTTTGAATTCGCAGCAGTGTGAACCGAGCCTTAAATCGTTTGCAAACCCAACATTTCGTATTCCTGATATGTGCCTGCTGTACCATGTACTTGTATGATAAAGTATCCTGTTCTCTTTGTATTGAAATACCCTTTGTGTGAAATACCTGGTGTTCCTGTTAGTCCCCCTGTTTTCCTATTTAAAGCTAACTATGCTAAGCAAAAGAACACACTGTGGTCAGTTCTCTAGCTATCCTGGGAAGAGGCGTATCTTTACATGGGCGTAGCGTATCATAGTAACGCTACGCCGCCGCAACTTTGAAAGGCAAGTGCTGTATTCACAAAGCACTTGCCTCTAAAGTTACGGCGGCGTAGCGTAAATCTGCCGGCGTAAGCGCACCTAAATCAAATGAGGAACAGGGGGGCGTGTTTTATGTAAAATAAGCTTGACCCCACGTAAATGACGCTTTTTTCGTACGGCGCATGCGCGCGCATGCTCAGTATCACGTCTAATTTTCAAATTAAATTACGCCCGCTCAAAGCCTAGACGACGTGAACATAATTTACGCAAAGCTCTATTCGCGAACATTTTACGCAAACGACGTAATCGACGGAAAATTCAACGCTGGCCCGACGTCTATACTTAACATTGCGTACGCCTCATAGAGCAGGGGTAACGTTACGCCGAAAAAAGCCTTACGTAAACTACGTAAAAAAATGCGCCGGGCAGACGTACGTTTGTGGATTGGCGTATCTAGCTAATTTGCATACTCGACGCGGAAATCAACGGAAGCGCCACCCAGCGGCCAGCGTAAATATGCACCTTAGATCCGACGGCGTACTAAGACGTACGTCAGTCGGATCTAGCCCAGCTTCAGGCGTATCTTGTTTTGTGGATACAAAACAAAGATACGCCGGAGCATCCTAGAAGTTAACTTCTTCGTGGATCTGGGCCAGTGTGCTTTCTTCCAATGATCAGACTTGTCCTGACACACCGCCCTCCCCCCCTTTCTGCACAGCTTTTTCACTGGTAAGATCAGTGTGCTTTTGCTTCTCCTCGTATGCAGCTGAGAACAGAGAAAATGTGATCACTTATAAAAAAAAATAATAATTTTGGCCATGTTTCTGGAGGCAACTGCAACTACTGTATGCATTGCTGCATCAATGTCAATGCCAGAGTCTGCTGTCAAATGTAGGATAACTCTCTTTGCTAAGAAACTGCAGCCAATATAGAATCAAGAGAAACGTAATTAGGTTTGCATATATTTGAATAGACTCTATCCCATATTTGTGTAGCTGTTGTCCCTTGAAGACATATCTGTTATTATAAAATGTTAAATATTCTTCCTGAGGCCAATAAAATACTGTAGTTAGTCATTAATGAACATTGTAATGAACATTGTGCGTCATAGTGTGGCTATCTACTCTATATATGAAATATTTGTCTCAGTAATCAAGTGCAGTGAGCAGCTGTTATTGAACATGTAACTGTTGTGTACTGTGATGGCATGCTAAATGTGTCATCTTTAGGAGACTTTTTCCATTCTTTACAAAGATGAAAATAACTTTGCCTTTTCTCTAAAAGATACCAGCCTGGAACACTATATAAGCTGGTATCATGATAGCGAGGGAGTGAGCTCCTTGAATTATTGGTACCAGCTCATATGCATCAAGTGGGTGCATTCAGAGGGGTTCCCAAAGAAATTCAGGCATTCCTCAAAAATAACTAGAGCCTGATGTTGACAGGCACTAGGGGCCAGATTCACGTAGAATCGCGGCGGCGTAACGTATCCTAGATACGTTACACCGCCACAATTTTTCATCGCAAGTGCCTGATTCACCAAGCACTTGTGATGAAAACCTACGCCGGCGGCCCAATTTAAATGGGCGTGTGCCATTTAAATTAGGCGCGCTCCCGCTCCGGACCTACCGCGCATGCTCCATTTCCGAACTCCCGCCGTGCTTTGCGCGCCGTGACGTTATTATTTTGAACGGCGACACGCGTAGCGTACTTCCGTATTCCCGGATGGCTTACGCAAACGACGTTGATTTTTAAATTTCGACGCGGGAATGACGTCCATACTTTAGACAGCAATACACTTGCTGACTAAAGTTAAGGCACCAAAAATAAAGTGTAACTTTGCGACGGGAAACTAGACTAGCGGTGACGTAGCGAACGCGAAAAAACTGTCGTGGATCCGCCGTAACTCCTAATTTGAATACCCGACGCTGGTTTACGACGCAAACTCCCCCCAGCGATGGCCGCGGTACTGCATCCTAAGATCCGACAGTGTAAAACAATTACACCTGTCGGATCTTCTGGCTATCTATGCGTAACTGATTCTATGAATCAGTCGCATAGATAGAAACAGAGATACGACGGCATATCAGGAGAAACGCCGTTGTATCTCATTTGTGAATCTGGCCCATGGATCTTCCACACTACTGTACTTTTGAAGTAGTACAAAAATTTGAGAGTCATGGGCATTTTATTTGGGAGGTGTTACACAAGTTGCTCTCCCTTTCTGGTGAAAGGGCAAATGCCTGGACAAAGACTGTTTGCCTGATATTGATTGGGTCACCTTCTTCCAGGTTCAGGCAACCAGATACAAGTGATGCGCAAGGCCTGCCCTCCCACTGTTCTGTGTGCCTGATCCCACAGCCTTCTGGGAAATGTCATGTAAGTATCATAAGAGGGTGCAGGACCTAGGACCTGTCATTAGCCTAGACCAGAATGGCGTCAGGGGGTGGAGGACAAAAAACAAATCGTAAATAAACAAACACTGTATTTCTGCATGTGGAGGGAGCAAGGGTTAAACAGAACAAACTCACTTTTAGGAGTTAGGTCCTACTTTATAAAATCACTTTGAATCTCAGTTCTACAGCAACCACACTTTAATCATTACAGTTTATTTTCCTATTCTTTTCCTTGAAATTACAGCATCCAAATATTCCCATACAGTCTCCCATTAAAATAGAATTCATGTTTGTTTATCACATTTTAGGATTGCTTTACTGAGGGATTAGGTGGTTTATATGGCTCATTGAAGCCATTTTCACTTCAGTAATTTGTATAGGAGATTCCTTCTCCTGCACATAAACAGAACTACGCTGAGCAAAGTGAACATTCAACTTTCACATTTCAACCCTAATGTGTGTGTTCAGATTTGCATATGGTTTCTAAGCCCAGGAGGATTTCAGTTGACCTTTCATTTCCTTGCAAAACCTTATATCTGGAACAATTTACTAAAGTCTATCAAAAGAACAACTTGTTAATGACCTTTCAGAAATGTAGCCATGACACATGGGTACAACCATAATATATATCAGTTTAATTACTTCTGTCATGTGTGGGCTTTAAAATGAATGATGACTGCAACATAACCATTTCATATGAATAAGCAGTGCTGAACATAGACTACATTTGTATTTTTACTGTACATATAGTTTGTGTGCATATATATATATATATACTGTATATATACATACAGTATACAAACAATATATCAGTATATATAAATATATATATATATATATATATATATATATATATATATATATATATATATATATATATATATATATATATATATATTCAAATGTGAGGCAGACAGCACCATGGCGGTGTTCCAGTGCATGCAGTCAGGTATTCCCAAATTGCCACATATAGAGACGAGTCCAAGGATTGCTGCACTTAAAAGGATGTATTCAGGTAAATTCATATACAAATAAATTGCACATCACTCCAGTCCCAGTTCAGCAGTTTTGGGCTGTAAGGCTTAGTACACACGAGGCCTTACAGCCTCGAGAATCTCATCGTAAAAGAAACGTTGTTTTCCCTCGACGAGTTCCTTGTTAGGCTTGTCGAGAATCTTGTCAAGCTTTCTTTGCATGCACACTGTCAAGACAAAATCTTGTCGTTCTCAAACGCGGTGATGTACAACAGGTACGACGGCACTATAAAGGGGAAGTTTGATTCCACTGGCGCAAACTTGGGGCTGCTTTTGCTAATCTCATGTTACTGCCTGTTAAGTAAAAGTTTGGTGAGAGACGATTTGCGCTTTTCAGTCTGTTACAGCGTGACGAATGTGCTATCTCCATTACGAACGCTACTTTTACCGAAGGTGCGCTCCCGTCTCATACTTTATTCTGAGCATGCACGCGTTTCTAAGCATACACACAAACACGTTTCTCGTCGTAAACCAGCCTGATGAGAAACACGATGAGGAAATTGAGACTCCCGAGGAGAAAAAAGAGAACATGTTCTCTTTTTTTCTCGTTGAGATTCACTACAGTTTTCTCGGCGAAAAACATACACACGACCGTTTTTCTCTGCAAAAAAAAATTCTTGATGGATTTTTTCAAGGAAAAACGGTCGTGTGTACGAGGCCTAAAGCTTGCGCCCTTCTTCAGGTTTTATCTCTCTCTCCCTTTGAATTTGTAATTACAGTTAATTTTCAGACAAATTGGACCTTGCAGTGAGCATCCCCAAAAAAAAAAATGTGCTTGTGCACTGTGCAGTATTTTAAAAGATCATTAATTGATGAACAATTATCCTATAATAATGAAAGTATGTGTGCACTTAAGTGTGGGTGTGTCTGTTCCGTCTATAACATATATAGAGAAAGAACTGTCACGGGTCAGGTCTATGTTTATTTAAATTACTGACAGGTTTTTCTTGCCATATAAAAAGAAACACAATTGAAGCCTAAACCAGCATGTCCGAGCAGAAAATTGCCAGTATTGTGGACTTTATCTCACACAGGGAAAAACTGACATTGCATTAGCAACCATTTATAGAGCACTCAGACACAACTGCACAAATAGTGCTGTCTCCGCTTAAGGGCACATTGGCATATATAAATGCAAAATGCCTTTCTTACTATATATTTACTAATGGATGCCCGTGAAGACTACAATGTGTTACTCGTTAGAATAGTTTTCCATTTCAAAGACAAACATAATGCATCTGTATCTTACTAATGTGTTATTTGCTGTTTTTCTCCATAATCTTAAACATAAAAAAAATATCGAATAACCAAAATTGCAACATGCCCTGTACAAAATAAATATTTGAAAGCAATCTTGTGTTCTTGGAATTTTTTTTTTTTTTTTAACTAGTAAGTTTAGCTTTGGTGTCACAGCCAATATAAAATTACATGGTAAATATTACATTTATACTGCAAGTAGCAATGACAGATAAATCTTTAGACATGCTAAATATTCTGGGAGCAACAATGCCAAGTAAGTTTAACCACGTGTGTCCCAGGATCACAGGAACATCAGAGAGACCAAAAAAGATGATGCATATTAGTGTAATTATTTGGTATTGAGTAATGGCACAGGAAGCTGTATGAAAAACATATGTTGTGTTTATAAAGTTTAGTATTCACTAAAGTTCTAAAAGCGTGCATGTTTCAAGCAGGTATCGAACTTGATTTGCAATCAGCACTAAAACCAATAACAACATTGCTAGTGTAAAGCAAGAAAATGCACAAACGTGTTTCTGAACAAATGTTTTACAGGTTGCAACTAATCACCCAAATCAGTACAAGTTAGAGCCTGCCCATCACTTAGCTCTCTGGGTCTTGCTACCCTACTTGTCATTGACATAGCTAGGTCTTAAATCACTGTAATTTACTACCCTTGTATTTGCTCCAAAGTCCTGGGCAATTTCCTGGCAAGTGATGATGTCACCATAAATAAAAAAAAAATTACTTCAGTACTCAATTCTTGACAAGCTTTCCCATGACACCTGTCAATTAAATGTGTTATTTAACAATTCCACAGCACCAATGCACAGTGTGTCCTAACATTTTTTATTTTTTTTTGCTGGCAGATTTATTCATATAAAATCCACCTCATGGAACATACACTGTCAGGCCCTGTACGCACGTCCGAGGAACTCGACGGGCAAAACTCATCGTTTTGCTCGTCGAGTTCTGTGTGAAGCCGCCGAGGATCTCGGCGTGCCAACTTTCCTCATTGAACAACGAGGAAATAGAGAACATGTTCTCTATTTGGCTCGACGAGGAACTCGTCGGCTTCCTCGGCCGAAAGTGTACACACGCCGGGTTTCTCGGCAGAATTCAGCTCCAATCGAGTTTCTGGCTGAATTCTGCCGAGAAACTTGGTCGTGTGTACAGGGCCTCACACTCAGTTTTACTGAAGAAGCATTACTTTCCAGGTATTTTCTATGTAAAGGTCAAATGTCAGAGTGTAGGGAGACACTGCAGAGCTAACAGATTGCTTCCTGATAAGGTGTTACTTCTTATCTAATCAAGAGAAAAAAAATAACCACTTGCTTACTGGGCACTTAAGCCCCCCTCCTGCCCAGACCAATGTTCAGCTTTCAGTACTGACGCATTTTGAATGACAATTGCGCAGTCATACAACACTGTACCCTTATGACATTTTTGACATTTTGTTTTACACAAATAGAGCTTTCTATTGGTGGTATTTAATCACCGCTAGGGTTTTTATTTTTGCTAAACAAACAAAAAAATTCAAAATTTTGAAAAAAAAAAAACAATCGTTTTTTATAGTTTGTTATAAAATTTTGCAAACAGGTAATTTTTCTCCTTCATTGATATGCGCTGATGAGGCGGCACTGGTGGGCACTTATAGGCTGCACTGGTGGGCACTGATGGGGACAGATAAGGCGGTACTGATTGGCACAGATAAGGCGGCATTGATAACCACTGATAAGATGGCACTGATGGGCCCTGATGGATCAAAAACTGATGGGCACTGATAAGTGTTACTGATATGTTCCACATGATAAATGGCACTGATGAGCACTGGTAGGTGGCACTGATGAGCACTGTTAGGTGACACTGATGGGCAGCACTGCTGATGAGGCACTGATTGGTGTCACTGATAGATGGCACTGTGGGCACTGATAGGTGGCACTGTGGACACTGATGGGTGGCACTGTGGGCACTAGGTGGCACTGGTTGGCAGTGGTAGGCAGCACTGGTGGGCACTGTTGTGCACTGGCAAGTGGCACAGGTGGGCACAGATGAGCTGGTGGAAGCTCTCATGATCGGCTTTTTTTTCCTCACGCTATCAGCACGGGGAGAAAAAATAGCTGATTACTGGCTCTGTTTATATCACATGATCAACTGTCATTGGCTGATAGCTTATCATGTGGTAAGGGGTTGGGATCGACCCCTTACTCTGATCTGTGATCCAGCGAGTCTCATAGATCACTCTGCTGATCACAGAGTGCGCAACGCACACCCTACATGGGGTTCGCAGGCCGCTCGAGCACGGGAGAACATCTATTGACTCCCTACCGGCAAAGTAGGTCTGCGCTGTAGCCATCATTCAGCTATAGTGTGGATATGAAGAAGTTAAATGGCTTCACATGTTGCATACATTTTTTTTAAAATGTTTTGTTTCTTAAATGCTTTGTTTTCTAAAATAGATACAATTGTCTGGACCCTAAAATCTGGGATCATAGGTGGCAGCACACTGAAAGTGGTTTTCAAAGCACAGAACTGAAAATTTGCAAAATGTTGACCAAAAATGTACTGACTCTTATCAAAAAAAATGTGTGAATCTACTGTAAATGCAATTTTCCATCAGCAAATTACTATGTACAATGTCTACAATGCGACTGCATGTGAGGTCATCATTCATTCATAATCGTGGAACCACTTTTATGGTGCCCATAAAAAAAAGAAAGGATTTGGGTAGGGATTACCATCTTGGTTGTGTGCATATTAACCACTTCAGCCCTGGAGGATTTGGCTGCCAAATGACCGGGCAACTTTTTGTGAGTCGGCGCTGCGTCGCTTTAACTGACAATTGCGTGGTTGTGCGGCGTGGCTTCCAAACAAAATCGACGTCCTTTTTTTCCCACAAATAGAGCTTTCTTGTGGTATTTGATCACCTCTGTGGTTTTTATTTTTTGTGCTATAAACAAAAAAAGAGCGATAATAAAAAAAAAAAAAAGCAATATTCTTTACTTTTTGTTAGAATAAATACCCCCAAAAAATATATAAAAAAATCAAATTTCTTCCTCAGTTTAGGCTGATATGTATTTTTCTACATTTTTTTGGTAAAAAAAATGCAATACAAAATTGTAATAAGCGTTTATTGATTGGTTTGCGCAAACGTTATAGCGTCTACAAAATAGGGGCATTTTATGGCATTTATATTATAATTTTTTTTACTAGTAATGGCGGCGATCTGCAATTTTAATCATGACTTCAATATTATGGTGAACACATCGGACACTTTTGATGCTATTTTGGGACCATTGACATTTTACAGCGAACAGTGCTATAAAAATGCACTGATTACTGTGTAAATTACACTGGCAGGGAAGGGGTTAACCACTAGGGGGCAAGGAATGGGTTAAGTGTGTCCTAGGGAGAAAAATTCAACGGGCCAGATTCAGATACAAGATATGACGGCGTATCTCCTGATATGCCATCGTATCTCTGAGTGCGGGATGTCGTATCTATGCGCCTGATTCAGAGAATCAGTTACGCATAGATATCCCTAAGATCCGACAGGTGTAGGTGTCTTACACCGTCGTATCTTAGGCTGCATTTTCAGGCTGGGCATTAGGTGGCGCTTCCGTATGTTTACGCGAGGAATATGCTAATTAGGTAGATACTGCGATTCAGAAACATACCTCCCGCCGGCGCATTTTTTTATGTCGTTTACGTTTGGCTTTTTTCGGCGTATAGTTACCCCTGCTATATGAGGCGTAGCTAATGTTAAGTATGGCCGTCGTTCCCGCGCCGAGTTTTTAAATGTTTACGTTTTTTTTAGCAAGTCGTTCGCGAATACGGCTTTGCGTCATTTACGTTCACGTCAAATTCAATACGTCCTTGCAGCGTAATTTGGAGCAATGCACACTGGGATATTTTACGGACGGCTCATGCGCCGTTCAAAAAATACGTCAAAAACGCGGGGTCAAGTACAATTTAAATAAAACACGCCCCAACAGCCCCATTTGAATTAGGCGGCCTTACATACGTTACGCTGCCATAACTAAGGGCGCAAGTTCTTTCTGAGTACAGAACTTGCGCCCAAAGTTACAGCGGCGTAACGTATCAGAGATACGTTACGCCAGCAGAAAGATCCGCTGATCTTTCTGAATCTGGCCCAACATGTGTACGTGGTCAGTATTATCCACTAGTAAAGCACACTGATGAGCACTACAAATTAACTTATGTAATGTATTCATAGCTATGGTAGAAGCAGGGAACAATTGCACTACTAAATAATGCTGGTTTATATCAAATATTATTTAGTAATTTAGTAATAAATAATAATAAATGTTGGTTTGGATGAGCATTAAACCAGACTGAAACCATTCCTTTTTGCTTAGAAGTTCAAGCTGTGGACAAGCTGAACTGATGGTTGTACTCCTCACAGGGTATGGGTCTCTTTACCTGCATCAGAGGATTGTTATGTAATGGCTATGCTATATACGGTACAGTATATCTAAAGCTAGCTATACAAAAGATTTTTAACAGATTAGTCCATCCGCATTAACAGTGCGAATGAATGATTCCCCTGTGCCAAGCTATTGTATTCTGACAGCCTGCCCTGAAGGACACATTACAGTTTACATAATATTGTTACTTTATCTTTATTACTTTATTGTTACTTTATCAGTGCTAAAATAGAGGGGCAGATCCTCAAAGAAATTACGCGGCGTATCTCTTGATACACCGCATAATTTCAAATTTTGCACGTCGTATCTTTGTTTTGGTATCCACAAAACAAGATACGACGGCATCTGTGTTAGATCCGACAGGCATACGTTTTCGTACGCCGTCGGATCTTAGATGCAATTTTTCGGCGTCCGCTAGGTGGCGTTCACGTCGTAATCCGCGTTGAGTATGCAAATGAGCTATTTCCGACGATCCACGAACGTACGACGGGCCGTCGCATTTTTTTACTATGTTTCCGTTTGGCTTTTTCCAGCGTATAATTAAAGCTGCTATATGGTGGCGTACTCAATGTTAAGTATGGCCGTCGTTCCCGTGTCTAATTTTAAAAAATGTACGTTGTTTGCGTAAGTTGTCCGTGAATGGGGCTGGATGCCATTTACGTTCACGTTGAAAACAATGCGATTTGAAACACGCCCCCCACCCGCCCAATTTGAATTTCGCTGCGAGATATACACTATGCCGCCGTAACTTACGGCACAAATTCGTTGAGGATTCAAACCAAAGCCAGGTAAGTTACAGCGGCGTAGCGTATCTTACATCTGCGCCGGGCGCATTGTATGTACAGTAGGTGAACCCGATTTTGTGTCAATCTCGCTCTCTTTCTCGGCGAGATTGAGCACCTACGAGCCCCATCGCGGGAACCAGCGCCGAGCTGGCTTGCCGCGATGGAGACAGAGCCATCATAGAAGCGACGGGAGATCCGACTTGGATTCCCGCCAATTCTACACGTGTGCGGCGTTTGTTATGAATCCTGAGGGGGAAGTCCCCGCCGGATTTTAACTAAAAATCCGGCATGGGTTCCCCCCTCAGGAGCATACCGGGCCCTTAGGTCTGTTATGGGTTGTAAGGAGAGCCCCCCTACGCCCAAAAAAACGACGTAGGGGGTCCCCCTACAATCCATACCAGACCCGTATCCAAAGCACGCTACCCGGCCAGCCAGGAAGGGAGTGGGGACGAGCGAGCGCCCCCCCCCCCCTCCTGAGCCGTACCAGGCTGCATGCCCTCAACATGGGGGGGGTTTGGGTGCTCTGGGGCAGGGGGGCGCACTGCGGCCCCCCCACCTCAGAGCACCCTGTCCCCATGTTGATGAGGACAGGGCCCCTTCCCGACAACCCTGGCTGTTGGTTGTCGGGGTAGGCGGGCGGGAGGCTTATCGGAATCTGGGAGCCTACGTGGTAGGTATCACATGGGTAGGTACAGAGCATGATGGGTTTGTGAGGCCTATATAGGTCCGATGCACCCGCGCACCCGTCATTGCAGAGAGGAGCCGGCGACGTGTCAACATCGGGAGAAGGAGAGAAGTGAAGAACATGACGTCACAGCACGGAAGAAGAACTCATCACAGCACGGAAGGAGAAGACGTACAGCACGGAAGAAGACACCGGACAGCGAGACGAAGAACCGGGGTGCGCCGAGTCAAGAGCGGAGAGCGGCGAAGACAGAAGGAGACCCCCGGAGAGTTGAGAAGACCCCCCGGATAGCGGAGAAGACCCGTCGGGATAGCGGAAGAAGAAGCCCCCCCGCCGAAGACGCCGGAGGAAACCCGCCGGGGGGTGGGGGCTTTTTTAAAAGCGACCCCCCCGGCGGTGGAAGAGAACCAGACGGCGGCCCCCACCCACCCGAAGACGTCAAAGAAGAAGCTTCCCCTGGTAAAAGAGCTAATAAAGAAGACAGGGGAGGCCTCCGGAGCAGAAAAATAAAATATTTTAATACCCTGTGTGGTTTATTTGTGTTTTTACCACTTTTCTTGCAGGTGAATGGGTAGGGGTACGATGTACCCCATACTCATTCACTTAGGGTGGGGGGCCGGTATCTGGGGGCCCCCTTATTAAAGGGGGCTCCCAGATTCCGATAAGCCTCCCGCCCGCATACCCCGACAACCAACGGCCAGGGTTGTCGGGAAGGGGCCCTGTCCTCATCAACATGGGGACAGGGTGCTCTGAGGTGGGGGGGCCGCAGTGCGCCCCCCTGCCCCAGAGCACCCAACCCCCCCCATGTTGAGGGCATGCAGCCTGGTACGGCTCAGGAGGGGGGGGGGGCGCTCGCTCGTCCCCACTCCCTTCCTGGCTGGCCGGGTAGCGTGCTTTGGATACGGGTCTGGTATGGATTGTAGGGGGACCCCCTACGCCGTTTTTTCGGCGTAGGGGGGCTCTCCTTACAACCCATAACAGACCTAAGGGCCCGGTATGCTCCTGAGGGGGGAACCCATGCCGGATTTTTAGTTAAAATCCGGCGGGGACTTCCCCCTCAGGATTCATAACAAACGCCGCACACGTGTAGAATTGGCGGGAATCCAAGTCGGATCTCCCATCGCTTCTATGACGCGCTTGCTGGGATGTGCTGTCACTATTCCAGTGAGTGTGAGATGTCGGCGAGATCTCGGCACCATGTCGCCGAGAATCAGCGCGATGCTGTCGTGCTAAAAACACAATATCACAAACACCTACTGTATGTGGATCTGCCACATAGAATATATTTACCAAATAGTATTAGAAGGGAGATTTGGTGCTACATTTTGTATGTACATTTTTACAGCTATTTATATATACACTCTCTTTAACATATTTCTGATGCGCTTTTTTTGATTGAATTACATGTAGTAATCTTACACATTTTAGTAATCTTTTCACATGTTTAACCTAATTGATCACCTGAATTTCCTACATTCAGTCTGCAAGCCTATGAGTAGGTGTGAGGTTTGCATGTGCTGCTAATATGGATTTGCGATTGGCCATAACTATTAGACATGTGCGTTTATGTTCGTAACAAATGGATTTTCATACGAATTTGTTAGTTTTCGTACATTCGTATCAATTCGAACATCCGAAAAGCTGAAAGAACCAAAATACGAAAATTACGGAATTACGAATAAGCAAAATAACGAACAAGCGAAAATACGCTTGTATTATTGGACAATCTTACTAAAATACGAAACACCGAAAAAGCAAAAAAATGAAAATGACATCTATAACGAACGATTTGCATTCCGTATTTTAAATCCTTTGTCTGTTCGTATTTTCATTCGTATGTTTGTATTTTCATTTGTGTGTTTTGTAAATTCGTTTCTTTGTCTGTTTGTAAATGTGTGTACTTGCATCGTTCTTTCGAATGGGCACTGGGCAGTGTAGTTAATGAGTGATTACTCAATATCTTAGCCAATCAGATTATCTCTTTTGTGCTGAGTCACATTGTACAGTGTAAAGCCTCGTACACACGATCGGACTTCAAACAAACTTTTCCGTGGATTTTTGTCTGAAGGGAGTTGGCCGGACTTTTGAAACAGTTTGAAAAAGTTTGTCCGCATACACACGGTCAGATTTTTTGGAAAACGCTCATTTTGACGTTTGTTGGCAAAAAGTCAGACCGTGTGTACGGGGCTTAAGAGAAAGTATATCTTAATATGGATTAGCCGCGTGTTGCTATGTATTTACAAAAGTACAAAATTAAGAATCCATTAAATGAAAATTATTATCTAACAAAATTACGAATTTTGAATCAACGAAAATAAATTAGACAGAATTACGAATCATTCAGTATAAACGAAAATAAAACTGTTACGAAAATACAAACGGGTCCGAATAGGAAAACTTGCGTCTTACGAAATACGAACGGGTCCGAATAGGAAAACTTGAGTCTTACGAAATTATGAATCTTTACGAATCTACAAAACGAGACGAAACGGAACAAAAAAATCGTAAAATTTTTGTTGTGCAGACGAAACGGAACAAAAAAATACGAAAATGTTTGTTGTGCAGACGAAACGGAACAAAAAAATACAAATTTTTTTGTTGTGCACATGTCTAATAACTATTTGTGAAGCTTGAAAGTCACAAACTTTTGACCAGAAATGTTGTAGGTTGACCAAAAGAAATAAGGGACAACCTATAGTGCAATGCATAGTTTTTGCCGTAGATAAACTGAGTCACAGGAGCCAATAAATTGAAAGAATGCATAACCCAGTCCTCTTTCTATAAAAGGAAGAGGCTCACATGTCATTGTGTGTTGAAGCTGTTGGGAAGATGAAGAAATAACAATCATGTGTAGGGAGCAATACTGGTTTTTAAATGATTGTAAAAAAAAATTGCCATTGCTACATTTTCCCCATACCAGTGCTTGGTTTCCTCTGTCTTTTGATTGACAGACAGCTTTGCATGACCCATACCCACGAACACTGTAGGGCTAATGAGCAATGTTTTAAGTGGAAATTCTGAACAAGGTCTTATGACCAATTACTTGTAGTGTCGGTGTCAGTGTTGTGCCTGGGCAGGTCCACTGTAGGCAATTGCTGGCTGTGTGAACAGTCACAAATAACTGCAGTCACCATCAGTAGATCATTGCATTGTATGTGTTCCCTGCCATGGCAATGCACAACAAACAAGGGTGTTTTATAGTGTGTGTTGTGATCATATCTATTTTTATTGGTTTTGGCTATAATATGGTATAATTTGAAATGTAATCAGGTTCTTATCACTGTTTCTCCACTAGAGAGATTCACACAGTGCAGAAAGCAAAAGGAAACATATATGGAGGGGTCTAAGCAATCCCCAGTCCCCCATTAAGGGATTATCCAACAAGTTACCCACTTTTGTTCTTTTAAGAGAAACATATGCAACACAAACTGACTAAAAGTGCAGGATGTTGAGAAAACTAGTTTTGTTCTTTTCAAATTTCCTAGCCCTTATGAAACATAAGTGCCTTTTTGTGCTCAGTTGTGGCTACTTAGCAGTTTTAACTTTTCTTGAGACTGTCTCATATGATGTGAACTTTAAGTATATAATAATGAAAATTAGTTGAAAGTGCTCTTTTGAGGCACCACCACTGCCACCATGACTGGTTAAGGTCTTGGATCATTAAGAATCCCTAAGCATCAGCTATATTTTTCCCAATTCAGTTTTAGACATAGATGAATGGGTTACTGTAGTTGTGTTTGGAACTTTTCTTATCCTTGATTCCTTTTCTTGTTATAAATCTATTGATTTGTGGGATGTAAAACTTCATAGAAAAATACCACTAGACGAATCCTTGAAAACAGGATGTGGGATTTATTAACGTTGTCAGGTTTTTACTTTTTATACAAATAGCAAATGTCAAATGCTATTTACACTGTTTCCAGGTCCATGTTTAATGGACTAAGTATAAAATAATGAACATATGCACATTTAGAAGTAAGAGCAGTATACAGTATTTTTTATGAATAATGGATTATAAAACTATGTACCATTTTTCCTCCATTAGAAAGTAGGTTGCTTTTACTCTTCTAATTTAGCATGTAATGTTTCCCTGAATAAGGCAATCATTTGAAAACATTTAAAGTAGAATTGTGTACCAACCAATTATGTAAAAAGAATAAGAGAAAAATAAAACATTTCCAGACATCTGGTATTTGGTTCATGTATCAGCTCAACATTGGTAGAAAATGTTAGAAAGAAAAAGAGGAATCTTATTCCATCATACAAATATTAAATAATTACAATAACGTGCTTGTTTATAATATTGTATAACCCAACAATTATTTTACACTGTTGGGTTACATAGTCTCATGACCTTGGTTTCTAAAGTCTTCTGTAAGAATTTACAGTATATGTAGTCTAATTTACTATGAACTAATTTTTTTTTTCAGATTTGTAATCTACACATTTTCAGTAGGTTCTAAACTTTCCCTAGTAAGGGGACCATACTCAAGCCATATTTTCATATTTTTGTAAAGTTCATACTAAGGAAACACTAATAAGGAAATATATAGATCTTATGTAATTTCAGGTTGAATGTATGTAGTAAATGTTTGCTATTTTGGTATTCATTTTGTTAAATAGATTACTAAGTTAAAATTGCATAAAAATGTACCTGCTCGTGGTTACTCTAAAAGTAGAACAATGAAACCAACAAAATAAGAACCCTTTCCTCCCCTTTCCTCTAGTCAGTGACAGAGATGAATATGTTTAATGGATTTTTCTGACATTGTCAATGGAATCTGAGGAATCTGTCCTTCCATTCCAGTATAAGGATGCACACATGAATGACATTGCATTGCAACAGTTTTTTTTAACGCTGGAACAGCTCTGTCAATGGAAAATAGACCCCTTTGAAGGCATAATCATAATTTGCAATTACTGACTAACACTACAGTGAGAACCAACTGTTGTTATAGTTCAATGTAGAAAAAGACAAAACATTATTTAAATAATCCAAGCCAGCATGCCTACTTAGCCCAATGCCAGGTTTCCTACACATGTATGATGATATATTTACACATATAACAAACATAAGTAATCTTACATGATATGGCAGTACAACTTCAAGTTTTGAGAAAATGGACTATGACTAGTAATAACAACTAATTAGCAGAGATTCTGCAGTCTGATAAAAAAAATTAAGGAATTTGCAAGTTCTCTAGATGCAAAAATCCGGGCACATTAGAAAACAAAATATATTCAGACTTTGTCATATTAGTATGTTCTGCAAATATTTATTTGCAAAGCATTTAAAAAGAAAAAGTCATGAATGAACACTTGTTAAATGCAGCAAAGTAGCAGATCAGTGTTTTTCATTAACTCTCAGGCTTTAATGAATAGGATATCAGAATCAGGGCAACATAGTACATTCAGTGTAATATAATCCTAAGAGAAAAGTAAACTGCATAATAAAGAAAATATTCTTCTATTGTTGTAGACATACGGTCTCCTTGACTGATACTCACATCCTAGGTCAAACCCAGAAAGCACCCGTGAGACATTTACTCACTCTATTAATCCTGTGTCTACTTGGTTCCACTTAAATCTCTTTCTTGCTTCCCAATCACAATCAGTTTATTTAGTTGCAAAAAAAGTAATTATCCGGGTAGGAATTTCATGTTATTTTTTTTTATGATGTCAAATTGATAAGCCCAAAATTAGATTTTGCATAAACCTAAAATGGCATCGGGAGGTGCAGGAACTTGCAGAAAAAAAAACAAGAGCAGAACCACTTCAGTAAAATGTACTGTGTTCCCTTTGCATTCAGACATATAGTTCAGTGTATATATTCAGTGCATATGCAAATTTTGCAAAGTTAAGATTCCTTTAGAAAAAGGCACTTATAGGAATTTTATGTGTGTATGAAACTTTCTGTAAAAATATTCTAATTTATAATATCACTAGGAGTGAACACACATAAGAATAGCATTAGCGCTCATCTCCTATAAAGTTATTTTTAGTATTTCTGTTTATTTACATAAGAAAGCAAAGTCTTAGTGATGTGTGTTCTACCTATTAGAAGTCACAACGAGGCCTGAAAAGTTTAATGTACAGGACATACACCACATCAAGCATTGCATGACCTTTTCGGCCAAGTATTCCTCTTAACCTGTACTTAGAACTGGAAATATTACAGACTTTCCCCCTGGGGGTGAACAGATTCCAAAAGGATTAACCCTTGACATGCTTGGCACATTAGGCATGAATTCTACTTTGCATGAAACCTCGTAAAGCCTTGTGAAACCTTTATTGACCCAGGTCACATAGTGACTGGCACAGGATTAATCTGAAAAAGTAAACAGTGCCTTTGCTGAATAAACTCTTGTTCATTTAGTCCCTATGTGGCTTGACTCTTCTCAGATATTTTACTGGCAAAACTTCTGCAAGTTGTGTATATATAGTTAGAGGGATTGACTAAAGTAGTAGCATTGACTCTGAGAAGCTGTGCTTGTTAGAGATTTCTATTATTTTTTATTCCTTTAAAGAGACTCCTTTACACCTGTTCTAGAAGCCTCTGATGGAAGGTTTCCCTTTGATTCCTGGAAGGCATACTTGATTTGAGGCAGTAAAATTAAACTTATATATCATTATCTCCCTGCAATGACAATAAAAGGCTACTATAAACAGTATTTAAACTCTGGGCATCACAATACCCCCTCCCGCTCCTCCCTGACAGCCATTCACACCATTTACATTTTTAAAAATAAAGGTTAAAGGTTTTCGTTTTTTTCACTTACCTTAAGCCCACCATGTTCCTCATGGGTGTTGAATTTGGGTGTATGTACTGGTCATCCAACACTGAGGACTGTGCTCACTTTACCTGGTCATCCCTTTGTAAATGAATGAATGAGTGACTTGTATAGCGCTACACATGCCAACTGAATTGCCTCTAGGCACTTTTTGCAGCCAATGTCTTTCTGGCTTTGTAATGTCAATTTGCTGCACAGTTTTCTATATACATAAAACAAATATAATCTCTGCATTAACATACCATGTACTAAATAGTTGGATATATAGCACATGATGGGAAACCATAACATCCAATATACCAGTTATTGTGAAATGCTGACATAGCAGTCAGCTGGGAATACAGACATCTGATAAACCTAAGAGGATCAAATGCTGACGAAACACCTGCAGCTATGTTGCTAATATGATATGTGGGTCTTCTGCGCTAGCCAAGTGAATGAAAAGAAGATCTTCAATGAGAAAATGTGATAATATTGGTGTGCAAATTGGGTGAGGATGCTGCTCGAATCTAGAAGTGTACAAGTCACTATAAATGTCAAAATAAAGTAAATGAATTGATGAGCGCAATTTCCAGCACGCCTAATGTGAAAATATAACTGTGTAAATAGTGTGTGTCCCTTTAAGTGTGTTCCCGATCAAAAATGTAATGTGAGTGAAATCAGACACTATGTCCAGAAAACTCCATAAAAGTGATAATGCTATAGTGAAATTTGACAACCATACAGTGTGTGTGCAAACTAAAAACAAACTGGAACCAAAAACCAGATGACCGTGCAAATAAACAATCGCAAAAAACGTCTGCTGCTAGTTAACACAACAAAACAAATGCAAATGACAGTGCAATGGATAGTGAACTTGTCACATATAGTCCATGTTTTGGGTACTTCAATCCATAAACAGGAGGGATTTCAAACATGGATCTTCTAGGTAAAGGGGCTCTCAGGGCGCTTACCTTCAAGATAGAAAAAACAGCTTTCAATGGCTGAGTGACAGCTTCTCCAGCAAATGATGGCTGCTATGTAATTATTTCCAGACTCTGACTGTGGTGGGCTTCAATAAAATGGAGGCTCCAAAAACAGATCAGAAGTGGCAAATCAACCCAGAACAGAAAAAAGGCCCATGGTGAAGTATGTCAAAGTTAAAACAAATTTAATAAAAAAATATGCGCTTACATGCATATAATAAAAAACAGCAGTGATAAAATTGCATCCAAATGGACAGGGGGGACGCACTCACGTCACTTCCGGTCACGTGCGATGTTCCTAACGCGTGTCGTCATGTCACATGACTTCATCAGAGGAATCTAATTGGATGCATACTTTCCTATATATATAGCTCAAAGCGGAAATGACTCAGCAGCCATTTTGGAGAACACTGGTCCCCGATGTGGACGGCAGCCATCTTGATGGTGGGAATGTGCAACCAACGGCAATATGTCGGCGGCCATTTTGGAGGAAATATTGCTCCAATATAGACGGCGGCCATCTTAATGGTAGGAATAGTCTCAATAGACTATATGTCGGCAAGTATGTTGGAGAAAGAGTGTCTCCTGTGCATACGGCTGCCATGATACTGGTGGGATGTCTAAATGATAGCTAAAAATGATCATGGGAATAAATATAAACAAACTGGTTAACAAATACCCCGCAAATTAAATGGAGTATTATAAATATAATCTAAATATATAATAACTATATTTTGATGATGTTAAAATACTGTGGACCGGAAGAGACATGGGTCTAACTTCATATGTCACATATAAATAATAAATCATCACATGAATATATGTCCAAAAAGCGTATTTATTAGATTCCATCAGATAACCGATCATGTGTACAGGACTTCATAGTTTTAATCTTTTTGCCACTAAGAGAGAGTTGGGTACTGAGCCCACAATCTATTCCTGTAAATATAGACAAAATGCACTGGAGGAACAGTAAACATGACTGCTGTCTGGTGTGCCCAAAGGCACAAGAAACACCCAGTAATCAGCTGTGTTAATTTAATAAGTTACCACTTGGAAACATTTACACTTTATGATATTAATATTTCCTAATGGAAGCAAAGAAATGCATTTATATTTACAATTCATATTTTATGTGAATATGCAAAATACATGAATATTATCCCTATTCTTACACATGAAAAACATGTGTTTTATTTTATTTCATGCAGCTGAATGTTTACAGTTCCTGACATCCGTTTGCTGCTGCATATTGCTAGCGATTATGTTTTAGAATAATTAATTTTTCCTTAGGGTTAGTTCAGTCACTATGAAAAATTATGTGTTACGTTATGAGAATGCAGACATGTTAATTATTTAACAACTATTTTATTTATGTGAACTTACTTGTTGAAAGATGATAGAAACGGGGAGAAATTGATACCTTTTTAATTAATTCTGAATCTGCAGGGACCTGAAAAGTAAGGCTACTCTTTGCCACAACTATAGTTTTCAAATTGACCTGTGAAAGCCAAATGTGTAGTCAGCTTCCCTACTTGTATGTCGAGGCAAAAAAAGTATGTACGGTATGTACATGGCTATATATATATATATATATATATATATATATATATATATATATATATATATATATTTATATAGCATATATACATTTCATCTCTACAATACAAGTACATTTCCCAGGTTTTATCCCTGACCCTGAGAGTGCAGAATGTTACTTGTTGATCTGTCAGAAATGTACTCCTAATTCATAAAATTCTTGTGGATTAATTTGGTGTCAGCTCTGCCCAGTTTATGTTTTTGTGAAACTACCTATAGATAGCCATTAATGTTTCATTTTGTTTCTGTCAGACAGCAGGCAAAAAACAACAGATTCCTCCATCCACACAAACTAGGTGGATGGAAGAATCACTCCCACCGGGATATTGTATTCTGACAGCGGGACCTGCTGCTGTCAGAAAACACTGAACAGTGTCTACAGCTGATTGCTGAACTGGATGAATTTCAAGCAATGTTTGGCTAGCTTAACCATACCCTTTCCATTAATTGTTTTGTAGACCAAGAAAAGACCTAGGAGGGCTAATAGGTCTTCCTGATATATCGCAGGAAGTGTTTACAGGATAACTCTGAGCTTCTAACAAAATCATTAGGTTATTTTTTTCTTATGAACATATGTAAGAAAATCCTTTCAATAGGATTTTTAACAGGCCAAAAGGGAACAAATAAGTTCCCCACTAGGGTTTATATGCACTTCAGTTTAACCACTTCCATACCAGGTACTTACGCAGCTTCCCGCCCAAGCCAATTTTCAGCTTTCAGCACTGTCGCACTTTGAATGGCAATTGCGCGGTCATGCTACACTGTACCCAAACAAAATTGGCGTCCTTTTTTCCCCACAAATAGAGCATTCTTTTGGTGGTATTTGATCACCTCTGCGATTTTTTTTTTTGCGCAACAACTAAAAAAAGGCTGAAAATTTGGAAAAAAAATTACGTTTTTAGTTTTTTCTGTTAATTTTTTTGTAAATAAGTTTTCTCTTTCAATTACGGGCACTGATATGGCGGCACTAATGGGCACCAATGAGATGGCACTGATGGACATCGATGAGGTAGTACTGACGGGCACAGATGAGGTGGCACTGATTGGCGGCGCTGGTATGCGACACTGATGGGCACTCATAGGCGGCACTGATGGGCACACATAGGCGGCACTGATGGGCACACATAGGCGGCACTGATGGGCACACATAGGCGGCACTGATGGGCACTCATGGGCGGCACTGGGCACTCATGGGCGGCACTGATGGATACTTATGGGTGGCACAGATGGGCACTGATAGGTGGGCACTGGGCATGGATGGGCACTGTGGGGTGGCACTGATGGACACTGGGGTGGCACTGATGGACACTGGGGTGGCACTGATGGACACTGGGGTGGCGCTGATGGACACTGGGGTGGCAGCACTGATTTTTGCCAGGTTGCCAGTCAGTGCCAATTTGTGGGCACTGATTGGCATCTTTTTTCTTTTTTTTAATGCTTTTTTTTATTTATTTTTTAGACCTTTTTTTTTTTTTTTTGCAGGCTTTTTTTTTTTTTTTGCCCACCCTGGTGGTCCAGGGTGGGCATCCCTGGTGGTCCAGTGTGGCGATCCGAGGGGGGGCTGCGCTGATAAACAATCAGCGCGAACCCCCCCTGTCAGGAGAGCCGCCGATCGGCTCTCCTCTACTCGCGTCTGTCAGACGCGAGTGAGGAAGAGCCATCAACGGCTCTTCCTGTTTACATTGTGATCAGCCGTGGTTGGACACGGCTGATCACGTGGTAAAGAGTCTCCGCCGGAGGCTCTTTACCGAGATCGGAAATGCAGGGTGTCAGACTGACACCCCGCATCACCGATCACCGCGATGCGCGCCCCCACGGGCGCGCGCGGCATGAAATCCTGCAGGACGTTCTAGAACGTCCTGTCAGGATTTCATAACCACTTCCCGGACGTAAATCGGCTATAGGCCGGGCGGGAAGTGGTTAATTAACAGTAAAACTGGAATGAATATCCACAATTGTAATAATACGATTGTGATTTATTTTTATTTTATTGGTTTCCATTTTTTTTTTATTCACCATACTTACCATATACCAGAGATATATTACAAATTTGATGAGGTTGTAAAAACACAGATTCATCATTCTTTAAGGTGATTGTAAAGGCAGAATGTTTTTACTCTTAAGGCCTCGTACACACGATAGGTTAACCGTTTTCATCAGTCAAAACCGATCGTGTGTGGCCCCCATAGGTTATTTAGGTTAAAAAAAAAGGTTAAAAAAAGACAACTTGCTTTAAAATTAACCGATGGATTCCTAACCGATAGGTCAAAACCGATCGTTAGTAGGCACGACCATCGGTTACAAATCCACGCATGCTCAGAATCAAGTCGACGCATGCTTGAAAGCATTGAACATTGTTTTTTTCAGCACGTCGTTGTGTTTTACGTCACCGCGTTCTGACACGATCGGTTATTTAACCTATGGTGTGTAGGCGTGATGGGCCATCAGTCAGCTTCATCGGTTAACCTATGACAACGGTCCATTAGACCGTTGTCCTCTGGTTAACCTATCGTGTGTACGAGGCCTTAATGCATTCTATGCAATATGCGTTCAGAAGCCCCCCTCAGCCCCTCTTATGCTCTGTACACACAATCGGTTCTTCCGATGAAAACGGTCCGATGGACCATTTTCATCAGACGAACCAATCGTGTGTGGGCCCCATCGTTTTTTTTTCCCATCGGTGAAAAAAAATAGAACCTGTTTTAAATTTTTCTGATGGTTAAAAAACCAATAGAAAAAAATGATCGTCTGTGGGGAAATCCATCGGTAAAAAATCCACGCATGCTCAGAATCAAGTCAACGCATGCTCGGAAGCATTGAACTTCATTTTTCTCTGCATGTCGTTGTGTTTTACGTTACCGTGTTGGACACGATCGGATTTTTAACTGATGGTGTGTAGCCAAGACTGATGAAAGTCAGCTTCATCGGATATCTGATGAAAAAATCCATAGGTCCGTTTTTATCAGATGAATCGATCGTGTGCACGTGGCATAATACTTACCTGAGCCCTATCTAGATCCAGAAATGTTGTAGGATTGTCTCAGGCTGCCCCTCCTCATTGACTGAGACAGCAGCGTGTTGCCATTGGCTTACGCTGCTGTCAATAAAAGTCAGTAAGCCAATGAGGAGAGCAAGGGGGCGGGGCATGTGAATGGACACAGGGATATGTGGCTCGGCTCAGATGACCCATATCAATCTGCTTGCAGTGGGGGCAAGAAAATGAGGATCAGGGCTGCTCTGTGCAAATCTACTGCACAAAGCAGGTAAGTATACCATGTTTGTTATTTTTAATTAAAAAAAAATAGACTTTAGTATTACTTTAAGTATAACTTTTACTATAACAACTAAGCTTTAAACATGTTTCCCTATATAATAGCAACCCATGGTAACTATTAAGCATACTTATATTATTTTCTGAGCTGATCAACAGAATACATTCTGATTAGTTGCATTTATAGTGGACCTATCACTAAAATTCATATTTCACACTAAAGCAGAAGCAAATCAAAATGTGTCTGGTTCAGCAGGGATTGGGCACATTTTGATCAATGTATGGTCACCCTGGTTATACAGAAGTCAGATTACCAATTGACTTCTTTACAACCAACCTGTCTGTTTTTTCCTGACCAATTAGTGCCACAGGCTAAAGCCAGCAGCAAGGACCCTTGTATTTTGATGGCCTTCCCCGCTGTCAGAAATCAATAGCACAGTGGGAGGATTCCCCCATCCACATTGAATGTGTAGATGGGGGAATCAGATCATTATATTCGCTCAACCCACTGATTGAACAAACAAAGTATGAATGTATTGGCTGCCTAAGCAAAAAGGCACATTTAGCAATAGTAAACCAGATATTTTGAGATCAAAATCTGGTGCAGCTGCACATAGAAACCAATCAGCTTCCAGGTTTATTTTTTGTCAAAGCTTATTTGAGCAAACTGAAGTTAGTAGCTCATTGGCTACCATGCATATCTGCACCAGATTTTTCACTCTCCAGCCTTAGTAAATCAACCTCTATGTTTATGTATACTTCACATTCTGCCTTGCTGTGAATACCAGCCCTTCTAGTTTTTTAATACATTTTCTTATTCCTAACTTATACTTTTTATGTATCTGATCCATTTATTCTTCAGGATGCTTTAGTAATATTTGCTCCTCTAGGTTTAAAACAAGTTAGTTAGTTAGGGCCTAATCCTCAAAAGAGATACGACGGAGTAACTGCTGTTACTCCGTCGTATCCCTGGTCCTAACTATGGAACTGATCCACAGAATCAGTTTCCCATAGTTAGGACGAAGATCCGACATGTGTAATTGAATTACACTGTCGGATCTTAGGATGCAGTACCGCATCCGCCACTGGGGGCATTTTGCATCGAAATGCCGCCTCGGGTATGCAAATTAGGACTTACGGAGATCCACGAAGCTTTTACGCTTCGTTTTTTCTCCGTCAGTTTTATTTTGCAAACGCAAAATTAGGGCTGCTTTTACAAAGTGTAAACTGTTTACACCTTGTAAAAACAGACCTTTCTTGCTAGCGACGCGATTTTTTTTTAAATTAAAAAAAAATTTTTGGCGCCGTATCTTTTTTTTTACCCAACGCAACTTTATTGTCCCATCGCAATCCACAAAGCCCGACGTAACGTAATTTCGCGCTATGCACGTCGGGAAAATGATGTCACGAGCATGCGCAGTACGGCCGGATTTAAGTTACACCGCTCAAAATTTCTAGGTAAGTGCTTTGTGGATCGGGCACTTAGGTAGAAATTTTGCGGCGGTGTAACTTAAATAGGAAAAATTACGTTACGCCCGCTGGCTGAGGATTTGGCCCCAAGTTCCTACCTAAATATTGAATGCATGTACATTTCTGATCAACTTTGGCAAATATGCATAAACTGTTGACTCTATATAAATCCTGTATAATAATGTATAATATATGGTTGTTATTTATTGAACTTTTTTCAATGTTTCCTGTTTTTTTTTTTTTTTAAGATTCTTAACCTTAATGCCCTGTAAACACGATCAGACTTTCTGATGGGATAAAATCTGATGAAATTTTCCGTCGGAATTCCGTTCAAGCTGTTTTGCATACACACTGTCAGACCAAATTCCAACCATCCAAAATGCGGTGACATAAAACACAACGACGAGCCGGGAAAAATTAAGTTCAATGCTTCCGAGCATGCGTCAACTTGATTCTGAGCATGCACGTTTTTTTTCTCCGTCGGAGTTCCACACAGGTGATCGTAATTTCCGATAGGATTTTTTTTCATCGGAAAAAAATAAAACATGTTCTATTTCTAAACTCCGACAAAAATAGTCCGATGGGGCCCACGCACGGTTGGAATATCCAATGAAAAAATCCCATCTGACTTTTTTCATTGGAAATTCCGATCCTGTGTACAGGGCATTACAAGTAGGATTCTCATATCTCTTTTTTCTGTTACATTTCTTAGAAACCTGCATTGTAAACTTCATACCCTTAATAAAATAAACAAATACATATTATATAATATATCAAAATAATTGAATAATAACCTTATAATTATAACCTACTGAACATTTGTGATAACCCTGTGCATCTTTCTTACATTACGGAGGAACAATCACAAATTATATACCAAGATGGTCTCCAGGTGTAAAGGAACTCCAGTCTGAGTATGATAATGTCATTCTTTGTTTAGTACCTCTGCTATCATGTAGAAACAAATTTTGTTTCTGCAAATTCAACCATATAATACACAGGTTTATGGACTTTCCTTATAAATTCACAAAAATGTCATATGGTTTAAGGGTGACTGCTTAACCTATGAACATTAACTTATATACATAATACAGTATTTAAAGAAAAATATTGCCTTATTTCTACTTTCTTTTCTATCCTTTTGAATTTACCTTAGATAACCCATAATAAAAGGACATAGCACTAAAGCAACATTTGTGCTATGATTGCATAGATCAGCAACTGTTAAAATGATAAGTAAACCTTTGGTTTTCCTTAATACTTCTTGGCAAATGTAAAGAATGTTTGGAATGTATAATTGTGGCTGCACTTAACCAGACAAATACTATACATGTATTAAAGTGGATATGATAAATTTTCGTTACCAACCAATTAAGACCTCAAAAGAAAACCTACTTACTATCTGATAATGATGGCAGATCAAGTAGCACTATGTATGGTATTTTAACTGAACTATTTAAGTCTGAAACATAGAATACACCAAAAATGTACAGCAGATTATTGCAATAGCCATGTCGTTATGGACCTTGCTTTGTGAAATGGTCCAACTCATTTGGTGGAAGGGGAATTGAGGAGTGACGCTGTTTTTCAGGGGTTGGACTTTGCCACTTAACTTTAGTGAAGGGAACTCTTAAGGCATCAGCATACCAAGACATTTTGGACAATTTCATGTTCCCAACTTTGTGAGAACAGTTTGGGGATTGCCCCTTCCTGTTCAACATGACTGCACACCAGTGCACAATCAAGGTCCATAAAGAAATGGATGAGAGCATTTGGGGTGGAGGAACTTGACTACCCTGCACAGAGTCCCGACCTCAACCCAATAGAACACCTTTGGGATGAATTACAGCGGAGATTGCAAACCAGGCCATCTTGTTTAACATCAGTGCCTGACCTCACAAATGCACTTCTGGAAGAATAGTCAAACACTCCCATTGAAACACGCCTAAACATTCTGGACAGCCGTACCAGTAGATTTGAAGCTGGTATAGCTGCAAAAGGTGGGCAAACTCAATTATGAATAGTGTTGAGCAGAATACGCCATATTCGATTTCGCGATATATCACGAATATATAGCCGAATATTCGAGAAATATTCGCTAAATTCGAATATTCATGATATTTTATCGAAATGAAATGTTTGCGAAATTTCGCTATTGCGAATGCGAAAATAATTGCGAAATTTCGACAACTGCGGTAGGAGCACTCTGATTGGCTCAGAATATTCGTGATATTTTATCGAAATTTCGCAAAATGCGAATGCGATATTTATTGCGGAATTTCGACAACTGCGGTAGGAGCCCTCTGATTGGCTCAGAATATTCGTGATATTTTATCGAAATTTCGCAAAATGCGAATGCGATATTTATTGCGGAATTTCGACAACTGCGGTAGGAGCCCTCTGATTGGCTCTGATGCAAAAGAAGGGCGGAGAAAATAATCGCGCGATATTCCGATTGCCGAATAATCGCATTGCGATTTTTCGGCAAGATAAAATGATTGCTTCGGCTACTCGGCCCAAGGTCTCTAATCATACCAGCAATGCTTTTAGACGTCGATGGAGATCTCTAGGATGTGATCTGTTCTAAAAATAAAATTGAAAAAAATTTGAATATTCGGAATAGCGAATATTCACTGCGAAATTCGAAATATATCGCGAATACTCGAATATGCCATATTCGAGCCGAATATTCGCAATACGAATATTCGTGAGCAACACTAATTATGAACCCTACAGACTCAGACTGGAATTCCATTAAAATTAATGTGCGTGTACAGGAAGATGTCGCCTAAACTCTTGACAATATAGTGTATGTTGTAACAAGGGATTATACCATTTTAGGAAGGAGTCACGGATCTGACCATCTACGGAGTGTGTTGACTAGTGGTGTAGCAAGTCTTGGGTGCTTTTGGAAACAGGCTGTGTTACATTGCATGCTTCTCTGGATCCTCTGTCACAGGGGATCACAGAGCTCTGGTAAGAAAGAATTCTTTCCATAACGGTGGTGGATTTCACATTAGCTTTGTATATCAACATCTGAAGAGTCCTTATTCATGGATGGACTTTATTAGTTTTTGCATGGGTGGACAGATGTTATGCTCATTATGATCACAGCTCCTGTATCTCTTTTTTGAAATTGGTAACAGATTTCATGGGATCAGCATGTAAGATACACTAGCATGTCTTTCAGGGTTGCTTCTGAGACAGACTGGTTTGTGGCAGGGAAAGAGCTGAATGTGTCAGCTATGTCCTGAGTGGTGTTAGAGGTATTGCAGCTAAGGCTTACCTCAATAGGAGATGCACCCGACGACAGCCTTGGTTTGCTTTTTGCAGGGCGCTGTGACATGGGTGTTGATATTGCATGTGAACGTGGCTAGGAAGCTTTTGAAGCTCCAGGCTTTGGAGGGCTGTTTGCAGAGCCAGAGGAGCCCTTGTTGGAAGCTGATGATTGTGGTTTGGCCACTTCGAGGGGAGGAAGAGGTGTGGCAGCTTCTTCTTGTTGGAGGCATCCTTCCTCTCTCTTGTCTGCGGGACACTCTGTGGCCTTGTCAGCTGTACTGGGTCACCTCTAAAAGCTGTTATTACTGGGATGGCGGAGGAGCTGTACTCTCAGACATCCATCTATCAGTGCGGTAGTCACGCCCCCTCCGAAGAGGCTTTTTTTTACCTTTAGTAGTCCATTTGCTGAAATGACACATCTTCACTGCTCCCCAGCAGCTGCAAGTATTCAACAAATCATATAGGTCAAATAGCTGCTTTCCCCACCACATGCAGTGCTTCCTCTAACCTGTTCATATATACTGTAGTGATGTATAAGCCAGTGGAAGAAATTATAGCATGGAGCGGGGAGCAGATATTCCAAACATCCAGAAATGTAGAATAACTGCAGCAGTCAGGGAGTAGTAAAGAAATGGTGTTTCCACAAATGGGCTGCCAGAAAGGTAATTGAAGAGACTCTTCAATTATGGATATGCGTTAACATACCAAGTGACCCCATGCAAACATGGCCAATTTAATATATAAGAAGGGTACACCCAGACTCAAGCACAGGGAAGAATACATATTCTCTTAAAGAAACAATTACATTATAGAAATACTTAGCAGACTTTGCAACAGTTTTATGTTGTACGCTATCCTATATTGTTAAGTTATTGTATGCACGTTGTATGAATTATTTGCCTGCTTTGAAAAGCTACTTGAATGTTTATGAAATGTTGTAATATTACATGTTATCTTTTATTAATAATTAAATCTGGTGTGTCTAAAAAGCATTTTTTATATAATGACACTTATGACAGCTGGATTCAAAAGTAACCTTTCTTTTTATTACATATACCGCATAGATTATTGTGAATGTGAAACTGGCTGCAAACATTAACATAGGAGTGGTAGTGCAGAATGTATTTTTAAAATCCACCATCAGCATGTTTGTTTAGGTTTGGATGAGGGAGGGTTACAAATAAATGAAAACTGGTATGTCATGAGGCAGAAGGATTCATCTGCCCATATGGAAAAAGTACACCCATGGCAGAAATTTTCCAGTTTTAGCAGTTAGGCAGCCAAGATTTGCAAATGACATGTGTCTAAAATGTTCCCTGTAACAGTTTCTGGAACTACCAGTGCTGGAACATCTGTGTTTTTCAGTGCTCAGCCTACTCCCTTATGGCCGCACTAGGTTGTCATAGTGAGGTAGGGCTGACATGGCACACTTTATATAAGACATGCGAGTCTAGCCCAAATGTACTAATTGCTGCCAGCAAAAACAGAGAGAGGTTCCATATAACAAAGCTGCACTGAGAAATAAATATGGAACATTGGTAAGTGATACCGAAAAATAACAGCAGTGACAGGGTGGCAGAGGAAGTATGCATGCATTAAATCTAATATATTTGTAGTCCTGACCCACTTAAAGGAAAATCTTCACAGACACCAGTAGATTTTTTTTTTCAGATTTATATAAGAACAGCATGGATTAGACTTTATAAGTCAGTTGCCACAATATAACAATGTTTCTTTCCAGAGACTCAACAAATAAACATACCACAGTCCATACCAACAGCCCTCAATCTATTTCATGTGGTCTCATTTTCTCTTTGGCAAGTGGAAAGCCTGATTCTTTTCACAACCTCTGCTGAATTAATGTGACCTTCTAGCAACTGAGACCCTTTTATTTGATTGGGAAATGACTCCCTACAATCAGGGAACAGGACCTTGTTACAAAATAACAGAGAAAGACAAGACCCAGAAAGTCCAGAAAAACATTTAAGTGAAGCTGACTTATGAAGAGATTCCTTGTAAGGTGTGATAGATGATAAATAAATAGAGTTAGGTTAAACTGTTACTTTGTTAAAAATTCAGAAAGTATATTCAAACTACAATGTTGTTACTCTTGACATGTTGGGAAAATAAAAATAATTGCCAAACGGATTGCCAAAATAAAAATGTCTGGAAAGTTTGTACAGTTTTTTTTTCTCTTTTATTAAAGGTCTACATTATGTACTGATTCTGAATGTCCAGTTAACACATTCTAAACAAGAGAACTGATTTTTTTTTCTAGTGCATATTTTTTTACTGAAACTTCACAGCTAAATTATATGTGAACCAAAGGTGATTGTATCTATATTACCAATATGGAAGCATTTTTTTTCCAAAAAGCTCAAAGAGAAAGTAAACTCATCGTTTGACCTACTATGCATATGGAATTTATAGCTCATGGTATTAACCTTGCCAATCAAGTGAAAATACGTGATTAGGTTGAATAAAGGTCTCTTGAAATGACATGTGGAAAGAATTGAATTGAAAAAGGAATACAGCACTGAACAGTCGCTTAGGTATTGTAGAGATACATTTACAATAATATAACTAGGAAATGAGACATTAAATTGAGTAGAACTGCTAGTACAGCTTGTTTTGTTTGGACACAGCTCTTTCATTAACATACTCAGCATTTCCAAAGGTTATGTAATTCATACATTTTTTATTGCAATATTAAAACTATTTAGTTCACATTAAGCTGAGTAATAAAAACATTCATTACTTAATTTGCTTAGAATGGATCAATTAACTCAGGGGTCAGTGCACCCAAATTTGATATTTTAGTTTTGGGAATGTGGGCAAAGTGCACTGGCCGTCAGTTTCTTCCATCTCCTAAAGTGAGATATGTGCTACGTTTCACTTTCCCTCTTCTTCACCTGTTGCAGTCATTTTGTAAGTCTCAAGCCGCGTACACAATAATTTTTCGGGTTTTAAAAAATGACTTTTTTTTAATGTCATTAAAAACGATCGTGTGTGGGCTTCAGAGCATTTTTCGGGTTCTAAAAAATGGGCAAAAAGAAATTCGAACATGCTCTATTTTTTAACGACGCTTTCAACGTTGTCGTTTTTCGGGTTGTAAAAAATGGTCGTGTGTGGGCTTTAACGACATGAAAAATCCGTGCATGCTCAGAAGCAAGTTATGAGATGGGAGCGCTCGTTCTGGTAAAACTACCGTTCGTAATGGAGTAAGCACATTCATCACGCTGTAACAGACAGAAAAGAGAGAATCGTCTTTTACTAACACAAAATCAGCTAAAGCAGTCCCAAGGGTGGCGTCATCCCAATGGAACTTCCCCTTTATAGTGCCGTCGTACGTGTTGTACGTCACAGCGCTTTGCTAGAGCATTTTTTTTTCACGATCGTGTGTAGGCAAGGCCGTTATAATGATCAAGTTGGAAAAAAACATAGTTTTTTCTAGAGCCTGAAAAACATAGTTTTTTACAACCCGAAAAATGATCATGTGTACGCGGCTTCATTATTGTGATGGATCTTTTTTATTGTAGAAGACAGAGAATGCTGAAATTCACTCTATGGCTTAGCTTTTCAGTTTCTGTGGTGATGGTATAAAGAGGAATGGAGGGTAATGAAGCCTGGGACTATGACAAGGCTACTTTGGTACTGAAGTTGTAGAAACTGTATACAGTATTATGCTACTCAAACCATAAACTTGTACCCATAATTTGGTTGTTTGGTTGAATTCAACATTTAAATTTACCTAAACCAGCACTAATTTTCTCACTGGTTTGCATGTTTGAAATACTCGATTCAGTACAAGGGAATATTCTGTCATTTAGATCTGCCTGTCTGATGCATAACTGGGTCTAGGAAGGAGTCACAATTATGTTGCTGCAATTCTATTGTAGGTATCTGTGATAAAATTTCAAGCGGAATAAGATTCTCCCTAAACCGAATTGAGACATTTACCTATAGACAAAACGTTCACATGAATGTTTAAATTTAAAGCAAGAACTTGCTAAACTTGAGGCAAAGCAAAATACATGTCTGAAACATCATAGATATTAACTGTTTTACCTGCTATTATTATAGAGATTTGTAATAGTGTATAACTAGTCCTGCAATACGGGTACCACTTGAGGACATCACAGTCAGCTTCTTGACCTTTTGTAAAGGCCACACTACAGTTAAAATGTACCTCTAGCATAAACTTTGTTTTCAGTTTTTGCTGGGAAGGGTATGTCTTCTGTCAGATATTTTAGTTTTTTTTTAAACTTCCCTGAAAATGTTCTTCTCCCATCCTATCCCTCTGTTTGCATTGTCACCTAGGCAAAAAGTAATGTATAATGCCCTAAAGGGACTCAGATAGCAAAAAAATATAAAAACTGACAAGCACACTAGTTCCTCCCGTACCAATTAAATATGCATATATTTAATGCAGTCTATGTCTACCGTGGATATTTCTTCTCACTTTCAGTAGTGATGGAATATTATCAGGAGATGAGGAAAATGTTCCCCTATTGGACCACAGATTGCACTATAAACTGTGAAAAGTTCTTATCTCTCTATCCTATATTCAATTCCACCCTACCTGTGACTGGACAATAAAAGTACTGTGTACACCGCTCCTACAGCGCTGCAAAGATGCGACCAGCAGGATTTTTTTTTACCATCCCTTGGGCGCTTTGCAGGTGATATTTTTAGCGCTATAGTGCCTGCAAATCGCCTCAGTGTGAAAGCAGCCCTATAGCAGGAGTGTGGACACTTTTTGTAGAACAGTAATCAGTGCTAAAAAATATGCACCGTCACTGTGCTAATGACATTCCTGGAAAGGGGTTAACATCAGGGGTGATCAAAGGGTTAACTGTGTGCCTAGCTGGTGTTTTCTTACTGTGGAAAAGGTGCCTGTACTAGGGGAAGGCATGGATCCATGTCTCTGCTTTCCAGGAACACAGGATTTTTGCCTTCTCTACTGAAAGAACGGTGATCTGTCTTGTTTATATAGGCAGACCATCATTCTCCCTCTGTACTAAAGGATCGGCGGACATTGAGTCTGTGGTACCCGCCAATCACCTCTCGCTGCGTATAATCACAGCAGGAGTGTGCCGCTGGTGGCACGCATGCACACTTTAGACCAGGAAGTGTTGGATCACGTACTAGTTACGTGCTTCTGTGAATCCATGCCCCTTTGCCACTGTATATGTAAGTTATACAGTCAGCAAGTGGTTAAAGGGGTTGTAAAGAATTTTTTTTTTCCTAAATAGCTTCCTTTACCTTAGTGCAGTCCTCCTTCACTTACCTCATCCTTTGATTTTGCTTTTAAATGTCCTTATTTCGTCTGAGAAATACTCACTTCCTGTTCTTCTGTCTGTAATTTACCACCGTAATGCAAGGCTTTCTTCCTTGTGTGGACAACGCCTCTTGAGGAGGGAGGGGGCGAGCAGGAGTGTTAGGACGCCCACTAACACACAGCTCCTTTCTCTATCTGCAAAGTAGAGAGTGTCTTGATTTGCCTGCTCGCCCCCTCCACCCTCATGAGCATTTCTCCACACCAGGGAGAAAGCCTTGCATTACTGTGTGGAGTTACAGACAGAAGAACAGGAAGTGAGCATTTCTCAGAAGAAATAAGGACATTTAAAAGCAAAATCGTAGGATGAGGTAAGTGAAGGAGGACTGCACTAAGGTAAAGAAAGCTATTTAGGAAAAAAAAATCCTTTACAACCCCTTTAAGTTAAAAAAAACTCCCTGCTAACTGTTCCCTCCACCCACCCTAAACACGTACCGGAGCCGTTTCAGTTATCCAATGCGGTCCCAGCTGCAGGTCTTCTCCCTTTACTTCCTAGTCTCACAGCAAACTCAGGTAGCAGTGGAAGCTATAGGCTCCTGTCAAATACTGTAGAGGGAACAGGGCCATTGCTGTGTGTGTCTATGGATGCACACAGCCTGGCTTGGGGGTGCACCCACATGAGTGCCCCCACAGCACATGGACTGCTATGGGGTCAACTGAAAGAAGGAGCCTAGAGTGCCAGCTGAGGACCCCAAAAGAGGAGGCAAGAAACTTCTCTGTACAATACTATTGCACAGAGCAGGTAAGTATACTATCTTTTTTTATTTTATTAAAAAAACTTGGCTTTACAATCACTTTTACCCATGACCCAGCAATTGTACGATCACTTTTCACATTTTTCCCTGCTCTTGGGCCACAGAACAGCTACATGGACTGCTATTGATGTAGTTACATCCTTGGGTGCCACAAGTGTTCAGTGTTGTATCATTGGAGGAGATTTACTAAAACTTGTACACCCAGAATCTGGTGAAGCTGTGCATAGTAACCAATCATCTTCTCACTTCAACTTGTTCAATTACGCTTTGACAATAAAATAAGCTGATTGATTACTATGCACAGCTGCATCAGATTCTGTGTGCACCAGTTTTAGTAAATCTCACCCTATGTGTGATAAAAAAAATACTGATGGAAGATGAATGTTTTAATACATATAAGATTTTCTACCTCAAACTACTTCAAGCAATACATATCTGCCTTCCTTACCTTATTCAAATGATTATTTAGCATTTAAAATCACACTCTAAACATTTTTCTAGGTAAAAAGTATGGAACTTGTAAAAAAAGAAAATATAACCACCTAGGTGAATGCAGCATCAATACGATGGTGCATTTGTCCCGTGCCGTCTCTTCTAATTGCTCAGTTCTCCCCCTCAACTCTGTGCCGAGAGCTGGGTGTAACAGCACTGGAGAAACGGGAGTAAATCACAACTGCGGATACAAGGACCCCAACGCGCTTCTGTATGTGACAACTCAGTATTAGCCCCAGGCGTCACTCCTAGCAACAGGAGTTTGGGGGGTCTCTACATCATCGTCCTGTCACATATAGAAGGGCGTTGATTTACTAAGGATGGAAGCATGACAACATGTGACCAGACCTTAGCGATTAAAATATATAGCTTCAAGGACTACATTCCAATACACCTCTACATGTGCGTGATTATAGTAAGGAACCCAATGCGTCGCTCCTAGCAACAAGAGTTTAGAGGTTCCCTACATGATACCACCTGCAGCATACAGGGATGTATTAGGTTACTAAGGGAGATGCCATGAAATAGCATCAACCCTTAGCCAAGAAAAGTTTTTAGGAGAACAAGTTCGAACTATTAGGCCGAGGCCTATAAGACATTTGTACTTTTGCCAAGCTTCTAAGGATAGGAGACAAAGTTCTCATGAACAAGGACGAGCGCCGTATGCATTCCATAGTGGAACACACTACGGCGCTGAAGCACCCACACAGAGAGAGGAGCAGTAGCGCAGTGGCGCTTGTTACACTGGGACTGTCAGTTCCTGGCTCTCTGCTGTGCCCCTCTAGTGCAAAGTGCAAAGTGCAAAGTGAAGCATTAGGCTGTGGAAGGGGCAGGAGGGGCAGACTAAGGCTCTCTGTGGATCACTTAGAGTCTGAACCAGGTGCTGATCCAGGCTGCTGGGTGGATCCTGACCTGGGATCATGGGATCTTTTGAAAGCCTGGACCAGCTCAGTGACACCAGCCAACAGCAGATTTAAGCTCGCTGTCAGCTGAAAACGGGTCACAGGAATGCAGAACGTACTGCATTCATGTGATCCATAGGAGAAGTCTAGCCAAAAAGGCTATACTTCTCCTGTATCACATCTCCAAAGTAAAACATTTACACTTAAATGGTAAATGTTTAAAAAATGGTTTACTTTGCTTTGATTTAATTTTCCTGTGTGTACCAGCCCTGTTTTTGTGATTAGGAAAGTTGGCTTTATTGTCCATTGTCTATTTTTAGAATCTCCCAAAAAAAGGCCAAAAGCTTAAAATAGTAAAATCAGTGTGGAAATTACTGTAGATCAGGGGTAGGCAACCTTGACCCTCCAGGTCATTTGAAAACTACATGTCCCATGAGACATTGAAAGACCCTGACAATCACAGGTATGACTCCTAGAGGCAGAGGCATGATGGGATTTGTAGTTTAATAACAGCTGGAGGGCCGAGGTTGCCTGCCCCTGCTGTAGATGGACCACATGGCCTTTATGTGTGATAATATTCTAGTAATATACCTATAGTATAACATTTAAAGTTAATATATTATGATATTAAAAATGCATAATTATTCTATGAAACATCTACATATTTTATTTGAAAAATCTGCATTGTCTGTAAAGTTACTTTGGATTTCCGTGTCAGCTATTACCCTAGAAATAGTAAAAGGCTTACTTACTTTTGTATACTTAAAAATGTATACCAATGTGTTGGATTTGTTTGCTTAGATTATCAAATTAATTTTAAATAGTATTTAAAACATGCAATGTAAACCCTGATGCACATATTTACTGACTCATTATAAATGTAAAAATAATTTATTCTTACTATGGTTTATATTTCAGAGCTTTTGAAATTAAACAGAACGTCAGTATTTCAAAGCCCCCATGGTGTTCTTGACCTCTGTACTATGTATTTGGATGAATATCAAGAAAGACTGTTTGTGGGAGGCAAAGATTTTGTATATTCACTCAGCTTAGAAAACATCAGTGAAAAATCTAAAGAGGTAATATTAAAATAATTTTTCTGTGCTGTAATGTTTGGCTTCTTGTTCAGTAAAGTCAAATAATTCAATGATTATATCTAATATTAAACAATTGCCCTATTTACAAGTGATTAGCTATATAAGTAAAGCCAAAACTGTATACAATTGTGATTATGAATTTTCAATTGGCCACGGAAACATTCAGTAACTACTGTATATTTATGTTTCTGTGGACATAAACAACATATTTTTCATTGTTTTGCAAAAGGTAATATAAAAAAAAAAACACCTTAAAGCGGAGTTCCGGACACAATTTCACTTTTTAAATATAAATACCCCTGTAATACACAAGTTTAATGTATTCTAGTAAAGTTAGTCTGTAAACTAAGGTCCGTTTTGTTAGGTTGTTACAGCATTTAGACACTTTATAAAATAGAAATTGACTGGGGCCATCTTAAGTGTGGGCATCATGAAGCCAGACTGTATGACTTCCTGAATTTCAGCCTTGCACATGCTCAGTGCTGCACAAGCAGTGTCAGATCAGGTTTCAGCACCTGTGCTGTCCAAGTCACATGATTCTTTCAGACTGGGGAGTGCACAGACTCCTGGAAAGTTACACCCACTACATTCCCAGGAGTCTGTGCGGTGTAGGTTAGGAAGCATTAAGCACCTAGGTGCAGGAAGTGGGAAGATTAACTATTCTGCCTAGCAACAACACTTTGAAGGCATCTAAAAAAAATATTTTTTTTCGTAAAGGACTAATGACATTTTTTTAAAACTACTGATGTAATGTTATATTTATGGGTGGAACTCCACTTTAAGGGGTATTACATTTTTATTTAGGAAAGTAGTAAAGATAAATGTTAAAGTAAGATGTTTTATGCATGTGGCTTTGGAAGTATGTGTAAAGGCTTTAATTTGTCATGGTATTAGGCAAACCTAGTTTTGAATATCCAAGGAGGCCTACAATTGGCAACTCTCACTGTCCTGCATAAGACTCAATGCAAAGTATCAGGCACGCATTTGCTAAAACTGTAAAGCCCCTTTTAGGAAAACAGTCCTGATTTATCCTTTACTACAGCAATGGTAGTATAGTAGTTACATTCTATGTAATATAGTGTAAACATTAAACATTTTATTTACTCTTCTTTACTAATGACAATTTTTTTCTGGCCCCAGGAGGCCAAAATATAAGTAGGTAGGTTTCCCTGAGACTGTTGCTGCTAGCTATGTGTTTATTTTTACCGACTCATAACTGTTCCCCATACACTAAAATGGTGCAAGAGCACGTGCCTTACAGCATAAATGCTATTTCCACAAGGGAGTCTATCTACTAAGTCAGCCATGACTGTATATGTGTGGATGTAGAGTAGATTGAGAAATAAATGACAGATTTACTGTTTGTGGAAAATAAGTCTGAACTTGTCAACCAGTATTATATCAGCAAAAGCACGAGTTTGCCTTACTCTAGATTTTTTTGAGATAATCACCTCTCCAACAGAGTGTTGTGCTTGAGGTTTAAGTTGATAATATAAAGGAAAAAATGTGTTTTCAGCTTAATCTTAGATGATCCAGGGGCTTTCCCCCAGCAGTGAATTATAATAAATCTCTTTAGAAATCTCATTTTTTTGGCAGACTACAAATATGGAGTGAGTCTCAAATCTTTTATACCCCATGAAAACTTTATTATGTAGAATAATGTCAAGGTGCATAAGTTTATTATGGCAATTATATCTGAGTTTGTTTGACATGTATACACAGCTAGAGTATTATTCCGGTGAAACATATCCAAAACAGATTATTATTACTAATAACCCAAGTGTGTTTTGGGCTTTGGCGTCCAAAGTCAGTTCTATTTGTGTTATGTTTTCAGTTATTCATTTGCAGTCAGATCAATCTCAATAAAACTTTGATCTTCATTTTCTGGCTTCTTTTACTTCCCATGTTGGCAGAAACAGGACAATCCCCTTGTGAATTGTACCATTGCCAATTGTAAGATCATATATTTACTGTTTACATTTCATGTTACATAAATCTAAGGTGTAAGGGTTGACAGCAGTAGGTGACTCAAATGCAAAATTATTAGTTGTATCCAGGATTTCATTTTAGCAATAAAAATCCTGCAACAGACTTATAGTTATATTTGCCTTTAGCTATTTGGGAGGAAGATCTTTATCAGGAAGATGTCCACATTTCTCTAAATACACTATTCTAACTACATGTTTTAATAAAATGTAAGTTTTATACCAGTTAAACAACCTAGTCATGCATATTGTTGCTGGTGTATGAATATAATGCCATGGAAAATATATTGGTGACCATTACATCCAGGCACTGTTATTTCTGCTGTGAAGTTTTATAAATGATACAAAGTTTATTTGGGAAACAATAAACAGAACACATTTCATAATGGAGCCCATTTATTAAGAATGTAAAGTAACCTTGATTGTTTGACCGCATTTAGGCTGTGGCTATATACTTGTTGTTATATACCTTTTGAAAAATCCTTCTTTCTAGACATCCTGTAATCTAATATCTTTCAAGGGAGTTATAGATGATATGTTAATAATCATATTAGCTGCCAGTAGTATTTTTAAAAATGTAGTTGGTCTTTTTTAAATACCTAACTGCTGAGCAGTGCAAGCCCTATAAACTATGGGCCAGATTCACATAGGTTAGCGGATCTTTAGATCCGCGTAACCTATCTGATTTAAGATCCGCCGCCGCAAGTTTTTGAGGCAAGTGGGTAATTCACAAAACACTTACCTCAAAACTTGCGGCGGCGTATCGTAAATCCCCCGGAGGAATTCAAATTCCGTGGCTAGGGGGAGTGTACTATTCAAAACAGGCGCGTTCCCGTGCCGATTGAACAGCGCATGCGCCGTCCGGAAATGTTCCCAGCGTGCATTGCTCCAAATGACGTCGCAAGGACGTCATTGGTTTCGACGTTTACGTAAATTACGTCCATCCGTATGCGCGAACGACTTACGCAAACGACGTAAAAAATTCAAATTTCGTCACGGGAACGACAGCCATACTTAACATTGGCTGCGCCTCATAGACCCAGGGGTAACTATCCTCCGGAAAAAGCCTAACGCAAACGACGTAAAAAAAAAACGCCGGGCGGTCGTTCGTTTCTGAATCGGCGTATGTCCTCATTTGCATATTCGTTGCATAAATAAACCGAAACGCCACCTAGCGGCCGGCCTGGAATTGCAGCCTTAGATCCAGTGACTGTGTAACATAGTTACACCTGTCGGATCTTAGGCATATCTATGCATAACTGATTCTATGAATCAGTCGCATAGATACGACCGGCACAACTCAGAGATACGAGGGTGTATCAGGAGATACACCGTCGTATCTCTATGTGAATCTGGCCCCAAATCTTGCTATTCTATGCCAAACATCTTCAGGAATTGTTCACAGAGGTATGATATATGAAACAAATCTATTTTGTAGATAGATTTTTCCCATTTAAAAATTACCATACTCCCTCCCTTTAACAGCATACTAAATCATACATCATACCAAATCTGACATAACTACTTGTTTTCACAAAATAAGTGCTCAGTCTGGCTTTTCTGGCATGCGAATTTCAGGAGTAGTCAGAGGCAGGCCAGGTCAGTAGCAGCTGATCAGACACAAGAGTAGATAACAGGTTACACAGGGAATGTTGTAGACCAAACTGCATTAATCATGTACAGCAGCTGTTTAAGTAGTCAATTTGGTGCCAGCATTAGTGAAAGCTGCACAAGCACACAATTTTGAGCATAAACACCTTCACATGCATATATGGCTATGTTCTGAACTGTGCCTGGTCACAGATATCTGAACGTATGCACCATTTTGAGTGTGGGCATGCTCTTCCTGACACAATTAGCCATTTTTTTTTCAATTTTACTTTTCCCATGTACAAACTTTTATAAACTGTATAAATCCAAAGTAAGATGGCAAAAGAAAACTTGCCCTTAACCTAATTTAGAATCATGTAAAGTACCAAGACATATAGTCACATCATTAAAATATACTTAAGTGGTAGAAGTTTCAGAGGTGTATGTCAATATGTGTTGACCAGTACAACCATTGTTTAAATGGTTGTGTTGCAGACATATTTATCCTTTAACAAAGAGGTGATAGAGAGAATTAAAAAGCTTACCATGGCTTACATAGATATTCTTTCAAACACTTTGAAATTACTTCCTTTACTAATGCATTCTCTCCAGTACAAACAAAAAAAAACAATATACTCCTTGTTAGCATGCTCAATTAGTTACTAGTTGGGCCCATTCTTTGTATTTGTCTCTCATATGTGGTCCCCTTTTCCAAACAGTAGTTTGCCAACAGAAATAGCATTTCAGTCTCTATACACTACAGCATTATAAAAATATATTTAGGAAAACTTAATCTCTCTGTGTTGCAATTCTATGAACAGGAGGCCTTTACAGGCCATGAAAATAACAGTGAGTTGTTACAGATTCAGCTAACAAAGATCTATCATTGTGGGCAGTGACAAAAGAAAGTACAGTAAAGCTTGAGCTCTGTAAAAACAAAGCTACCTTTACACAGCATGAGTAGATACAGTATTATCTTGCTCTCTATTATGCAACCAGAATAAAAACCCTGTAACCATACAGTCACTTTCAATAAAGACCAGCTCTGTAAAGAAGAGGCATTATACTTATATTTCCGACATACACACCAAACCAAATGCAAGCCTTCAGTGGCCTTCAGTTACTGTAGGTATTCTACACTTTTTGGTGTGAATACCTGTGTTTTCTGCAGCATACAGTGGTATATTTTGTCAGCTCATACTTTGCCACAGGATGTAGTAGGCAGCAGGATGAACCATTGCATGCCATGAAAGGAAGATGTGTTTAACCCATCTCACCGGTCAAGTGTCAGAGCAGCTGGAAAGCAGTAAAGCAATGTCACTTCAAAACATGGACCATTGGAAAGAATTGAAGCTGGATATCTGTCAGAAATATTATTAGAACCCTTATTGTCCTTTAAGAGCCCCATGTAAAATAACTAACAGGGCAATGCTGTAGGAGTAGCATTGCAGTGCACAGACACAAAACTAATATTATTACTGGACAAGGGCTACATCAAGGTAACATTAATCATATAAAACTATTATGTTAAGAATGCTTTTTATTTATTGTAGAGTTACATTATTTCCAACTATGCCTCCAAAATCTGGACCACAAATTATTGTTTATTTCTTATACCTAGAAGTCTTACTTCACCACCATTCATTACATATTAATCCTTCACCATTTTTAAACACAGTAAATCTATTTAAATTATGATATTACATTTCATTTATCACATAGTAATTCACATCAGCTTATAATTAAAGATTATTATTTCAACATTGCCAAAGTAAGAAAATGAGTTAAAAACAGATAATTTTAAAGTTATAACACTGTTGCATCGTTTCAGCTTTTTTCTAATCCAGATTTTTCTAACGGCACAAACCAAACCAACAAAGTCAAGTCAAATTTGACTTCATGCATACACTATTGTACATTTGTTTTACATTCATGTTAATGACTGCTTTTGGCTCCACTTATTACTAGGAAATCACTGAGTTTTTTTTTATCACAAGATATTGTTTCAATATGGGAATGCCCTATTCAGAGTCCATGTGTGTGATAAACGAGTCTTGGGTTGTTATCTACAGTTTATAGAGGCTAATGCACTTATTATCAAATACCACTCTAAATAATCGGAGTGTTTAAATCCATGTACTTTATAGAAAGAATTATCAATCTTTTTTTTCTCAAAGCCATTTTGCAACATTTTCCTGATGCAGATATATCTACTTTATAATAGCTTCAAAAGCTATTAGAATATTTTTAAGTTTAAGAAAACTGGTCATTCCAGCATTTCTAATCCTCCCCTGTGTGGAGGCTGCAGGGATTAGGTCTTATGATAGATGACTTTGGCGCGATGCCCTTACCAGTCAAGGTGTGGTTCGTGTTAACTTAACCTGGCTTGCCTGGAAGCTATGTAAAATAATATGCAACATAAACAACATTAATCTGCTTTTTAGCATTTGAACAGCCAGATTGTTTTCTAATTCTAATGTCAAACGCTTTCAATTGCCTAGTAAAATAAAATAAAACATAAACATGCTGACCACAATAATAAAAGGAATTTGTGGAAAAATAATTTACAATAATGACAATCAAAGCTTTTATATATATTATTCATGAAACATCTTCATAAGCATGTAACGGTACCTCTCTGAAATGAAATATAATATTACAATATGCAGAACTACATGTATTTTTTAAGCCTTTGTTAACAACTGTAGGTTGTTTTTTGTAGCTCACATGGATGTCATTATAATACATATATTAGAATATTATTAGTGACTAATATACTTTTGCTCAAATACACTTGTGATTTGCCTTTAGATACACTGGCCCAGTACAGACCAACAAGTTGAAGACTGCTACAGAAAAGGAAGGGAACAGGTAAATCTATACATCAAAACTGCTACTGTGGAGTTTATTTTTTAATGATTGTATTTAAAGCACTTGCATATGCCTAAACATACTTAAAGCTGAGTTTTGACAATATATCATTAAAGTTTAAATTTGGGCACCAAAAATGTTACTTAAATATATTCCTCATCAGTCACATAGGTTCCACATTTTCTTTTTATGTGCACCACTTGCCTTTAAAACCCAGACAATACCTTATAAAAGTAACACATGTGCTACCTGTGCCGAGAGCAGATTTGTGTGAGGGACCCATTAGGTTCTCCCACTATAGGCTTCCTGCAGAAAACTAGAGCGGGCATTCAAGACCAGCCACCCTGCACAAGGAGAGAGAGCAACAGAAACTCCTGCAGAGAGGCAAAGTACAGGAGTTGTTTCAGGCTGTATTACTGCATAGCTATGAAAAAGAGAGACAATGGATACCAAAATGTATTTTGCATATAGACAACATTTGTTTAGCACAGACTTCTGCTGTAAAATCAAAGGTCCAGGCAAAACTGTTAACTAACATACCTGAACTGATTACTATTCACCAAACTAAAGCCAGATGGTGTAGAAAGAACCTAGTACATTTAAATTAATCTCTCTGCATAACATATACATTAAATTCATGTAATAGTTTTAGCAGTATACTGTTATATATGTCATTTAGGTTATAGATGTATATATATTGTAATATACTGTTATATAGGAAAAATAATTCATAGGAAGTGAGTGAAAGAGCGTATGAATGGATGTGTGAATGTAACATAAATGTCTATAATTCAAATATACATACAATGTAACTGTTCATTCTGCTTAATTTACAGCGTGAATGTGCAAATTTTATTCGCATTCTTCAGCACTATAATCGAACCCATGTTTTAGCTTGTGGCACTGGAGCATTTGATCCAGTTTGCATTTTCATAAGAGTTGGACTGCGGTCACAGGTATGTTCTTGTCATGCCTCAGGCAATTGCTTTTTAATCTTTGAATACCTATAAAATGGTTTTGTTTTTCTGCTGTTGTCTTTATTATAGATTTGTGAGCTTGTAAAATGTGTCAGCTGAAATATCTTTCTTTCTTTACTCTTGATATCTACTCAAAGCTCAAAATTAATTTGTTTTAAACCTGCCTTCAGCTACTGCAGTGAAAAACATCACATTTACTGCAGTGTTCTAGTGTAACCAGTGTTGTAAAATCTTTTGGGCCCTCTACAGTATGTACTATATTGATATTGTTTTTTAAAAAATGGACCTATACGTAAGGTATGATTTAATCAAATAGGTCCTCTTAGGAAGGTAGAGAGAAGAAGTTTGAAACACTGCAGAAACCTACCTACTTACCAACTGTAAAATGTAAGTTCAAGGCTGCACCAGATCCAGGTCATGTAGCTACATATGCACAAATGTTATCAGCAAGTTCAAAGTAAATGGATATTCCACTGGTTTCAGCACCCAAAAATGTACTATAGGTGTAGGTCACATCAGCTCAAATATTGCATTGATTGCCTGTGACTAGGAACTAGGAGACCTGCTTTCCAGAAACAATGATATTACATTCAACAAAACATTGCCACTTAAAGTTTGAATACATCATATAATAATCTACAGTAAATGTTTGGTAGCCATTTCAAGCTTAGTGACTGCGATGATTGAACACAGTCATGTCCCACTCTTGTGGCATAACATTCCAATAACTGCAACATGTTTCTAATTGTTGGGCTTATGATCTATAATAGGAGGTAAGTTTAGGTAACAAGTACTAGGTCATGGCATGATATTACACATTTTAAGATTCAGCATAGAAAGGCAGATTCCCCCCAAAAAAAGCAAGTGGTGATTTTCACCCAAGACTGCCCACTGTTTCTTGTATAATCACTCTATAGACCAGGGTTTCTCAACTCCAGTCCTCAAGGCGCCCCAACAGGTCATGTTTTCAGGTTTTCCCTCAGATGAAATGGCTGTGGTAATTACTAGGGCAGTGAAACTGATCAAATCACCTGTGAAAAATAATGGAAAGCCTGAAAACATGACCTGTTGGGGCGCCTTGAGGACTGGAGTTGAGAAACACTGCTATAGACTGAAGTGATGCACCTGCAGTTAATAAATTGTCCCATCTTCTCACAAACCAGAATGTAATAAAAAATGTACTTTGGTTCACATAGAGATTTCTGCACAAACTATATGAATGGTACCACAGTGAACCATAGTTTATGCTCTAACATGTGCTAAAATACACAAAACCACAATGCATATTTGCCATTGGGACTTACACAGGGTGAGGATATCAAAGTATAAAACTAGCTTAATACTTTTTTAATATTCAGTGGATGAATTATTTATGATACACTAAAACAGTTAACAAAATTGTACACTGGAACTGCATATACCAGCTATTTTATCCACAGTTTCAGTTGCAATTAACCAAAATGTTGTTACTGGAACTTGGAGAAAAAGTAGAACTAAACATTGCATTTGGCATGGATATCCTCAAAGATGTTTTCTCTACAAGCCTTGTGAATTATTGTACAGTAGCTTGGAGCAATCTTGTGTCAAGTACATTGTTTTTGACAAGTCATAAATCAATTTTCTAGTAAAAGGTGAAGAATTTGTGGGGCCACATGTAAATCATCATGCTATTCTTGACTGTCAGTTCTATATGACATCTGCAATGAGATTTAAAGCAGAGCAAACTACATTGTCTTTTTTTTTTACATCTCATAGGTGTACGGTAAAATGTAATACATTCATCTGGATACTGAAGCTCCCCCCCAAATATATAGGCCCAATACATCTGGTATGTGGGCTGATACAGGCCCTGCCATACTTATATAAACTCTTACGTTTTGTAGCACCAGGCAAATGTCTTGAGAAAAGTGAAGCTAAAATTATATTGCCTTATAAAACTGACAGTAACTGAGAAGTTCTTTATTAATGATGCCCCAAAAGAGGTGTGGGAGTTAATGTAATACAAATTAAATTAATATAATACAAAGGTTCAAATCAGATAAAATAAATTTGCTCTCTACATCCGTCATGTGCTGGGTGTCATCTTATTCCAAAGACCCTGCCTAGGATAAAATTTGGGAGACCCTTACATTATTATTGTAGAATTTCTAGATACACATTCTAGCCTCTATCATTCTATCAAATAATTGTAATAACAGAACAATGGGAGATTTCATAAATATGGGAGATTTCAATGATCAGGTTCAAGCTGTTAAATTAATTGGCTTAATTAATCATTCAAAACCTTTGCAGTAACCTAAATTGGCTCATTTACCGTGTATTCTCGAGTATAAGCCGAGTTTTTCAGCACATTTTTTGTGCTGAAAATGACCCCCTCAGCTTATACTCGAGTCTGTGTCCATCTGCAGCCGTGTGCGTCTGATTTCAGAGCGCTGTGACATCAGGTTAGTTGACACTGCAGCCATGCAGTGTAACAAAGCCCTGCCTCCTCCTCGTCCATGATAGGTGGAACGAGGACGAGGAGGAGGAGGGGCTTTGTTACACTACAAAGCCGCCGAAATTTCTGCATGTTACAGTACCGCAGACTTTTTGGATATCACAGCGCCGCCGACTTTCTGGATATTACAGTGCCGCCGACTTTCTGAATATCACAGCGCCACCGTCTTTCTGGATATCCCAGCGCCGGATCATAAGGCTGCAGATAGACAGAGGATAAGCAGCGCTAACCGCACACAGGGGACAATGTACGTTTTTCCCAGTTTAGTGTAATTCAGTGCCATTTTTGCTCTTTCCCCTGGGGTCTCTACAGAATAAAGTACCGTATATGTTTTATATAGCCTTGTGTATGCACTTTAGGAAGCCCAAAGGAAACCTATGCCTGTGTATTCGCCCTAAATGCATGGGGAACAAGTTGTGAAACTGCATGTGGGATAGAGGCTGCACACAACCAGTGATATACACAGCATATGCACTTTTCTTGGAAAATTCACCTGTTATGTCTAGTACCATGTTGAGAGTCAGATCAGGTAGAGAGATAGACACAGTGAGGCGTGCAGATGGACACAGTGAAGCTGCAAATGGGCATTATTAACCCTCTTTTCCACTTACAGTAGCTGTTGCATTCTCACCCTCGGCTTATACTCGAGCCAATATGTTTTCCCATTTTTTGTGGTAAAATTAGGTGCATCGGCTTATATTCGGGTCGGCTTATATTCGAGTATATATGGTAATCATAATTTTACTGGTTACTATTTGGTGGCAAGCTCAAATAGCTCAGAGTCTAGTTACTGCACGTATTATTTATGTAGCTCCTCATACTACAAATGCATTGATTTTTAGCTGTAGGGATACAAGCATGCATGCTAAGAGCGCCAGAGTGGTGTTTCTTAGAAAAGGGACATACTTTCTTTTTGTTTTAATGTTAGTCACAAATAGCACAGTATACAAACCGTGTGCTAACTGATTGTAAAAAGTGCAACTTATTTGCAGGTTTATAAAATATTTCCACATGCAATATAGTTTTGATGACACAAGTGAAATGTAGCTCTTTGCTTTCATATATCTCATACATATTAATGTTTATTTTTTATAAAACCACACAAACAATTTTGCTCCTTTAAATTCTAAAATAGCATTTTTTCTGCCACATAGTTTGAAAAAGTAACAGCAGGGTGTTTCTTGAAAATATTTCAAGAATTACATCATTAAAACATTTTCTTGCTGCTTTTGGACACACTAACAGCTGCATTGCCAGGAAAACAGGAATTCTTGATATTATTTTAATTGGAGCCAAAGCCCTTAGTCAGCTTTAGACATTATATGTGTTTGCTTACATACCTAATGTGTTTTCAGCATTAATTTAAAACAATGCTAAACAGTTTTAAGAAGACCCATTCAGTGTGGAAGCATGCCTGATATGATGTCAATCTGGTCGGCCTAAAGTGCAAAGGCAATGAAGGCACCTGCAAAGCATTTTAGACTATAATATATAATGGACCTAATTAGATTAATAGTCCTAATAGAATGTCAAATGTCAGTTTAAATATTATTCTAGAGCTAAAAGCCAGCCACACTAGATGTTATTTGTCAGAAAAAAATATGTTACTGCTATGACAATTGTGTGCTGTTAAAGGTGCTGCCATACATTTGGTCTTTTAAAATCAAGTCTTCTAAAACATAGAACTTTTAATTTTTATTTTCTGTTAGTATAAAGCAGTCAGAAAAATAGATGTCTGCTTATTGGGGAATGCAGCTTATTTGCATACTACACATTCATGAGGACCAGATTTTCACAGAAAGCACTAGAAAAGACAAACATATTTTTAGTCAAAATGTTTTAAAAATTAGGACAACCAAAAATGATTGCTAATTTTTTGTGTGCTTGTACGCAATGCAAGAATACAAAAACCGGTGTGCTAACAGATTAACACACATAAGGAATTCAGAAAGGATTTCATAGACACCCTTTAGAATTTTCATGTACATTAATCTATCAGTTATCTCCAGTATCCAGTCCATACTGGACACTCCTTCCTCAGTGTGCTCCTTCCATCTCTGGCTGTTGTGTCCATTACACACAGACACAAACCTGAGGAGTTTTTCAGTAAGGGTGGATGAAGCCTGATGGAGAACTGATAGACTATCAGGTCCACCTGGCTGTTGATTGACAGCACTTAGCAGTGGATGGATCTATAACAACAATCAGTACGATAACAGCTTTCAAATCCACCAAATGTCATGTGATGTCAATGTAAAGTAAGTTTGACCTGATGGAAAACTAGTCTCTCAGTTCTCCATCAGGCTTTTCCCTCACAGTGACACAAATCATTTCCCATATTTGGATAATGACATCAGCACTATCCGCGGCCTCTTTGTTTATATTTAGCATTTTTGTCCAGTAAATCCCCAGCCAACAATTGAATGGGGTCAAAGATAGAGCCCTGTGAAAAAAACTGACAAATACAGATTTCCAGCACAGATATACCCCACGCTGAGTAATAGCATACCTCTATGCTCAGTGCTGGTCTTAATCAATGCCAATTTCCTAATCCACGAACTAGCAATTTTTTTTAAGGAGTTTGTGGCAGGTTCTTAAAGTGATTGTAGCTAGAACTTTCTGAATTTGTCACCTATGTCAGTGTTACTGAAACTGGTGCAAATGCTTGTCTGAAACAGGAGCATGTAGTTCTAAAGGGAGTTACTGCCAGAAAAGTGTTCTTAAAGTAGTAAAGGCACAATGTTTTTACCTTCATGCATTCTATGCATGAAGATAAAAAACCTTCTGTGTGCAGAAGCCCTTCTAGCCCCCCTAATACTTACCTGAGCCCCCTCTCAATCTATTGATGTCCAGGAGAGCCTTGCCTCTTATGGGACTTGCACTCCTCATTGGCTTTTGGCAGGAGCCATTGGCCATTTGGGGCAGGGCCGAGCCATGCCTTTGTGTGTGAATGGGCACATAGAGCAGCAGCTCAGCTTGGGTGCCCCAATAGCAAGCTGCTTGCAAACACTTTTTTTCAGTTTCTATTATAAAAAAATTCAAATAAGTAATTTGTGTTCATAAATTTGGGTCAAAATTTATACTGCTACATATCTTTGCTAAAAAAAATAACCCAAATTTGTGTATATTATTTGATCGATGTGAAAGTTATAGAGTCTACAAACATTAAAAAATTATCATACCTGATCACAACTGGTGTACTCAGGACAGTACAAATCCCCCCCCCCCCCAAATTACCCCTTTTTGAAAAATAGGCAGTCCAAGGTTCAAGGTATATGGCATGATGAGTTTTTTGAAGTTGTAATTTTTCCCAACAATTCTTGGGAAAATTAAGAATGTTTTATTTTCTTTTTTACACAAAATTGTCATAATAACAAGTTATTTCTCACACACAACATATGCATACTTCCAATTACATCACAATACATTCTACTACTCCTCCTAAAAATGACGATACCACATATGTGAGACTTTTTCACAGCCTGGCCACATACAGAGACCCAACATGCAGGTAGTACCATCAGGCATTTTAGGAGCATAAATTACACATCTAATTTCATTCCTACCTATCACAATTTTGAAGGTCCTGGAGCACCAGGACAGTGGAATTACCCACAGAATTTCCCCATTTTGGAAAGCAAACACCAGTCTTTTGAACATGCCATTTTTTTCCACAAGTTTTTGGAAAATGTGGAAAGAAAATGAAAACGTATTTTTTCTTACACAAAGTTGTCAATTTATAAGATTTTTCTAACACATAGCATGTACATAACAAAAGTTACACCATAAAATATATTCTGATACTCGTCCTGAGTATGGCGATATCACATGTGTGAGACTTTTACACAACCAGGCCACATAGAGATGCCCACCATGCATGCTGTACCATCAGTCGTTCTAGGAGCATAGATTGCACTAATCTAATTTCCTTATCACAACTTTGAAGACCCTGGAGCACCAGGACAGTGGAATTACCCACAAAATGACACCATTTTGGAAAGCAAACACCCAAGGTATATTCTATGAGGCATGATGAGTCTTTTGAACATGTCATTTTTTTCCAAAGGTTAAAATGAAAACAATTTTTTTTTTTGCACAAAGTTATCAATTTATAAGATTTTTCTAACACATAGCAGGTACATAACAAAAGTTACACCCACAATATATTCTACTACTCATCTTGAGTATGGTGATACTACATGTGTGAGACTTTTATACAGCCAGGCCACATAGAGAACCCACCATCAGGTGTTCTAGGAGCATAAATTACACATTTAGTTTCTTGACAATCTATCACACTTTTGAAGGTCCTGGAGCACCAGGACAATGGAAACACCCACATTTTGAAAGGCAAACACCCAAAGGTATATTTTATGAGGCATGAGCTGGTGAAAGGTACTCGGGTACTCTGATGATCTGGTGACAGGTACTCGGGTACTCTGATGGGTTGGTGACACTGAGGAGGAGATCCTGGCAACGGCACTACAGCCCTTTGTTGACATTTGCGACCGGCTAGGACTGGACACAGCCGGTGACGTGGTAAAGAGCCAATTTCATTGGCTCTTTACCCTGATTGGGAAAGGGCTGTGTTCGAGGGACATGCCTCATCCCTGATCATTACACTGGCGCCCTGGAAGCGCACACAAACGGCAATCACGAGCACAACACATGTGACCGGCTTTGATTGGACACAGCCAATCCCGTGTTAAAGAGACAATTTCATTGGCTTTTTACCCTGCTCAGGGATGGGCTGTGACTAAGGGACATGCCTCATCCACGATTGCCGCACTGCGTGCCCCCAGGGGCGCGCACAAGCAGCGATAACGAGCACGACATATGTGACTGGCTGCGATTGGACACAGCTGGTCACGTGATAAAGAGCCAATTTAAGTGTCTTTTTACCCTGATCTGGGATGGTCTGTGTCTGAGGAACATGCCTCATGCCTGATCGCTGTGCTGTGGGCCCCCGGTGGCCCACAGGAGCAGTGAGAAACGGAGGACGTCTTGTGATGTCCACCCGGAGGGAGGAGATTTTCCTGCCGGCATTATTTGTCTGTGGCCTGGTATGGAAGTGGTTAAACAAGCATATTGCTCAGAGAAACCTGTGTCATAGGTGCACCGTGTATTACTTGTTTATTTTTAAATCAAAGATTATAAATAAATAGTTAAAAAATAAAAATAAACAGGTGCAAAAATGTTTTAAAAAGACGAATAGGCACGCCCGCCATTTCCATATTGTTGAAAAATACAGATACCCCAGTATACATTGTTTTACCCTAACAGCAGTCAAATGTCTTGTATGATGAGAGAGTAGGCTTCCAGTTTACACGATGCACAAAGTCTCCAATAATTTTTGATATGCTCATATGGGTAAATGTTATAGCAGTAAATAGAAAACAATTCGGGAGAAATTGAGGGAAACATGGACTTTGTAGGCACCTTAGTATTAAAGTACAACATTTTATGTTTCACAAAGAAATAACATCTGAATACATAAAAAATAGAAAAGGAAGATTATTGGTAAAAACAATACAATGCAGTATTGGGAACAACCAGTGACTTTCTAACAGGAGTAACTCAATAATAATGTAAGTAATTGGCTAAAGAGATGTCTATATAGTAATTGCCTATATTGAGTATAAATGTCTCCTCGATAGGAGGTCCACCGGATCCACAATGAAAGACTTGTGCTCTACATGTTTCGCGATATATAATCGCTTCATCAGGAGCCTCTAAATTATATAGAGAGAAAAACAAGTTTCAGTTAAATTGTCAAATACAGCAACATTGGTTTGATTTTAAACAGAGTCAAAACCATAAACATTATAATGTAAAACGCTCACCAAAATGTTTTGATGCTGATTTAAACGTGTTTATGGAGCCACCCACCCCATATAAAGTGCAGTGCTGGTTGCCTGATAATGTACACCCCTAAAGGGAGTGGGGTGAAGACCCGAATGATGGATAAATTGGACCCAACAGGTACAGTGAAGCGAAATGTGGGAATACGCCGGGTAACTAAAGAAGAATTTGTAGAAAGATATAGCTATGAAATTATTGAATATGGCACAATAATGTAGCTCTATATAGTAAAATACCAGACAAAAGACCTTTGCAGGTACATGCATAAGTGTCATGATAAGACTGATATGTTAAAGGAGTTATAGCAGTAAAATCAAATTTTTCATGTGTTCGGGTAGGATATACTTCAGAAATGAAATAATGAATCCATAGTAAGTAGGTATTCAGTTTGTTTCCAATAATGTATTATTTATAATGTTTTAAACCCTTCTCGGAGTGTCACTGCTTCGGAGACTAAACTTGAGTGGCTGTTTCCAATTTCTTTTAATTTGCTTATTTCTTATTCATAAAATAAGCTGATGTCAAAATATCAGAATCCCCAAAGGTTACAACCTTATCTAATAGATATTATCATATAATTGTAATCCCTCTTCAACTGTAATTGTCAACATGTGGAGAGGAACACAAGCAACATGTGAAAAAGTGACTCCACCTGACTCCAAACTGTTTCCAGCAGTCACAAGCTGTACTTAGATGCTAACATCTTTGAAATGATAATTGTTATGCACCCTGTAGCTTCTGAAACTTTTGTCTATGCACTTAGTATGTCTTCTAGTTGTGTCCTGTTTTCTTGTTTTAGTAGATGCTAGCACCACCCATTCAGTTATTTGATAGAGGACAATAAGTTGCTATGTTTACAACTGTAACCCTTTCAAAAATATTTCTCCCAGGTAGTGAACACATATGTGTGCAATGTACCGTAATAACATGTGGGCAATTTAAATGTATTTATTTGGTTCTATTTCTTAGTCTTAAAATTGTAGAGACTGCTAAACAGCAGATCAAAGCAAGAAAACACTACAGTCAATACTCAAAACTCTGTAAGGAAAATTGGTCATTTTTAAAATCTAATTGACCAAAAATTACAGGAAAAAGCCTTATCTGGAAATCCCACTTACTTAACAGATCCTATCTTTGTATATTCCACAAAACCAACAATGCCATACATTTTTAATACAATTAAAAAAAATCAAGGATAATATTCTAATCGGTATCTACTTCAATTGCTATTATTATAATCAGTATATTTGTACTGGTAATTTTACTGGATTTTACCGTAAGTCAACTTCATACATTTTCTCCATCATTTAAAAGATCATATGGTATAAAAAATAAAAATAAATATTAAGGATATACACACTGGGTAAAGCATGTAAAAAATATGACAACATCCCAAATAGGTAAATAAAAACAAACTGTCTTCAAAGTATTACCAATGTGTTTAATATCTACTATATATATATATATATATATATAAATATATATATATATATATATATATATATATATATATATATATATATAGATATATATATTTATATATATATATATATATATATATATATATATATATATATATATATATATTTACTCTATATGCTACCTTGCCATGTTAGAGTTTATCTGCTAGCAAGTACAATGATTCAATGAACTAGTAATGAAAAGCAGGAAAACCTTGCTACTGTCCATGATTACAAAAAAAAGTGTTTTTTATAAAGTAGATGGAAAATACAGATAGATGTTCTCTATATTGAAAAGCTCCTCAGCCAACATAAACAGATGCTACAAAACTTGGCAATTCTTGATGTGACGTATAAATTACCCTACAATGTGATTTAATATACTGTAACTGACTGCAATGCCAGCAAATACAGTATGAGGTAGCCCAGAGTCAGTATTATCATTATCATCATTATTGTAATTTGGTAGAGTAGAAAATATAAATGCATGTCTAAATTCACTATTGGTGTGACTTCCTTGTAACCCAAACTTTACAATTTGAAAATACCATAAAATATTTGCAAGGGTTCACAAGAATTGTATTGTAAAAATCTATATTATATATTAATGCCACACATATTTGTTCATATGCTCTTTTTTGCAGCTTGGTATGCCATCTATTCAATTGTCATATCATATAATAAACAAAACTTTATATTTTATTTATAATATTAAAGGAACATGTTTTCCATCATGAACCTCAAAGACCCGAGAGAGGACGTGGAAGATGTCCTTTTGACCGAGATTCTTCTGTTACATCAATATTAACAGGTAATTGTGTTTTTTTACTACACAGTGATTCAATAATGCAAGATGGTGCACTAGGGTGCTGTTGTGAAGTATACTATAAAGTAATGCTTGTTGTGTCCATACCGGCTGAACTTAGTGACTTGTATGCTCTAAACTATAGGACATTTTAATCGGTCATTAGTGCAGACTTTAACTCTTGACATTTGCTGAATATTCACCGGTTTGGAAGAATAAACACAATCAAAATTGATACCCTCCACAAACTTTTTTCTGGATGTAACACTCTCTGATTACATTTTTTTTGGCAGCAATGGTTTTCATGGCTAGGATTGAATACCCTAGGCAGGCCTAAACTTTTCAAAGATGTTAGTCTCCCAGACTTCCATCTCTATCACGTCTCTTTACTTTCATGGATGTTGGAGTGGTTCCTGTGTAGTCGATCAGGATCTCTTTCCAGTAGATCTACAGGCTCTTGCCTGGGACTAACCCTATTCTTTCTGCTTTATTCTTGGTGTCACGCCGCTCACAGTAGGGTCTTTGTGCGGTTAGTACAAAAACAGATTGTCTCTTCTTATGTACTGAACCATCCCTATTGACTTAATTACTGGACAACCCAGATTTTTCTAGCAGTTGCCGGTATCTTGTGAAAGGCTTGGTTTTGACGTCACCTTGTGCATCTTAGTTCTGGACCTCCATCTGATTCTCATATCTTTTCAGTTGACAGCCCTGACTGGCTAACTTATCATCATCTAATAGCTTACTGTGGACAACTTTTCCAGGGTGGGATTGAGAGGGGATGGAGAAGCTTCACAGGGTGGTGGGGGTGCACAAGGGGGGAGGGGTTGTGCCCAAAATGTGGGCAAAAGGGAAGCTGCACAAGGAAGGGACAGGGAAAGCTGTACAAAGTGAAAGGGGAAAGAAGGACAAGGTAAGGGGACAATGTCTGAGGTGCACAAGATTAGGGGAGGATGGGGAGGGGGTGGAAGTGGAGAAATTGAAAAGCTGCACAAGATGGAGGAGGATAGGAAGACAAGGTGGCGGGAGAATCAGGGGTGCACAAGATGGGGAAGCTGCACAAGGTGAAGGGAAGCTGCGGGTGGAAGTGGTAGGGAGAAAAAGCTATAGGGAGGTGGGGAAGCTGTACAAGGAGAGTGGGGGGCATGGGGAAGTTGCATAAGAGGGTTAGTGTGTCACTTGTTTTCAGGGTCATTGAGGGAGATGCACAAGGTGGGTGAGAACTTGAAGTCCTGCCTACCACTGATCCACCTCCACCCATGGCTCAGGGAAACTCCCCCCTGCAGATTTCCCTTTGCTCCTTCTTGTTCTGCAGTGGCTCTAACGTTCTGAGGTGGTGACTCATCCAGCTCCTGCACCCGGCCAGACCCCCTGATCCCAGAGAGCAGGGATGCAGCCAGGGCTAGTGAGGGGGCACTGAAAGCTGGGTGAATAAAGAGGATGGTTAGGCTGGCTGTCAAGAACCACTCTACATTCACATGAGCACAATATATGCAAAAAAAAGAAGAAGAAGAAAAAGAAAAGTATGTACAGTATTTACAGCACTAGAGTAAGCTAGGTACGCTAGGAGAACAAATTATTGCAGAAGCACGGCTACCATGTACACACAAATATCTGTTTAACCACTTGTCAATCACGCTATAGAAAAATTACAGCTATGGTGAGACCACTTGTGGAAGGGCGTCATATGTCCTCCGGACACAGCTGATCATAGATCAGGGTAGAGAACCAATTGGCAGCTCTTTACTACGTGATCAGATTTGGCCAATCACAGCTGATCATGATGTAAACACATTTGCCTGATTATCAGTGCAGCCCCAACAGTGCCCATCAGTGCTGCCTATAAGTACCAATCATTGCCCATCAGTGTTGCCAATCAGTGCAGCTTATTAGTGCTGCCTGATCTGTTGCAGTGGATTCACACAGGACAGCCCGGATCCTCCTCTTCTCGGGTCCCTTTTCTGTGATGCTGGCCCCTCCTTCCTGTTCAGTACCCCCACAGCAAGCATCTTTCTAAGGGGCACACGAGTCGAGTCACAGCTCCCTGTTTTCATTCAGACACAGAGCTGTCATTCGGCCCCACCCCCTCTCTCCCCTGATTGGCTAACTGACTTTGATTGACAGCTGCTGAAGCCAATGGTACCGCTGCTGTGTCTTAGCCAGGGGGGAGAGTCCCGGATGGCCAAAGGACTTGTGGACATCGCTAGACAGAGATGGGGCTCAGGTAAGTATTAGGGGGTGCTGGGGAGGCTGCTGCACACAGAAGGCTTTTTATCTTAATGCATAGAATGCATTATGATAAAAAACCTTATGCTTTTACAACTCCTTTAAGCCATGTAAAGTTTGTAGATGTTACAGCATAGTAATTCAGTTTCAAACAATGTTTTTGTTTCAACTAAAGTTGTAAGCTTGAAGTCTGGAATGCACTATTTGTCTTTCACACAAGTCACAAAATGTAGTGGAATATAGCTAACAAATGTTCATTCTAATATTTATTCATTTAACTGGTTTTATAAAGTTCATAAAATACAGACACATCGTTGTTACTACTGAAATATTCAATATATTATATGTTTTACATATAAAATATGTGCTGATGTTCAATGTTTTATATATACTCCAAAGAACTCCCTCTCTGAGTGATTGGATATGGCCTTTACAGCCCAACAATTATCCTTTGTGTAAGGTTGCTTGAAATATGTGCTAACAGAGTCTATCCCCATAAACTTGTCATCTACACTGCTCTAACAGCCACAAGTCTGAACTGTGGTTTCCAAGTCCAGTTAGCTATGTTCTGTAGACAGTTAAAAAAAAAATTGGGGTTACTGCTACACACCATAAATTACATGTGCTGTCACATCAGTACACAAGTTGTACTAAGTAACAAAGAACTTTATTTTACTAGTGTGTATTTAAAACCGTATTACATGCATATCAACAAGTATTATTTTGCCTAAATTGAGGTCATGCAATACAAAGAAAATATATTTATTACAGATATTTATATAGCACCAACAATTTAGGCAATGCTTTTGCTATATTCTGTACATTTTTATTAGTCTCTGTCCTCAAGGAGCTTAAAATCTAAGGTATCTACCCCACACACATACTTACTAAGGCCAATTTAGACAAGAGTCAATTACCGTACCTGTGAGACAATAGATTCTGGAAAATTGGAAAGAAACTGCGCTAAAACACCATAAACAGATAAAAGTGAAAAAAAGAGCAAAAAGGGAGCTACAACCCAATGACAGTCTATTCACTCCGAGAGCTGCGATTAGCATGTAAACAATAAATACAAGTGTAAAAATGTGAGAAATATATAAATCGCGCTGACTCTAAACATAAAAAAATGTTTTGAAAGCGTAAAACTGTGATTTAAACGTGAGTGAAATATGGTGATATATATAAAGCTCATTACTATACCAAAATTAATGGAATTTGATAGCCACTAGAGGCGCTGTGTGGCAATCTCAGAACCCCTCAGTATTAATAAACAGTGATATAAAAAATAGCAACAAAAGAATAAATTATATACATTTCAATCAAAAAACATATATAAACCAAAGCTAGGAATGGAAATAAAAAAATATAAGATTATATTAGGAAATAGTAAACTGTGACAGTAAAGTCCATAGGTTTTAGCAAATGTATTATCAAACACCCGTGGTGCTGAATTTCATCTAAGTTGAAAACGTGTCCAAAGAAAACAGTGATATATCCTCCACCAGGCTATGGATTGGCTCCTTACCAGATCTCCACGATCCCTTATTACAGGGGATCATAAACAGCATGTAATAGGTAGTCACTCCTAGTCACGTGGTGCAGACGTATATGATCGAATTGGGTCTCATTCACAAGTGATTCCACCGGCAACAGTGCCCACCATGTAAGAATAATGGAGTTTCATGCCTATCAACACTAGCCTGGCACTCTGAAAAAGGACCCCATTTTTGGGTTGCACTTTAAAGCCCTGTACACACGATCGGAATTCCGATTGTCTAAAAACCGATGGATTTTTTCTTCGGAAATCCGATGAAGCTGACTTTCATCAGTCTTGCATACACACTATCAGACTAAATTCCAACCATCCAAAACGCGGTGACGTAAAACACTACGACGTGCTGAGAAAAATGAAGTTTGATGCTTCTGAGCATGGGTCGACTTGATTCTGAGCATGCATTGATTTTTCTCCGATGGAATTCCACACAGATGATCGTTTTTTACTATCGTTTTTAAAAGACCGATGGGGCCCACACACGATCGGTTTGTCCGATGAAAAAAGTCCATCAAACTTTTCCCATCTGTAAAACCGATCGCACGTACATGGCATAAGGCATCTATTTGATAATAAAGAACATAAGATAATGTTAACCTAGCATTGTGCCCTCTTGCTGAGTAGATATGTCTATATCCCTGCCTACCTAGATTGTTACCCTTGAGAAAAGAGCTCCACACATACTCATTTTATATCTAATGAAAATACCTGTCATACTGGGTCTAGCAGATCAGACTGTTGGTTGATAGAGATGCCAGCTGGCCACAAATCAGTACATTCCATTGTGGGGTCTTTAATTATTGACATACCTGATTTGGCATGTTACATTTATGGCTAACATCTGTTTTGGGGCGATCTGCAGCCAGGTTTTCACTATAGGGAAAGATCTAAGAGCTGACCACTCTCAGTGATCACCAAACACCAAAGCCATATATTATTTCAGATTTTTTTTTTCACACTTTGATGTGAAGGCAACAAAAAGATTGGGTTAGCAATTTGTCATCATTTTAATCCTCTACCACCTAATTTTATTATGGCAAGCATTCAACTGTTTATCACATTATGTTATTCATGGAATTCACTTACAGAGCAAAGCTATATCATTTCATATGGTTCATATACCAATCTCATCATCAGTCCCTCACCCACAAAGAGGTAAACTCCAGTGATCCTATTGGTTACACACTGAAAAAATTGAAATAATATAGACCTTTATAAGGCAAACGGTAATGCACAACATCCCATGAAATTATATTGGCCATTTAAATTTGAATCTGTCTTGTTCTAAATATTGCAATGTATTTTTAAATTAAGGTCACAACGTTACCTTGATTAATAAGCATATTGCATCACATGTGTATTCAATAAATTACATTTAAAGCAGAGTTCCACCCAAAAATGGAACTTCCATTTGGCACCTTTCAGGGGGGGGGGAGCAGATACCTGTTTAATACAGGTATTTGCTCCCACTTCCAGGCATAGATAGCCGCATTATCTGCCGGTATCTACGCCACGTCCGGGGCCTCCTATCTCCCCTCGCTGTCTTCTGGGAGACACACACGTCCCAAAAAACAACAGGGACCATTCGGATCATGCAGCGCGACTCGCACATGCGCAGTAGGAAACCAGGAAGTGAAGCCGCAAAGCTTCACTTCCTGATTCGGTTATAGAAGATGGCGGCGGCAGCATTCGAGAGCCGAGGGAGAGATCGCGGGTGCCCTGGACAGGTAAGTGTCCTTTTTTTTAAAAGTCAGCAGCTGCAGTATTTGTAGCTGCTGACTTAAAAAAAAAAATTGGCGGACCGCTTTAAATGTTTATCATTTTAATGTATGCACATTTATCTTAGGATAAATTCAGAGTAATCATTAAAACAGCAACATTAGATGCTAGAGAAATCCCAATATGTTTACACAAACCCTAAAATATCACATAAGCTTTAACAAGTTATTGCAATTTTTAAATAATTTTTCAATATTTTAAAATCTTCAGCTTTAATGAAATGATAGCTGGTGATCCTGATATGGGGATCTTTTTTGCTCAGGTATTTCCCATTATAGGACAACATTGCTAATTTCCTTTCCCCCAGCTGTGCTCCTATGTTGTCACGTGTTCTGTTGGAGACTGCAGATGGTAATTTCAGCACACATTGGCCCAGATTCTCTAAAAAACGCCTATCTTTAGGCGGGCGTAGCGTATCTCAGATACACTACGCCGCCGCAACTTAGAGCGGCAGGTCCCGTATTCAGAACCATTTTCCGCTCTAAGTTACGGCGGCGTAGTGTATCTGATACGGCGTAAGCCCGCGTAATTCAAACTAGGCTAGTGTGGGCGTTTTTTATGTTAATGTATCGTGACCCAACGTGATTGACGTTTTTAACGAACGGCGCATGCGCGCGCATGCTCAGTATCACGTCGATTTTTCTAATTAAATTGCGCCCGCTCAATGCCTAGTCGACGTGAACGTAACTTACGTCCAGCCCCATTCACGGACGACTTACGCAAACGATGTAAAACGTGAAAAATTCGACGCTGTTCCGACGTCCATACCTAACATTAGTACGCCTCATCTACGCCTCATATAGCAGGGGTAACTTTACGCCGAAAAAAATGCTTACGCAAACGACGTAAAAAAATGCGCCAGCCACACGTACGTTAGAGAATCGGCGTATCTAGCTCATTACCATATTCGACACGTAAATCGACGGAAGCGCCACCTAGCGGCCAGCGTAAATATGCAACTTAGATACGACGGCGTAAGAGACTTACGTCGGTCGGATCTAAGACAAATCTATGCGTAACTGATTCTAAGAATCAGGCCCCGTACACACGTCCGAGAAACTCGATGAGCAAAACACATCGTTTTGCTCGTCGAGTTCCTTGTGAAACCAACCGAAGATCTCGGCGAGCCAAGTTTCCTCATTGACTAACGAGGAAATAGAGAACATGTTCTCTATTTGGCTCAACAAAATCCTCGTCGGTTTCCTCGGCCAAAAGTGTACACACGACCGGGTTTCTCGGCAGAATAAGGCTCCGATCGAGTTTCTGGCTGAATTCTGCCGAGAAACTTGGTCGTGTGTACGGGGCCTGAGGCGCATAGATACGACGCCTCAAACTCAGAGGTACGACAGCGTATCTGGAGATACGCCGGCGTAACTCCTAGGAGAATCTGGGCCATTGTGTGCTGGGTACATATCGCTCAAAAGGCAGCCTGCGAGATCCTGAGATGCTAAGGAGAACCTTGGTGCCTGCTTGGTCCACAGCCAACTAAGTGCAGGAAGAAAATTTAGCGGCACATTCAAGGATCAAAGCAAGTCCTTTATACCTTATACCCCCAGTAATGAGTAAGCACAAGAGTATGAAGCGTGTCTATTGATCAGTGGTGAGCTGTGTATGTCTCGATGTACGTTTTAAAGAATATTCAATAAAGGAATTGCTTTTATTCTTGGATGTGCCGCTACCTTTTCTTCCTGTGATCAACCCACATTGTGCACTGTAGTCATTATCAGGATATCTTTAAAGTGGATGTAAACACACTCTCATCCTTTCTAAACTACTGCCATAGTGGTGATCTATAAGGATATACATGCCTCCTGCATGTATCCTCACCTGTCAAATGTCTCCCCTCTGTCTGTTATAAGAAATGAAAAACTGCAGATTCTGTGGGTGGATCTGTTGTCTGGAGTTTGGTGGGTGGAGTTGTGATGTCAGTAGACTCCCCACCCTCCTCTACACTCCTCTCCTCTTACACTAAATTCTGCTATGATGACTACATCCAGTCAAAATCCAGAAAAGTAACCACATGACTTCAGAAAAGGAGTGAGGGTGGGAATTAAAAAAAATAATGCCTGTCTCCAGGCTAGTGCATAAGATATGTAAATAACTGTCACTCACAGCAAGGGGGCGGAACGGACTAAGGTTTTTCTCTGTAAGTCCGTTTTATTTCACTGAACAATAAAAGAGGATTGCTCAGAGCTGGTTTAACTCTGTGTGGCAAGACTGGGCACGGATGATAGGAAATCTCATACTGTACATTGTGACATCAAGAAAAATAAATAAAATACATTTGGGTTTACATCCACTTTAAGCTTCAAAAGATTTAGTTAAAGTGCATGCATGTTAGAGTGTACCAACTTTTCGATAGTTTAGAGTGCCTTGATTTTACCTAGGTTGTTTTTATTGCGTTTTTTATTGCGCTTTTATTTATGTTCTTTTTTTTTTTCTTTTTTGCTATGCAATCGAGCCAAGGTATGCCCAATAGGCTCTGTTATGTACTGTTAACTTCTAAACCTGCAATAAAAATAATTTTCAACAAAAAATAGTGCATGCATGCATACAGGAAGTAGCTGCAAAGAGGCTTTATGAGATCAGTAATACCAAGAGCTAACAAAGGAGGAAATAAAATGTGAATATAAGCATTTTATTTTGTAAAAAACTGCAAATGTTTATGCTGCACAGTGCTTTATAAAAATAAATATAATTCAGTTAGGGCTTATAGCTACTTAAACTTTTTATTAAAAACTAATATTGCGATTGCCTACTAATCGGCAAAGAAAAATATGCATATAGGGGTAGATTCACGTAGGGGCGCCTAAAATTAGGATGGTCTAGCCTACTCTTTGTAGGCTACACCGCCGTAAATTATTTAGGTTAGTAGTGATTCTCAAACCACTTACCTTCAAATTTTCGGCGGCGTAGCCTAAAACGAGCGGGCATAAGCGCGCCTAATTCAAATGACTGGGAGGGGGGCGTGTAGTATTGAAATGAGGCTTGACCTCACGTTTTTTTACGTTTTTTACACTGCGCATGCACTGGGCGACTACATTTCCCAGTGCGCATTGCGGCTAAGTAGGCCGTACGGGCCTATTGATTTCGACGCGTACGTAAACGACGTAAATCCCGATTCGCGGACGACTTGCGCAAACGACGTAAAAAATTCGAACCTCGCAGGGAGAAAGGCGGCCATACTTAACATTGTTATTCCACCTCATAGGTGGAATAACTTTAGGCGGCCTATCGCATACAGAAACGACGTAACTCGACGGTGTAGGCCCGGTGTATGCTCGTAAATCGTTGGGAATCGGCGTATCCCCTCATTTACATAATCTAGGCCGGCCGCAATGGAAGCGCCATCTAGCGCCCAAAAGAAACATTGCAACCTAAGATAGAACGGCGCATGCCGTCCTATCTTAGATATGTTTAAGTGTATCTCTGTTTGAGAATACACTTAAACATAGGCCGGCTTAGATTCAGAGTTAGGTCGGCTTATCTGTAGATAAGCCGGCCTAACTCTTTGTGAATCTACCTATTAGTTTCTATTATTGAAAGTTAGGCCGCATACACAATCGGTTAAACCGATGAGAATTGTCTGATGGACCGTTTTCATCGGTCCAAACTGATCGTGTGTGGGCGCCATCGATTATTTAACCATCGGTTAAAAAAAAGCCAACTTGTTTTAAATTTTACTGATGGATTCCTAACCAATGGGAAAAAAACGATCGTTAGTAGGCACAACCATCGGTTAAAAATCCACGCATGCTCAGAATCAAGTCGACGCATGCTTGGAAGCATTGAACTTCGTTTTTTTCAGCACGTCGTTGTGTTTTACATCACCGTGTTCTGACACGATCGTTTTTTTAACCGATGGTGTGTAGGCATGACGGACCATCAGTCAGCTTCATCGGTTAACCGATGAAAACGGTCCTTCCGTCCGTTCTCATTGGATGGACTGATCGTGTGTACAGGGCTTGAGACGTTTACATAATATGCACAGAAGGTGTAAAGAGCTAACCCTCTCAACTCAGCTTTGTCCCTGGTAGTTGCAAATAATTATTCAACACCAGAATATGTAGACTGAATTGAATACTTAATACTTTACAAAAACCTGTTACTTTACCTAAGTAGTGAACTGCTACAAGTCAAAGATTTTAGTTTTTTTCCTTTCCTTGTAACAAAGTGAATTTTCAGCTTACTTAGATGTACGGCAACTCTGATGTAAGTTTGCCACCTAGTGGACATTGGCCATAGTTAAGCAAAAAGCTTTTTGCTGGCTAATGATGTCAGTTATACAATATCAATATGAAAGGTATGTGCCAATGAACTACAGTTCAAACCGATCCATATAAATATAACATGCCATGTGTTTCTTATTTAGTCTGGGGCAGACCTGCACAGCATAGCTTTTATATTTTGTCATCCTGTAGGAATACTTCTACTGGGAGGTTCACTTAGGCCTTTAAGCTGCACTGATTAGTGAACTTAAAATATTTTTGCAGACTGGTCACCTATGACATTTAGTACTTTGATCAGAAAATATTTCTTGACTCCTAATTAAAATAATTATTTAAGAAGACTTGAAATAATATAAAGATTGAGCATATCACAATAGTTTCTGGGGATTAAAATTAGATTGTAAGCTATTCTGAGCAGGGCCCTCTTAATCCTCTTGTATTTTATTGTATTGTAACTGTATTGTCTCCCTTTTATATTATAAAGCGCTGTGTAAATCATGTATAATAATAATAATAATAATAATAATAATAATAATAATAATGCTGCTTTGAACACTCTGGTAAGTGGCTAAAGGTGAATGGATTTTCAGGAGTAAACAACCCACGATATATCCAACTGCAAGTCATTTATTAATTGTCATGAATTTTCAATCACAAATGTGTCTAGAGATCTGTGAGATATCTTTGCATAGATTTATGATAAAATAATTGCATATGCAACATATGATGACTTCAAATAGGGGGGGGGGGGATACCCATGGAAAGCACAACTCTACACTTCAATCAGTTGTGATGCTGCTGTACTATAATTTAGTCAATTGTTTAAAAAGAACAATTCTATCAAACTAACGCTGACAGGTCAATCCACTGGGTTGGAATATTCTAGAGCATTTCCTAATGTTCTTACTTTTTACCACTTAAGCCCCTCACCATTTTGTAGCGAAAGGACCAGGCCCCTTTTTGCGTTTTGGCACTGCGTCGCTTTAACTGACAATTGCAGGGTCGTAACGATGTGGCTCCCAAACAAAATTGACGTCCTTTTTCTCCCAAAAATAGAGCTTTCTTTTGGTGGTATTTGATCACCTCTGTGGTTTTTATTTTTTGCGCTATAAACAAAAATAGAGCGACAATTTTGAAAAAAAAAAAATGTTTTACTTTTTGCTAAAATAAATATTCCCCAAAAATATATATAAAAATATATTTTTTCCTCAGTTTAGGCCAATATGTATTAAAAAAAATCGCAATAAGCGTTTATTGATTGGTTTGCGCAAAAGTTATAACGTCTACAAAACAGGGGATAGTTTTATGGCATTTTTATTAGTAATTATTTTCTTTACTAGTAATGGCAGCGATTAGCGATTTTTATCATGACTGCGACATTATGGTGGACACATCGGACACTTTTGACACTATTTTGGGGCCATTGTCATTTTTACAGTCACCAGTGCTAAAAATGCACTGATTACTGTGAAAATGACACTGGCAGTGAAGAGGTTAACCTGTAGGGGGCGCTGAAGGGGGTAAGTGTTTCCTAGGGAGTGATTACTACTGTGTGGGGGCGTTGCTTGGCATGTGATGTCACTGATCGTCGTTCCCTATGACAGGAAACAGATGATCAGTGACACTCACACTAAGAATAACTGGGAAAGGTTTGTTTACACTTACCTCTCCCCGTTCTCCAGCTCTGTGACCCGATCGCGGGACACCGGCGGCGATCCGGTCCGCGGGTCCCACGGGCGTGGTCACGGAGCTCAGGCACGGGTCACGAGCGACCAACGGCTGGGCTCTTAACCTCCCTGGTGTTATGATTCTTTCAGAAAAAAGATGCTGAAAGCGGTACCATTATTTGCAAGGAAATGTGGCGTTTTATACTGTAGGCCTGTATTCTTAGGAATAACTCACTTAAATCTGACCAAACAAGAATCTTATAGGCATCCCGGGTATGACATTTTTTTAAAAACAAAATTATAAATTATAATATTATAAATAATTATAAATAATTATAACAAATAATAATATAATTCTAATAAAAATTATTCAATAATGTCATCAACTCAAAATCACTGAAATTTGCTCAGTTGCAGAATTGTCGCTGTCATTATTTTATTTTTTTTATGACGAATTTCCCCACAAATCGCTATCGCACAATTCTGCAAGTGATTATAATTTATTATCGCTGTTTTCTAGCTGATCTAAAACCATTTTTGACATAAAGGGACACTTTTTGGTTGCTATGGACAATCTACAGTTTGCAGGCAGAAAGAACAGTTTTTATTATATAAAAGAACATGTAGGACACTGGGCAGACCACTAGGGACAAGGGGGGGTGTGTATTTTTTACATACAGTACTGTAATCTATAAGATTACAGTATACTGTATGTATTGTGTTTGTTTACCTTTTTGAATTTGGCGCTGATCTCCGCCCCTGTGCGTCGTAATGTCGCAGGGAAGGGAGATCGGCGGCACAGGAGGACACTGTGTGAATCGAGCGAGGTCCCGCTCGCTCACACAGCGCGGTGGCATCGCTGGATCCAGGAACAAGGTAAGCCAGGGTTACCGATTTTGGCACAAAAAATCCACCCCGAGCCACGCTCAGGAATACCGCCAGGAGGGTTAAAGGGCAACGTGCCTGTACGTGCTTATGCCCAGCCATGTCGCTCTGCCGACGTATATCGGTGTGAGGCGGTCCTTAAGTGGTTAAGCTGAGATACACTGTTTCCTAATCTGTGGAGAGTTTATTCAATATATGTATCAAAGCATTGGGGGAGATTTACTAAAACTGCTGCACACCGAATCTGGTGCAAATGTGCATAGTAACCAATCAGCTTTTAGGCTTTATTGTCAAAGCTTAATTGAACAAGCTGATGTTAGAAGCTTAAGGGCACCAGTTTTAGTAAATCACCCCCACTGTGCATGTCAATTGAAAAAACGACTGCTGGTCTGATGAAGATAAAGTAATTATTATAAATAATCAAGGGACCTTTCAAAAGTGACACAGACCACTCATAACTAAAAGGGGAAAGTATAAAGTAAGTTTTAAATAAAATTGTCTCAACCTAAACAAAGATGGGCAGAATTATGCATCTAGTGCTTGTGCAACCCCTTTAAGTGTTTGAGACATTGTGCATCACCCATTAGAAAATATTTTTTATTAACATACCTCATTTACAGTTTTAAGGAAAGAATATCACTAAAGAGCAAAATATGCTAAAATACAGCTAAACTGTTTAAATGTAACATCTTATTACAGGTGGTGAATTATTTGTTGGTTTGTACAATGACTTCTGGGGAAGAGATGCCACTTTATTTAGGAGCATGGGACATCTGCCACACATTCGAACAGAGCATGACGATGATAGAATCCTAAAAGGTAATGAAACCTAGGTACTAATATATATATATATATATATATATATATATATATATATATATATATATATATATATATATTTTTTTTCTTTAATTTTAATTATGTTGCATGTTTATGGGTGCTTGATGGGAATAGTTTATTGTTCAGGTCACAAAGTAGCTTTATGTACAATCCACCTCATATATTCCAGCAAAAACAAAAATGGAAGCTGATTGGCTACCAAGCAGAGCTGCACCAGATTTTGCTCTCTCTGATTTTAGTAAATCTCTCTCACTGTGTCAATATGTCAGCTTCATTGCTTCATATGTGTCATATGTCAGCTTCATTGCAGATCGTTAAAATACCACTGAAACATGGGCCACTGTGTAAAACAAATATTGATGGTATTTGGAGAAAAGGTGTAATAAGTCCTAAGCACCCAGTTCCTGTGTGTAAGAGAGTTCAAAACTAAATGTAAACCATTATATTATATTTGGCAGAACATGGAAAGATAGAATAGGTATAGATGGATTTTAGGCTCCATTCACACTTGTGCGACTTGTCATGTAACTTTGGACATCAAAGTCACATGTGAAGTCATTCCCCATGTTTTCCAATGATAACCATTCATATATGCGAGACTTAAAGTTGCAGCAACTTCAAAGTACTTCATACACTACTTTGGTCCGACTTTCATGCAACTTGAGGGCCATAGACTTCAATGTTAACCCTCAAAAATTGCAGGAAAGTCAGATGTTATACAATGCAACAGTTGTGCAAAAGTTGTCCATTATCACTGGTCAAAGCAAAAGTTTTATCCAAGTTGCACATATCCAAAGTTGCGTCAAAATTGTATAAAAGTTGCGCTCTAAAGTCTGCGCAAGTTTGAAGTCGTAAAAGTGAGAATGGAGCCTAAATGTCACATATATATTGTTTAGGCAGGCTGCAGTAAATCAAATTGCTTTTACTGCCTGCCCCAAAACTAGTGTAAGCAATATGCAGTTGAATTTAAGCAAACAGTGTGTTTATTTAGGGCAAATCCCTCTACTTTTTTCCTATTAAAGATAAGCTCTGCCTCCTGTTGGCAGAGCTTAACATAGAAATTGAGGTCTTTAGAATTCATTGCATGTAGTACTTCCCCCCTGAACTTGCTCTAAGCTGCATGGTACATCACTATTTGTTTGATCTTTAGCCATCGCATGGTAATATGTGCCGTAATACCTGACAAAACAATCAAGTTAGACAAATCTTAACTAGGCACTCACGAGAAGGAAATATCAAACTAAGGAAAATTGAGGAGGGAAAATAAAGATAAATACATTAAAAAAAAATAAGAATCCAGCTAATAGTAACTTATTTTAACGTATCTTATAGGTAGAAGTGTGCTGTATTTCAGAAACATTCTTAAAAAATGTTTTCCTTTTGCCTATTTTTGCGTAGAACCAAAATTTGTGGGATCCTATATGATTCCAGACAATGAGGACAAAGACGACAATAAAATATACTTCTTTTACACTGAAAAGGCAATGGAAGGAGACAAAGGAGCTCAAGCTATATATACTAGGGTGGGAAGAATCTGTGCTGTAAGTACATTTTGTATACACATCTTAACATTTTATATTTCAACAATGTATTAGAATTGAGTACAGGTTTTTATGGGTGTTTTTTTCAGAATCATTCATTAAAGAGTTATTACTTAGCGAACTAGTCATTCTTCTGTCTAATGTCTGCTTAGCTGAATCATTATTTCATGTGCTCTGAATTTTGTAAGAATGGCCCCTGAATGTTTGGTAAATCATATCTTAGGCACACATTTTATCCATCTGCATTACATTTTCAAATATGAATCTTAAAGTGATTGTAAACCTATTTGTATAAATTACAAACATGCTCACCTGCTCTGTGCAACAGTTTTGAACAGAGAAACCCTAAATTCTCCTCTTCTCAGGTCCTCTGCTGTTGCTCCTGGCCCCTCCTCTTCTTGGTGTGCCACCATAGGAAGCTGTATCATATTGTGGCACACCTGCAGGCTCAATCCTGAGCCATGCTGCCTGCGTCTATAGACACAGGCAGCGAAGCTCAGCCCCACCCTATGTGCCCTCATTAGAGGATTTGATTGACAGCAACAGAATATAATGCTATCAATCTGTCCTGTGAGAAGAGGGAGGGTAGAGAGAACCATTGTATTAATGGGGGGCTGCCAACATAATTTTTTTTACCCTAATGCATAGAATGCATCAGGGTAAAAAAAAAAAAACATTATACCTTTACAACCACTTTAACCACTTAAGCCCCGGACCAAAATGCAGCTAAAGGCCCAGGCCAGGTTTCGCGATTCGGCACTGCGTCGCTTTAACAGACAATTGCGCCGTCGTGCGATGTGGCTCCCAAACAAAATTGATGTCCTTTTTTTTTCCAAAAATAGAGCTTTCTTTTGGTGGTATTTGATCACCTCTGCGGTTTTTATTTTTTGCGCTATAAACAAAAATAGAGCGACAATTTTGAAAAAAATGCAATATTTTTTACTTTTTGCTATAATAACTATCCCCCAAAAACATATATCATTTTTTTTTCTCAGTTTAAGCCGATATGTATTCTTCTACCTATTTTTGGTAAAAAAATCGCAATAAGCGTTTATCGATTGGTTTGCGCAAAATGTATAGCGTTTACAAAATAGGGGATAGTTTTATTGCATTTTTATAAAAAAAAATTTTTTTACTACTAATGGCGGTGATCATCGATTTTTTTTCGTGACACTTCGGACAATTTTGACACATTTTTGGGACCATTGTCATTTTCACAGCAAAAAATGCATTTAAATTGCATTGTTTATTGTGAAAATGACAGTTGCAGTTTGGAAGTTAACCACAGGGGGCGCTGAACGAGTTATGTTTCACCTAGTGTGTGTTTACAACTGTAGGGGGTGTGGCTGTAGGTCTGACATCATCGATTGTGTCTCCCTATAAAAGGGATCACACGATCGATGCAGCCGCCACAGTGAAGCACGGGGAAGCCGTGTTTACATACAGCTCTCCCCGTTCTTCAGCTCCGGGGAGCGATCGTGTGGGGGCGGCTAGAAACGAATAGCCGCGCCCTCGCGTGATTTCCGACCGCCACATGTACCGTGGGTGGTCCCGATCGGACGTCCGACCCGTGGAAAGGCAGGGACGTACATGTACACCCATCTGCCTGTACGTGCCATTCTGTGGACGTATATGTACATGCGGCGGTCGTTAAGTGGTTAAAAATCAGAATCTGCACACAATAGAACTGTAAAAAGGGAAGACTTCTTTTTAAATAATTGCCCCATAAATATTTATATTATATGCTCTTCCTTTTAATGACTGCATAAAATGTATAAAAAGTCAAATTCCACACTGATATTTTGATCACGGTGTCTATTGCAAACTATAGCTTGTATAATAAAAAATATATATAATATACAGTATCTTTTTCATATGATATTGAAACTTTGTAGGCTTTGGACTCCCTTAAATGTTATTATCAGCCCCAGCCTATATAACTTTTATTTATGTTAATCATTTGTCGACCCACCACAGTACATATACTATGGCAGGGTGACACATGCAGGCACAATCACATACATATACTGTAGGTGATCGCTTCCTTTCTCGGCGAGATTGACCACCTACGAGCCCCATCGCGGGAGCTATCGCGGGGAAAAAGCCGTCATAGAAGCGACGGGGATCCAACTTGGATTCCCGCCAATTCTAGCTGCTGCGTTTGGTATGAATCATGAGGGGGAACTCCACGCCAAATTTTAAATAAAAAACCGGCATGGGTTCCCCCCCAGGGGCATACCAGGCCCTTAGGTCTGGTATGGATTGCAAGGAGACCCCGTACGCCGAAAAAATGGCATGGGGGTCCCCCCACAATCCATACCAGACCCGTATCCAAGCACGCTGCCCGGCCGGTAAGGAAAGGAGTGGGGACGAGCGAGCACCCCCCCTCCTGAGCCGTACCAGGCCGCATGCCCTCAACATGGGGGGTTTCACACGAGTAAGTACATCTCTCACATTTTTGTAAATATTTTATTATAGATTTTCATGTGACAACATTGAAGAAATTAAACGTTGCTACTATAGAAAGTAGTGAGTGTACAGCTTGTATATTTGCTGTCCCCTCAACATAACTCAACACACAGCCATTAATGTCTAAACCGCTGGCAAGTGAGTGCACCCCTATGTGATAATGCCCAAATTGGGCCCAAAGTGTCAATATTTTGTGTGGCCACCGTTATTTTCCAGCACTGCCGTAACCGTTTTGTGCATAGACTTCACCAGATCTTCACAGGTTGCCACTGGAGTCCTCTTACACTCCTCCATGACAACATCACAGAGCTGGTGGATGTTAAAGACCTTGCGCTCCTCCATCTTCCGTTTGAGTATGCCCCACAGATGCTCAATGGGGTTTAGGTCTGGAGACATGCTTGGCCAGTCCATCACCTTTACTCTCAGCTTCTTTAGCAAGGCAGTGGCCATGTTGGAGGTGACCGTGGGGTCGTTATCATGTTGGAATACTGTCCTTTGGCCTAGTCTCCGAAGGGTGGTTAATGCTCTGCTTCAATATGTCACAGCACATGTTGGCATTCATGGTTCCCTCAATGAACTGTAGCTCCCCAGTCCCGGCAGCACTAATGCAGCCCCAGACCATGACACTCCCACCACCATGCTTGACTGTAGGCAAGACACACTTGTCTTTGTACTCCTCACCTGGTTGCTGCCACACATGCTTGACACCATCTGAACCAAATAATTTTACTAGGGTTGTCCCGATACCGATACCAGTATCGGTATCGGGACCGATACCGAGTATTTGCGGGAGTACTCGTACTCCCGCAAATACCCCCGATACTAAAATAGAATACTTGTTCCCCCCCCTGCCGCAAACCCGTCGCCGCAAAGCCGCCTCCGCCGTTAATCAGCGTGCGGGGAACAGCTTTCGTTTGAATAGCTGTATCCCCGCTGCGTATAGACACTCCCCCTTTGCGCGGGATTGGACGGATGATCTGTCCAATCCCGCGCAAGGGGGAGTGTCTATACACGGTGGGGATACAGCTATTCAAACGAAAGCTGTTCCCCGCATGCTGATTAAAGGCGGTATCAAGGCATGGGGGACACGGCTGGAATGTGGAGGACACGGCTGGAATGTGGGGGACATGGCTGGAATGTGGGGCACACGGCTGGAATGTGGAGGACACGGCTGGAATGTGGGGGACACGGCTGGAATGTGGGGGGACACGGCTGGAATGTGGAGGGCACGGCTGGAATGTGGAGGGCACGGCTGGAATGCGGGGGGACATGGCTGGAATGTGGAGGACATGGCTGGAATGTGGGGGACATGGCTGGAATGTGGGGGACATGGCTGGAATGTGGGGGACATGGCTGGAATGTGGAGGACATGGCTGGAATGTGGGGGACATGGCTGGAATGTGGGGGACATGGCTGGAATGTGGAGGGCATGGCTGCATTATGTGGGGGACATGGCTGGAATGTGGGGGACATGGCTGGAATGTGGGGGACATGGCTGGAATGTGGGGGACATGGCTGCATTATGTGGGGGGCATGGCTGGAATGTGGAGGACATGGCTGCATTATGTGGGGGACATGGCTGGAATATGTGGGGGACATGGCTGCATTATGTGGGGGACATGGCTACATTATGTGGCGGACATGGCTGCAATATGTGGGGGACATGGCTGCAATATATAGGGGACATGGCTGCAATATGTGGGGGAAATGGCTGCATTTGGGGACACATTTAAAAAAGTATCGGTATTCGGTATCGGCGAGTACATAAAAAAAAGTATCGGTACTTGTACTCAGTCCTAAAAAAGTGGTATCGGGACAACCCTAAATTTTACCTTGGTCTCATTAGACCACAGGACATGGTTCCAGTAACCCATGTTCTTATTCTGCTTGTCTTCCGCAAACTGTTGTGGGCTTTCTTGTGCATAATCTTTAGAAGAGGCTTCTGGGGAAACAGCCATGCAGACCAATTTGATGCAGTGTGCGGTGTATGGTCTAAGCACTGACAGGCTGGACCCCCAACCTGTTGTCACATGATAATATATAATAAAATATTTTAAAAAATGTGAGGGGTATACTCACTTTTGTCAGATACTGTAGATTTTCTTCAAAAATGTTGATCTGTTTTTGTTTATATTGCAAAAAAATATAAAACCCAGTGGTAATTAAATAGGACCAAAGGGAAAGCTGTATGGAAAAAAAAGTAATTTGCATTTTTTTTTGTAGAATGACATTGGGGGCCAGAGGATGATGGTAAATAAATGGACCACATTTCTAAAATCAAGACTGGTTTGCTCAGTGCCCGGACCACATGGGATTGACACACACTTTGATGAACTAGGTAAATTATTTACATGTTTTTAATGTAAAACTGTTATATTTTCTTAGTTTTACATGATATCTTTGAATCCATTATACATTATGCAGCATTACTACAAAGTCATACCCATGCTTGAAAATGTACTTCAAAAGCAATTGAAGGAGCAATGTTTTACAAACAGGTGTATAATAGCAGTTTTATGAGATGACTAGAGTGCTGGAAAACACTTTTCAGAACTATTAACCATAGAATTAGACATTTATATAGCAGATGCACATTTAGTGGAAATGTGTGATTTTCTGCAATTATCTTGTTCCAAGTATCTGTCCATTAGATGTCAGTTTTTTTTTTTTTTTTTTTTTTTTTTTTTCTTTAATTTTATGTATTTGTCGTGTTTGCATTTATAAATGTAATGTTCATTGTCTTTGATGGAAGTTGGTTTTATATGTAAGTGATGTTAAGCAATATACAGAAAATTAAAAAAATAAATAATTATATAAAAAAAGATGTCGGTTTTACAATCATGTAAATGTTTTGTTTACTGTGGAGATCAAATACATTTGTTGAGATTTCCACACATAGATTGCATTGGGGTAATTTAGGTGGTCATCTGGGACCTCGGACTCTAAGACGTTTAGGCTTTTTCATTTAAAGTACACCTTGTTCAATTAAGTACACCAATGTACTTGCCATTGATAGTCTTCTTCTAAAAAAGTTAGTTACCTGTTTGTGTCTGGCATCAGTAAGTTTGAGTCACAGATTAAAAACAAGATGTAAATAAATGGCAGAATTGCTTATCTCTAGATTTGCTCAATGTTAAAGCATTGAAGACAGTGCATTAGCATGATGCATATGGGGCTAGCATTCTCCAATGGAGAGTTATTTTGTATTTACTGTATTGTATTGTATATAACTGGTGCAAGAGGAGAAAAAAAGATGTTAGACTTTACTGTAGAGTTTTGCATATCTGTTTTGCTTATATGAGCTGTAAAAATAGTACTTAGGATGAAGACCAAGCACTTTCCACTGAGTCCAAAAGAACAATTATACAAACATCAATTATTGTGAAGTATTCTATAGTATCTTAATAAAGAGAAATGCCAGCTTATACAAGCCAAAAATAAAACCATATATATTGCAAGAAAATGTAGAACAATAAATCATAAGCAAATATGGGGTTCTAGATGCTTCCTTTCTTCCTGGCTTGTTTAATTGTTGACATGACTGTCCTTTGCTATCCCTACTTAGCAAGGAACCAAGGGTAGAAAGATCCTACCAAGAAACCTTTGGAATGGGAAAAACACTGCATGATGAGAATGTGCTGAAATCCTGAGACATCCTGCTAAGGCAGGATGAGGCAGTGAATTCTGGCAGGTGTAGCCCAACTTTGTGATGTGCCTGGCTAAGTCTAACCATCTGTAATGCCCCGTATACACGATCAGTTTTCCCATCTGAAAAAAGTCAGATGAGAGCTTTTGGTCGGGAATCCCGATCATGTGTATGCTCCCTCTGACATTTTCCAACGGAAAAACTGCCGGAAAAAGATAGAGAGCAGGTTCTCTATTTTCCCGACGGAAAAAATTGCTAGATGAAAAACCGTACGTCTGTATGGAATTCCGACGGGAAAAAAACATGCATGCTCGGATACAATTTGATGCATGCTCGGAAGCATTGAACTTATTTTTCTTGCCTCATCGTAGTGTTGTACGTCACCGCGTTCTTAACGCTCGAAAGTTCTTTTGTGTGACCGTTTGTATGTAAGACAAGCTTGAGCGTAATTCCGTTGGAAAAACCATCCAACTTTTTTCCGACGGGAAATCCGGTCATGTGTATGCGGCATTACCGGTGGTAGATAGACCTAAACAGATAAAAATGAGAGAGAAGGCCCACTTAGGATTAATAGTGGCATAAATTCTGTAGGAATTGGCACACTTCAACTTTCAGCTAAAGAGAGAATTGGGAACGAAGCAATGCATGCATCAGAAGAGTAATGTAAGAACCTCTAAAATTTGAACATTTTTAAAACATGGCACTATAGTGATAATATCATGTTAATCAAATAAACAGTACTGAATTAGGAGGTGTTGAGAATGGTGTTATTGTATAGAACACTGTATGTCATTGACAATGATGATCATTATTATTGTCTTAACATATACTTTTTTTTCTTGAATGCAGAGGATGTGTTCTTGGTGCAGACCAGAGATGCTAAAAACCCTGAGATATTTGCTCTTTTTAGCACCACCAGGTAAGAATTATATAATAAATATGTATAGTACAGTTTAAAAAATGTAGGTAAATAGAGTTGATGACCTGTGCAAAGGAGTGATTGCAGTAAAGTTCCTGCTATATTTGTAATGTGTTTTATAGATTTTTTGTTCAAAAATAAAGATCTGAAAAGACATACATTTTTCTTACATTTTTATATTATAATAAAAACATATAGAACCATGTTTTATTATAGACTCTTGAAGCATCCTCCCCTGGAGTGGGTATTACCCCACGAAATGCACCGGCCTTACACAGATGCTACATGCCCACACAGGGCATGTAGCATCTGTGTAAGGCCGGTGCATTTCGTGGGGTAATACCCACTCCAGGGGAGGATGCTTCAAGAGTCTATAATAAAACATAAATATAACAATGATCTAATACTTTATCCAGAGGGAGAGTTAAAGGGTCACTAAAGGATTTTTTTTTTAGCTAAATAGCTTCCTTTACCTTACTGCAGTCCTGGTTTCATGTCCTCATTGTTTGTTTTTGCTCTAATCCTCTGTTCTGAACACTTCCTCGTTGTCTGTTTCCTGATGAAAAAAGTGATGGGAGCCTTCTCTCTGTGGTCACTAATCAAGGAGGTGTGATTACTGTGTGTCTAAAACCCCTCAACACCAATGAGTTTCGTTTTACAAACCATCACTGCCCTGCTCTGTGTCTCTGTACATCACACAGCATGCAAAAACGAAACTGAAACTGTAGGTACATTATATGATTGATTTTTATCTATTTTTAATATTTTTTAAAAGGAATCAGTTAACTATTATGTCTCTATACCCTGTAAACAGTCATTTCAGCAAAAAAAATGTCCTTTACAACTCCGTTAATGGATGCAGGGGACGAATAGCATTCCTTAATACATACGTTGTCCAAATGACAATAAAAAAGGGCTCCACTTCTATGGATATAAATGAATTGTGTATAACAATGTATAACAGTGTTTGTAGTGAGAAAGATAGGACATGCCCATAACCAAATGGAGGGCAATGGAGATCAACGGAATATAAAAAAAAAATACGTAGGACCCAGAGTTGTGACCATGAAGGTTGAAAAAGAGCATTAAAGTTAGTAGTAGTGTGATATGGTATACAATCCCACAATAGCAAATATTGAACAGAAAGACCGAGTACTGAAAAACGTGAAAGGTGAAATGAAAGAAACTCACAGTAAAATGGCCTCGAAATACACAAGGCTCGGATTCAGAAACAAAAATGCATGTGTTTACAGGATAAGCTGTGCAAGGCTCAGTGCTGCCAAGTGAATGTTTTAAATACTCCCTGCGTAGCCCACGTCCCACCCAGCATCATGCAGACATGATGGTGGATTTTATACCATGATTTTATGTATGATATTTTTGATAAATTCTTTGGGCCAGATCCTCAAAAGAGATACGCAGGCGGATCTGCTGTTCCCCCTGCGTATCCCTGTTTCTATCTTTGGAACTGATCCACAGAATCAGTTTCCAAGAGATAGACAGAAGATCCGACATGTGTAAGGGACTTGCACTGCCGGATCTTAGGATGCAGTACCGCATCCGCCGCTGGGGGCATTTTGAGTCGAAATGCCGCTTCGGGTATGCAAATTAGCACTTACGGAGATCCACAAAGCTTTTCAGCTTCGTTTTTACTCCGTAAGTTTTAAGTTGCATGTGTAAAATTAGGGCTGCTTTTACAAAGTGTAAACTGTTTACACCTCGTAAAAGTAGACCCTTCTTTCCAGCGACGCTGTCTTTTTTTTTTTTTTTTCCCCGCAACTCGTTTTTTTTCCCGACGCAACTTTTTTGACCCGGCGCGATTCACAAAGCTCGGCGTAACGTAATTTCGCGATATGCACGTCGGGAAAATGATGTCACGAGCATGCGCAGTACGTCCGGCGCGGGAGCGCGCCTAATTTAAATGGGACTCGCCCCATTTGAATTGGGAACGCCTTACGCCGGCCGGATTTAAGTTACACAGCCGAAAATTTCTAGGTAAGTGCTTTGTGGATCGGGCACTTAGGTAGAAATTTTCAGCCAGTGTAACTTAAATGGGAATTTTTAAGTTACGGCGGCTGGCTGTGGATCTGGCCCTTTGTCCCAAACCTTCCTCTTTTCTTTTACCTCATATTAAAGTCAAAACATTTTTTTTTCATTTTTGATAGAGTAAGAGAGGGATATAAAAAGAATAAATCAGTGCCAATTATCTAAAAATGATGAATTAAATTAAATTATTAAGCTGCTCCTCTAATATTAAAAAATAGAATTCTTACTACGAAGTGATAAGTGAAAAAGGAGGGCGCTAGAAAGTGATTACAAAAAAACATTAATAAATATTAAATATACTAAAGTGCAAAAAATACAAATCATAAAATTCTCCCAAGTGGATAAACCAGTGATAAACAATTAGTGGTAATAAATCTTTAAAATAAAACACCAAAAAGTATTGCACACATAATATAAGTTCATTAAGAAAGTGTTTGACTCTTTCTAAGGAAAAATATACAAAAATAAATAAATGTGATTAATTTCCAAAATCCATCCACCAACAAAAAACAACATCTTGATGTAAAAGGATTATTGTGCAGACAGTGCAAACTTGTTCCTTCTCCATATGCAAGGATAAGACACCCAAAGTGCACAGAAGGGGAATGTGCTTACCAGACTCAATGGATCTTTTTGATTAGAAAAAGATCTCATGCGCTTAGCAGGGGCGTGCCTGCACACTTGGCCATAAACGGGAGATGACCTCCATTGCAGAGATGGAACATAGAATGAAAAAGCCAAAACTTCCATAGTGCAAACCATTTAATAAAATAATAAAATTACAGAACAAAAAAAAGGGCAAAAAAGGAAGAACAAAAAAGGCCATTTGGCCTTTTTTGTTCTGTCATTTTATTATTTTATTAAATGGTTTGCACTATGGAAGTTTTGGCTTTTTCAATCCATGTTCCCTCTACCTTGACAAAGGCCCTTGTACCAGCTGAAGAAAAACAGCCCCAAAGCATGATGCTGCCACCATCATGCTTCACTGTGGGTGTGGTGTTCTTTTGATGTGCAGTGTTGTTTTTGCGCCAAACATATCTTTTGGAATTATGGCCAAAAAGTTCAACCTTGGTTTCATCAGACCATAACACATTTTCACACGTGCTTTTAGGAGACTTCAGATGTGTTTTGGCAAAATTTATCTGGGCTTGGTTGTTTTTCTTTGTAAGAAAAGGCTCAGTCTTGCCACTCTACCTCATAGCCCAGAAATATGAAGAATACGGGGGATTATTGTCACATGTACCACACAGCCAGTACTTGTCAGTTATTCCTGCAGCTCTTTTAGGACTCTTGGCAGCTCCCTGGCCAGTTTTCATCTCGCCTCTTCATCAATTTTGAAGGGACATCCACTTCTTGGTAATGTCACTGTTGGGCCTTGCTTGCTTCAGCTTTGCATCGCATGCTATTGTTGAGTCTTCCATCTATCAGGACCTCCAGATCCTTTTCCAACTTTGATACCCCCAGATGTTTTCCCCCTAAAGAGTTACTTTCTTGCACATTTTTAGCTCCCAAGTGCATTACATTATATTTTTCAGTATTTAATTTCATCTACCATACCTATACCTCTATTTTAACTAGGTATTCTTGTAATGTTGTTATGTCTTGTTGAAAAATAAAAACATAGAAGAGTGATGGCAGAAAAAAAATACTAAGTGATCCATTGAGTCTTCCCCATTTTTTTATGATAGTTGTAAAGTAATTGCCCTGCTTTGCATTGTACCATCACCAAACACTGAGATTGAACTACCTCTTAATATTTTATGAACAAGTTAAACAGAATTGGTTCCAGGACAGAGCCCTGGGGCACACCGCTCACAAGTCGAGACCATTCAGAAAAATTGTATTTGTTTGATTTAATGTGATGCCTTTTGGCCTTGACCTGTTAATGTACAAAGTGATGTAAAATGTTTTTTCTCCAATGTTCTTATACTTGTACAAATATGCTTGATTTATGAATGCATTTGTTTTTGTTTTTCAGCAATATTTTTAAAGGCTATGCAGTTTGTGTTTACCATATGGCTAGTATACGTGAAGCATTTCATGGCCCGTATGCCCACAAGGAAGGACCAGAGTATCATTGGTCAATGTATGAAGGCAAAGTACCTTATCCAAGGCCTGGCTCAGTGAGTCTTTTTTTGCCATTAAAGTACAAATAAAAGCTCCTGAATGACAGACAGTGATGAATGTTTCCTCCCACTATAGTATAAGCACGCTTGAGTGGTAACTGTGTCCTGAATTCAAGGGCAGTGCAGACTGTTGCCTTTCCCATCAGAGGAAGTAGCATTAGGTGAACTTGACTGGCAGGCTCAAGAGGTATTTGTGGGACTTTCAGGAGGCAACATGGGAGGGCAAAAGAAAACTGTCAGTGCAGTAAAATTTTATAATTAAGTGCTACATCATATCTTTTTAATAGGAGGCCATAGTTCTACTTTAAGTGTTTCAAGCTTACACAAGATAATGTATTTTAAACTAAATTCACAAAAGACATGTTACCTGCCAAAAATAACTACCAGCTTTCTGCAATCATTTTATGCTATTTCTTTGTGCCTCCAGCTGAGCTAAATTATTCAGTGTGGAATGGCGTGACACATCGAACTAATGCAATGCCAAGCAGCAATCAAATTGCATGTGACTGTTAATTAAGCCATGAATTCTCACTATGGAAAAGTCTCTGTGTTGGTTGCATGGAGTTCTAAACTTGGAATTATTAATGTGATTGTTGAAGGGGATGAATATGTAATTACCCAAGTATTGATAGAACACATTGCACTAATCCTTGGTGAGGGTTCAACTTGTGGCTCCTATTATTTACAGGCATACAGTCCACACTTTTTAAATGCTTTCTATGAGTCAGCTGTCAGGTGTGTGGTGTGGATGTTTGATGATACATTGGTGAAGAACGAATTATTATTATATTTCAATTCCATATTTGATTCATAAATTAAATTTGTTTTCCAGAACTAATACTGATCTGGATTTCTGCCTACTAGTTCTTTTTAGACTTTTAACAAATACAGTTTCACAATAGAGAATGTTTCAAACTGAAAACAATGCACAAAATATTTGTGTATAGAGACAAGTGTGCTACTACACGCATTCTATACATAGCAATATACTTCTCCTGTACTTTCCCTACATTTCCCATGCATTTTTATATAAAGAATAAATGAAAAGAAAGTTACAAATCCTTTACAAAATCTGTTTAAATGACCATAACTAAAATTTTTTAACCCTGAATAGATTTAATAATTAAAAAACATACCATATTTTCAAGCGTATAAGACGACTGGGCGTATAAGACGACCCCCTAATTTTCCAGGAAAATTTTTGATTTTGGGATATACTCACTGTATAAGACTACCCCCTTCCTTCTAGTCTTTCTGGAAGCTGAGGGGGAGCCAGAACCGCTGACAGAAACAGGCTTTTTCAAATCTCACTGTGCCATTATATTACATGCCCAGACTGTGCCATTACATTACATGCCCAGACTGTGCCATTACATTACATGCCCAGACTGTGCCATTACATTACATGCCCAGACTGTGCCACTGTGCCATTACATGCCCCCACATTGCCATCACTTGCCCCTCACTTGCCTCTCACTGTGTCATCACTTGCCCCCACTGTGCCTGAACTTGTTGCCCCCCCAGTGCAATAACACTCACTTTTTTTTTGCAGCGGTGACAGTCCCCCATGCTGCGAGTGCGAGCGTGAATGATTTCAAAGCCACGCCTTCACTTCAGAGTGTTCTGTGATAGGCGGCACACAAATCTTCCCAGCAGCGCCTCTGTTCTGTTTTCCGCCTATCACGGACGTCTTCTCATCTCGTCCGAGGATGAGAAGGCATCTGTGATAGGAGGAACACAGAACAGAGGCGCTGCTGGGAAGATTTTTGTTCCTCCTATCACAGAAAACTCTGAAGAGAAGGCGCGGCTTTGAAATCATTCACGCTCGCGCTCGCAGCATGGGGGACTGTCACCGCTGGGAAAAAAAAGTGAGTACTGAGACCGTACCCGGCGTATAAGATGACCCCCGACTTTGGATGCATGTTTTTGCATCCAGAAAGTCGTCTTATACAACGGAAAATACGGTATGTATATTTACCATCTTAGAGGAGTTAATACAGAAAAATGTATGTTGCCCGTCTGAGACCTGATCTATCAATGTGTTTATAGTGAACTCCCCTGTGTCTATAATAAACAAAAATATGCTAATACCATTTGTTGTTGTTTGTACTTGTTTAATTGAGTGCCATTATATCTGAACACTACAGCCAAAATTTTCTGCAGGTGAATATTGAAATCTAGAATCATGGCCCTTCCACTATTTATTTATTTATTTATTTATGTATTTATGTATTTATGGAGGGATGAGAAGTAGGGTTCAAATATCATTTTTACTGGAACAAATACATTTTATTTATCTATGTTATTAAGAAATTGATATACAGGCATACCCTACTTTTAAGTACACAATGGAGTTTATTTACTAAAGCTGGAAAATCAGGCTCACTTCTGCATAGAAACCAATGAGCTGCTAACCTAAGCTTGTTCAATTAAACTTTAATAAAACTTTAATAAAAAAAAAACCTGGAAGCTCATTGGCTTCTCTGCAGTAGTGAACCCGATATTACACTTTCCAGTTTTAGTAAATAAACCCCATTGTGTACTTAAAAGTGGGGTTTTCCTGTACCATGTGTGTGTGAGTGTGTGTGTATTTTTACCATTTATGTTTGGCTTATGATACTCTAGTTCACAGTTGTGTTGCACATATTTGTCTTGTGGTTGATTTTTAAACAACTGGCATTGTGTTTTCTTTTTGTCCGATTTCCAGTGTGCAAGCAAGGTAAATGGAGGTCATTACGGGACTACCAAGGATTATCCAGATGAGGCTTTACGCTTTGCAAGGAGTCACCCTTTGATGTATGAAACTATTAAACCTGTCCATAAAAGGCCTATTCTTGTAAAGGTTGATGGAAAGTACAACTTAAAGCAGATTGCTGTAGACAGAGTGGAGGCAGAGGATGGTCAATATCATGTTATGTTTCTAGGAACAGGTACAAACCTTATTATACACAATGTTAATTGGTTACATTCATTTTTATGTTTTATAAAACCTGTACAATTGTCTTATTTGTAGATAACAAATACATTTCCAATAAAAATTACATGAAATAAACCAAAACCATTACATTCTTGTTTAAACTTGTGTATGAACTGAAATTATATACATTTAATCATTTACATTTTTATTAAAAAAAAAAATACATTTATTACAGGGAAAACACAGTTTACAGAGAATTATATGGCTTTATAATAAGAATTTTATGGCAGTCTGCTTGGTTTTTTGGCTGCCTGATTTAATTACCACATTAAGACATTGAGGCTGATTTGTTAAAGGGTCACTAAAGGAAATTTTTAGCTAAATAGCTTCCTTTACCTTACTGCAGTCCTGGTTTCATGTCCTCGTTGTTCGTGTTTGCTTTGATGTTGCTGTAATTCCTCTCTGTTCTGGACACTTCCTGGTTGTCTGTTTCCTGATCACCACAGTACTGGGAGATTTCTCACTGTGGTCACTAATCAAGGAGGTGTGTCTAAAACCCCTCAGCACCAATCCAGTTTCGTTTTACAAACCATCACGGCCCTCTATTGGCTCTCTGGCTCTGTACATCAGACTAAACTAAACTGTAGGTACATTATATGATTGTTTTTTATCTATTTTTAATATTTTTTTAAAAGGAATCAGGTAACTATTATGTCTCTATACCCTGTAAACAGTCATTTCAGCTAAAAATTGTTTTCCTTTAGTGACCCTTTAAAGGTGCTAAGGTTGTTGAATGTTAATAAATAACGTAAAACTGTTTTGGTTTGAATACCCAATAATGTGCTAGCAAAAATCATATTTTTTTATTGCACATAATTGGGCATCCAGACTGAACACAGGTTCTTTTTTAAATAAATTCACTTTATAAAGTGAACATACATTTTGCAAGATGAACGCCCTCTGCATTTTTAGTAAATCAGTCACACTGTTTCTTTTCTAGGGGAGGAATGTGTTCCTCCTCTGGGTCTTTAAGAGGTGGTGCTTTTCAAGTATAGTCACCACATCAGCTGTTACTAGCATGGTAGTAAATCAATGTTTATTAACCTCCCTGGCGGTATGATTCTTTCTGGGTTTAGGTGCTAAAAGCGGTACAATTATTTTGCATGAAAATTTGGCGTTTTATATTGTAGGCCTGTAATTCTTAGGAATAACTCACTTAAATCTGTCCAAACAAGAGTCTAGTAGACATCTCTGGTATGATAAAGTTTAAAAAAACAAATTATAAATTATAATATAATAAATAACTATAAATAATTATAACAAATAATAATTTAATTATAATAAAAAAAAAGTGATTATAATTTATTATCACTGTTTTCTAGCTGCTCTAAAATCACTTTTGACATACAGGGACACTTTTGGTTGCTATGGACAATCTACAGTTTCCAGGCAGAAATAACAGTTTGTATTATATATAAGTACATGTAGGGCACTGGGCAGAACACTAGGGACAACGGAGGTGTGTATTTTTTACATACAGTACTGTAATCTATAAGATTACAGTATACTGTATGTATTGTGTTTTTTTTTACATTTTTGAATTTGACGCCGTTCTCTGCCCCCCGTGCGTCATACTGTCGCAGGTAATGGAGATCGGCGGCACATGGGCACTGTGAATCGAGCGAGGAGGACACTGCTCGCTCACACAGCGCGGTGGCATTGCAGGATCCAGGGACAAGGTAAGTAAACACTGCCTGTGGATGCTGTGAGACGAGCCCGAGTCTGGCTCGGGGTTACCGATCGCAACACAAAAATGTAACCCCAAGCCAGACTCGGGAATACCGCCAGGGGGGTTAAAGCCAGACAGTAGCCAAAAACGTGCTGGTTTTAAGTTCAACCAATCATTCCCTCTGCATCATACATAAACAAGATGTACACATTTAAAATTGACATTAGGTCTGCCATTATGTGGTACCTCTCTGTTATGTTATATATCACAAATATTACTACTATGAGCTGAGAAAATTAAGTTCAATGCTTCGAGCATGCATTGAATTGTTTCCGAGCATGCGTTGGAATTTTGCATGTCGGAAGTGCTACAGACAATCGTATTTTCCGAAAGGAATCTTTTCCGTCAGAAAATTTGAGAACCAGCTCTCAATCTTTTGTTGGCAGAAATTCTGACGGCAAAAGTCAGATGGAGCATACACACGGTCGGAATTTCCATTCAAAAGCTCACATCGGACTTTTTCTGTAGGAATTTCCGACCATATGTACTGGGAATTGGAGGTTTATAACCACTTTATAGGTAATAAAAGTTAAAGTCAACAGTTTACAGCTGGTCATCAACTTGGCTCTGGATTAAATTTCAGTACTATTAGCGGTAACCCCGAGCCACACTCGGGATTGCATTGTAGGATCCTGGTGCAGTATACTTACCTTGTCCCCAGGATCCTGCGATTCCCCCCCCCCCACTGTGTCCACGGGGTGTGTCCTCCGCCCGATGCCTGTGTGCCAGGCTCCGTTCCCTGCGAGCGTCACAACGCATGGGGTGGAGCCTGGCGGCAAATTTAAGAATGACAAAATTCACAATACATATAGTACACTGTAATCTTACCGATTACATTACTGTATTAAATTATTTCATATCCCATTTGTCCCTAGTGTTTTCTCCAGTGCCCTACATGCAGTTTTATTTCATATATACTGTTCTTTCTGCCTCGTAACTTGAGATTGTCCATAGCAACCAAAAAGTGTCCCTTTTATGTCAAAAGTGGTTTGAGACCAGCTAGAAAACAGTGTTAGTAAATAAAAACACTTGCAGAATTGAGCGATAGTGGGGAAATTCATTTTATTATAATTATTATATTATTATTTTTTATAATTATTTATAGTTATTATATTATAATTTATGATTTTGTATTTCAAACTTTATCATACCCAGGATGTCTACTAGACTCTTGTTTGGACAGAGTTAAGTGAGTTATTACTAAGAATTACAGGCCTAAAATATAAAACGCCAAATTTCTATGCAAAACAATTGTACCGCTTTGAGACCCAAAAATCTGACATAATCATACCGCCAGGGAGGTTAATAAAGTTGAATCATATAGGTGATCTATGATTTTAAAGTCACAACTAATCAGTTACGAGGACTATTTACAATACTTGTTAAAATGCAGTACTTAAATACATGTTTTAAATTTCATAATATCATTGTATTACAATTAAACATTTACAGTGTTTAAAAGCTTTTTTATATGAGTATTTTTTTTATCAAACACCTTTTGCTGTGCCATGATTACTGATCACAATAGATTGTAGTTGTGCAGTAGAGCAATGTGTATATGTGCCCGTAATCATGTTAAAAACATCAAACATTACTTTTATCACAACTTATGTCCCCTTTCCTCAATTTCACATGCATTAGATAATGGAATTGTTCTAAAAATTATTACCATCTACAATCAGGAAAAAGAAACTATGGAAGAAGTAATTCTTGAAGAACTTCGGATATTTAAGGTATGTTTATATTATTGAGTATCCTGCCCAGGTTCTCCATCTACGAAATGCATTATGAATGACTATTTTATGATTTAATATTGTATACTAGACAGTTAATCCTTAAAAGATCTAAAGCCAAAACTTTTTTGGAGGAAAAAATGTCAGGTTCTGTGTTTATTAACTACTTGCCGACCAGCCGCTGCAGTTATACTGCGGCAGGACGGTTCCCCTGCGCGAGAGGCCGTAGCCCTACGTTGCCTCTCGAAGCGGCCACTAGGGGGCGCGTGTGTGGCGTCCCTAATCCCGACGCGCATGCCCGGCAGGTGCGATCACCGCCGGGCACCCGCGATCGCTCGTCACGTCCTGTCAGGGGAGAAATGCCTGACCGTCTGTTCATACATTGTTCAGTCATTTCCCCTAGTGAGTCCGACCCACACTACAGTTAGAACACACCCAGGGAACATACTTAACCCCTTCCCCGCCCCCTAGTGTTAACCCCTTCCCTGCCAGTGGCATTTTTATAGTAATCCAATGCATTTTTATAGCACTGATCGCTATAAAAATGCCAATGGTCCCAAAAATGTATCAGAAGTGTCCGCCATAATGTCGCAGTACCGAAAAAAAATCGCTGATCACCGTCATTACTAGTAAAAAAAAATATTATTAAAAATGCCATAAAACGACCCCCTATTTTGTAAATGCTATAACTTTTGCGCAAACCAATCAATAAATGTTTATTGCGATTTTTTTTTACGAAAAATATGTAGAAGAATACGTATCGGCCTAAACTGAGGAAAAAAAATAGTTTTTTTATATATTTTTGGGGGATATTTATTATAGCAAAAAGTAAAAAATATTATTTTTTTTCAAAATTGTCGCTCTATTTTTGTTTATAGCGCAAAAACTAAAAACCCCAGAGGTGATCAAATACCACCAAACGAAAGCTCTATTTGTGGGAAAAAAAGGACGCCAATTTTGTTTGGGAGCCACATCGCACAACCGCGCAATTGTCAGTTAAAGCGACGCAGTGCCGAATCGCAAAAAGTGCTCTGGTCTTTGACCAGCAATATGGTCTGGGGGTTAAGTGGTTAAACACTAACAAAGATGTGCTCCAAATCTAAGAATAAAAGGAATACATTAAAACAATTACAGAACCCCTTAGTTGCTGCATAAATATCACATGTGATATAAGAAAATAAATACAAAAAATAACTAAAAAATCTAATATTATAATTGATTATGCAAAGATCTTTTTTAAACCAAATATCTTTGTGCAACCTGATATTGCAAAACAATGCATATAAAGTGCAAACATAAATCACGTGCTGACAGCGTCCTTCAGTTAAAACCATTTCTGTGAAGCAGAAGAAGCGGAAGAATATAAAGGGCAGTCTGATCATTCATTGATGTGTCCTTTTACAGAAGAAAATGTCTACTCTTTTACCACAATCAAATGACATTTTTTTGTTTACAAACTTTTTAAAGTGTTACAAGTTATGTATCAATTTACTTATAAAGATTAATGCGCAAATACCGTGCGAGATAAAAAATTGCAATGACCGCCACTTGTAGTGCAAGGTGGATTTGCCTTTAGTAAATAACCCCCAAAGTTTTTATAACACAAATTTTATATGACAAAACTGAGATAACCAAAAGGTTTTATTGTTTTAAAGTAGGGTAATTTAAAAACATATGTCAGAGGTGTGCCAACGTTAGCTAAATTAAAATTTTACTTTAGAATTTACTTTAGAATTTTTTCGTTTGGTGAGGTAAAAATCTCCATAAAAAGTGCTCCATAAAGGCAGGCAACAACTTCATCCTTTAAATGCTTAGCTATGAAAAAAGTAACACGTGCCTGTATCATCTTTTCATACTCTGGTTACTCACATGTGACAGATTTGCTTTATTAGGAGAATGCATTTAACACAGTGCAATCCATTCTGTTCTCCTCATACAATAGGCTGAGTTATTGTAAAAGTAGATCATTACTGTACAATCACTATATATTTGACTGGCACCTGATAAAGTACCAGTCAAACTGCTATAATTAATCCCTCTGTCACCACTGTCACTTCTATTGATCTTGTTTGTTTTTTACCAGAATCCTGAACCTATAACTTCAATGGAAATTTCAGCAAAAAGGGTATGTTTTCATAACCTGTTGTATAACACACTAAATGTATTTGAAGATAATACATTTTTAGCAAACTGTAACTTCAAATATGTATTTGTTTAATGTAAATAATTTTAAGATGAATGCAAATCTTGCCTGTATATAGAGGTTGTGTTATAAATGACTTAAACCCAATATATGAAATTGTATCTAAGGATGTAAAAGCGTACCATCTGCTTGTGTGTGCTGCTGTTTTTCTTAAAAATGTACTCTGTGGGTGTAATTACCTGGTGAATCTGCCAGTTCCCTATTCAGAGTGGCAATGCTATTGAGGGCAATCTAAAATCTTCAGCATTGAAGCTCTGACGAGATTCTTGGCAAGAATCTCTTGCCGGCCAAGTGTACAGACACTCTATTCAAAAGAACCGCCGTACTTTTGAATGGCACAAATGCGGTGACGTCATCGAGCATGCGCTCGTCACATTCAATGCCATCGCAGCCATCTTGCTACACCCTACCTATGCCTAGGAAGCTACCGCGCATGCGTCAAAGTCATTTCGAGCATGCACGGGTTTCCACGACGACAGGCAAGTATACAAATGCTCGGGTTTCTCGGCAGGCAGTTTCTCGGGAATCACAACGAGTAAATAGAGAGCAGGTTCTCTATTTTTTTTGTCAAGATTCTGGGCAGTTTTCTTGACGAAAAAACAGAAACCCTTGTACACACGCTCGGTTTACTCGGCAAGAAAGTTCTTCCAGCAGTTTTCTTGCTGGTTCTTGCCGAGAAAACCGTGCATGTGTATGAGGCCTGACACTCGGTCTGTACATGCTCTGAATTCTTTGTGAGAAAGCTGTAAACTTCTCTTTCCTCCACAGCAATCCCCCCACATGACACTCCTCCATGTCATATGGTGTATCATATGGGGTGTCATGCAGGGCGCTATTCAGGGCAGCTCAAGTATCATGACTTACAATGGATCATTTCCTCATTCATATTTACAGTAGATAGATATATCCGCCCTCCTAATCTCTATACGCCAGCCCCTAATCTCCATGCGGTGCGCTTGACACATAGAGTTCTTACAAGTTTTTTATTTTGTGAAACACATGATTGGAGCCGGAGGCTCTAATTGACTTCAAAAAGGCCCACCCACTTGTGATATTAGTGAATGTTGATTCGCTATTGTCTTCTTGCTTCTCCTCCCAGCCAATCAGGACAGAAAGACCAGATTGGCTGGGAGGAGAAGTGACCAGATTGGCCGGGAGGAGAAACCGGGGAAGCCACTGAAGCTGCTCGTGACCTGGATGGGGTAAGTGCGGGGCTTTTGGGCTTGCGAGCAGGTGAGCGGCGCTTGCAAGCAGGCAGGGGTGTGTGGTTTGTTTGCCACCCACCACAAAAAATGGATCACCAGCCGCCACTGATAGATAGGTAGAATAACGTAATATTATGCAAATGTCATTAATATATATAATCACTTTATAATCAGATTGTTGGGGCCCATGGTAAATATAGTGGGGTTGATTGACTAAAACTGGAGAATGCAAAATCTGGTGCAGCTGTGAATGGTAGCCAATCAGCTTCTAATTTTTGCTTGTTCAATTAAGCTTTGACAAACAAACCTGCAAGCCGATTGGTTTCTGTGCAGAGCTGCACTATATGTTTCCCTAAATAAACCCCAGTATGTCCACATGCACAACTTTTATTGAATTAGTTGGCTGTAATACATGATACAGCTGTTTGGCTATTTCTTTGATAACTGTATTCAAGCTGCTGTGACTAAGTATATCAGCTTGCTGAGACTTGTGGTACATCTGTTGATTCATTAAATTTATGGATGATCAACCACTTCAATATCGAGCACTTTTACCCCCTTCCTGTCCAGGCCCATTTTTAGCTTTCAACGCTGTCACAGTTTAAATGACAATTGTGCGGTCATGCAACATTTTACTTATATGAAATGTTCATCATTTTGTTCACCCAAATAGAGCTTTATTTTGCTGGTATTTGATCACCACTGTTCTTTTTTTATGTTTTGTTCTAAATAAATAAACTTCACAAATTTAGGCCAAAATGTATTCTGCTAAATTATCTGGTGAAAATAACCCAAATCAATGTACATGATTTAGTCTGTAGGAAAGTTGTAGAGTACACAAACCATGGACACCAGAAAAGTAAAAATATCCCCAAATTACTGCTTTTTGGGAAGTAGAATGTTCAAGGTATTTAATAAGAGGCATGGAGAGTTGTTTTATTTGTAATAATAATAATAATAATAATAATAATAATAATAATATTTGTTTAGTTGTAATTTTTTGTCACAATTTTTTGAAAATAATTTTACTGGATGAAACTGATTCTTGTTTGTTTTGTTGTGATTAGATGTGATTGGTCACATTTAATCAAATGGTAGAGATGGAATGTTACTGGCCCTGTCTGTACCATGTGATCACTGTCACCAATCACAGCAAGCAACACAATTGTACACAATAGATGGCATGCAAGGAAGCCATACATTGTTTACAATTGTCATGTGATCTGCTGTGGTTGGTCACAGCGATCACATGGTACTGGCAGCGGGCCGGTACACTGATCAGTCATTGGCTGTGTCCATCATTTTTCTACAGGCCGTAACTATGTTACTTAAGCGCTATACTACTACTATACTAAATGGCTGCTATATTTATATATTGTATCTTGCAATTTATTATTATAATGAATCAGGGGCTGGATCAGTGTTTACATTGTCAAGTGATTGACTTTACAAGTAATAGAATTATAATAATCAATTACCCATATTGCAACTGGATGATTTAGAGTTATTTAAGCACCTTCAATTAATTATCAATACCTCTATACACAGACAGGATTTGCACATAATCCATAATAATTTGATATATCAGTTCTTCTGATATAAAATAGTGTTAAAATTTGATCACAGCATAGCTTTCTGTGACTTTATATTGTTGACTGGTATATATTTTTCATACTATTTTCATATATTAATACATGTTTTGGGTGCCTGTGGGTTTGGTAAAGGGAAATAAATGAATATCTAACCTACCTGTTTTATTCTAAAGGCTCATTTCACATCTTGGTTAATTTATGGGAAAGTAGAGCAATGGCGGGACTATGGCGGTGCATACAAAAATAAAGCAAAATAGAGCAGTAATATAAATTTTAATAATTTATTAAAAAAGAACAGAATAGCATCAGGCTATATAGCACACTATAGACCCAACAGGGGCCCACTAGGCAACTCAATAACCTGATCGAAAATACAATGTTAATTTAAAAATTCCCGTAACAGACAACCAATACTGTAACAGAGATCGCAACCCGGTTGGCAAACCCTATATATTTCGCCCGGTCAGGCTTCTTCAGGGGTGGTTGAGATCAGGGTTTCGATTCTGATGATGACATACAGAGAAATAAAAGTTTACAAACATTCAGAAAAATATTAAACATACATAAATAATAAAGTCGCTCTGCCAATGTATATCACATAATGCCCACCTGCTGGTCCGTAGTGGGAGTAAAAAGACAACAGGGTGCATGTACGCCCTGGTTCCATCACATGCCTGAAGAATCAGGCCGGATGAGCACAAGTTGACAGCCACAAGGATATCTTAGGCAGGGAAAAATGGGGAGCTGCTGCAGATGGAGGTCACACATTCCCCAACCATCGGAGAGGCAAGGGGCGGCACCTAAGGACAAAGTGACCAGCTGTGAAAAAGAATAGTGATATCAGTATCTAATAAGGAAGTACTTAACAAAGGATAAATGTACAAAGTAATAAGTGGAATGTACACTCACAGTGCTTAAATAAGCGGATATAGCATCTGTGGAGGGATCCACCTACACTTGAGGCAAATGGCTTATCAGATCTATGAAAAGCTGATCCAAAAAATATAATGTCAAAAAACTTGGAAAAAAGAACTTGGAAAAAAGAAACAAGCCAGGGAAAAGAAATAAAGCAGACAGTTTTCTTATATATATAAATTTAAATGTAGCGATCCTGGGGACCTTCAGCATACAGCTGGTCCATATTAGGATAGAAAAAGTCCACTCATAAAGAGAGAATTTGCCAATAGATAGCAGCAAGCCAGAAGATTGTATATAATATACTTTTGAACAGGGGAAAAAACATTTAGTAAAGGGCATGAGAATTACTATTGAACATCAGAAGGACACACTAAGAATGTATCTGAAAGACAGAGATATAGTTCAGGCATTGTGTAATAGGCAGTTTTCACGCTGGAAAAGAAGTACCTGGTCAATCAGTGCCAGCAGCATAGGTTGGCTCCACAGGAGTGTACAGCACACTGACGCTCCACAGCAGAGCAGAGTCCTAATATACCCCTAAACCCCTCCCACACGTCCGTGCGTCAGAGGGGGCGCGGTCGGGCGTGGGCGGACACAAAGTGTCAGTGCGCAGGCGCCCGTACTGGCGCTGGACAAAAGCCTACAATCCCCAGCATCCCCTGGGTTGGAAGGCGAGGAAAGCCGAAGAATCGGCCAATCACAGCGCGCCGGGGGAGGGACAACGCCGCAAATCGGGGCATCCCATAGGCACAAAGGAAGGACCAATGGCCGAGGGCGGGGAGGGGCCGAGCCGCCGATGGAATGGGCAGGGAGCCAGCGATCAGGGGGAAAAGAACACTGACATAAAACGGGCTCACAAAGTGAAGCCCTTGGGTGTCCGAATGGAAGGGGAAAAAATGTGGGGGACCAAACAGCCGCAGCAGCATCACGGTGGACAGGTCCTGCAGGGTGGTATAAAGACATCCATGTGGCAAGAAAGTACACAACTTGGTATATAAGGATATTGACCCATACATTAACAAAAGGCAGGGACACAGAAAAACCAACAAGGATAAAGGCAGGGTGGCAAAGGCACATATACAATGGCAGAGCGATTCACATCAAAGTTCTCACAAACAGGCAATGTATACATGGTCAGAATAGTAGTCAAGGTCCGACATAATTATTATAGTATAAGGCACTTGTATAGTAAGTATCGTTTGTACACATATATTAATTAACAAAATGCCAAAATAGCCAAAGGTGGAAAGCAGACAGAAAGAAAAAAGAAAAGGAGAGATAAGACATACAAGGGAAGGGGAAAAAAAAAAAGGGGGCACGCATGAATAGAGAAAAGAAAAAGGGGGGGGGAGAGAGAGGGGACAGAAGAATGAGAAGGGGGAATAAGGAAGAAAGAGGAAAAAAAGGGAGAAAGGGGGAGCAAAAGGAAGAGCAAAATACCAAAAGGGAGGGGAAAGGGAGACAATACAGACAAATGATGCAGAGTGACAGGCATCATATATTTCATGCTGGGGCATCCCAGGCGGTCGTTTGGAGACATCGTGGCAACCCAATCGATGGAGCCCAGGGACGATGGAACTGAGGAACATAAAATAGATAGCCCTTATAGGAAAGATTTAAAGCTGATATATTCGTTCAGCCCTGGGTATTGGGTGGCATTCAGAGTTTGTATCCATTTGGTTTCAAGTTGCAGAAGACTGCGATCAATGCCCCCACCCCTGACATGTGTGGGCACATGTTCCAGGGCAGTGAATTTGACCATAGTGGGCTCAAAATTGTGCTCATGTCCCACATGCCGGCTAATGGCAGTGGTAGACAGTTTTTTTCGTATAGGTCCTATATGGTCCGATATACGCTTATGGAATGGTCTTTTCGTCTTGCCCACGTAGAAGCACCTACACATACATTTGGCCAGATATACCACGCCGACGGTTTGGCATGTGACCCGATGCCGAATGGTGTGGGTGCGTCCACCAGGCAACACGACTATAGATCCACTCAAGATAAAGGGGCACATATGGCATCCCTTACATGAAAAAGTGCCATTGATCGTGTATGCTGGATTTTCTAAGGGATTATGATGACTCTGGACAAGTTTGTCCCGTAAAGATGGTGCTCTGCAGTAAGTGACTTCCGGTCGATCCTTAATAAATTTGCTTACGGTATTGTCAGCCAATAGCAACGGCCAATACCTATCCAAAATTTCCTTAAACTGTACATGGCAAGTAGAGTATTGAGTAAGCAGGCGTATTGGTTGCAGGGAGTTGACCTTTCTAGGGGGAAAAATCAAATCCCTGCGGTCAATACTAGCGGCTCGATTATAGGCCTTCTTCAGGGTATTGTGACTGTAACCTCTATCCTTCAGACGAGAGTATAGGTTTCTAGCAGCTATTTCATAATCTTTATTGAGGACACAATTCCTTTTTAATCTAATGTACTGGCTGTAGGGTATACTTTTTACAAGCGACTGAGGATGGCCACTGGAGGCATGCAGAATAGTATTGCCTGCAGATGGCTTACGGTAAAGAGAGGAGTAGACAACTCCATCAGAGCCAATGAAGATGGTGAGGTCGAGGAAATTAATGGATTTTAGACTGCACTCCATGGTAAACTTTAGATTAAAGGTATTTTTGGCCAGTGTATTCATGAACAACTCTAGTTCCGTTCTGCTACCAGACCACAATAGCAGAACGTCATCGATGTATCTGTACCACGCAATTACGTGGCACAGATACATCGAGGATTCATCATCAGAAAAAAGTTCCTTCTCCCACCCCCCCAGGTACAGGTTGGCATACGATGGGGCACATTTAGTCCCCATCGCAACCCCCTGCACCTGGAGGAAGTGGGAGAGTCCGAACATAAACACATTTCTGGTGAGAATGAACTTTAATAAATCCAGAACAAATAAATTATAAGGTTCTGCCTGATCGCCTCTATCCTTAAGAATTTTACCCACAACTTCAATGCCCCTATCATGGGGGATTGCGTTGTAAAGACTTTCAATATCGATTGCAACCAGCCAGGTATTGAGTGGGACTGATATGCCATCGATAGTTTGCAAAAGATCAATCGCAAACTATCGATGGCATATCAAAAATGTGCATAAATTCTTAAGGATAGAGGCGATCAGGCAGAACCTTATAATTTATTTGTTCTGGATTTATTAAAGTTCATTCTCACCAGAAATGTGTTTATGCTCGGACTCTCCCACTTCCTCCAGGTGCAGGGGGTTGCGATGGGGACTAAATGTGCCCCATCGTATGCCAACCTGTACCTGGGGGGGTGGGAGAAGGAACTTTTTTCTGATGATGAATCCTCGATGTATCTGTGCCACGTAATTGCGTGGTACAGATACATCGATGACGTTCTGCTATTGTGGTCTGGTAGCAGAACGGAACTAGAGTTGTTCATGAATACACTGGCCAAAAATACCTTTAATCTAAAGTTTACCATGGAGTGCAGTCTAAAATCCATTAATTTCCTCGACCTCACCATCTTCATTGGCTCTGATGGAGTTGTCTACTCCTCTCTTTACCGTAAGCCATCTGCAGGCAATACTATTCTGCATGCCTCCAGTGGCCATCCTCAGTCGCTTGTAAAAAGTATACCCTACAGCCAGTACATTAGATTAAAAAGGAATTGTGTCCTCAATAAAGATTATGAAATAGCTGCTAGAAACCTATACTCTCGTCTGAAGGATAGAGGTTACAGTCACAATACCCTGAAGAAGGCCTATAATCGAGCCGCTAGTATTGACCGCAGGGATTTGATTTTTCCCCCTAGAAAGGTCAACTCCCTGCAACCAATACGCCTGCTTACTCAATACTCTACTTGCCATGTACAGTTTAAGGAAATTTTGGATAGGTATTGGCCGTTGCTATTGGCTGACAATACCGTAAGCAAATTTATTAAGGATCGACCGGAAGTCACTTACCGCAGAGCACCATCTTTACGGGACAAACTTGTCCAGAGTCATCATAATCCCTTAGAAAATTCAGCATACACGATCAATGGCACTTTTTCATGCAAGGGATGCCATATGTGCCCCTTTATCTTGAGTGGATCTATAGTCGTGTTGCCTGGTGGACGCACCCACACCATTCGGCATCGGGTCACATGCCAAACCGTCGGCGTGGTATATCTGGCCAAATGTATGTGTGGGTGCTTCTACGTGGGCAAGACGAAAAGACCATTCCATAAGCGTATATCGGACCATATAGGACCTATACGAAAAAAACTGTCTACCACTGCCATTAGCCGGCATGTGGGACATGAGCACAATTTTGAGCCCACTATGGTCAAATTCACTGCCCTGGAACATGTGCTCACACATGTCAGGGGTGGGGGCATTGATCGCAATCTTCTGCAACTTGAAACCAAATGGATACAAATAAGGGCTATCTATTTTATGTTCCTCAGTTCCATCGTCCCTGGGCTCCATCGATTGGGTTGCCACGCTGTCTCCAAACGACCGCCTGGGATGCCCCAGCATGAAATATATGATGCCTGTCACTCTGCATCATTTGTCTGTATTGTCTCCCTTTCCCCTCCCTTTTGGTATTTTGCTCTTCCTTTTGCTCCCCCCTTTCTCCCTTTTTTTCCTCTTTCTTCCTTATTCCCCCTTCTCATTCTTCTGTCCCCTCTCTCTCCCCCCCCCCTTTTTCCTTTCTCTATTCATGCGTGCCCCCTTTTTTTTTTTTTCCCCTTCCCTTGTATGTCTTATCTCTCCTTTTCTTTTTTCTTTCTGTCTGCTTTCCACCTTTGGCTATTTTGGCATTTTGTTAATTAATATATGTGTACAAACGATACTTACTATACAAGTGCCTTATACTATAAAAATTATGTCGGACCTTGACTACTATTCTGACCATGTATACATTGCCTGTTTGTGAGAACTTTGATGTGAATCGCTCTGCCATTGTATATGTGCCTTTGCCACCCTGCCTTTATCCTTGTTGGTTTTTCTGTGTCCCTGCCTTTTGTTAATGTATGGGTCAATATCCTTATATACCAAGTTGTGTACTTTCTTGCCACATGGATGTCTTTATACCACCCTGCAGGACCTGTCCACCGTGATGCTGCTGCGGCTGTTTGGTCCCCCACATTTTTTCCCCTTCCATTCGGACACCCAAGGGCTTCACTTTGTGAGCCCGTTTTATGTCAGTGTTCTTTTCCCCCTGATCGCTGGCTCCCTGCCCATTCCATCGGCGGCTCGGCCCCTCCCCGCCCTCGGCCATTGGTCCTTCCTTTGTGCCTATGGGATGCCCCGATTTGCGGCGTTGTCCCTCCCCCGGCGCGCTGTGATTGGCCGATTCTTCGGCTTTCCTCGCCTTCCAACCCAGGGGATGCTGGGGATTGTAGGCTTTTGTCCAGCGCCAGTACGGGCGCCTGCGCACTGACACTTTGTGTCCGCCCACGCCCGACCGTGCCCCCTCTGACGCACGGACGTGTGGGAGGGGTTTAGGGGTATATTAGGACTCTGCTCTGCTGTGGAGCGTCAGTGTGCTGTACACTCCTGTGGAGCCAACCTATGCTGCTGGCACTGATTGACCAGGTACTTCTTTTCCAGCGTGAAAACTGCCTATTACACAATGCCTGAACTATATCTCTGTCTTTCAGATACATTCTTAGTGTGTCCTTCTGATGTTCAATAGTAATTCTCATGCCCTTTACTAAATGTTTTTTCCCCTGTTCAAAAGTATATTATATACAATCTTCTGGCTTGCTGCTATCTATTGGCAAATTCTCTCTTTATGAGTGGACTTTTTCTATCCTAATATGGACCAGCTGTATGCTGAAGGTCCCCAGGATCGCTACATTTAAATTTATATATATAAGAAAACTGTCTGCTTTATTTCTTTTCCCTGGCTTGTTTCTTTTTTCCAAGTTCTTTTTTCCAAGTTTTTTGACATTATATTTTTTGGATCAGCTTTTCATAGATCTGATAAGCCATTTGCCTCAAGTGTAGGTGGATCCCTCCACAGATGCTATATCCGCTTATTTAAGCACTGTGAGTGTACATTCCACTTATTACTTTGTACATTTATCCTTTGTTAAGTACTTCCTTATTAGATACTGATATCACTATTCTTTTTCACAGCTGGTCACTTTGTCCTTAGGTGCCGCCCCTTGCCTCTCCGATGGTTGGGGAATGTGTGACCTCCATCTGCAGCAGCTCCCCATTTTTCCCTGCCTAAGATATCCTTGTGGCTGTCAACTTGTGCTCATCCGGCCTGATTCTTCAGGCATGTGATGGAACCAGGGCGTACATGCACCCTGTTGTCTTTTTACTCCCACTACGGACCAGCAGGTGGGCATTATGTGATATACATTGGCAGAGCGACTTTATTATTTATGTATGTTTAATATTTTTCTGAATGTTTGTAAACTTTTATTTCTCTGTATGTCATCATCAGAATCGAAACCCTGATCTCAACCACCCCTGAAGAAGCCTGACCGGGCGAAATATATAGGGTTTGCCAACCGGGTTGCGATCTCTGTTACAGTATTGGTTGTCTGTTACGGGAATTTTTAAATTAACATTGTATTTTCGATCAGGTTATTGAGTTGCCTAGTGGGCCCCTGTTGGGTCTATAGTGTGCTATATAGCCTGATGCTATTCTGTTCTTTTTTAATAAATTATTAAAATTTATATTACTGCTCTATTTTGCTTTATTTTTGTATGCACCGCCATAGTCCCGCCATTGCTCTACTTTCCCATATATAAATTTGGGATGAGGTGCTTTTGTTAATACAAAAATTTTTTTTCCCAGTCTAGACCAGCCAGATCCTATCCTCTTTTCCAAATCTTGGTTAATTTATATGAATAATCAATAAAACCGTTTAATATTTTATTCAGTTTAGGTTTATGAATATGTATGCCTTTTTTAATTATCCCCTACAAATAGTATTCAACAAGGCATTCATTGCCACCTTTTTTGTTATTCCATACTGATAGATTTGTATCCCTTATATGGGCAGTCATAGACTGATAATTAAAATATTTAAACTTTAATTTTAAAAATGATTAATTTGTTAAGGGGCTGTTGATTTTTATAAATGAAATATTTATTAGTTTCTTGATTTCACATTTTCAGCAACAACTGTATGTTGGATCTAAATCGAATGTAGCCCAAATAAAGCTCCACCATTGTGAGATGTATGGCACAGCATGTGCAGACTGCTGTCTGGCTCGTGACCCATATTGCGCATGGGATGGAATGTCCTGTTCTAGGTATTATCCCCTAGGTACACATTCCAAAAGGTGAGTACAACTACTGAGTAGAAACATTAACCAATAAAGTGGTATAAAATGTAAAAAAAAGTTACTTGTACATTTACGAAATTAATACATTTTAAAAATGTTGATAATTGTAGAAATTATTAAATCAATAAATTGTAACTCTTTTGCTACAGCAAAGTTCTGCAACTGACTAATGGGCAGGAAGTTTTTTTGAAGTGTATGTGATTCTCCTATTTGATACCTTTTGATCTGTTAAATACACAATTAAAAGCATTAAGTTATAATTATTCAATAAGCGCAAAAAATGCTTATTGATCTTGTCAATAATTCAGAAATGTCCTGTCTCCTGTGGTCTGCAATGCTTCCTGTGCTAAATGGCCCTCCTAGTTTTTCACTTTAACTATAGAATAATTATTGTCTATGTTGTAGAGAACAGGAAAATTGTAGAGTTTGAGAAAAACAGAAAAAAGTGAAGTCTACGCTAGTAATCGTATGCTGACAGCTAGCAAAGGAAGACTGATATATGAAATATCTACTAAATTATCAAATATAATTGCAGAACTGATATTATTATCATGTAATATCAAGTTTAATGTGCATAAAATATTTGCTGTAAAATAATGAACAATACTATTAATCAAAATAAAGTTCCAAGCGTGTTATTGTGCAAATTATGCACATACAAAACAATGCAATAAAATGTATAATCAATAATTCAAAAAGTAAAGTTGAGTGTCACAATTCATGATGAAACCATAATGAAATCTTCATATATTAAACAAATTAACTGAATAAAACATTTAAAAAAAATGACAACTGAAAATGTGATTAATTTCTTGTGTAAACAGTGAATGGTAATGAAATTTGTATCCACCAACATAAAAACAGCCGATATCGATCTTCAAAAAAATTCTCTGGTGTCCCGAAACCAAAGACAAGTGAATGAAACACTCACCAGAATGTAGCCTTTATGCACAAAGGCATCCCTTAATAAAAAATCAACCAGTGCCTATTCATCTCTCCACCTCAGATGGGTTAAACAGCTAGAAGTCACCTCCTCTTCTGTCCATAGAAAGGATTCCCACACTTGCTGGGATACTACACTGTGTCTGTCTTCTAACAAATAATAATAATAAAAAATAATCAATAATGTAATCAAATCAAAAACACTGAAATTTGCTCAGTTGCAGAGTTGTCGCTGTCATTTCTTTTATTGTTTGATGACGAATTTCCCCACAAATCGCTATCGCTCAATTCTGCAATTGATTATAACTTATTATCACTTTTTTCTAGCTGCTCTAAAACCACTTTTGACATAAAGGGACACTTTTTAGTTGCTATGGGCAATCTCCAGTTTCCAGGCAGAAAGAAAAGTCTTTATTACATAAAAGTGCATGTAGGTCACTGGGCAGACAACTAGGGACAAAGGGGGGTGTATTTATTTTACACAGTACTGTAATCTGTAATATTACAGTATACTGTGCTTTTATTTATTTTTTTATTTGGTGCCGATCTCCGCTCCCATGCGTCGTAACGTCACAGAGAACAAAGCTCGGCGGCACTTGGGGCACTGTGTGAATCGAGTGAGGAGACAGCTCGATCACACAATGGGAGGACATTGCAGGATCCAGGGGACAAGGTAAGTAAACTCCGCCTGGAAACTGTGATGTGATTCTGAGTCTGGCTCAGAGATACAGCTAATGGTACTGGATTTCCACCCCGAGCCAGACTCGGAATTACCGCTAGGGAGGTTAAAAGCAAACGTGTTACATTGAAAAATAATAAAGCCAGAGTGTTTTTATTTCAACATAATAAAGCTGGAGTGATTTGATTGAAGATCATTTCTGGCTGTTTTGGTGATGATGGATACGACTTTGAATACCAGTCACCTTTTCCACAATAAGTGAAACACATTCAAAGTTATCATTTATATGACTGTTTTATTCAGTTCATTTTTTTTATTATTATTATATGAATGTTTTATTGTGATTTCATCATGATTTGCATTATGAGACAAGTAGCCCTTTACTTTTTGGATTATTGCTTATACATTTTATTGTATGTATTTTATGCACAGGATTTGCACAATACAACAATTGGCACTTTATTTTGATTGATTATATTGTAAATGTATTATCTGTTTTATAGCATTTATTTTGTGCACATTAGAATTGATAGCACATGATAATAAGATTGACACTGCAATTATATTTGATAGAGATTTAGTAGGTTAGCATAAGAAAACAGGGCATGTATAACACCAGTCAGTGCACAAAAATGTTGTGTGTTGTCACGACTTGCTGAGACTTGTGATACATCAGCTGACTCGTTTAGCATTACTTGCAAATAACTGTTCAATACTTGCAAAGTGATAAAATATGGGGAAATATATGTGTATTACAGAGTTGTACTGTATATATAGTTTTTCCCCTGGCATACACTTTAATTCGGAATTATTAAAATTGTATGGTTGCACTACATTTGAATGTGTTTTCTGAAGTATACTCTTGTTATTTTTTTAACTCTAATTTACTTTAAGGGACAGAACCCTTACAGAAATAAAAATATGCAACAATAGAAAACTATATTTATATTCTAATAATATGTATTATATGCATAAAATAGAACTTAAAGTAATTGCAAATGATCACCTTGTAAAACAACCCTTTCAGTTTAAAATAGAAATGAAAGGCAAAATATTTTTGTATATATATAAAAATACATTATAAATACATTTTCCTTTTTTTTTTAATAAGTGATCACATTCCCTCTGTTCTCAGCTGCACGAGAGCTGGGGGAGGAAAAGCAGCAGCACACTGAGCTTCCCAGTCAACTGCTGTGCAGCAGGGGCTGTGTCAGGCTGTGGCTGTGTCAGGACAAGTCTGATCATTGGAGGAGAGTACACCGAGTTCCCAGCACAGCTAGAGAACTGACCACACTGTGTTCTCCTGCATGGTGTGGTCAGTTTTTAATAGGAGAGCCGAGGGACTGGCAGGAACAACAGTGATTTCACATAAAGGAAGCAATACAAAGAGAGCAGGATATTTTCTCATACAAGTACATGGTACAGCAGGCACATATCAGGAATATGAAGTTTTGAGGGTAACAAACGCTTTAAGCTAGTCGTATAAGGTTTGAATTTTAACGGATTCCTGCAGAGTCGGCTGTAGTCACTGTTTGGGTAGCTGAGGGTGGCTGTTTGAATATAATAACCAGTAGAATAGATTCTTCCAGCCATGCTGTTTAGCCTCTCATTTAGCCAGAGGGACTACCCTTGCTCTTACTTATTAACCACTTAAGGACTGCCTCCTGCACATATACGTTGGCAGAATGGCATGGCTGGGCACATGCACATACCTGTACATGCTGTGCTGTTGTCCAGCCGTGGGTTGCGGGCACGCGCCCGTGACCCGGTCCGAAGCTCCATGACCGGGACCCGCGGACCCGATCGCCGCTGGAGTCCCGCGATCGGTCCCCAGAGCTGAAGAACAGGGAGAGCCGTGTGTAAACACGGCTTCCCCGTTCTTCACTGTAGGGGCGTCATCGATCGTGTGATCCCTTTTATAGGGATACATAATCGATGATGTCACACCTACAGCCACACCCCCCTACAGTTGTAAGCACACATGAGGTCACACATAACCCCAACAGCGCCCCCTGTGGTTAACTTCCAAACTGCAACTGTTTTGCTGTGAAAATGACAATGGTCCCAAAAATGTGTCAAAATTGTCCGAAGTGTCCGCCATAATGTCGTAGTCACAAAAAGTAGTAAAAAAAAAAAATAATAAAAATGCAATAAAACTATCCCCTATTTTGTAAACGCTATAAATTTTGCGCAAACCAACCGATAAACGCTTATTGCGATTTTTTTATAGCAAAAAGTTAAAAATATTGCATTTTTTTCAAAATTGTTGCTCTATTTTTGTTTATAGCGCAAAAAAAAAATGCAGAGGTGATCAAATACCACCAAAAGAAAGCTCTATTTGTGGAAAAAAAAAGACGCCAATTTTGTTTGGGAGCCACGTCGCACGACCGCGCAATTGACCGTTAAAGCGACGCAGTTCCGAATCGCAAAACCTGGCCGGGTCCTTTAGCAGCATTTTGGTCCGGGTCTTAAGTGGTTAATAAAGTTTCCAATTTAAAGCATTGGAGCTAGTGGGTTGATTTATTAAAGAAAAACAGGCTGTTTGCTTTGCAAGGGGATTTGATCTAAAGATTAGAAGCTCTGCTGACTTCTATCATTCCATAATATGAAAGTAAAAAATATATTTGTTATTTTCCTTAGACGTGATTGAGTATTTTTTTTTAAATTTGATTTGTAAAACATCACCACATTCACTAAGCTCTGGGTAAATCCCTCTGCAATATGTAACTTCTCTTACAAAGTGAACAGCCTATTTGCTTTTAGTTGTTCAACCCCAGTATGTAAATTAGTCATAATCATGCCAATTCCAGCTGGGCTTAAGATGCACTTAGGCTAATGTGCCTACATGATGTATTTACATACAGCTTCCACTATAATGATGTGCTGTTAAATAGTTTATACTTTTCACAGACGTTTCAGAAGGCAGGATGTTCGACATGGCAATGCAGCTCAGCAGTGTTCAGGACAACAATTTAATGGTAAGTTAATATGCATACAGTATACATTTTCTTAAATTTTTAGGTCACATAATATTGGGTAATTTTGTGAAAATCCACACTTAAGAAGTGTTTTCATTTACCGTATATCCAGGTTTTAAAAGCCATACATGATTTAGAATGGTACTAAAAATTTTATATCACATTTTGTACACATGGAAGTAAATAATATTTTTTTCCATGCAGTCATGCTGGCCCTCCTCTACATAACAAAAAAAAAAAAACAGATCTCAGACAAGCAATGTACAGATCTATGGAGTGCTTGTCTGTGTTTGATTGCTTTCTTAGCATTTCCACTTTCCCTGACACAACAGGTCTTCATATACCAATACTGGCCAGAGAAGCCATCATAAAATGTTATATTTCGTTGATCCATCTGTCACGGAAACTGGGTTCACCATACATGTGTCCTGTGTAGGGATGAGCTTCGTATTCAAGTCGAACTCGAATGTTCAATCGTTCATCGAATTACGAACATTTTGGGCCGTTCGCGCCAAATTCGAGTGGCGTGTCAAGGCCCATAATTCACTGCGGCATTGCAGTGCATTGTTGGCTGATGATTGGCCAAGCATGCACTGTGACCTGCATGCTTGGCCAATCACAGGGCGCAAAAAACGGAGAGCCATAATTGGCCAAAGCCAGGGTGGCTTTGGCCAATTATGGCTTAGGGGGTTTAGTACACGCCCCACACTATAAAAGGCCGCCTGCAAGTCGGCCTTGTGTAGTGTGTTGCGGTGGTTAAGACAGAGAGAGACAGAGAGTGTCATTTATTGTAGGTAGATAGAGCAGGCAGGCAGGCTAGTCAGTTAGAGTTACAGTGTGTAGAGGATATACATGCATCCCAGGTGTTTTATATATATTTATACACTGTATAGTTTAGCTAGATCCGCTATTCCTAATTTACTGACAGGCAGGCAGGTGATTGTGCTAGCTGCAGTAATTTCACGTGGTGTACTGTCTGTGTCCTCTGTACAGTGGGCACCTAAAGCTACATCAATAGATATGCTGGTGTTTCTCATATTAATTCCTAAAGGCAGTAGAGCTGCACGATTCTGGGAAGAATAAGAATCACAATTCTTTTGCTTAGAATGAAGATCACCATTCTCTCACGATTCTCAAAAAAATGCATGGTGCTTTTGTTAGCATGCATTTTTGTGATTTTTTTATTTTATTTACACGCACAGAGTATGTGCCTTGCTGCAGAACAGCCTATTAATTTGGGAATGAACTGCCTGCCCCCCCCCCCCCTCAATAGCACCAAAGTGCATGGGCCTTTTTTTAATTTTATTTTTTAATGCCGCTGCATCAAAATGTTTTGTGCTTTTGTTAGCATGCATTTTTATTTTTGTGATATTTTTTTTATTTACACACATTATATATATTTATATATATATATATATATATATATATATATATATATATATATATATATATATAGCGACAATGGACACAGTGGCGACAATTAAAGGGCACAGTGGCTTAAATGGGCACATTGGCGACAATTAAAGGGCACAGTAGCGATAATGGGCAAAGTGGCGACAATTAAAGAGCACAGTTGCATCAATTGGCACAGTGGTGACAATTAAAGGGCACAGTGGTGACAATTGATGGCACAGTGGCTGCGTTTGTGCCATTAGTTGTCACCACTGTGCCATGCTATCAAAAGCAGCCACTGTGCCATCAATTGTCACCACTGTGCCATGCTATCAAACGCAGGCACTGTGCCATGCCATCAAACGCAGCCACTGTGCCATCAGTTGTCACCACTGTGCCATGCTATCAGTGGCTGCGTTTGATGGCATGGCACAGTGGCTGCGTTTGATAGCATGGCACAGTGGTGACAATTGATGGCACAGTGGCTGCGTTTGATGGCATGGCACAGTGACTGCATTTGATGGCATGGCACAGTGGTGACAATTGATGGCACAGTGGCTGCGTTTGATGGCATGGCACAGTGGCTGTGTTTGATGGCATGGCACAGTGTTGACAATTGATGGCACAGTGGCTGCATTTGATGGGCACAGTGGCTACATTTGATGGGCACAGTGAGGCTGCAATTGTTTTTTTTCCGTTTGCGCCCCCCCAAAAATGTAGTATCCCCCCCCCGCTCCATGGCTGTTTGATTTACCTTTTTAAGCTGACCTTTAACTCCTGCATCTTTTTGGTCATCATACGCTAAGTTATGGGATTGAACCAAGTGAGCATTAGGTGGCAGTTGCTGATGCTGCCTACCCAATCTGCAAACACTTGGAAAAGGAGGGTGTGTTGGACTGTCTCGGTACTGATGACATGGACACAATGAGTATCTTAAAAAATACTTTATTGCATGTAAAAATTAATACATTTCTAAAAACCACATACAATACCCCACCCAAAGTTCAACACATTGTTCCTGAAGGGTAACCCTGTAAGGTTTCGGTTGAGGTGAAGTATAATATGGCAGTTCCTCTATCGGTTTCGCAGACTCCACCGCTTCTTCAGGAGGAAATGATCTATATCAGGGCTCGACAAAATCCAGGCGCCCGGTCGCAGTTGCGACAAGAAATTTTGACCTAGCGCCTGTGTCCGCCAGTAATTGAGGTCGCAGCTTTGCGGCCTTCACAGAAGGAAGCTTAGGCCGCAAAGCCGTGGCCTCAATTACCGGCCGGCGCAGGCCCGCCGCGATCACACGGTGGGGGCGCACGGAGACACATGTGTATGAGCATGGGGTACATTGTTACTTCTACTCATTTAACAACAAAAAAGTTCTGCCGTCTGACAATTCCTAAATAGGTAAGGGATGGGGCCACCTGGCAACATCACCGGTTGTCACCATCCCTATGTGACATCATTAACCCAGCATGCCCCCCCATGTTGAGAACATGTGGCCTCGTATAGCTCAGGAGGGAGGGGCAGCTCACTCGTCCCCCCTTTCCTGGCCTGCAAGGCTGCATGCTTAGATAAGGGTCTGATATGGATTTTGGGGGGGACCACACACCTTTGGGGTTCTGTTTAAACTCCATACCAGAGCCAAAGAGCCTTGTATGTATTGGGAGGAACCTCTATGTTGTTTTTTTAAACATTTTTGTATTGGCGGCAATGTATTGCAGCCTGGAAAAACAATTTAAATGTCATTTATACTGCTTCTGGTGATGGCTATATGTCGAAACTTGTGTCGGCATGACAGCAACATGGTACATTTCTATCAATGCAAATTGCACTTTTCAGCTGAAATATCCCAGGGTGAGGAGATTCCAGCGATCTTTATCTGTACATGTTTTGAGCCACTTCCTAGTATCTGTTTTTTGGGAGCCTATGGTATAATTCTGTTGATACTAATTGGAGGGAGATGTGCCCTTTTGAGCTGAAAGATTCCAGGGAGAGGAGATTCCAGCGATTTTTATCTGTTTTTTTGGGGAAGTGAGAAAAGGATGTTTTATAGATTTTTTTTATTTACTTGCAAATTTGTAACTTGTGGTGATTGCACTTATTAAACTTTTGGACATTATTATTATTACACTTAATTTATGATTGAATGTCCATTCAGGATTTGTTGTTATTGCAGTAGATATATATATCCTGGGACATTTTTCTGCACACATTTTAAAGTAATCACTCATTTTATTTTATTGATAATGGGCCACATTGTCACTTTATTTACATTTGAAGGTTTCATAATAATTTTTTACACTTTTTGCACATATTGAGCTTTTTGCAGTGCGGCCTTTATTAAATTGACATATGGTTATGATAAAAACACCTGCAGGCATTATCCTGGTATAACACCTTCAAGACATGAATGCAAATTTGCGCACAGTCGGCGTGAAGGTGTTAAACCCAAAAACAAACATTTATTATACTTCAGACACTCTAATACAGGAGGTGTATAATGGGCCAGATCACCAGGTGAAAACAGAGGGAGAAAAGCATACAAAAAAAAGCTAATGCAGCCACCATATTAACTTTGATAATTTGAGAACAATTTTTCCCTATTATTCTTGTAGGAGAAACTTTAGGAAAGACTGAAGAGTATACAGTATATGGTGTTGAGCATAACACTACCTTATTGGAATGCATGCCACGTTCATTGCAGTCTAAGGTCATCTGGTTTGTACAGAAGGCACACGAAACAAAGAAAGAGGAGGTAATATATTTTTTATGTGTTAATGTGCATCTCAAACAAAAGTTTCATTTAATAGCCTGACTTAATATTATATTGTTACCAAATCCTTGTGTTTTTTTTTTAAATAACAAACATGTCATAAAAATGGAGTGATGAGCGCAAAAATATTACACTTAAACTAACTATAAAGTATTCTATAGAGCCTGTGAACAATCAAATGCTCCTGCTCAAAACAGTGCCAGTATAACAATACCGTGATAAAGTGCTGATGCTAAATATAAACAATCAGACAAAAACAATTAAATAAACACAAAAAACTGAATGGTGAAATGTCCAAGCAAAGATCAGCATGTCACATAGACAATACAGTGTGCAGTGCTGGTGTAGTGAACAATCTGAGATCACATATAGTGTGGTCTGAAAGATCCAATGAAAAACTAGTGAAGACAGTTCATATAATGGTGATGCGATTCATGTGTTAGATGATATCCAAAAGGTCTTCCCAGCAATGAGCTCACAGAGCGCTTACCTTAATTAAAAAGGTTTAATGCAGAAAGGAATAGATGGCTGGCCTCTCCGGATCAGCGTGGCGACTGTGTGGACTACAGCTGGGCGCTCTGGTGGGCTCTTCCAAAATGGCGGCTCGCAGACAGATCCGTATTGATAATAAGTCCAGCTGACTGGGGTGATTTTCTGACCAAAAAGCTACTTGCCTCCTCTTATTCATACGTGAAGGGGTCCATAAGTGTGTCCTTTATATCTGTATATATACACATAGTCATATAGGGACGATTAGTATTGCTTTATTGACATAGAGGCTCTGGGCTAGATTCACGTAGGGAGCGTGTAACTCTGTGCGGGCGTAGCGTATCCTATTTACGCTCCGCCTCCGCAACTTTGACAGGCAAGTGCAGTATTCACAAAGCACTTGCTCCGTAAGTTGCGGCGGCGTAGCGTAAATTGGCCGGCGTAGCCCGCCTAATTCAAATGTGTAAGATGTGGGCGTGTTTTATGTAAAATCATCGTGACCCCACGTAAATTACGCTTTTTATGAACGTTGCATGCACCGTCCGTGAACGTATCCCAGTGCGCATGCTCCTAATTATGCAGCAAATCGTCAAAGCTGTCGACGTGAACGTAACTCACGCAAAGCCCTATTGGCGAATGACTTACGCAAACAACGGAAAATTTGACGCTGTCCCGATGTCCATACTTAACATTAGCTACGCCTCATATAGCAGGGGTAACTTTAGGCCGGAAAAAGTCTTACGTAAACGACGTAAAAAAATACGCCAGACGTACGTTTCTGAATCGGCGTATCTAGCTCATTTGCATATTCTACGTGGAAATCAACGGAAGCGCCACCTAGCGGCCAGCGTAAATATGCACCCTAAGATATGACGGCGTAGGAGACTTACGCCGGTCGTATCTTAGCAACATTTAAGCGTATCTCAGTTTGAGCATACGCTTAAAGTTGCGACGGCGCCGATTCGGACTTACGACTGCGTATCTACTGATCGTAAGTCTTTATGAATCTGGCCCTCTATCTTTAACTGTATAGACCTGTTACATAGTATTAACTTTTGCTTCTATCTGAAACTCCAAGAGAGCTTTGAGAATGCCTCATGGGAATGAGGGTACCTGTAACACTGTTGGGATATTCACTCAATGTTCGGATGACCCTGGATTTTGTAAACTTTTTTATACTGTACTTGTTTCTGAATTCAAGATTGTACTCCTTTTTCTTTGTAAAAAATGTCAATAAAAACATTGAAACAGAAGCTAGCCTCCCTGGCGGTATCCCCCAGCGTGACTCGGGGTTGGTTTTCAATGCTAAGATCGGTATCCCCGAGTCACGCTCGGGGTGGACGTGCAGCGGCGCGGCTTACCTTTCGCTGGATCCACAGGCAAGTTACTCACCTTGTCCCTGGATCCAGCGATGCCACCCCGCTGTGTGAGCGAGCGGGTCCTCCTCGCTCGATTCACAGTGTCCCCGTGTGCCGCCGATCTCTGTTCCCTGCGACGTTATGACGCACGGGGGGCGGAGAATGGCGCCAAATTCAAAAAAGTAAACAAACACTTTACATACAGTATACTGTAATCTTATAGATTACAGTACTGTATGTAAAAAATACACACCCCCCTTGTCCCTAGTGGTCTGCCCAGTGCCCTGCATGTACTTTTATATAATAAAAAATGTTATTTCTGCCTAAAAACTGTAGATTGTCCAAAAGTGTCCCTTTATGTCAAAAATGGTTTTAGATCAGCTAGAAAACAGCGATAATAAATTATAATCACTTGCAGAAATGTGCGATAGCGATTTGCGGGGAAATTCGTCATAAAAAAAAATAATAATGACAGCGACAATTCTGCAACTGCAAATTTCAGTGATTTTGAGTTGATTACATTATTGAATAATTTTTATTATAATTATATTATTATTTGTTATAATTATTTATAATTATTTATTATATTATAATTTATAATTTTGTTTTAAAAAAAAATCATACCCGGGATGCCTACAAGACTCTTGCTTGGTCAGATTTAAGTGAGTTATTTCTAAAAATTACAGGCCTACAGTATAAAACGCCAAATTTCCTTGCAAAATAATTGTACCGCTTTTGGTACGTAATTCCAGACAGAATCATACCGCCAGGGAGGCTAGAAAGCTTTTAGACTGGTTTATCCTACTGATTTCAACTCTAATGATCTGAACTATACTATGTGCCTGAAACAAAGAAAAAAACAACAATAAAACAGTGATTTCCCATTAATAATTCAGTCATACTATTTTAGGTGCATGCTTGCCTACCAAAAATGTGCACTAAACAAGAATACTAAATAATTACTTTTCTTTTCACAGGTAAAAACAGGTGATCGAGTAATATTGACAGAATATGGCCTTCTGTTTCTAAAGCTCCAAAGAACAGATGCCGGAGTATATTTTTGCCAAACTGTTGAGCATAGTTTTGTTCATGTAATCAGAAAAACGAGTCTGGAGGTTGTGGAGGAAGAACGTGTGGATGAAATGTTTAACAAAGAGTATGATGAAGAGCCAGTAATTCAAAAAATGCCTTGTCCTGTGCAGTCCAGCATTGCTCAAGCCTCTAAGCCATGGTACAAGGAGTTTTTGCAGCTCATCGGATACAGCAATTTTCAAAAAGTAGAGGAATATTGTGAAAAAGTATGGTGTACTGATAAAAGAAGAAAAAAGCTAAAAACTGCTCCAAGCAAATGGAAATATGTACAGCAACAGGAACGGCGATCACGTGGAAAAGCAGACAATCACCGCATGCCACGGAGCCTACTGGGACCCTAAGCCTTCTGTTTATTTTCTATTTATGACTGTACAGGCAATACACATTCTGAACAGTTCTAAACACAAATTCCTAAAATGAACTTTGTAAACGTTCAACAAAACATTGACTGTGTTGGCATTATGTAAATAGTTTTATAAATGTTATTTTTAAGGGGGTTTACGTACTGTATGTCAGTAGTTATTGTTGTACTTTAAAATTACTGGGCTTGGTTTTTAGGGATGTGGTGATATTTTTAGGGATGTGTGGTATACTTACAAACACACATACACTCATATGTATTATGCAATCACACACACACAATATACTGTATATATATATATATATATATATATATATATATATATATATATATATATATATATATATATATATATATATATATATATATATTAGACATCATTGTTGTTATTTAGCCATTAAATAACATAAAAACAATATTAAAGCAGATTAAAAGGTCCACTTATCTTGCAGCCCCAAACATAAAAATTTTAAATCAAAGAAGTAAAACGTTGGAAGAAAAATGTGATAGATACTGACCATACATCACAGCTTCTGGCATATTAAAGTGGATGTAAACCCACTCTCATCCTTTCTAAACTACTGCCAAAGTGCTGATCTTTAAGGATATACATGCCTCCTGCATGTATCCTTACCTGTCAAATGTCTCCCCTCTGTCTGTTATGAGGCCCGAAAAACTGCAGATTCTGTGTGTGGGTCTGTTGTCTGGAGCCCGGTGGGTGGAGTCGTGATGTCAGTGGACTCCCCACCCACCTCTACACTCCCCTTGTCAACGTGTCACTAACATCCAATCAAAATCCAGAAAAGTAACCACATGACTTCAGAAAAGGAGTGGGGGGGAATTAAAAAATAATGCCTGTCTTAGGCTAGTGCATGAGATATGTAAATAACCTGTCAATCACAGCAAGGGGGAAAAACGGACAACGTTTTCGCCTGTTTGTCTGTTTATCTCACTGAAAAAATAAAAGAGGATTGCTCAGAGCTGGATTAACTCTTTGTGGCAAGACTGGGCACAGATGATAGGAAATCTTATACAAAAAGAAACAAAAATCACGTTTACATCCACAGGATTTACGAATTAAACATCACTGTTGCCAGCAAAAAAGGTACAAAGGGAATATTTTTACATTTTTCTTTAAATGTTTTGCAAGCTTAGCCATGATCTTAGCAGGATTATCTTCCAGACACCCTAAGAAATATCAAAAGCCCACATTCTCTACCCATAGCTAAAAAAATATATATTGAGTTGACTGATTTTTTTTTTTAACACCGCATGGTATCATTTTTTCTTTTGTTATTTATTCAAATATGAGATGCAATATTTAAAAAAAAAAAAAAACATACTGGCCTTGATTTACTAAAGGCAAATAGTCTGTCTATTTGCAGAGGTATTTTCACTTTGAAAGGGAATTTTTACCAAGCTTAGTGAATGAGATGAAACTGTGTTGAGTTCAACTATCTAATTATGTACAAGCCAAATACTATTTTGTTCTCTGGAAAGTGAATTTTTAAACATTCACTAAACTAATGCCCCGTACACAGGGTCAGAATTTCCGACAAGAAAAGTCTGATGTGAGCCTTTGGTCAGAAATTCCGACCGTGTGTAGGCTCCATTGGACTTTTCCTGTTGAAATTTCCGGCAACAAAAATTTGAGAGCTGGTTCTGAAATTTTCAGACGAAAAAAATTCCAATCGGAAATTCCGATCGTCTGTAGCAATTCCGACGCATGTTCGGAAACAATTTGACGCATGCTCGGAAGCATTGAACTTCATGTTCTCGGCTCGACGTCGTGTTGTACGTCACCGCGTTTTTGACAGTTGAAAGTTCAGAGAACTTTTGTGTGACCATGTGTATGCAAGCCCAGCTTGAGCGGAATTCTGTCGGAAAAAACATCCAAGGTTTTTCCGACAGAAAATCTGATCGTTTGTTTGCAGCATAAGAGAAAATTCTCTTAGCATAGTTAAAATTCTCTTGCAAAGCGAAAAACCGCATTACACCCCTCTTCCTAATGCAAATGTTATACAATATTGCTTATAAGTTATTGGCAGCACTTTTTCAGGGAAGTGTGCCATATGTTGAATATTTCAGAATACTACAAGAGGAAATCATAAGCACATGCAAATTAAATAAGTAATTAAAATGTCAATAACTAAAGTGACATTTTAGTTCCTAGTAGCTGCAGATGGAGTTTTTTTTCTTGAAGCCTCGTACACACACCGAGGAACTCGACGGGCGAAACACATCGTTTTCCTCGTCGAGTTCCTTGTTAGGCTGTCGAGGAACTTGACAAGGCAAGTTTCTCCATTCCCGTAGAGGAAAAAGAAGACATGCTCTCTTTTTGGCTCGACTGGATCCTCGACAGTTTCCTCGTTGAAAAATGTACACACGACCGGTTTCCTCGTCAAAAAAAAAATCCCAGCAAGTTTCTTGCTGGTTTTTGCCGAGAAACTCGGTCATGTGTACGAGGCTTGAGTTTATAATTTGTCATGGCCAGTGTAAGAGATTCTTTGGATATCATTTGTACATGTTTTATAAGAGATAATCAAGCAGGAGAAGACATTTGGTTATGTGATCTTCAGATACGGGTGAAGTCCAGTAATCTGAACTCTTATGCTGCGTACACACGATTGGAAATTCCGACAAGAAAACGTGGATTTTCTCTGACGCAATGTTGGCTCAAACTTGTGTTGCATACACACGGTCACACAAATCTTGTCGGAGATTCCGACTGTCAAGAACGCGGTGACGTATAAGACGTACGACGAGCCGAGATCAATGAAGTTCAATAGGCAGTCCGGCTCTTCTGCTTGGTTCTGAGCATGCATGTTTTTTTGCGTGTCGTAATTGCATACAGACGAGCAGATTTTCCGATAGGAACTTTTTCCATTGGAAGAATAAAGAACCCGCACTCAATCTTTTGTTGACAGAAATTCTGACAGCAAAAGTCCGATGGAGCATACACACGGTCAGAATTTCTGACCAAAAGCTCACATCAAACTTTTCTTGTTGGAATTTCCGATCGTGTGTACACGGCATTACCCTATCCTTTAGCAGAGGTCATGTGAACAAATGTCGAGGCATCTAATAACATGCCATGACATCCTAAAGCAGCAGTTTCTGCAGTTACTGAATTTCATGGCTTCTGATGAAAACATTTGATACTTCCATTAATATTGTTTCAGGACTCTGTGAAAAAGCTTTCTGTAAATTTCTGTAGTACAATATCTATATGAAAGAAAATTTTGTAAAATAAGTGTGTGAAACATGTCCTTTTTTGTACTTAACATTTTTCTTAAGCAATACGCACAGAATTTGTTTTTATAACGGAAGATTTCTACCTGTAAAAACTTTTAACAATTACAGAGAAAAATGATATAACTTAGAGGTGTATTTTGTGCTTGGGATAGTGTTTTTTAACCAATGCATTGTTTAATTAGATCTTTAGGAAGAAAAAATATTTACTAGTAACATCAATTTAGTATTATTTACTATTTTTCTTCAAACTAAGTTTACATGCCAATAAAGATTTATAATCAAATAAAATTGTTTTGCATTCGATATAGATAATGCTTTAAGCCGAAGTCCAGTATTTAACCACTTCAATCCCGGGCTTTTATACCCACCTCAATATCGGGCCTGTTCTGGCACTTCTCTCCTACATGTACAAATCATCATTCTTTTGCTAGAAAATTATGCAGAACCCCCAAACATTATATACAGTATGTTTTTTTAGCAGACACCCTAGGGAATAAAACGACGGTCATTGAAACATTTTATCTTGCACGGTATTTGCGCAATCATTTTTAAAAAGCCTTTTTTTGGAAAAAAATTGTTTCATGATTTAAAAAAATAACAAAACAGTAAAGTTAGCCCAATTTGTTTGTAAAGTATGAAAGATTATGTTACACCGAGTAAATAGATACCTAACATGTCACGCTTTAAAATTGCGCACACTTATGGAATGGCGCCAAACTTCGGTACTTAAAAATCTCCATAGGCAACGCTTTTAAATTTTTTACAGGTTACCAGTTTAGATTTACAGAGGAGATCTAGTGCTAGAATTGTTGCTGGCACTCTAACGCACGCGGCGATATCTCACATATGTGGTTTAAACAGCGTTTACATACAGTATGTCGGCGGGACTTACATGTGCGTTTGCTTCTGCGCGTGAGCTACCGGGGACAGGGGCGTTTTAATTTTTTTTTTTACTTTTATTCCTATTACAAGGAATGTAAACATCCCTTGTAATAGGAAATGTGTGTGACAGGTCCTCTTTATGGAGAGATGCGGGGTCAATAAGACCCCACATCTCTCCTCCGGGCTGTAAAGCATGAGATCGGTGAAACAAATTTCACTGATCTCATGATTAGTGTTGCTTACTAGCCGCAATCGCAGCTTTGTTTACTTACGGGTACCCGGGCGTGACGTCATCACATCGCGCCCGGGCCTCCGACGGTCATAGAGATGACTGGTGACCATCTGATCACCAGTCATCTCTATGCTTCCTGCTTGCGCCAGACGATTCTTTCGCCTTGCCCCGATGGCACGGGAGAGCCTGGAGAAGCACCGGATGGCGGCGGGAGGGGGGATGTCCCCTCCCGCCGCCTATAAGAACGATCAAGCGGCGGAAACCGCCGCTATGATCATTCTGATGTTGCACAGAATTGCCGGCAGAAGAAAAGGATATCTGAATGATGCCTCTAGCTGCAGGCATCACTCAGATATCCCCCCACAAAGCCCAAGACGTCATATGACAACCACTCTGGATGGGAGATCCCATCTGTGGACGTCAAATTACTATGGGCCGGTATTGAAGTGGTTAAAAAAAAAAAAAAAACATGAGGTGGAGCCCCACCCCTCTGCAGTGATTAAATGCTTATCAAGTCTAGGGGTAGAGGAATATGTTGTAATACCTTATTCCTCACTCTGGCAGGCTTCCAGATCTCTCCTATTTCCTTGCAAACTTTTCCATTCCCTTTTTTCCCAGAGACACAACAGGACATGGGGTTCAATCCCCTCTTAGACAAGGCAAGTGCCTGTATTGAAAGATTACCTCTCAATTCATGTCCTGGTGACACCTGTAACATTTTGGATCCTCCTTTACTTTTTGACACAGTCACAAATAATTCCTAACATTTAAAGGGGTTTTAAAGGTACACTTTTTTTTCCTAAATAGCTTCCTTTACCTTAGTGCAGTCCTCCTTCACTTACCTAATCCTTCGATTTTGATTTTAAATGTCCTTATTTCTTCTGAGAACAGCTCACTTCCTGTTCTTCTTTCTGTAACTCCACGCAGTAATGCAAGGCTTTCTCCCTGGTGTGGAGTGTCGTGCTCGCCCCCTCCCTTGGACTACATGAGAGTCAGGACGCCCACTAACACACAGCTCCTTTCTCTATCTGCAATGTAGAGAGCGTCCTGACTCTCATGTAGTCCAAGGGAGGGGGGCGAGCACGACACTCCACACCAGGGAGAAAGCCTTGTATTACTGTGTGGAGTTACAGAAAGAAGAACAGGAAGTGAGGATTTCTCAGAAGAAATAAGAACATTTAAAAGCAAAATCGAAAGATGAGGTAAGTGAAGGAGGACTGCACTAAGGTAAAGGAAGCTATTTAGGAAAAAAAATGTACCTTTACAACCCTTTAACATCCCTAACATCAATAGAGAAGGTGAATTTTCCCAGCTAAATATATTTATCAAATGAAGCTGAATATATTGTGCTGCATTTTATCAACTAATATGCCACTACAAAACATATTAAAACTGAAACACATTTTACATTTATTGCATCGATTGTAGGCACTGAGCCACAAGGTGGCACTTCTGCTTTCACTAATGTATTAAAGACATGTCAGTAAGAGAAATCTATTTTGTACAGTTACTTTGCACTCTGATTAAGAAATAACACACCATTACCTGACTAGAACTATCAACATATTGAGAAAAATATATAATATGTTTTATAATATTATATATATATATATATATATATATATATATAATATATATATATAATATATATCTCAATGTGTCATTTCTTCAGTGTTGTCACATTAAAATGTATGATAAAATATTGTATAGGGGTGTATAATATATATATATATATATATATATACACACACACATATACATACATACATACATACATACACAGTATCTCACAAAAGTGAGTACACCCCTCACATTTTTGTAAATATTTTCTTTTACCTTTTAATGTGACAACACTGAAGAAATTACACATTGCTACAATGTAACATAGTGAGTGTACAGCTTGTATTACAGTGTAAATTTGCTGTCCCTTCAAAATAACTCAACACACAGTTATTAATGTCTAAACCGCTGGCAACAAAAGTGAGTACGTCCCTAAGTGAAAATGTCCAAATTTGTCCCAAATTGTCAATATTTTGTATGGCCACCATTATTTTCCAACACTGCCTTAACCCTCTTTGGTATGGAGCTCACAAGAGCTTCACAGGTTGCCACTGCAAGATTCCTGTTCCACTCCTCCATGATGACATCATGGCGTTGGTGGATGTTAGTGACCTTCCGTTTTAAGATGCCCCACAGATGCTCAATAGGGTTTAGGTCTGGCGACATGCTTGGTCAATCCGTCACCTTTACCCTCAGCTTCTTTAGCAAGGCAGTGGTTATCTCTGAGGTGTGTTTGGGGTGGTTATCATGTTGGAATACTTGTCTGCGACCCAGTCTCTGAAGGGAGGGGATCATGCTCTGCTTCAGTATGTCACAGTACATGTTGGCATCCATGGTTTCCTCAATGAACTGCATCTCCCCGGTGCTGGCAGCACTCATGCAGCTCCAGACCCTCCCACCACCATGCTTGACTGTAGGCAGGACACACTTGTCTTTGTACTCTTCACTTTGTTGCCGCCACACATGCTTGACACCATCTGAACAAAATACGTTTATCTTGGTCTCATCAGTCCACAGGACATTGTTAGAGTAATCCATGTCCTTAGTCTGCTTGTCTTCAGCAAACTGTTTGCAGGCTTTCCTGTGCATCATCATGCAGACCAATTTGATGCAGTGTGTGGCGTATGATCTGAGCACTGACAGGCTGCCCCACCCCCACCCCTTCAACATCTGCAGCAATGCTGGCAGCACTCATACGGCTATTTCCCAAAGATGACCTCTGGATATAATGCAGAGCACATGCACTCAACTTCTTTGGTCACCCATGGCGAGGCCTGTTCTGAGTGGATCACCTGATCTATCCTGTTAAACCGCTGTATGGTCTTGGCCGCCGTGCCACAGCTCAGTTTCAGGGTTTTGGCAATCTTCTTATAGCCTATGCCATCTTTATGTAGAGCAACATTTATTTTTTAGTGTTGCTGTTCTGTTCTGAGTGAATCACCTGATCTATCCTGTTAAACCGCTGTATGGTCTTGGCCACCGTGCCACAGCTCAGTTTCAGGGTTTTGGCAATCTTCTTATAGCCTATGCCATCTTTATGTAGAGCAACATTTATTTTTTAGATCCTCAGAGAGTTCTTTGCAATGAGGTGCCATGTTGAAATTACAGTGACCAGTATGAGAGTGTGAGAGTGATAAAACCAAATTTTAAACACACCTGCTTCCCATTCACACCTGAGACCTTTGTAAAACGATCGAGTTACATTACAGCGGGGAGAGAAAATGGCTAATTGGGCCCAATTTATACATTTTCACATAGGGGTGTACTCACTTTTGTTGCCAGCAGTTTAGACATTAATAGCTGTCTATTGAGTTACTTTGAGGGGACAGCAAATTTACACTGTTATACAAGCTGTACACTCACTACTTTACATTGTTGAAAAGTGTAATGTCTTCAGTGTTGTCACATGAAAAGATATAGTAAAGTATTTACAAAATGTGAGATACTGTGTGTGTGTATGTATATATATATATATAATGTATGTATGCTGCTGTGTGTGCCCCATATTGACATATATACTGTGTGTGTATATATATATATATATATATATATATATATATATATATATATATACACAGTATATACAGTACAGACCAAAAGTTTGGACACACCTTCTCATTCAAAGAGTTTTCATTATTTTTATGACTATGAAAATTGTAGATTCACACTGAAGGCATCAAAACCATGAATTAACACACGTGGAATTATACATAACAAAAAAGTGTGAAACAACTGAAAATATATTTCATATTCTAGGTTCTTCAAAGTAGCCACCTTTTGCTTTGATTACTGCTTGGCACACTCTGGCATTCTCTTGATGAGCTTTAAGAGGTAGTCACCTGGCGCAGCACCCCATCACTCTCCTTCTTGGTCAAATAGCCCTTACACAGCCTGGAGGTGTGTTTGGGGTCATTGTCCTGTTGAAAAATAAATGATGTTCCAACTAAACGCAAACCGGATGGAATAGCGTGCCGCTGCAAGATGCTGTGGTAGCCATGCTGGTTCAGTATGCCTTCAATTTTGAATAAATCTCCAACAGTGTCACCAGCAAAGCACCCCCACACCATCACACCTCCTCCTCCATGCTTCACGGTGGGAACCAGGCATGTAGAGTCCATCCGTTCACCTTTTCTGCGTCGCACAAAGACACGGGGTTGGAATCAAAGATCTGTAGTTTGGACTCATCAGACCAAAGCACAGATTTCCACTGGTCTAATGTCCATTCCTTGTGTTCTTTAGCCCAAAACAAGTCTCTTCTGCTTGTTGCCTTTCTTTAGCAGTGGTTTCCTAGCAGATATTCTATCATGAAGGCCTGATTCACACAGTCTCCTCTTAACAGTTCTAGAGATGTGTCTGCTGCAAAAGGTGGCTACTTTGAAGAACCTAGAATATAAAATATATTTTCAGTTGTTTCACACTTTTTTGTTATGTATAATTTCCACATGTGTTAATTCATAGTTTTGATGCCTTCAGTGTGAATCTACAATTTTCATAGTCATGAAAATAAAGAAAACTCTTTGAATGAGAAGACGAGACCGAGGACGAGAGGTCATCCGTGATAGGCGGAACACTAAACACAGTGGGGTGGATTCAAGAAGCAATTGCGCCTGTGTAACCATAGGTTACACAGCGCAATTGCTTACTTGCCCCGGCGTAACGAGTGCTCCTGATTCAGGAACCTCGTTACGCCGACTGCAGCCTAAGATCTGCGCGGCATAAGGCTCTTATGCCCGCATATCTTAGGCTGCATTCTTGCAATGGCCGCTAGGTGGCGTTCCCGTTGTGCTCAGCGTATAGTATGCAAATTGCATACTAACACCGATTCACAACATTGCGCGAGCCCTGCGTCCGCAATTTACGTCGTTTACGTATGGCGGTTTTCGCGCAAGGCTGCCCCCTGCTATTAGCAGGGGCAGCCCATGTTACTGGCTCGCGGTGGAATTTCAGAACCAAGAGCGGTAACCCCGAGCCAGACTCGCGATCGCCTCGCAGCAGCCACAGGCAGGGAATTACTTACCTTGTCCCTGGATCCTGCGATGCCTCTCCGCTGTGTGATCGAGCGGTGTCTCCTCGCTCAATTCACAGTGTCCCTGTGTGCCGCCGATCTCCGTTCCCTGCGATGTTACGACGCACGGGGGCGGAGAACGGCGCCAAATTAAAAAAAGTAAATAAACACAATACATACAGTATACTGTAATCTTACAGATTACAGTACTGTATGTAAAAAATACACACACCCTTTGTCCCTAGTGGTCTGCCCAGTGCCCTACGTGTACTTTTATAAAATAAAAACTGTTCTTTCTGCCTGCAAACTGTAGATTGTCCATAGCAACCAAAAAGTGTCCCTTTATGTCAAAAGTGATTTTAGAGCAGCTAGAAAACAGCGATAATAAATTATAATCACTTGCAGAATTAAGCGATAGTGATTTGTGGGGAAATTCGTCATAAAAAAATAAAAGTAATGACAGCGACAATTCTGCAACTGAGCAAATTTCAATGATTTTGAGTTGATTACATTATTGAATAATTTTTTATTATAATTACATTATTATTTGTTATAATTATTTATAATTATTTATTATATTATAATTTATGTTTTTGTTTTTCAAACTTTTTCATACCCGAGAAGTCTACTAGACTCTTGTTTGGACAGATTTAAAGCGGTGGTTCACCCTGCAGAACAACATTGTAGCATACAATTCGGCATTGTAGCGCGAGCTACAGTATGCCGGTCTTAATTTTTTTATCGCCGTACTCACAGTGTAATCGTACATAGTAGATTCTGACTGCCCGCGGGGAATGGGCGTTCCTTTCAAGAGGGAGGGTGATTGACGGCCGGCTCTGGCGCGTCACGCTCCCCGAAGACAGCCGGAGTAGGTCTCGGCTCTTCACGGCGCCTGCGCACAGACTATGCGCAGGCGCCGTGAAGAGCCAAGCCTATTTCGGCTATTTCCGGAGAAGCGTGACGCGCCAGAGCCGGCCGTCAATCACCTTCCGTCTGGATTGGAACGCCCATTCCCCGTGGGCAGTCGGAATCTACGATGTACGATTACACTGTGAGTATGGCGATAAAAAAATTAAGACCGGCATACTGTAGCTCGCGCTACAATGCCGAATTTTAGGCTAGAAGAAAAAAAAAAATGTTTTTTTATTTTATAGGGTGAACCCCCGCTTTAAGTGAGTTATTCCTAAGAATTATAGGCCTACAATGTAAAATGCCAAATTTCCTTGCAAAATAATTGTACCGCTTTCAGCACCTAAAAGGTTCTTTACTGTAGAGCAGTAAAAACATGGAACTCCCTCCCCTAGAATGTGGTACTAACTAAAAAAAAATGTTTTGATGTCTTCCTCAGGAAGCAGAAGATAAAGATTATAGGAATTATTAGAAAATAAAAATCACAGACACAAACATGTACATGTACAATGTACGTGTCTTTTTTACAGTTACCCCCACCTTTTTGCAATTATCTATTAAAAACCATCAAAACAAAGCTCCAGTTTAAAGCGGGGGTTCACCCTTAGAGGGCACTTTTCCCCCTTAGATTCCTGCTCGTTATTACTAGGGGAATCGGCTATTTATTTTAAAATATGTGCAGTACTTACCCGTTTACGAGACGCATCCTCTCCGTCGCTTCCGGGTATGGGCTTCGGGAATGGGCGTTCTTTCTTGATTGACAGGTTTCCGAGAGGCTTCCGACGGTCGCATCCATCGTGTCACGATTTTCCGAAAGAAGCCGAACGTCGGTGCGCAGGCGCAGTATAGAGCCGCACCGACGTTCGGCTTCTTTCGGCTACGAGTGACGCGATGGATGCGACCGTCGGAAGCCTCTCGGAAGAATGTCAATCAAGAAGGAACGCCCGCTCCCGAAGACCCATACCCGGAAGCGACGGAAGAAGATGCAGCTCGAAAACGGGTAAGTACTGCACATATTTTAATACAAATAGCCGATTCCCCTAGACCGAACGAGCAGGAAGCTAAGGGGAGATTTTTTTTTTTTTTTTAAATGGGTGAACTCCCGCTTTAAATTAGCTATTCTTGCAGAATTTCTCTGTGATAAAATGTTAACACAAAGGGGAGCAAAGATCTGCATAACCTGCACTGTGAAGGAAAACAGAATAATAAAACGATTTCAGGAAAGCAACGACTTATTTAGTTATATCCTAAGGATGTCCTGGTTTCCATTTTAAAGCTCTAACATAATGCATTCTGTCGTGTGTAAGCACAAAAACATCACTGAAGCAGGATAATTGACTCTTGGCTATAAATGCAAGACCTTCTCATCCTTGGTTTGCTATGGCCTGTAGTACAGTGGCTACAGCCACCATAGTGTTGATATATATCTTATTGTACAGCTCCATCACATTCCCTTAGTAAAAGCATGCTGATTTGTCAGGATTGGTGGCTATGTAGACCAAATGATTAACTATATGCCTTTACTACTACTGTCAGTATTCTTCAGTGCCAGAATTATTATAATTTAAATCATATAAAAACCCAGTCACTAAAATCTCATACAATTTTTAACATGTTAATGTTAGTTGTATTCAATCTTTCTAAATCTGCAGATTTATTGAAAGTAACACATGGGGGGTTATTTACAAAAGGCAAATCCACTTTGCACTAAAAGTGCTAACTACAAGTGCAAAGTGCACTTGAAATTGCACCGAAAGTACACTTGGAAGTGCAGTCGCTGTAAATCTGAGGGGTAGATCTGAAATGAGGGGAAGCTCTGCTGATTTTTTCATCCAATCATGTGCAAGCTAAGATGCTGTTTTTTTATTTTCCTTGCATGTCCCCCTCGGATCTACAGTGACTGCACTTTCCAGATGCACTTTCAGTACAATTTCAAGTGCACTTTGCATTTGTAGTTTGCACTTGTAGTGCATAGTGGGTTTGCCTTTCGTAAATAACCCCCATGGTGACTCTGCCATGATAGTCCTTGTTAAGTCACCTCCAGTTACAGAATGACAACCTTCTGTCTTTATCTCCTAGTTGTTCTCCTGCATTGTGATCCTGCCACAAAAGCTTCCAGTGACAACTGTATGAAGCCATGCTGAAACACATTGGGGGTTATTTACGAAAGGCAAATCCACTTTGCACTACAAGTGCAAACTACAAGTGCAGTCGCTGTAAATCTTAGGGGTAGATCTAAAATGAGGGGAAGCTCTGCTGATTTTATCATCCAATCGTGTACAAGCTAAAATGCTGTTTTTTATTTTCCTTTCATGTCCCCCTCAGATCTACAGCGACTGCACTTCCAAGTGCACTTTCAGTGCATTTTCAAGTGCACTTTGCACTTATAGTTTGCACTTGTTGTGCAAAGTGGATTTGCCTTTCGTAAATAACCCCCATTTCACAGATATAGCCCACCATTAGGAAACAATGACATGCCACTGGAGGCATGGGCGTCCGCTCCATAGGGCAAGGGGGGGCAATTGACCCCCCTGGAGAATTGAGAAGGTGTCTGAAGAGTGCACACCCCTCCAAGACCGAAGCAGTGACAGCGCAGGCAGGTTAGAATAGGGAGAGAGAGGCAAGCTGCTGGCCGTGGCGTTGCGAGGGGTGAGGCGTAGGGTGGTCTGGTGCAGGGTGACACCACTGCACCTGACCAATCATCCCCTTCTCTCGCGGCCGGGGCTGTCTGAGTGATCCTGGGCCGCATGTCACACATGCACAGCGAGCAGAGTGAAGCCGCCTCCCCCTCCAGTGTTTATGTGTACACAGGGGGAGGGAACCTGCTGTGCCTGTGTAAGGTACAATGCACTGATGGCGCCCTGCCTGCAACTGACCAGTTTGGTGATCTCATCAAATGGCCACAGGTGTCTGCATGAGTCGCGCATGAGCAGCCACTGGCGCGGTGCAAAAAAACCAAGCCCCACAGAACCTGTCCTGCCGCAGAGTTCATACAGGTAGTCGTTAACTGCACCTTTCTGCTGAAGCAGCCTATCAAACATATACAATGTTGAGTTCCATTGTGTCGGGCAGTCACAAATAAGACGTCTGACAGGCAGGTTGTGTCACCGCTGAATGTCAGCAAGGCGAGCCATGGCCGTGTAAGATCTTCTGAAATGGGCCAAGATTTTCCTGGCCTGTCGCAAGACGTCCTGGAGGCCAGGGTATTTGGCAACGAATCGCTGCACGACCAAGTTCAGGATGTGTGCCATGCATGGCACGTGTGTAATTTTGTCCTGTTTCAGCGCGCTCAGCAGATTGGCACCGTTGTCGCACACCACTTTACCAACTGTCAAATTGAGCGGTGTTAGCCACTGATCTGCCTGTGAACGCAAAGCTGAAAGGAGTGCAGGACCAGTGTGGCTCTTGTCTTCCAGGCACAACAGACGCAGCACAGCATGGCAACGTCTCACCTGGCATGTCGAATAGGTTCTGGGGATCTTGGGTGGCGCAGCGGAAGAGACGGTAGCATCGGAAAATGAGGAGTTAGCCGAGGAGGAGAGGAAGGATGGAGTAGGAGGAGGAGAAGAAGAGGCAGGCCTGCATGTAATCCGTGGCGGTAAAACCAAAATCTACATGGGTGCCACGGGTTACATGCTTGACGGTCGTCAGAAGGTTCACCCAGTGGGCAGTGAAAGCTATATACCTTCCCTGCCCGTGTTTGCTAGACCACGTGTCTGTGGTCAGATGTATCTTGGCACCGACACTATGTGCCAGAGATACATTCACTTGCCGCTGAACATAGCCTTTTGAGCTCTGGGATGCCCTTCTGTGAAAAATTTTTCCTTCCTGGGACCTTCCATTGTGGTGTTCCAATGGCCACATATTTTTGAAAGTCCTCCAACTCCACCAGTTTATATGGCAGTAGTTGGCGGGCTATCAGTTCCAACAAGCCAGCGGTCAACCGTTGGGCAAGAGGGTTATCCGGCGTCATCTTTTTTTTTACGATCGAACATTTGGGCCACGGAAGTCTGCCTTTTTGCAGAAAAACGTGAGGAAGGCATGATGGAAGGTGGAGTAGAGGACAATTGTGAGCATAGAAGGGAAGGAGAAGGAGAAGAGGCTGGATGGTGAGAGCCTGGAGTGTGGCTTTGTGGGTTCTGATGCTGTTGCTCCCACTGGGCTCGGTGATGGGAGGCCAGGTGCCTTCTTAAGGTGGTCGTCCCTAGGTGAGTGTTGGGCTTACCGCGACTTATGCGTTGACTGCAAAGGCTGCAGATGGCAACACTATTGTCTGCAGCGGACACATTAAAAAAAGCCCACACTGCAGAGCCATGGGCCGGCGTCCTGGGAGCGCCAGATGTGACCATACATGGTTGATGGCTCGCTCCTGATACATTAGGAGTCTGCGTTGTCCCTCCTGTGCAATGTAAGTTCGGCCTGCTTCTCCTCCCTATATGTTGGTCCATCTCTCCCTCTGAACTCCCCTCCTCTTCCTCTCTTTTGGGCACCCACGTGACGTCTGTAGAAATGTCATCATCGACGTCACCAGTAGAGATCTCGGAGTAGGCAGCAACAGCAGGCACCAACCTCCTTGGGCTGATCTGAGTACTGTCATCAGACTGCTGAGTGCCGGCTGTTGCTACCTCTTCCTAATCCAATGCCAAGAATGGCTGCGCATCCGAAATGTCTTCTGATGGATCGGAAAATAATTTGTGTTACTCAAGCGGAGGGTATATGGTGGTGGTGGTGGTGTTGGTGGCAAGCCACTCAACCAAGTCTGGTGCGTCCTTTGACGTAATCGAACAAACATTGTGCCACTTCCCACTTTGGCTCCAGCCTGGTGCTCCTGCCCTACCCCTACCACCCCTGCGGAAGGGCCTGCCTCTTCTTCTGCCTGTCATTTTTTAAATGACCCTGTGACAAAAGTCTCTAGAGAAGCGCAGTATATGTGGAAGAAGGTATATAACAAAATCTGTCGTTTTGGGGGGGGGGGCACTTATTTATTTCACCAGTTATGAAACTTTTTTTTCAGGAATTTTTTTTAATGTGTGTAGCAGAGGAAACGCAGCGAAAGAGGCAAAAATCCAGCAGTAATCAAATACACCGCCAGTCAGGGCTGGACTGGGACAAAAATTTGGCCCTGGACTTCATCCAGACCGGCCCACTTTAAATCAATAAAATGCTGCCCCCACCCCCCCCAAAAAAATCACGCCCACCAAAAGGCCCCTACATCCATTATTGTATATCATGAGAGGGTGAGAGAGAGGGGAATGAGAGAGAGAGAGAGGGAGGGTTGAGGGAAAAGGGGTGAGAGGGGGTGGGTGAGAGAGGGGGGTGAGTGTAAGAAAAAGAGAGTGAGTGTAAAAGAGAGAGGGTGAGTGTAGGACCCCTTTTTACACTGAGGCGGTTTTTAGGCGCTTTTGGTCTAAAAATAGCGCCTGTAAAGCGACTAAAAAACGGTTCCGCTGCAGTCCCAGTGTGAAAGCCTGAGTGCTTTCACACTGGGGCGCTGCCAGGGCGTTAGAAAAAGTCCTCCAAGCAGCATCTCTGTTTTAAAAAACGGCCCACTGAGCCATCGGCCCACCGGGAAACTCCCTGTAGTCCCTATGGCCAGTCCATCCCTGCCGCCAGTCACAATGCTGCACAATACAAATCCACTATAATATGCTTTCTATATTCAAAACTATATTATAAGTGTATATTACACCTATATACCGCAGTGGACAGCAAGTAGTACACCTATACAAGTGCTTGAAAGGACTTTGTGTCCCTGCTGGAAACGAAGTATAAAAAGTTTATGAATGTATTACACACTATCATGTACTGCAGTGCAAACCAAGTAGCACACCTATACCAGTGCTTGAAAGGACTTTTGTGGACCTGTTAGGTAGCGATTTGTGTCGCTAAACGCTGTCCCTGATGGAAACGCCAACCTCGCCCTACACTGACAAAAAGTATATGAATGTATTACACACCTATATACTAGAGCAAGTAGCACACCTATAAAAAAACGGGAAAAACACTGCGCTAAACAAAAAATTGAAAATGCTGCTAGTACCAAAAATATAGATACAAATATTTAAGCAAAATAAAGAAAAGAAGAGGTACAGCGCAAATTCTAGTGTATAGAAATTCTGATGTGATACCAAAAAATTCCTGGCGTGACACAAATAAGTGAAGGTGACACAAAATCGTAAGGTCAATTGCTATGCATCACTGAAACTAAACAATTGACTATAAATAAAAATGCACGTGAAAAACAAAAATAACTTGTAAATGAAAACAATATATGAATGTGTATAAAGTCTGTGAATGAATGAGATTGTGCAAGCAAAAAAGACTACAGGTGAGGTATTAGTCCATATGCTCCCAGATATCTTAAAGAAAACTTCTTTAAAAGAGTGAACTTCACAGCGAATGTCTTCAGAGAAAAGGATAGTACAGGGCTGACACAACCTTCCACCAAGGCACACCTGAGTGACAAACCAATGCCCTTACCAGATGTGGAGACCACAACGGTGGTCAGACTGGACCCGGGTATATTTAGAGTCACCCAAATGACTTTGTCACTCAGGTGTGCCTTGGTGGAAGGTTGTGTCAGCCCTGTACTATCCTTTTCTCTGAAGACATTCGCTGTGAAGTTCACTCTTTTAAAGAAGTTTTCTTTAAGATATCTGGGAGCATATGGACTAATACCTCACCTGTAGTCTTTTTTGCTTGCACAATCTCATTCATTCACAGACTTTATACACATTCATATATTGTTTTCATTTACAAGTTATTTTTGTTTTTCACGTGCATTTTTATTTATAGTCAATTGTTTAGTTTCAGTGATGCATAGCAATTGACCTTACGATTTTAAGTAGCACACCTATACCAGTCCTTAAAAGGACATTTGTGGACCTTTTAGATAGCTATTTGTATCTGGAGATACGCCACCATAATTGCTACCTGAATCTAGCCAAAGAGTGGAGATACATCATGGTGGTGGGGAAAATCAACAAACACGCAATCACCCTCATTTCATACTATTCCAACCCCAATGTGGGCAAAGTAAAACATTTTGAGACCATGCTCACAGTACTGATGCCTCATGTGCTGGGTCACTTTATAATAGGGGGAGATAGTAATATGTCTTTAGACCAAGCCCTAGATAGAACCAATGCACACAAACCAATTTTGAAACACATCCCTAAACAGGGTTGCAAACTAGCTCGGATACTGCACTCCCATGACCTCATAGATATCTGGAGGGACCTCCACCCAATGACCAGAGATTACACCCATTATTCTCAGGTCCATAGAACGTATTCACGAATAGACCATATATTTACACTATCACCACAGCTGCCCTCAATTGACTTGGCCAAAACATTGTCCACCTCATGGTCTGACCATTTACTAGTCCAGATTTCATTAACAGATTTGTGGACTAGACCGAGACCCTCAACGTGGCGTCTTAATGTCTTGTTACTTAACGACCCCACCATTTATAATGAAATAGAGACTGCCCTACGACAATACTTTGCCGACAATCATGCAACTGATACCTACTCTGGTATTAACTGGGCAGCACATAAGGCAACAATTCATGGCAACCGAATCCAAATAGCTTCCAGAACCAAACGTAGCCATGCACAACTGATACAACAACAAGAGGAGGAGATACAATTTATAGTTCAAGAGCAAAAGTCTAACCCCCCAATCAGATTTTAGAAATAAAATAGAAGCAGCACGTACAGCATTGAATCTTAGCCTTACCACTAAGGCTGAAAAATATTTACATTGGTCTAGACATCGATTCTATACTTTGGAAAACAAACCTACTATGCTATTGGGTAGGAAATGTACCCCTCGACCATACAATCCGGCCTTGCCAAGATTACAGTTGCAAGATGGCAAACTGACTCAAAATCCCCAGTTAATAATTGTGGAATTTTCAAATTTCTTCTCTAAACTTTATACGAAACCAAACCCATTCCCCACAGCTCAAGCAGATAAATTCTTCCATGATATCCCCCTTCCACAGGTAGCACAGGACCACATGGAGTTAATGGAGGACAACTTTACAGAGGGAGAAATCAAGGCACCAATTAAATGTCTGAACCTTTCAACGGCTTTACTGGCCATTATTATAGAAACTAGTATGCAGAGCTATTGACACCTCATCTATGCTCCCTTTTTAATGCATTGCGTAGGGGTTCTCCCTTAGCCACACATGATAATGCTGCCTTCATACATGTCATTCCCAAACCAAGGAAGGACCATGAGCTCTCACTCATTAACGTAGATCTTAAATTGATGACCACAATTTTAGCGACTAGAATAAATACTTTCCTATCCAATTATATCCATCCAGACCAAGTAGGGTTTGTTCCCAATCGACAGGTTCCCGACCAGCGCTTTATTCGAATTGAGACAATTACAGCAAACGTAAGGGCATGCTACTGTCATTAGACCTTTGCAATGTTTTCAACTCTGTATCATGTGATTATATGCAATTGAAAAGATATGGATTTGGGCCTAATCTTTTAACTATAAACTGTAAGTTTGCACATAGACATTGTATAGCAAACCTACAGCTAGACTGTATGGATCGTATACCATAGATATACACAGGGGGACACGACAAGGCTGCCCTTTATCTCCCATCTTCCCATCTCCCATCTCCCCTGGAACCCTTGGCCATCTAACTAAGAAGTCACCCAGTTATAAAAGGCATATACTGCATAGATAGGGAGCACAAATATGCCCTTTACGCTGATGCCATTTTAATGCTTCTCTTATCCCCAGTAACGTCAATACTAGGGTTGAGCGAACCCGAACTGTAAAGTTCGGGTTCGTACTGAATTTTGTTTTTTTTGGACCCGAACCCAAATAATTTGCTGAAAGTTCGGGTTCAGAGTTTGGCTATGTAATGGCACTGCACAAAGTGTCATTTCTGAAAGGAAAAAAAGTCATTTAAAACCGGCTTTGCGGCTATAATGAATTGTCGGCTTCGGCAATTCAGAGAGGATTCATTCATAAAAATAAAAAAAAATAGCGTGGGGGTTCCCCCAAATTCAATTACCAGGGCCTTCAGGTCTGGTATGGATATTAAGGGGAACCCCGCCGTCAATTTAAAAAAAAATGACGTGGGGGTTCCCCCCAAATATCCATTCCAGACCCTTATCCAAGCACGTTAACCTGGCCGGCCACAGAAAAGAGGGGGAGACAGAGTGTGCCCCCCCTCTCCTGAACCGTACCAGGCCACATGCCCTCAACATGGGGAGGATCTCCCCATGTTTATGGGGACAAGGGCCTCATCCCCACAACCCTTGCCCGGTGGTTGTGGGGGTCTGCTGGTGGGGGGCTTATCAGAATCTGAAAGACTTTTTTCCAAAGTTCCGCCGAACCCGAACATCCAGGTGTCCGCTCAACTCTAGTCACTACCTAACTTATATCAAACCTTGCGCCGTTTTACAGCTATTTCGGGTCTTACGATCAATCATTCAAAATTGGTAGCTTTAAACCTCACATTGGAGGCAGACGAGTGAAATGAATCCAAAACTCGTTCCAGTTCAAGTGGCAAAGAGAGGCTCTCCTGTATTTTGGGATTTCTCTAACTCCCTCCCTACATACCCTGTATCAGACCAACTATCCTCCGTTATATAGGAAACTGACAGCGGACCTTCTGCGCTGGGCCAGCAATCCACCATTGTGGTTCTGTAGACTATACTCAATAAAGATGAATCTCCTTCCAAGGTTTTTGTACTTGTTTAGAACGCTTCAGATTGCAATCCGCATGCCCAGTCTAAAAGTATTACAGAACAAGATTATGAAATTTATCTCGGGGGGGACAAAAGATCCAGAGTGAATAGGCGCACCCTTTATACATCCAAATTTAGAGGTGGCCTGGAAATATTTTGAAGCAGCGCAATTAGCTGAACTAATCCGTTTCCATTTTTTGCAAGCTCAACCTTCTTGGATGACAATTGAATCGGCTCTCCATCCCACCAAACCTATTAGTCGTATGATGTGGCTACGTGTGAGAGATACACCAATTATAATGTGCCCCACATTATCCTTTTCACTAAGCCTATGGGACAGATTGATGAAGCCTTATGCATTCAGATCTTCTCATGCTCCCCTGGCTCCGTTGACTGGTAATCCTGATTTCACCCCGGGTCTTAATCCTCAAGAGTTTGCATGGTGAACTAACAAGGGCTTGATATGTATTGACATGAGCGACCATAAAGGTATCTTATCGAAACAAACCCTACTAGATAAATACCAACTCCCTAACTCAGAAGTGTACCATTATCTGAAGACTCTACAGTGTACAAATGATTTAACAGCTTCTACCCCAATGGAATATCTGTGCAGGTCCTTCGATAAGCATGCCGGTCATATCTCGAAAATATATAGTATTTTGTCCTCCAAGTCTGATTTTTTTTTATATATGTACAAGTGGGAACAGGATGAGGCAACGTTGGAAATCAATAAATGGGTTAAAATGGCACAATTCGCCTCAAAATCTTACATTAATACCTCGCTGATCGAGGCGAATTACAAAGTTTTGCTGTGATGGTACATGGTACCAGTGAGAGTGGCAACATATGTCCCAGGCACTTCCCCTCTATGTTTTAGGGGAGGTGGCATAGAAGGCACAGTATATCATACTGTATATGGTTGACATGCCCTAAAGTCAGGCGATTTTGGATTTGCATCTATAATTTTATCTTTTCACTAACCCAGGTGAATCTAATCAAATCACCACAGCAGGTGCTACTAGGAAGCCAAGTGGAGGAAGTACCAGGACACACAAAGAAACTTATATAATTTACCTTTTCTGCATCCAGGATAGTGGTAGCTAGATCTTGGAGGGTGCCCACGATCCCCTTCGACTTGGTGAAAACTAAGTTGTTGTGGATCATGATCAATGAACGCCTCTCAGCGTTATTACTCGATAAACAGCCAGTCTTTAATAGAGTCTGGGAACCTGTGGATAAAATACCTGTCCGAAGGCTTATAAGACACCAGCTCCCCTTTCTTCCTTCCTCTTGCAGGCTTTTCTTTTCTCCCCATGCATCCTATTTGAGTGACCTGTAAGTGGACATAGGCCATATGGTTACATGATATGGATTCCTCCGCCTCAACTTCATGAAGCTTAAAGGAATGACAGGGATCCAAGAAAGTGCTAATTCTTTCCTCCTTTTTTGTTTTTTGTCTGTTAGAATGAAGAGGATGTGCACTAAGGATGAGCTCTGGCCTGTTCGCATAGTACACGTGCAGAGTCCGCCAGGAAGTGTGCACGGCGCTGCGCTAATCACAGCCAGGGAGACATTTCACGATCCCTGCAGCCGAGCATCGGGAAATGTCTCCCTGGCTGTGATTAGGACAGCACCGTGCACACTTCCTGGCGGGCTCTGCACGTGTACTATGCGAACACGCCAGAGCTCATCCTTAATGTGCACGTACATGGGGTCTGTGTGCTGAGTCAGATCAGTTAAGAAAGAGATTCTCATGGGTTATTAACATCCTCCTAGCTCTTCTTACTAGCCTATATTAGATTAAAAACATCATGTGCTGTGTTTTTAATAATGAAAAACACCATATTCCATTTTGGTTCAACTATTGGTACACAATTTTATATTTCATTAATAAAGGATAAAGTCTATTATTGGTAAAGCACTGTTAGATGTTTTTTTGAAGTGGTAGTGTTTACCATCAATACAGTGGATATCTCAGGCTTCAAATAAAGCATTGCCTTTCAAGACAGCAAATGGTATAAGCTTGCCTCTGGTTAAATGCTGAGGACTTTAGAACTGATATTGATTCTGGATAGGAATCAAATAGGTTTAACCTCAGGAGTTTACAGCTAATAAATGATATAAAAAGATGTATACAATCCTAATAAACAGGAGCACAGATGTTTCCTGCTGATATGAAAGGAAGCAATTATACCTAAAGTTAGAATTGGATATGTTACTGATATTTGTACATAAAGTATTTTGTATATAATCTATGTAATATTTTCTGTTATATTACCACACTATAAAACAAGGAGTAATTATTTCAAATGGCCGAGCCTTTGTCTCCTCTAAAGTGGTTTGTTGAACCGTAGACATGCTAAAGAGCCTTTATTTCCCTGACACACATTCCCTTACTGGAGGTACCCAAAATGGTTTGAGTAACTTCTAATCATATATCGGGGCATAGTGTACACAGAGCTAACCCCCCCCCCCCCAAAAAAAATAAAAATAAAATTAGTGGCTTCAGTATGGAGATAAAAATGGTCTAAACAGATCATGAATGTCTATTCTGTGTTCAGTAGATGCAAACCAAGGGATAGTCTCTAAACAAGATGAACAACATTTTCTACACTTTGATTTGCAGACATCATGCCAAAACCTGCTTCCCCAGAACACGGTGGGGTTGATTTACAAGAGGCAAATGGAGTATGCACTTTGCAAAGTGCAGTTAGACTCTGCAAGTGCAGTTTCCCCAAAGCTTAGTAAATGAGGTAAAGCTTCACTTTGTAAAGAGTACCAAATCACGTGCAAGGAAAATAAAAATAGTGCATTTTTGCTTGCACATGATTGAATGATTGATGTCAGCAGAGCCTCTGCTGATTTACAAAGCTCTGCAGCAGCTGCTCTTGCAGAGTGCAACTGCACTTTGCAAAGTGCACAGTGTATTTGCCTTTGGTACATCAACCCCTGTATTCCCTCCTCTTTTTTGCCTGGGTTTACATTGGAGCAATTTGTCATGCAATTTGAGAGATCAAATTGCATGACAAGTCGCAACCTATTGGCAGCAATGGCACTGTTCCAATCGGTGCTGCACCGATTCACAAAAGTAGTTCCTGCACTACTTTTGCCGATTTTAGGTGCGATTTCAATAGTCATCTGTGTATGAATCCACACAAATGTTTATCTGTAGCACCTGAAATCGCGCTGACCTTGCTACGATTTCAAAGTACTGTAGCAGCAATGTGAACCAGGGCTTTGCCAGATTTTGCTGGTTGGAAACGGAAGAGTGGGAAGTTTGAGTGAAGAGTGAAAAACAGTTTTGCTTTTGACTGTTGGTGATTCCTGTGTTAGCATTTTTTTTGGGGGGGGGGGGGGGGGGTCTTTCCTTGCAGCTTTTTAAACACCTTTTCTGTCACTTTTTAAATATCCTCTTTTTTTCTTTCCTTGAGGCTGGGTTCACACTACTACACTACTTTCATCCTACTTTGCTCTGTGTTCAATGTTTCCCTATGAGAGAGTCTTGTAGCGTCCTACACAAGTCGGTCCGACTTTGAAAATGCTCCCTGTACTACTTTTGGTCCTACATTGATCCTACTTCAGGCCCATTGAATATCATTGAAGTCGGACCAAAGTAGTATCCTGTTCATGAAAGTAGCATGGATGTAGGACCAATGTAGGATAAATGTAGGACCAATGTAGCAGAGCAAAGTAGGATGAAAGTAGTGTAGTAGTGTGAACCCAGCCGTGGGCTTGGTTCACACTACTACACTACTTTCATCCTACTTTGCTCTGCTACATTGGTCCTACATTTATCCTACATTGGTCCTACACAAGTCGGTCCGACTTTGAAAATGCTCCCTGTACTACTTTGGTCCTACATTGATCCTACTTCAACCCATTGAATATCATTGAAGTCGGACCAAAGTAGTATCCTGTTCATGAAAGTAGGATGGATGTAGGACCAATGTAGGATAAATGTAGGACCAATGTAGCAGAGCAAAGTAGGATGAAAGTAGTGTAGTAGTGTGAACCCAGCCTCAGGCTGGGTTCACACTACTACACAGTCGGACCAAAGTAGGATCCTTGTCTTAACCATCCGACTTTTGACATCTGACATGTGATTACAGCAGCAGTAAAAGGAATTTATCTCACTCTGGGATTGTTTTGATTGGTCAAAGAACAAGTCAGACTATCACAAAGTCGGATCAAAGTAGTATCATGTTCATGAAAGTAGGATGGATGTAGGATCAATGTAGGACCAATGTAGGACCAATGTAGCAGCGCAAAGTAGGATGAAAGTCGTGTAGTATAGTGTGAACCCAGCCTCAGTCTACTAATTAAGGGGAGTGGTTAATTGGTCACAGGTGAGGCTGGGTTCACACTACTACACTACTTTCATCCTACTTTGCTCTGCTACATTGGTCCTACATTTATCCTACATTGGTCCTACATCCATCCTACTTTCATGAACAGGATACTACTTTGGTCCGACTTCAATGATATTCAATGGGCCTGAAGTAGGATCAATGTAGGACCAAAAGTAGTACAGGGAGCATTTTCAAAGTCGGACCGACTTGTGTAGGACGTTACAAGACGCTCTCATAGGGAAACATTGAACACAGAGCAAAGTAGGATGAAAGTAGTGTAGTAGTGTGAACCCAGCCTGATACAGGTCCTATATAACTTTCTGTAGAAATAATTTCTGAGCTTGCTCATCCTTGACCTTGCACTTTTTGCTTGCTGAAACTTTGACCAAGTGGAAATTTGATTACCGTATTTATCGACCTATTGCGCGCTCAGGCGTATAGCGCGCACCCCTAATGTGGACTTGAAATTCCTGAAAAAAAATGTTTTATTACTTACCGTTTTGGTGTCTTGCCCGGCGTCCATCGGCGGCCTTGTCCGGTCCGGCGTCCATCTGCGGCCTTCGTGGTGTCCTCCCCGCTTCTCCTGTGCTGGTCTCTGAGCCGATCGCCGCTTCCCGCGCTGTGTTTGAACAGCGCTGCCGCCGCTGACATATACCGAGCGTAGTACACTCGGGCACGCTCGGCCACGCTCAGCCATGCTCGGCTCCTCTCGGCTTCTCTCGCATAATCACGAGGGGAGCCGAGCATGGCCGAGTGTACCCAAGTGTACTGCGCTCGGTATATGTCGGCGGCCACGTTTAAACACAGCGTGGGAAGCGAGTATTAGCGTATATCGCGCACCCACGATTTTGCCCTGATTTTAAGGGCAAAAAAGTGCCCGGTATACACCGATAAATACGGTAAGTGGGGAGTTAAAAACCAGAGTAACTAAAACCTGTAAGTTACATCTGTAATTTCTTGTTAGTGATATTATTATTGTAACTGGGAAAATGTGTGCAAGCAAGATTTAAGGTTTTGTGCAGTGCACAGTGTGCTGCATGTATACAACAATGGAGCAACAGCTCAAGGATATATACCGCTGCGACAGATGTGAGCGGGTTGCCCTTCTGGAAGCTCACATTAGACATCTGGAGGAGCAAATTGCAACACTGGGTAGAACTGACAACCTTGAAAGGGGTCCTCTGCTCACTGAAAAGGTGGCAAGTAGGGTTAATGGGGAAGGTGGAGAGGTAAGTCAGGATTATCAGGTAGGAAGATGGGTTAATGCAGTTAGAGGGAGTGGTATGGGGCTCACAGAAAAGGAAGGCCAGCCCTGGGTTTGAGCACCCTAACAGATTTGCCAAGTTGGTTAAAGATGTGGGGGTGGCAAGATCACAGATGGCAGCCCTAGATGTCACTGCTACCCCTAACAGCCAGGAGAGCTAGTAGGGAGGGGTAAGGGTAGTGCAGTTGGTATAGACAGTTGGTGGTAATAGGGGATTCTATAATCAGAATGACTAATTTGTTGCTAGGATATCCTCAACCAAATGGTTTGCTGTCTTCCTGGTGCCAGGGTTCAGCATGTGGTGGACCGGGTTGATAAATTATTGGGAGGGGCTGGGCATGACCCAGCTGTCTTGGTCCACGTTGGGACCAATTACAGAATATAAGGAAAGTGGAGGCTTCTTAAGAACCAATTTAAAGAACTAGGCTGCAAGTTGACAGGAAGGACCTCCAAGGTGATAATCTCTGAAATATTGCCTGTGCCATGCACAACACGGGAAAGACAGGGGGTGATTGGAGAAATGAATGCATGGTTAAAGACCTGGTGTAAGAAGGATTGATTTGGGTTTTTAGAGCACTGGGCTGACTTTTCATTGGGGTACGACCTATATGCTAAAGACGGTTTGCACCTGAATGGAAGGGGGTCTGCAGTGCTGGGTTAGAGGTTTATGGGAAGGCTGGAGGAGTATTTAAACTAGAATCGAGAGGGGAGGCCGAGATAGATTCTAATGGGACAGCCCGTCAGACAGGGGTCAGCCCCTATTGGTGGGTGGAATGGGGGAAAGATGGGGGAGGGCTATGGCAGGCAATATGAAGGTTAACATGTTACAAACAACCATTGGAAATGGTATCCTTTGTACTAAAATAAAAAATATGCAAAATAAGTGTGCAAAATATGACAATGAACTAAAGTGTTTGTTCACTGATGTCAAGTCTGCCATGCAAAATAAGAGAGTTGGAAGCGCTAGCGCAGGGGTACAGTAGGCAACCTTTTGAGCACAGTGTGCCAAAAAATATTTTCAAAGAAATTGAGTGTACCGATTTTATAACAAAAACATTACAACTTCACACTCTCAATCGCAAAAAGGATTTTTTTTATAAAGTAAATGCTGAGTAGTAGTGAGAAATTAACATCTGCACTCACGCCTCAGATCAGCCCCAATTCATGCACCTTCACACCTCAGATCACTGTCCCCCCTGCTTATCTGCCCAACCACTGTAACCCCCTGCTCTTCTGTCCCACCAGTGAACTACCTTGTCTAACCCCCCCTGCTCATCTGCCCCCACCACTGTACCACCCTGCTCTTCTGTGCCACCAATGTCTCCACTTTCTCATCTGCCCCACCACTGTACCTCCCTGCACATCTACTCCACCGCTGTACCCCATGCTCTTCAGTCTCACCACTGAACCATCTTCTCATCTGTCCTAACACTGAACTTATCTGTTCATCTGCTCCACCACTGTAACCCCCTTTCTCATCTGCCCCACCACTGTACCTCCTGGTCCCACTAAATGTACCTCCTTTCTCCTCTGCCCCACCACTGTACCCCCCTGTAAATCTGCCCCACTTTTGTACCCCCTGATCTTCTGCCCCACCACTGTAACCCCCTGCTCATCTGTCCCACCAATGCACCTCCTTTTACATTAGCCCCACAGCTGTACCCCCTGCTCTTCTGTCCCACCGCTGAACCCCCTTATCTGCCCCAACTCCAAACCCCCTGCTCATCTTTCCCACCATGGTAACCCCCTTCTCATCTGGCCCAACAATGAATCCCCCTTCTCATCTGGCCCATCACTGTAACCCCCTGCACATCTGCCTCACCACTGTACCCCCTTGCTCTTCTGTCCCACCACTGTAACCCTGCTGCTCATCTGCTGCTCATCTGCCCCACCACTGTACCTCCCTGCACATCTGCTCCACTGACGTATCCATATGCTCTTCTGTCTCACTACTGAATCACCTCATCTGACCTAACACTGAACCCATCTGCTCATCTGCCCCACCACTGTAACCTGCTTTCTCATCTGCCACACCAATGTACCTCCTGCACAACTGTCTCACCTCTGTACCCCCTGCTCTTCTGGCCCACCTCTGTTCCCTCTGCTCATCTGTCCCATCAATACACATCCTTTTACATCTGCCCCACTGCTCTACCTCCCCTGCTTTTCTGTCCCACAACTGAACCCCCTTTTCATCTGCCCCAACACTGAACCCCCCCTTCTCATCTGAACCCATCATTGTACCCCCCTGCTCTTCTGTCCCAATGCTGAAGCCCCTTCTTGTCTCTTCCACCACTGTACCTCCTGCTCTTCTGTCCCACCTCTGAACCCTCTCTGCTCATTTCCCCACTACTGTACCCTCCTGCTCATAAGCTCCACCACTCTACCCTCTTCTTATCTATGAAATGCATCATATGCAGAGTGGTGAAAGGAAGCAGAGATGAGACACATCTACCTGTCCTGGCACACTCATCCTGCTGATCCACCTCTCGCATCTAGCCCATGTGCTTTTATATGATGTATGTGATGTCACATACAAGCATCTGGAATGGATGCACAATGATGAGCTCAGGTCAGAGGTATTTTCTGAAAGCAGTGGGCGTGTGTGCAGGATCATAAGTTGGGCCCCTGCAGCTGAGAAAAAGTGCGGCACTCTTAGCCACAGCACGAGTTTGGGGGTGATTTTTATTGCACTGAATACTGGCCGTGGCTTAAAGGGAGACAGGGGTTCAGCAGTAAGTCAAGCAAAGGTTCAGGAATAATTTCTACAAAGTTCCCAGAAGCTCAACAGTAATCCACAAACTATCACCTGTTTGTGGTTTTTATAATCACAGTGAAATCCCTTCCTTTTAGAGATCGGTAGTGCCAAACAAGCGAGTCATCTTCCTCCAGATGATGGGCGGGGCTAGCAGGACTGATTGGCTTTAGCAGTGGCCAATGATAGTCCTCCTCCTCCTGGAAGCAGGTGCGGCATGGAGAATTTTGAATTTTGGAATGCATTAGTGTCTCACTGACACTTTTCTGTGCTGCTGATGGGGACGTAGTCGAGGGCCCTACTCTAAAGCATGAAGAGAAATATGTATTAATTGGTATTGCTGAATCTTGGCTTCATTCTTCACATGACTGGGCTATTAATATTCCTGGCTATGCTTTATTTCAGAAAGACAGGGTAAAAAGGAGGGGTGGTGGTGTCTGTCTCTATGTGAAAAGTTATCTCAAAGTGAGTGTGAAAGAGAACCTAGTTAATGGAGAGTTTGTTTGATGAGGCTGAAGCATTATATGTGGAACTGTACATGGGTGGGCATACTACAAAGGTTATCGTAACTGTTTGTTATAGATCTCCGAGTGTTTATGTGGAGGTGGAGACTCAGCTCCTTATACAGATAGAAATGGCTGCAAGGGCTGGGACAGTGATAATAATGGGGGATTTTAACTACCTGGAAATTGACTGGAGTAATGGCACTGCTGGAACAGTTAAAAGGCAAAAATGTATTAAACATATTACAAGACAATTTTATGGTCCAGTTTATTGTGGCTCTGACTCGGAATGATGCTCTGCTGGACCTGGTAATCTCAAACCATGCAGAGCTTATTACCAATATTCATATAAAACAGGGGTCCTCAAACTACGGCCCGCGGGCCACATGCGGCCCGCGGAGGACTTTTAACCGGCCCGCCCGCCCGACCCTGACAGGCAACGCCGGTTACACAGCGATCCCGCTCTGTCACGATGCTCACGGAACTTGGTAACAGTTCGGACGCGCTGTGATAAATGTCCCGCCCTCATCCTTGTAGACTAGCTTGTGTGATAGAGCCAGTGTTCTGTCAATCACACAAGCTGGTCTGGGAGGAGGGTGGGACATTTAACATAGCGCGCCAGAACTATTACCAAGTTCTGTGAGCATCGTGACAGAGCGGGACCGTGACACAGCGCCATTGTGACAGCACAGTAAGCACAGTAAGGAGAAAGGCTGTGAGGGGCTTACAAAAGGGAGGGAGGGGGGGCTGATGATTTTTTAATGATGATGGTGAGGGGGGCTGATGATGATGGTGAGGGGGCTGATGATTTTGTAATGATGATGATGATGGTGAGGGGGGCTGATGGTGATGGTGGTGAGGGGGCTGATGGTGATGGTGGGGCTGATGATGTAATGATGATGGTGGGGGGGGGGGGCGGCTGATGATGATGATGTAATGATGATGGTGGGGGGGGGGGGCTGATGATGATGATGGTGGGGGCTGATGATGATGATGTAATGATGATTGGGGGGCTTGCAATGATCTTGATCAGCTTGCAATTAATGATTGTGAGGGGGGCTTGCAATATGGGGCTTACAATGATGATGGCGAGGGGGGGCTTACAATGAGGGGATGATAGAGGTGGGGGGCTTGCAATGATCATGAACGGTTTGCAATTAGTGATTGTGAGGGGGGCTTATAATGATGAAGGGGGAGGGTTGCAATGATCGTGAGGGGCTTGCAATGGTGAGGGGGGGGCTTGAAATGATGGCTTGAATTTGAAATGGTGGTGAGGGGGGGCTTGCAATGATGGTTTGAATGACAGTAAGGGGGGCTTGCAATGATGGCTTGAAATGACGGTGAGGGGGGGCTTGCAATGATGGCTTGAAATTACGTTGAGGGTGGGCTTGCAATGATGGCTTGAAATGACGGTGAGAGTGGGCTTGCAATGATGGCTTGAAATGACGGTGAGGGTGGGCTTGTTCTTCATTTTAAATATTGTATTTGTTCCCATTTTGTTTTTTTCACTTCAAAATAACATATGTGCAGTGTGCATAGGAAATTGTTCATAGTTTTTTTTTTTATAGTCCGGCCCTCTAACGGTCTGAGGGACAGTGAACCGGCCCCTGTTTAAAAAGTTTGAGGACCCCTGATATAAAAGAACATCTGGGTAGCACTGACCATAACATGATTTCATTTAATGATATGTAAGCAACAAACACATACAGGAAATATAAAAACACTTAACTTTAAGAGAGCAAATTTTCCAAGGGCTGCTCTCCAAGACATATGCCCTGTACACACGATCGGTTCGTCTGATGAAAGCGGTCCATCTGTCTGTTTTCATCGGACGAACCGATCGTGTGTGAGCCTCATCGTTTTTTTCCCATCGGTGAAAAAAAATAGAACCTGTTTTAAAATTTTTGTATGGTTAAAAAACCGACCGTCTGTGGGGAAATCCATCGGTCAGAAATCCATGCATGCTCAGAATCAAGTTGACGCATGCTCTGAAGCATTGAAATTCAAAATGAATGACAGATTGCAAAAGATAGTAGGACAAACCTCCAAATATTCTTCAAATATATTAATAGTAAAACGGTTAGGTCTGAGCATGTAGTCCCTTTACAAAATAATCTAGAGTGGGTGACTAGGAGAAGGCAAATGTATTAAATATTTTCTTCAGTTCCGTGAATACAAAGCTGCACAGGGAAGCTCATTACATCATGGGGATGCTATTGGCACAGCCCCAAAAGATATACAATGGCTCAAAGGTGATATGGTCCAGAAATATTCAGAGTAAAGGTGGTTAAAGCACTGGAACCAGATGGTATCCACCCACGGATCCTAAAATAATTGAGCTTTGTAATTTCAAAGCAATTGTTTCAAATTTTTAGGGACTCCTTAATGACTGGAGAAGTACCACTGGATTGTTATAGGGCCAATGTGGTGCCAAAATTTAAAAGGGATTAAAGTCTTTACCAAGTGACTACAGACCTGTTAGTTTAGCATCTATAATTGTGAAGATACTGGAGAGATTATTAAAAGACCACATAGATGAGCTCTTGCTGAAAAAATAATAAGTTGTCAAACAAACCTGATTTCTTTTCATGAGGAGGTAAGTAAAACCTTGGACAAAGGGGTGGTTGTGGTCGGAGAATACTTGTATTTTGCAAAAGCATTTGACAGTTCCCCACACACAGCTATCATGTAAGGTAAAGTTTACAGGCTTTGAAAGATCAGTTTGTTTGGAAAATATTTTAAAAGGGTCTAGGGTGCAATGGTAACATTTGAAAAAGAAAAATCTGAGCAAATGCAACACAATTGCATTATACATTTGTGGCAGATATATCACCAACACACCTTAAAATCAAATTATTTTAAGGTCCCTCTGTAGCCCCTATTTCCATTACCTTTCTAGTCTTTTGTCTGGGGAAGTCCTTAAAGTGGTTGTAAAGTCTTAAGTTTTTCTTTTACCTTCATGCATTCTCTTCTGTGTGCAGCAACCTCTCAACCCCATATTACTTACCTGAGCTCCTTCGATGTGCAGGAGAGCCTCTGCTGTCCGGGGACTGGCTAAGACAGCAGTGGCACTGCTGTCAATCAAAGGCAGTGAGCCAATGACAAGATAGAGGGGGCAGGCAGGGCCACGGCTTTGTGTGTAAATGGATACGCAGAGCAGCGACTCAGGACCAAGCCTGTTTGAGCCACATTATCTTTTATATGTTCGGACAATATATTTAAAAGATAACTGCATGTTTAAAGCACATTAGCTTTTTAAATACATGCAGGGATACAAAGCAACTTTAAAAATATGTAATTTTACATCTGCCTTTTCTTTCCATGTGCTCTGAGTAAGATCATCCAGACCCACACAACGGCTGGGATCACACTATTGCGAATTGGATGCAGGGTGTCCCCATCCAATTAGCATGTCAGTAGACTGTGACTGGCTCCCAACAGCTCCAAGACGGCTGCGGAGAAAATTGCACAGGAGTCCTTTGCGTCGTCTGGTCTGTTTCATGTCTGAATTCAGCCAAAAACTCAAAACAAAATCAGACCTGAAACAGTAAACATGGACACACCAGACCCCTGCTGCGAGCTGTTCCATGCAGCAGTGTGAACTCAGCCTTGGTGTAAATATTGCATTGTTCACATTCACATTGTAGCCTACATATTAACAGGGGGCCAGGACAGAGAACAACAAGGAACAAATCTACTGAAAGCTAGGTATCCACATACGTGTTTAAACTGAAGATTTCAGTGACAAGAGTGATAAGAGTGACAATTTTATTTGTATATCCACTTAAGCCCCGGACCAATATGCTGGCTAAAGACCCAAGGTGTTTTTACAGTTCGGGACTGCGTCGCTTTAACAGACAATTGCGCGGTCGTGCGACGTGGCTCCCAAACAAAATTGGCGTCCTTTTTTCCCCACAAATAGAGCTTTCTTTTGGTGGTATTTGATCACATCTGCGGTTTTTAGTTTTTGAGCTATAAACAAAAATAGAGCGACAATTTTGAAAAAAATTCTATATTTTTTACTTTTTGCTATAATAAATATCCCCCAAAAACATATATAATTTTTTTTTTCTCAGTTTAGGCCGATACGTATTCTTCTACCTATTTTTGGTAAAAAAATCGCAATAATCGTTTATCGGTTGGTTTGCGCAAAATGTATAGCGTTTACAAAATAGGGGATAGTTTTATTGCATTTTTATTTTTTTTATTTTTTTTACTACTAATGGCGCCGATCAGCAATTTTTTTCGTGACTGTGACATTATGGCGGACACTTCGGACAATTTTGACACATTTTTGGGACCATTGTCATTTTCACAGCAAAAAATGCATTTAAATTGCATTCTTTATTGTGAAAATGACAGTTGCAGTTTGGGAGTTAACCACAGGGGGCGCTGTAGGAGTTAGGGTTCACTTTGTGAGTGTTTACAACTGTAGGGGGGTGTGGCTGTAGGTGTGATGTCATCGATCGTGTCTCCCCTATAAAGGGGATGACGCGATCGATACGCCGCCACAGTGAAGCACGGGGAAGCCGTGTTTACAAACGGCTCTCCCCGTTCTTCAGCTCCGGGGACCGATCGCCACACTCGAGCGGCGATCGGGTCCGCGGTCCCGGTCCCGGAGCTTCGGACCGGGTCGCGGGAGCGCGCCGCGGACGCGCGCCCGTGACCCACGGCTGGGTACAAATACAGGACGTATATATACGTGCTTGTGCCCAGCCGTGGCATTCTGCCGACGTATATGTGCAGGAGGCGGTCCGGAAGTGGATATGCTGCACTGCACTTAATCACTGGTGTAATAGAATGCTGGATAAGAGCAGCTACTACATGCATGGAGGAGTTGTCTTCTATAAGCAGTTTGTATTGCAGTGCAGATATCATAGTTTGTGTCTCAGACTAACTAAATGTAAAAAATTATTTACTAAAATGTTTTACTAAAGGAGCTTGAAAAGGAATTTTCATTTTCAAGCTAATTCTCATAGAGCTCTGCTGACTTCCAACATCCAATCATTTGAAAGCAAGACATATGGGTACCATTTCAAACATGCAAACGGTGACAAGGAGGGTAACTAAATTCCACAAAACTTCCCTTTGCATTTCTGCAAACCTTTTGAGGGGCATCAGTGCTGTAGAATATTTATATAGACCATGTTTGTGTACAGGGGAGGGCTGGCAGGGGGGGGCAGGGTGGAAATCTCCCCCCGGGCTGGTGACACTATGCATAGCCACCGGGCGCCACTACCAAATGCTGTTTTTGCAGAGCAGGAATATGCCTGCTGGAGCTCTGTTAACACAGGTCACGGCCGCTGGTCACCTCCCACTGTGCAGTCGTGCCTGTGTCAGCTCTGAGGTAGATGGCTGCAGAGCTGAGCTATGTCTCATCTCACACATAGCTCAGCCTCAACGCACACCAGCGCTGACATCCCCTTTTCTCTCTGCACAGACTCGAGGAGAGATAGAGCTCATCTGCTCCTCCTCCTTCTGAGTCTGCCCTGCCCACACTCACCGGGCATGTGTGGGCACTGGACAGGAAGTTTGAACCCAAAAAGGCATCAGACAGCCTGCCTGCGCCTCAGCCTCCATCCTGGTAAGCTCACCCTCTCTAGTCTCTCCTGCCTCCCAGTGTATAAAAAGGGGTTCTCTGTGGACTTTGTTAAAGGGGAGGGGGGGCAGGCTTTGGTGAGCAGAGACCCTTTTTACACAATAGTCCACAGCATGCACCCTTAAATCAAGTTTCCCAGAACACCCCTTACATCAGATCTGATGTAAGGGGGGCCTCTGTGCGGACTCTTGTGATCATGAAAAATCTTAGACTGTTTTCCTTGATCCATCACTTTTCCACGCTCTATGGGCCACTTGACTGGACTTGCCCCCCAGGCCTAAGGCTGCCAGCCCTCCCCTGTTTGTGTAGGTTATGTCAAGCCAATTTAAATACTCTTAAAAGCTGTTATTACTTCAGGTATTCCAGTTCTGTTTAAATTGAAGTAGGAAATCTTTAGTTGGATGTTTTTCTCAGTTGTATGTTGAAGATATGAACTGATGTGAGAAATTCTATTTAGACTGTAAGGTGTTGCAGAATGTGTTGACACTTTATAAATAAGTAAAATAATAAAAAGCAATCTGCCACTTCCAGGACAGTTCGAACTTGCAAGTGTCCTGTAATAATTACTTATATTCTGTGAAAGCAGTAGACTGACAAATGGGAATTAACTATAGCTTGGCTGCAATGAGGAGGACAAATGCTTTCCTGACTTCAAGAGAACTTGTGCTTTGCCCATGTAGGACAAAGCAACAGGGTCACTTTAAAGGATAAATTCACCTTTGTTCATTTTTTTTATAATATAAATATATATAAAAATTCCAGCTCCCCTACGTACCTTTATAGCATTCATGTACATTTTTTGCAAAAATATTAGGGCTGTTACTGATTAAGATTTTCGTGTTCGATTATTTTTTTTTTTTTTAATCGCTTAATCGACTAATTTCGATTAATTATAACGCACATACAGATCCAACTACTTTTAGCTGATCTCCTTGCATTGCAACTCTGCATTAGTCAGTGGTAAATGTGGTATACACTATATACAATCACCCGACACTAGTTACCGTATTTATCACGGTATAACGCGCTCCCGCGTATACCGCGAACCCCTAATGTTGCCCCCGAAATTCCTGTAAAAAAAAAAGTTATATGATTTTATTACTTACAGTTTTGGTGTCTTCCCAGCGTCCATCGTCCGGTCCGGCGTCCGTCTGCGGCCTCGATGGTGTCCTCCCGGCTTTTCCAGCGCGTGCCTCACGTCGAGTCCCCGCTTCCCGCGCTCAGTTCGAATGCCTCCGCCGACATATACCGAGTGCAGTACTCTCGGGTACATTCGGCAAGGCTCGGCTTAGCTCGCGCTCACGCTCTGTGACGTTTATGCGTGAGCACGAGCGAAGCCGAGCCTGGCCGAATGTACCCGAGTGTACTGCACTCAGTATATGTCGGTGCAGGATTTCAAACTGAGCGCGGAAGCGGCTATCGGCGTATATCGCGCACCCACGATTTTCCCCTTATTTTAAGGGGAAAATAGTGCACGATATACGCCGATAAATACGGTAGTTTCCACAATCCATGACTTAACGTCACAGTTCACACAAATATGTTTTAAATTCAAACTGTAGCACTGACGTGAGTATTTTTTTTTTCTTAATAAACTTTAAGAAAAACGTAGAAAGTTAGTTTAACTTTAATTATAAAACGTATCTAGTATATTGACTGTCAGTCACTTTAAAGTAGGCAAGTAGGCATCACTTTAGCCAGTCACGCAGACATACCAGAGTGTTTAAATTTTCTGGAAGCAGACATGATCACATTTTATTGACAATATACCCTGAATAACTGAAAAGTCTTTTGCACGGAAAAGATGTTGCCAATACACAAAGAATTGTCTGCTTAGGACAGGAAAACGATGGTTATTTTTGCCCCCTTCCCCTGATGGAGCCTGATGCATCCTCCTGCTCCACTGATGCAAAGGTACCTCAATCCAATGGGTGCAGTTTGCTTGCATCCAACAGGGTAAGTCTCACTGTCCACATCAAGAATTTTGATTGATCAAAAAAATTTAAGATTAATCGAGGAATTAATTTTTAATTTCCCCAGCCCTAAAAAATATCAAAGCTTTCCTTAAAATCTACAGACACCATTACCATTAAGCCATTACCTTACCGTCCTTACTATCCTCCATCCATGTTTCCAAACGTATATATTGCTTCTGTCTTACTTCCTTACAGACTTTGTCATGACACAGGAAGCAGTTGACCAGCTGACCTCATTAGCACACACCCTGCATCATCTACCCACCCACTCCCAGCTACACATTTTTTAAATGAAATGCAATCAATTGGATTGCCTAGTGTATGGCCATCTTTAGTGGACAGAAACACTCAGCTGTAAAGCCCCATTCACATCTCTGCTTAGCGGGCCATCTTTAGGGAGTGGACAGAAACACTCAACTGTCAAGCCCCGTTCACAACTCATAGTTACATAGTTAAATAGTAGGTGAGGTTGAAAAAGACACAAGTCCATCACATCCAACCTATGTGTGTGATTATGTCATTATTACATTGTTTATCCCTGTATGTTGTGGTCGTTTAGGTGCTTATCTAATATTTTTTTAAACTATCGATGCTCCCTGCTGAGACCACCGCCTGTGGAAGGGAACTCCACATCCTTGCCGCTATTACAGTAAAGAACCCTCTACTTAGTTTGAGGTTAAACCTCTTTTCTTCTAATTTTAATGAGTGGCCATGTGTCTTATTAAACTCCTTTCCGCAAAAAAAGTTTTATCCTTATTGTGGGGTCACCAGTACGGTATTTGTAAATTAAAACCATATCTCCTCTCAGATGTCTCTTCTCCAGAGAGAATAAGATCAGCGCAACCTTTCCTCATAACTAATATCCTCCAGACCCTTTATTAGCTTTGTTGCCCTTCTTTGTACTAACTTAATTTCTGGTACATCCTTCTTGAGAACTGGTGCCCAGAACTGGACAGCATACTCTAGGTGCGGCCGGACCAAGGTCTTGTAGAGCAGGAGAATTATTGTTATTGTTATTGAATTATTGTTTTATCTCTGAAGTTAATCTCCTTTTTAATGCATACCAATATTCTGTTTGCTTTGTTAGCAGCTGCTTGCCATGGCATACCATCTATTAGGACCCCCAGGTCCTTTTCCATCCTAGATTCTCCCAGAGGTTCTCCCCCGAGTGTATAGATTGCATTAATATTTTTGCCACCCAAATGCATTATTTTACATTTTTCTACATTAAACCTAATTTGCCATGTAGTTGCCCACCCCATTAATTTGTTCAGATCTTTTTGCAAGGTTTCCACATCCTGCGGAGAAGTTGTTGCCCTTCTTAGCTTATTATCATCCACGAATACTGAGATTGAACTGCTTACCCCATCCTCCAGGTTGTTTATGAACAAATTAAATAGGATTGGACCTAGTACAGAACCCTGGGGGACCCCACTACCCACCCCTGACCATTCCGAGTACTACCCATTTATCACCACCCTCTGAACTTGTCCTTGTAGCCAGTTTTCAATCCATGTACTCACCCCATGGTCCATGCCAACAGAACCTTATTTTGTACAGTAAACGTTTATGGTTTTGCTTTTGCAAAATCCAGATACACCACGTCTATGGGCCTTCTTTTATCTAGATGGCAACTCACCTGCTCATAGAAGGTTAGTAGTTTGTTTTGGCAAGAATGATTCTTCATGAATCCATGCTGATTACTGCTAATGATACAGTTCTGATTAATAAAATCTTGTATATAGTCCCGTATCATCTCCCTCCAAGAGCTTGCATAGTACTGATGTTATGTCACGTACAGACGATCGGAAATTCCGACAACAAAACCGTGGATTTTTTTTCCGACGGATGTTGGCTCAAACTTGTCTTGCATAAATGTCTGAAATTCCCGAATGCCAAGAACGCAGTGACATACAAGACTTACAACGGCACTATTAAAGGGAAGTTCAATACCAGTTGTGTTAGTAGTTTGGTGAGAGACCATTCGCGCTTTTCGGCCTTGTGCTTTTCAGTCCGTTACAGTGTGACAAATGTGCTATCTTTATTACGAATGCTAGTTTTACCAGACCGAGCGCTTCTGTCTCGTACTTGATTTAGAGAATGAGTGGAATTTACGAGAACGGATTGTTGTCAGAAAATTTAAGAACAAGCTCTCAAATTTTTGTTGACTGTCTACATTAGCTTTCGTACCAGTTCATTGGATAAAAGCTAATGTAGCGCTAATATTTAACCACTTAAGGACTGGACCAATATGCTGCTAAATGTCCCAAGGGGTTTTTACAATTCGACACTGCGTCGCTTTAACAGACAATTGCGCGGTCGTGCGACATGGCTCCCAAACAAAATTGGCGTCGTTTTTTCCCCACAAATAGAGCTTTCTTTTGGTGGTATTTGATCACCTCTGCGGTTTTTATTTTTTGTGCTATAAACAAAAATAGAGCGACAATTTTGAAAAAATGCTATATTTTTTACTTTTTGCTATAATAAATATCCCCCAAAAACATATATAAAAAATGTTTTTTCCTCAGTTTAGGCCGATACGTATTCTTCTACCTATTTTTGGTAAAAAAAAAAATCGCAATAATCGTTTATCGGTTGGTTTGCGCAAAATTTATAGCGTTTACAAAATAGGGGATAGTTTTATTGCATTTTTATTTTTTTTATTTTTTTTACTACTAATGGCGGCGATCAGCATTTTTTTTCATGACTGCAACATTATGGCGGACACTTCGGACAATTTTGACACATTTTTGGGACAATTGTCATTTTCACAGCAAAAAATGCATTTACATTGCATTGTTTATTGTGAAAATGAAAGTTGCAGTTTGGGAGTTAACCACAGGGGGCGCTGTAGGAGTTAGGAGTGTAGAAGTGTGTGTTTACAACTGTAGGGGGGTGTGGCTGTAGGACTGACATCATCGATCGAGTCTCCCTATAAAAGGGATCACTCGATTGATGCAGCCGCCACAGTGAAGCACGGGGAAGCCGTGTTTACATACGGCTCTCCCCGTTCTTCAGCTCCGGGGAGCGATCGCGACGGAGCGGCTATAAACGAATAGCCACGCCGTCGTCCCAGATCGCTCCCCGCAGGAATCCGACCGCCGCATGTAGCGGGGGGGTCCCGATCGGACCCGCGGAAAGGCAGGGACGTACAGGTACGCCAATGTGCCTGTACGTGCCATTCTGCCGACGTATATCTACATGCGGCAGTCGGTAAGCGGTTAAAAAAGGGCCCAAATGTCCGATGGAGCCTACACACGGTTGGAATTTCCAACAAAAAGCTCCCATCTAACATTTTCTGTTGGAAATTCCGAGTGTGTGCGCGGCATTAGGCTAACTGGATTGTAGTTCCAAGGGATGTTTTTTTTTGGGCCCTCTTTTTAAATATTGGCTTTTCTCCAATCAGCTGGAACCATTCCAGTAGACTGTCAGTAAAAATGACGAACAATGGCCTGACAATTAATTGACTGAGTTCCCGAAGTACCCTTGGGTGCAAGCCATCTGCAACATGTCATCTCCCTCGGCGTGGACCAGTTGAGTTACCGATGCCTTGTTCTAAGGCAAGTAATTCATATGTGGTGCATACTAGCTCATTACGCCTTTTGTAATACAGGTGACTAAAAAAAAAAAAGTTTGGGACTGTTAAAGCGGTTGTACTTTAAAAAGATGCCATTTACATCTCCTGAATGGATGTATGATTTGCTTTCTACCAGTCTAAAATATACTAATCTTGCTTTTTTGATGACAAATACCATAAATTTAAAGTTATAATGTAATCGGTATTCACCAAAATTAGCTTTATTGTTACTGAAATGATTGACAATTTTACACACTTTGAAAAACAGCAGGAAGCATAATGAGAAATTAAAACCATACCAAAAATGTTTCAATAAACTACGACCACTAAAAACCCTAGCTTCTAAATGTTGTACTGTAATGGACATGGCAATTGAAGAAAATGTATGGTTCTGTGAACTTCTACAAGGACTGGTCATGAACAAAAATTAGGATGGCATCCTTTATACGTCAGATCTTGTTTAGCCACTTCCGGACCGCCGCATGTAGATATACGTCGGCAGAATGGCACGGACAGGCACATCAACGTACCTGTACGTGCTCTGCTTGACGTGGGTCGGGGGTCCGATCGGGACCCCCCCCAGTACTTGCGCCGTACTTGGCTTCAGGAGTGATCCGGGATGAGGGGGCGGCGGTTCGTTTTTGTCCGCCCCCTCTGGATCGCTCTCAGCCAATGCGCGTCCTCCTCTGCCTGCACTGTAAACACAGGCAGAGGAGGAAGTGATGTCACCGCTCCTCCCGCCGGTATATTCGTCCGGCGGAGGAGCGGAGACATCACACAGTGAGTACACAAGCACTACACTGACACCTGTACACATAGGCACACAACCCCCCCCCCCCCCCGATCACCCCCCCCCCTGTCACACTGTCACTAAATAGCAGTGATCATTTACTGATCACTGCATTTAGTGTCAGTGTGACAGGCAGTTAGTGTCAGGTCCAGGGTAGCCCCCTACCCCCCAATAAAGGTTTTAACCCCTTGATCACCCCCTAGTTAACCCTTTCACCCCTTTTTGCCAGCGTCACTAAGCAATCGTTTTTATGATCGCTGTATTAGTGTCGCTCGTGCCACTAGGTAGCTAGTTTTTTTTTGAGGTTTGCCGCCATGTTTTTATAGCGTTAGAAAATTTATGGGGGTACCTAACGCTATAAAAAAATGACGGCAAACCTAAAAAAAAACTAGCTACCTAGCGGCACGAATACAGCGATCAGAAAAAGGATCGCTTAGTGACGCTGGAAAAAGGGGGGTGAAAGGGTTAACTAGGGGGTGATCAAGGGGTTAAAACCTTTATTGGGTGGAGTAGGGGGCTTCCCTGGACCTAACACTTTTAACCCCTTGATCACCCCCTAGTTAACCCTTTCACCCCCCTTTTGCCAGCGTCACTAAGCGATCGTTTTTCTGATCGCTGTATTAGTGTCGCTCGTGCCGCTAGGTAGCTAGTTATTTTTTGAGGTTCGCCCGCCAGGTTTTTATAGCGTTAGGTACCCCCATACATTTTCTAATAAAGGTTTTAACCCCTGATTGCCCCTAAAGTTAACCCTTTCACCCCCTATTGCCAGCATCACTAAGCGATCGTTTTTCTGATCGCTGTATTAGTGCCGCTAGGTAGCTAGTTATTTTTTGAGGTTCGCCCGCTAGGTACCCCCATAAATTTTCTAATAAAGGTTTTAACCCCTGATTGCCCCTAGAGTTAACCCTTTCACCCCCCTATTGCCAGCATCACTAAGCGATCATTTTTCTGATCGCTGTATTAGTGTCGCTGGTGCCACTAGGTAGCTAGTTAGTGCCAGTAACGCTTACACCCACGTGCAAAGCATACTCCCCCCATATGTGGAATTACACCCCAAAATACATTCTGCTGCTTCTCCTGAGTACGGGGATACCACATGTGTGAGACTTTTTGGGAGCCTAGCCGCGTACGGGACCCCAAAAACCAATCACCGCCTTCAAGCTTTCTAAGGGTGTACATTTTTTATTTCACTCCTCACTACCTATCACAGTTTTGAAGGCCATAAAATGCCAAAATAGCACAAAAAAAACCCAAATGACCCCATTTTGGAAAGTAGACACCCCAAGCTATTTTCTGAGAGGGATGTCGAGTCCATGGAATATTTTATATTTTGACACAAGTTGCGGGAATATGATAAACTGATTTCTTTTTGCACAAAGTTGTCACTAAATGATATATTGCTCACACATGCCATGGTTATATGTGGAATTGCACCCTAAAATACATTCTGCTGCTTCTCCTGAGTACGGGGATACCACATGTGTGGGACTTTTTGGGAGCCTAGCCGCGTACGGGGCCCCAAAAACCAAGCACAGCCTTCAAGATTTCTAAGGGCATACATTTTTGATTTCACTCCTCACTACCTATCATAGTTTTGAAGGCCATAAAATGCCAAGATGGCACACAACCCCCCAAATGACCCCATTTTGGAAAGAAGACACCCCAAGCTATTTGCTGAGAGGCATGTTGAGTCCATGGAATATTTAATTTTTTTGCCCCAAGTGATTGAATATTGACCAAAATAAAAAATAAAAATAAAATTACAAAACGTTGTCACTAAATGATATGTTTCTCACACATACCATGGTTATATGTGGAATTGCACCCCAAAATACATTCTTCTGCTTCTCCTGAGTACGGAGATACCACATGTGTGGGACTTTTTGGGAGCCTAGCCGCGTACGGGACCCCAAAAACCAATCACCACCTTCAAGATTTGTGTGAGTGAAATCAAAAATGTATGTCCTTAGAAATCTTGAAGGTGGTGATTGGTTTTCAGGGTCCCGTACGCGGCTAAGCTCCCAGAAAGTCCCACACATGTGGTATCCCCGTACTCAGGAGAAGCAGCAGAATGTATTTTGGGGTGCAATTCCACATATAACCATGGCATGTGTGAGAAATATATCATTTAGTGACAACGTTTTGTAATTTTTATTTTTTTGGTCAATATTCAATCACTTGGGGCAAAAAAATTAAATATTCCATGGACTCAACATGCCAAGCTTGGGGTGTCTTCTTTCCAAAATGGGGTCATTTGGGGGGGTTGTGTGCCATCTTGGCATTTTATGGCCTTCAAAACTATGATAGGTAGTGAGGAGTGAAATCAAAAATGTATGCCCTTAGAAATTCCAGAAAATGTACCCTAGTTTGTAGACGCTATAATTTTTGCAAAAACCAATAAATATACGCTTATTGCGATTTGTTTTACTAAAGACATGTGGCTGAATACATTTTGGCCTAAATGTTTGACTAAAATTTAGTTTATTCAATATTTTTTACTTTTTGTTATAAGAAAAATCTTTTTTTTTCAGAATTTTCGTTCTTTTTCCGTTTATATCGCAAAAAATAAAAATCGCAGAGGCAATCAAATACCATCAAAGGAAATCTATATTTGTGGGAAGAAAAGGACGCAAATTTTGTTTCGGTACAACATTGCATGACCGCGCAATTACCAGTTAAACCAGCGCAGTGCCAAATTGTAAAAACACCTTGGGTCTTTAGGCAGCATATTGGTCCGGTCCTTAAGTGGTTAAAGGGGTTGTAAAGGAATTTATTTTTATTTTTTTCCTAAATAGATTCCTTTACCATAGTGCAGTCCTCCTTCGATTTTGATTTTAAATGTCCTTATTTCTTCTGAGAAATCCTCACTTCCTGTTCTTCTGTCTGTAACTACACACCGTAATGCAAGGTTTTCTCCCTGGTGTGGAGAAAGCCTCTTGAGGGGGAAGGGGGCGAGCAGGCAAGTCAGAACACTACTTTGCAGATAGAGAAAGGAGCTGTGTGTTAGTGGGCATCCTGACACTCCTGCTCGCCCCCTCCCCCCTTAAGAGGCTTTCTCCACACCAGGAAGAAAGCCTCGCATTACGATGCGTAGTTACAGACAGAAGAACAGGAAGTGAGGATTTCTCAGAAGAAATAAGGACATTTAAAAGCAAAATGGAAGGATGAGGTAAGTGAAGGAGGACTGCACTAAGGTAAAGGAAGCTATTTAGGGGGGGGGGGAATCCTTTACAACCCCTTTAAGTTAACTGTCAACTGACCCAGCCATGTGACCAATCAGAATTGAAAATAGATGATAGCAAAAGAAGAGATTTTTTTTGTTTTTGTAAAAAAAATGTTGCTTTTACTTAAAACTTACTGAGAAAATATGTTTAAATGACAAATAATGAAAAAAAAATCCCGTAAATATGTATTCTCTCAAAGCACTGAAATTCTCATCTCAATTTATATCCCAACCTGGCAGTTTATGTTGAAGCTCTGAGCATTCAGCCGTGAACTTAGAAGAAGGATGGTAATGGAAAACAATAAAATATGGCATTTGCCCCAGAAGATGTGTGCTTTCAAGACTGCCATTTCTTGAAGACACAGAACATTAAATTCTCTATACATGCTTGCTGACTTGTTGATCAATACAGCGCTCCAGAATACCTTGAACCAGGCAAATATCAAATTATTAAATGTATTCTGCCTTCTAGAGAATAACACCTGCCTGAAATATTAATACACTTATACTAGAAACAGTTCTAAAGAATCATGATTTATGTTTTGCTGATGAAAACAGCAGTACAGTGGGTAAAACCTGGAGGTGTCATCTCATATTCTGCTGACATGGTTCATAATATCTGCCTAAAGAAAAAAGTAATAATATAACATGTAGAGGATATGATGATTGATAGGGATGCAATGTTTTCTTAAAGCGGAGTTCCGGCCACAATTTCACTTTTTATATATAAATACCCCTGTAATACACAAGCTTAATGTATTTTAGTAAAGTTAGTCTGTAAACTAAGGTCCGTTTTGTTAGGTTGTTACAGCATTTAGACACTTTATAAAACAGAAATTGACTGGGGCCATCTTAAGTTTGGGCATCATGAAGCCAGACTGTATGACTTCCTGGATTTCAGCCTTGCAGATCTCGCACATGCTCAGTGCTGCACAAGCAGTGTAATAGGTTTCAGATCAGGTTTCAGCACCTGTACTGTCCAAGTCACATGATTCTTCGAGACTGGGGAGTGCACAGACTCCTGGAAAGTTGCACCCACTACATTCCCAGGAGTCTGTGCAGTGTAGGTTAGGAAGCTTAAGCACCTAGGTGCAGGAAGAGGGAAGATTAACTATTCTGCCTAGCAACAACACTTTGAAGGCATCTAAAAAAATATATATTTTCTTAAAGGACTAATGAAATTTTTTTAAAACGACTGATGTAATGTTATATTTATGGGTGGAACTCCACTTTAACAATTTTTTGGTACAATGTATTGTTGCCCTTACCCCAAGTATACAGAGCACTATTGTGTGTGTGTGTGTGTGTGTGTGTGTGTGTGTATCAGTTAGAGAAAGAGTTCCCCTAAAACGTAACTTTAGGCAAGCTGCTGTATACACAGATATAAAACATACAGGTATATGGGAGCTGTTGAACTTGCCAAAGGATTTGTATTTATATTAATCCAGTCCTGAGATTTGCACAGCCCTATCACACAGGCCAACCCTTTCTGGCAGGGCACGTGATCTGTTTTTTTTCTATGTTGCAGTTGGGTAACACTTATGCCTCGTACACACGGTTGGACTTTCCACGAAAAAAGTCAGAGGAGCTTTTTTTCTCAAAGTCCATCCGTGTGTAGCCTCCATCGGACCTTTTTGGTCGGAAGTCTGGCGGACCTTAGATGGAGAACCTGTTCTCTATCTTTCCGTTGGACTTCCGACGGACTCACGGCAGACTTTTGCATGGTCAAAAGTCCAACCGTGTGTACGAGGCATTACATGTCCTGACCTTTCCCCTAAAGCTTAACTCCAGGCAATTTGCTGTATGCACTGATGTAAAACATATATATATATATATATATATATATATATATATATATATATACAGTTGTTGTTGCACCTACCAAAGGATTTGTATGCCGGTCAATCGAGTCCTGAGACAATGCACAACCCTTGCAAGGCACGGGATCTGATTTTCTTATAAGTTGCAGTTAGGTAACACTTGCATGTCCTGTCCTATCACAACCCTGTGACTAAATATTGAAAGGAGATAAACAGACTGATGCATTCTTCTGAGTTAGAGGATCCCTCCTCTATTAAAGTGGTTGTATACCGCCAGCCGTTTTGTTATTTATTTAAGGTAAAGTCATATTGTGCTAGTATGCATCAAATACTAGCACATTATGTGAAACAAAGCTGTTCCAGTGCCGCAATGTCAGCGCTGCAGTCACTTCCATTTTCACCTGTATTGCGTCTGGGTTCACAAGCTCCGGCTCTGTGACTGGCCAGAGCTGCAATGACGTAACCCCTGCACATTTGTGCGGGAGCCGCCATTCACAGCTCAAGGCTCTGAAGGAACGGCACCAGTTCCTTGATGTCACTGGCTGCATGTAATGTAATCATCGCTGATCTCACTTTCATAAAAGGACACCTAGAGCTGTCACTCCAGTGACAGTATTGCTCTCCTGTCCCCACTGGCTGCTACATAAAGTTATTTAAGAAGGGGAAGGGCGGGACAAAGGTGCTGGGCCTGTACAGAATGTACCCAAAACTGAAGAACTATTCCCTCCGATCTGACCAGCACATGATCATCAGAAAAGGGCACAGATAATGGGAAGAAAATACACCCCCATAAGCTAGTAGGAGCGGCAGAGCGGGGGTGGGTAATTCATATTTTTTTATTTTTTATTCTGCACTGACTGTCTTTGAAATTGCCCCAGCCCTTGTTCAAATCCAATCCGGGGACAAAACCGGGGACAGACTTGGTCCGGGGACATTGTCCTCAATCTGGGGACTGTCCCCGAAAACCGGGGATGTCTGGTCACCCTATACTAGGCTAATGTTTGTAAAACTATCCTGTAAGTGCCGGTTCACACAGGGGAAACACGACTTGCAGCGTGACTTTGCGAGACGACTTCAGCGCGACTTCAAGTTGCCTCCAGGACAGTCGACTTTGCCAGTGGCCAGTCAAACAATAATCAGCTCTGTGGGAGGGAGGGGTTTTGCCTGAGAAAACAATTTTCTCTTCCTGTAAAATTGCTTCAGTTAAGACAGTGATCCAACTTTGGAGCCAACTTCCATTGAAATCAATGTGTACAAGTTGCCTTGAAGTAATACAGGAACCTTTTCTGAAGTCGGCTTTCATTCACTTCAATGGCATTTCTCATGTCGTGCGACTTGAGGGGCCACACAAGTCGGATCCCAAGTCGCTGTAATGTGAACCGGCACTAATGTTTCTTTATCTCAATATTTGTTAATCATTTATAATTAGCCCATGCACCAACCTTGGAAATATAAACCTTTCGGGGCAGATCCACGTACAGCGGCGCATATTTCCGCTGGGCATAGCGCATCTAAGATACACTACGCCGCCGTAACTTACTTTTTTTTTAGAATCCTCAAAGAATGCGCGCCGTAAGTTACGGCGGCGTAGTGTATCTTTGGCGGCGTAAGGGCACGCAATTCAATCGATGTGATGGGGGCGTTTTTTATGTAAATACGTTGTGACCCGACGTAAACAACGTTTTTTTGGAACGGCGCATGCGCCGTCCGTGGGGGTATCCCAGTGCGCATGCTCGAAATTAAACCGGAACAAGCCAATGCTTACGACGGTGACGTCATTCTACGCAAATCCCTATTCGCGAACGACTTGCGCAAACGGCGTAAAAAATTAAAATTTCGATGCGGGAACGATGGCCATACTTAACATTGAGTACGCCACCATATAGCAGCTATAACTATACGCCGGAAAAAGCCGAACGCAAACGACGTAAAAAAATGCACTGGACGTACGTTCGTGGATCGCCGTATCTAGCTAATTTGCATACTCAACGCGGAATTCGACCGAAACGCCACCTAGCGGCCAGCGTAAATATACACCTATGATCCGACGGCGTATTAAGACGTACGCCTGTCAGATCGATCCCTCATTCCGTCGTATCTTGTTTTGTGGATACAAAACAAAGATACGACGCGGGAACTTTGAAATTACGCGGCGTATCAATAGATACACCGGCGTAATTTCTTTGTGAATCTGGCCCTTCATCGTTTAAAGTGACATTATAAGGAAATGTATGTCACATATAGCATATTATAGGTGAAAGGAGCAATGATGGGACACAGCTGAGAGAAAAGACATTGAACAGTAAAAACAAGCAATTATTCTTATTATGCCTATGATAATTGGACCTCTAGGGACAATGTAATATCTTATTTTACTGTGATCAATGTAAGCAGTACATACTTTAAAGCAATGCTTTAAAGCTTACGTTTAGGTTTGTTTTGTTCTCATTACATTTAGGGGTTGTAAAGGATTTTTTTTTTTGTTCATAATAAGCATCCTTTACTTGCAGACATTCCTCTTTTCACTTCCTCATTGTTTGTTTTTGCTCAGAAGTTGCTCTATTTCTTCTCTGTTCTGTTCACTTCCTGCTTGTCTGATTGTTACTCACCACCGTGATGGGAGGCTTTACTGCGGTGGTCAGTGAAGTGCTCACCCCCTCCTGGGGACTACACCCATGCGGTAGGACACTCTCTACGTGTTAGAGACTTCAAGGAGGTGTGAATTACTGGGCGTGCCGCAATGCATACTGGGAAATGTAGTTCTTACATGAATGAGCACCGCAAACCAGGAAGTGAATGAGAGAAAAGAAACTAGAACGCCGGAGCTGATGTAAATGAAGGAATTTAATAGGTATTTACTCTTTTTTTAACAGAATCATTACACTATTCTGTCTGTCTAATTTGCAGACATGAATTTTAGGCAAAAAAAAATTTTCCTTTACAACTCCTTTAACCACTTGAGACCCGCGCTATTGACAAAAGACGTCAAGAGCGCGGCTCTCAGGTGCCAACTGGACGTCTTTGGACGTCATTTAAAGTGCATTACCCGCGCTCGCCTCTGGGGGCGCGCAGCGGGTAAACACTGTCCCGGCGCATCGCTGGGAAGCCGATGCGTGTACCTGGCAGCCGCGATGTCCGCCGGGGAAAAACGCGATCGTTGGGAACACAGCAGGGACGTGGAGCTCTGTGTGTAAACACAGAGCTCCATGTGCTGTCAGAGGAAAGGAGACCGATCTGTGTCCCTTGTACATAGGGACACAGCATCGGTCACCTCCCCCAGTCACCCCCCCCCCACACAGTTAGAACACACCTAGGATACACATTTAACCCCTTCCTCACCCCCTAGTGTTAACCCCTTTACTGCCAGTCACATTTATACAGTAATTAGTGCATTTTTATAGCACTGATCGCTGTATAAATGTGAATGGTCCCAAATTTGTGTCAAAAGTGTCCGATACGTCCGTCGTAATATCGCAGTCCCAATAAAAATCGCAGATCGCCGCCATTACTAGTAAAAAAAAAATCATTAAAAAAAAATCATAATTCTGTCCCCTATTTTGTAGGCGCTATAACTTTTGCGCAAACCAGTCGCTTATTGCGATTTTTTTTTTTTACAAAAATACGTCTAAAAATACATATCAGCCTTAACTGAGAAAAAAAAATAGTTTGTTTGTTTTTTTAAAAATTGGATATTTATTATAGCAACAAGTAAAAAATATATATGTTTTTTTTAAATTGTCGCTCTTTTTTTGTTTATAGCGCAAAAAAAATAAAAACCGTGAGGTGATCAAATACCACCAAAATAAAGCTCTATTTGTGGGGAAAAAAGGACGTCAATTTTGTTTGGGAGCCACGTCGCACGACCGCGCAAATGTCAGTTAAAGCGACGCAATGCCAGAAGCTGAAATTTCGCCTGGGCACGAAGGGGGTTTATGTGCCCAGTAAGCAAGTGGTTAAAAAAAAAAGTGTGCTTGTGCTGGTGGCTGCTCTCTAAATTTAAGTCTTCTGTCCCTTGTCCACTGCCAGGGCAAGAACTGAAGGATGAGTGTGTGTGTGTGTGTGTGTGTACCACTAGTACAGAAAGATACAAGCAGAAATTTAAAGCCCAAATAGTAAAACAAACAAAAAAAAAGCTTTAAACTTAACCCTGGCTAAACCTTTTACCCTGTTCTAGTTAAAATTAGAAAGGATTTGAATCAAAAAGGGGGGAGGGTTGGGACTTTAGATGAGATGCGTTTTTAGCAGTATGCAATTAAATGCAGTTAAATATATATATGGAATATAAAAAATGTTTCCATATTAGCCAGGCTCAAAGTTGCCAACCAAAAAAGCAGTAAACCAAATTAATCTGTCTAAATGTATGTAAATAAAAACAGAGGTTTAGTTGCATGTATCTGCAGATACCTGGGAAGCTGCAGGCCAGCGACAAGGCACTCTGTATGCTGCAGTCCTACCTATGAATTTTAAGGTCTCCTGTAAAGGAGCACAGGTGTGCTAATAAATAGATAGGGGGCAGGTGATAACCTAAACCCGCCCCTACCTAAAGTTGGTCTAGCAAAAGAGAGCACTGGAAATCAAAAGAAAAGTAGGAATGGAACAAAAAACTTGCCTACCAAACCAAAATACCACCAAACTAAAAGCAGACCAACTCAAACTGGGTCAGCTAGTCAAAGAATGACAATGCATAAACTGGTTGGTGGTAGATCTGTGGAGGCACTCTGTTCCACTCCTAAAACACATCTCCATCCCTGGATAGTGTTTTTTTTTATATTCCATATATATATATATATATATATATATATATATATATATATATATATATATATATATAATTGCATACTGCTAAAAACGCATCTCATCTAAAGTCCCAACCCTCCCCCCTTTTTGTATCTATTTACAGGGATGGAGGCCTGTGGTAGTTCTATCATAGGCCTCATCTAAAGTCCCAACCCTATCCCCCCCTTTTTTTTTTAGGATTTTAATCAATATCAGACCTTCATTTCTGGCTGTATTACCTTCACTTCCTGCAAGGACAGGACATGATTGTAAATCTTTCGAACAGGGGCTCAAACGATAATAAATTTTAATAGAATTAAGAAGAATCAGATTTTTTTTTTTTTAACACCTAAGTTTAGTGAAGAAAGAAAAAAAATCAGCACAAGGGACATCACCTACTATCAATTTGATGTGTTTCCTTGTGTTGCTGCTTCCTCCATTAGTTGAAATCTACCTCCTTCAATCCATCCACCACCCTCACTGCTGTAATCTACGTGTGTGTGAGTTTATACAATTGACTGACCTGTAACAGACATTCATCAAGAGTGCTGACTATGGCTGCCCTTTCTGCCTTGCCTTCATTCATAGAAGCGACACTATAGCTTTTATGAATGAAATGTAATCTATGAATGGAGGAGGCAGACCTTTCATTCATCTGTCTGTTCATAGATCGTTTTACATTCAGATAAACTTTAGTATGGCTTCTATGAATGGAAGAGGTGGTGCAAGGTGCTGGCATAGTCGGCACTCCTGAGGAGTTTTTGTCACAGGTCAGTCAACTCTATTAACTCCCACAGTACCAAAAGATTATGGCAATGGGGTCAGGATCAGGAGCCAGCAGCACAAGGAACATGTCAGCTTGATAGAATGTAATGTCCCTTGTGCTGACTACTTTGTTTTTTTTATTATTATTATATTTAGGTTTTAAAACAAAACAGGTAATCTAAATTATATTTTTCTTGTGCCCCTGTTTCAGAGATTTACAATAACTTCCTGTCCTGACAGGAAGTGAATGGGGAAATCTCCCCAGAAGGTATAGAGGCAGCAATAAAAGCCTGATAGAAGTTCAAATTCTTCCTAAATCAAATAAACAAACAAAATGAAAAAAAAAAAGGTTTAGCCAGGGTTGGGTTTTAAATTATACTATGTTGTACAAAATTTCGAACATTCAAAAGGAAAGGCATTTCTGATTTTAAAATAATATATATTTTTTGTTACACAGGAAAGGGTTACCAAAATATAGATGTCAAAGGGAGCTCGTTGTAGATTAAAATTGGCACGATGCAATCTACAGTAGAGACCTGTCATGAAGTGTATGTGACCTCTATTTATTTTGTCAAATGAGCACAGGGATTGGAGGAAGGTAGTGAGTGCCTGGCCTAATGTACTAAAATGGTCAGAAATTGCCATGATTAGGAGTCTGTTCTGACACTAAGACATGATTAGAATTGTTTAGTTATTTTTATGCAGAACTTGAAAATAATTTATGTTTCCTGGCACTTATCTGTAAAGGTGTGCCTTCAAGGTTCAGCGCCAGCATGAATGCTTGTTTCCAGAGCAACAATTTCTCCAGAGATTCTTTTATTTTCATCCTCAGATATGGCATAGAACTGATAATTTTGCTGATAGACTGTATACATCATCCCACTTGTCAGGTAGACAATTCCCTTCACATCAGATGACTTATGTAATGTATTTCAACTATCCGTTCCTTAGATAAAAAGCATGTTAAGAGTTTTGCATAAAAAAATACAAATGTGTGTATCACAGGGAACTGCGATGGACTGCATTATTTTATTACGCAAAATGGCATTTCTAAATATAGTTCTCATGACATAAGACAGCTGCTTATTGACGCACATTATAATGGGGTCTGGGGTCAGTTGTAGAAATTTGGATTTTTGGTTTTCCGAAATACGGACAGCAATGGTCATTCTAGTGGACAGGATAGCATGAGGTTTTATACAAACTCCGAGAGCAGTCAACCACTAAAAAGAGGTAGCAGATGTTGGGACAGATGCCAAGGAAGCACTAGCGGCTTTAGGAATCACACTGTATTATAGCTCCTGGGGGACTGCACCTTTGTATATCTCGCAGTGCTCAGCATTTCATGCCTCTCTGCCTGTCATGATTGCTTTATATATAAAGCAATCATTCCAAAAAAAAAAGATGCAAAATATAAAGACAGGAAAATGGGTGTGAACATCTGTACTCAGTAGCCACGTGGTATCCCAAAATGGGTATTGCAGTAATAATAATAATAGTAATAGTAGTAATAATAATAATAATAATAATAATAATAATAATAATAATAATAATAGTAGTAGTAGTAGTAGTAGTAGTAGTAGTAGTAATAATAGTAGTGTAGCGCTCACCCCGAAGGAGCCGCTGGTTATTGAATGGGATGGCCTGTTACCTCTGTGACTCCACTGTCTAGGGTAGTTGATGAGAGCCGTAGAAATGGAATGTCCACACAGCAGGTGTCTTTATCTTGCGCTTTTATTTACCCAACAAGGTAAAACAGTAAAACTTGAGGTAGAGAGTAAAGATGTATGAGGAGAAGAAACAGCAGATTCAGGCATAACAATACAGAAGCAGTCCTGCTTCCAACAACACGTTGCTTTCGTCGCCACTCCCGCCGGAGTAGGTATAGTGTACCTGGACAGGCCTCTCACCCGACCTGGCAGCCAGAGTATCACTCGGAATGCTAAGGAAAGAAAGTCTCTGCCACAGACCCCTTCCTGTAATGTAGATCACGGAGACGATTCTCCTTAATATGCTTTGGGCCTGTATCTCCCTCAGGTAGTTTTGCAATTAGGTACCGACTGACAGGTGACCAACATCCAACCCTTCAGTGTCCGGCTACCTTAATCCCTGATGGATTGTCGAGGCCCTCTCTTGGCTCTCCTCAGGCGGACTCCCCACCAAACAGCTATCTTGCTTGGGATCTTCTCAAAATTGGGGACCCAGTCGATTACTGGGGCCCCGCCACAGCTTTAAATGTTCCAGGCCAACATGGTCCCGGAACCAGGAACACTGCGTGGCACGCGCACCCCGGCCTGGTAGGCCATCTTGCCGGGGCCGTGATGTGTCACCCTGAAGGTGGGTGCCACACCGGAAAAGAACCCGCCTCAATGGCGTCTGTTCCAGAAGTACCCTCCCCCAGCATGCCCCGCGAGAAACTCCCTTCTGATTGGCTGCTGGCAAGAGACACCCAAGCCTCGACTCCACTGGCGCCACCTGTCGCCCCAGGGTGGCATAACCCCCCGGCAACAACAGAATGAGCCCACAGCATAGTCAAGCCGAAACAGAGACCCTTTTAGAATTACAATTGAGATCAGAGTGAAATTATACTCTGACTATCCCTTAAATGTTGTCAGCACCGGTACTTAGAAGTACCCCGGCGCTACAGTAGTAATAATAATAATAGTAATAATAATAATTATAATAATAACTATTAAAACTGTCAAAAGACAGAGAAAGGTGTTCATTTTTTTTTATTTATTTTTTACTTAGTAAGAGTTTATTGACCAGTTTTTAAGGAGAAATTTTCAAAGTGAGAAAAGGGCCTAAGGATGGCTTTAGATAAGGCTGTGAGAATACACTGATCATCACTGCAGCCACTCGGCAGCTTGTACTAATAGAATGAACATTTTCCAACATTCTCATTTGGGAGAAGTTGATCATTAGATCAACTTTTCTCAAGCAGGAATGGCCAATTTGGGCAGTTTTAGTCTAACTAGTTTTAAAAATACTCTCTTCCATCTCCTCCCACCTAGTCGGCCTAACCTGTATAAAAAAGATGTACGTTCTTACCTTTTATTAGTCCAATCTGGTCTGGTTAAGTGATCTTGCAGCTCTGGTTATCCTGTGTCAGTGAGCAGCTGCTGCAGGGGGGGGTGGAGAGAGTGCCAACAATAGCTGGGCTATGTGTGATTTTGGGTGATGTCACTGCTTCCAGAATTCCCAGCCATTGCTGAGCACCCCCTGAGACAGAGCTGCACAATCATGTTACTGGACCAGAGTGGATTAAAAAAAGGTAAGTACACACACATATTTTTATACAGGTTAGGCAGGATAGGTAGGAAGTTTTTAGGAATAGTTAGATTTAAGCTTTTCTTCCTCTTTAATTCTTAATTTGGTTGTTATCCATTTGTACATTTTTTTCACCCTAATAAAATGCACATAAAATGCTTAAAGTAGACCTCAATTGTTACTAAACCCAGGACCCTGCATTCACTATAACTAGTCTTCCATAGTACACAAAACATTTTAAATGCAATTACTTTTGTAAATATAAACTGCCTATTACCTTTTCTCATCAGGAGTTAGACCACTCTTGTGACATCAGTGCCTGGTTAAAGCTTGTAGGATGCGTTTTTGTAATGCCCTGTCTTTCTCATCAGGATACAGGACTCCTGACCCTCTGTCTGGAGAGTGCTGATTGGCCCTGTGCTGATCACATGCACTCTCCTAACAGAAAACGCTCCAGCAATACACACCAAACTGAGCATGTGCAGCCTGACTCCAGTAGCTCTGTCTTGTGTAGACATGTATTGGGGGTAATGCAAGAAGAGGAGGATTTGTGCATACAGGATCAAACAGCCTTTTTACACAATGCAGAAAATAAACCCCTTAGGTTCCACAGTGAGTATGACAAGCATATTTTACTACATATACAGTCTGATTTCACTGTTGTGGGTTTAATAACACCTTAAGGCAAAACTTGTATCTTTTTTTCACTTTGGATAGACAAAAGGAGGATTATAACCCCTGTTATGGCACAGGTGAAAGAAAATCTCTTTAAATTGAGGGAACCCCTGGTTGTCACTAACATTACCAGAACTAGCATCCCCATTGGGTTATTTCCCCTCTATTGCTGTTCTGGGGTAACCCTAAAATTTGGCATTTTTTACTCTCACTTTTGGTGATATGGGTAAACATGACAAATAGAGGGTGAATCTCCCTAACGTGGACACAGTGAGCAACAAAACCCTAACAGGCATTCTAATTTCTCTTCACTCTAAAACTTAAAATATATATATTTTTTTAAACCAGCAGTTGAACTTTTACTGTTGGCCAGAAGCAAAAGGCAAAATCTTTGGCAGTGAGCCTGCTGACAAACTTGTGCTGTGTCCAACCACAGGGCAAACTGCATGGGGGGGGGGCACGTGCACCTGTGAACCTAATGATGGCTGTGACCAACAAAAGCACAGAGATCAGTGTGTAAGGCCTCGTACACCCGACCGAACATGTCCGCTGAAACTGGTCTGCGGACATGTTCGGTCGTCTGTACAGCGAACCGAGTATGACCGCTGGCCCGAGAACCCGCGCATGACGTCGAAGTGATTCGACGCATGCATGGAAGCATTTAACTTCCGGGTTCGCGCACGTCGCTGCGTCATCGTCGTCTTCACGTCGTCGTCACATCGCTGTGTCATTGTCGTCGTCGTCACGTCACCGCGTAATCTGTCCGCACGGATTTTGGTTTGATGGTGTGTACAACCATCAGACCAAAATCTCTGAGCGGACATGTCCGATGAAAACGGTCCGCGGACCTTTTTCATTGGACATGTCCCCTCGTGTGTACGAGGCCTTAGTAAACACAGAACACAGATTGGGCTGGTTCTTCTCGCTGATCTCAATGACCATTCAGAGCTATAATCAGGGAGAAAAGCCAACCAGTCTGTAAGTAAAATCAGCACACATACACTCGTTAGGCACACAGTTAACCCCTTGATTTCCCTCCTGATCCCCCCCTGTCACCTAGCCAGTGTCATTAGTACAGTGACAGTGTACAGCATTATCACTGAATTAGCGTCAGTAGTATCATCAGATATTTAGTTAGAGTCAGTTAGTGTACTTCCTAGCCAGTATCAGTTAGCGTCAGTCCCTAATTGCCTGCCACACTATCATAATCACACTATAAGTCGCTAACCATAACTAGCATACTGTCTGTCCAGATCAGTTTCCTGGTCATGATCAGAAGTAGAGTGTCTCCTAAAACACAGTGTTAACGGATAAGTCCTAATCACTGCCAACACATGTGTTTATTTCCCACCTCCCCCAACAAGTGCAGTGTCAATATAATCATCAGGCCTGATCTTTGCTAGCACTAGCAGTTATTTTATTTCTAGTGTGCAAGCAGTCCCTGACTGCTAGCCAGGAGCTTTTGTTTTCTATATTTACCAATAGGTACCTGTAAAGTTGGTGTCCAAAAAAAGGTACACTAGTGAGGAGACATACAGGATTATGAGCATGACAGATGAGGAGGAAGGGGGACTCACTGTCAGAATCATGCTCAGAATGAACCTGTAGAAAGCAGCGGCACCCTGACAGCTAGCTCAGACAATGGAGAACAGGTCCCTGCTAAAATCAGGCATACCTGGCCCATGTTGCTCAGGCCATTCAACTGGAAAACTATCACTGTTTCCTGAATGTAAAAGGTTTTTGGGCCTAACCCTTGACATGGGCACTACAAAAAAGATTGAATTGCAGTCATATTGGTCCACAGACTTGATTCCTCATATGCCTGTGTTTTCCCTGCTGCAATGGCAAGGAAAACATATGAGATAATAATGCATTTTATGCATTGGGGAATGCTTACAGAATGAAGAACTACTAGCAGTAAAATGGAAGGACAAACGTGATGTATTCATCCTCTCCTCCATTTACACAGACACGATGGTCCAAATTCCCGTGGCGACTATAATCTAAATATGGGAAGTGTAGACTTCAACCAAATGATGAAGTTGTATTTAGCCTCCCACAGAGCTAGAAACTGATGCAAAAACGTAGATAATAAAAAAGTGTGGCACTACCTCATACATTAGTTTAAACAATGAAAATGTGTATAGTCACCTCATGAATCTTTCAAACAAACAAATATGCAATGATTAAGTGACAATAAATTCCTCATAGATCTTCCCAAAGAAAAAAAAAGTCACCGTGGTCTAAAAGAAAAAATAGATAGATATTGTCCTTCAAGCCACAAATCATGCGTAGGGAAATGCACACTCAACAAAGCTAAAAATGATAAGAACCTTGGAGAAATGGTGGGTTTCTTGTAGCCAGAAGCATAGGGGAAGATTTGTCCCCCTTTGTCTTTGGCAATAGCTAGACAGTCATGCTCTGCACACACAATCAGTTTTTCCGACAGGAAAACCATATTTTTTTTTTCAGTAGGAAAACGGCTCAAACTTGTGTTGCATACACACGGTCACACAAATACACAAATACAACATGTAAGACAAGCCGAGATCATTGACGTTCAATAGGCACTTTGGCTCTTCTGCTTGCACGTTTTTTTTTCGTGTCGTAATAGTATACAGACAACCGCGATTCCCAATAGGAATTGTTCCTGTCACAAAAATTTAGATCCTGCTCTCAATCTTTTCTTGCCAGGAATTCTCACAGAAAAAGTGTGATGGAGCATACACACGGTCAGAATTTCTGACAAACGGCTCACATCACACTTTTCTTGTCGGGAAAACTGATCGTGTGTACAAGGCATAACACTTTCAGAAAAAAACATATGGAGGATCATAGCACGACAAGCTTTTCAAAGTGTATATAAACAGTTAAATGTAAAAATGCCCACTTATGCCGCGTATATACGATCGTAAATTCTGACAAGAAAACCGTGGATTTTCTTCCAACTGAATTTTGGCCTAAAATTGTGTTCCATGCACACTGTCACACAAAATTCCGACCGTCAAGAACGTGGTAAAGTACAATACTACAACAAGCCGAGAAAAATTAGGTTCAATGATTCCGAGCATGCGTGTTTTTTTTTGCGCATCGGAATTGCATACAGACGATCGGAATTTCTGACAAGAACTTTTCTCGTCGGAAAATTTGAGAACCAGCTCTAATGGCGCCTACACGCGGTCGGAATATGTGTCACCATGGGGGATCAGTGTATATGTGTCACCATGGGGGATCAGTGTATATGTGTCACCATGGGGGATCAGTGTATATGTGTCACCATGGGGGATCAGTGTATATGTGTCACCATGGGGGATCAAAACTGTGATAGGTAGTCAGGAAATACAATGCATAATAATGCCCTTTGAAAGACTTAAAGTGCTGATTGGATTTTGGGCTCCTGTATGCAGCTAGGCTGACAAAGTCTCACAAGTGGTCAGTGGTGTATTTAAATCTTGTGCTGCCCTAGGCCTGACTAAACTTGTGCACCCCCTAATTTAAATATTACCCACCCCTTCCTGTTTAAGATCCACCCTGTCATCTTCATGGAAGCAGGATAGAGAGGTGCCATGGGAGGAGAACAGAGACGTGGTGGGTGGAGGGCAGGGACATTGCTAGGAGTGAAAAAGACCAGGGGATTCAGCCCAAAGTCCAAGCCCGGTGGCGGGGGTTGGGGAATTGACACCTTGGGGGGGGGAGGGTAGGCTCACTTGTTGGATGCTGCCTGGGTCACCAGTGCCCATCCATGCTGACCACTAAACTGACCTACCAGACCCATACACTGACCCCCCCCCCCCATGGTGACACATATACACTGATCCCCCCCATGGTGACACATATACACTGATCCCCCCCATGGTGACACATATACACTGATCCCCCATGGTGACATATATACACTGATCCCCCATGGTGACACATATACACTGATTCCCCCCCTCCCCCCGGTGACACATATACACTGATCCCCCTGGTGACACATATACACTGATCCCCCTGGGCCCTGACACATACAACTACCCCCGTGACATGTGACCTCTGCAGCTCAGCTCAGCCTTACCTGCCTTACTCGTAGTGTAGCCTAGACAGCTCATACTGACCACTTCACAGCAGGCTGCACGCATCAGGGAGAGAGTCGAGCCAGGATGACGTGAGAGCCGCTCGCTCCGCTGCCATTTACACACTCACGAACGGGGATCTCAATGCCCAGCGTGGCCGCAGTGTCATTCCCACCTCCTCTTGGACCCCGGTGACACCTATGATGGACAGCACATGTCCCGCGTTCTCGGCATTGGACTAGTGGGACGTCCATCATAGGAGCCGGGTCCCTAGAGGCGGGACTATTTGTACGTCAATAACGTTGGCCTCGGCCACGCTGCATAAGCACAAGATCGTTCCCCGTTGCCTGTGGTAACGGCTCGGGGCTAAAAAAGGTATTGGGGATTATCGAGACTCTGGGCTTTTCGGGGGCACATTCGGGGCTCCAGCCCCCCCAGCCAGTGCCTCCCAACGCCCCTGACAGAGGGAGGCCGTGGGATGAGGACAGAGGGAGGCCGTGGGAAGATGACAGAGGGAGGCCGCGGGAAGATGACAGAGGGACACCGTGGAAATATGACAGAGGGACACCGTGAAAAGATGACAGAGGGACAAGATGACAAGAACATTAGAGTCGAGGAGGAGGATCCTCATGGATCTCAGTGTGTGGCTGTCAGTGGGGAGAGAGGTGTCGGCTGCCACAGAAAGCCAATCACTGTGTGTGGGACCCCAGGCAGCAGATGTCCCGGGGAGGGGGGCCCACACTAGCGCACCCCTGTCTGGCTAGTTACCAGAGCTCAGTGCTGGAACTTGTGGCACTGAGCTCTGGGATTCAGCTGTACTCCCCTGATGGCGGCCCTGTGTGGGGGAACCGGGAGGAGCAGGCTTTGTCGGCCTAGGTCAAGACACAGCACTACACATGGTAATCAGGAGAAGTAGCAGAATGTGTTTTGGGGTTTCATTCCATGCATACCCATCGCATGTGTGTGAAATAAAAAAGTTACAGCTTTGTGTAAAAAAATATATATATTTTTCAAAAAACTTTCATTTTGCATGGACTCAATATGCCTACCTGTAAATACTTTGGGGTGTCTACTTTCCCAAAAGAGGTCATTTTTTTTTTTTAACTGTCCTGCCATTTTAGCCACAGAAAATCAGAGCTGCTTAAAAGCTGCATAAAGTCCAATATACAGTACATAGTATAGTGTGTAGATGGTATAACTTTCCTTGTCAAAAATATTTAATTAAATACATTGAGTTAAGTACAATAAATTAAGTACTGTACATTATATAATTCAGAATTATTATATAATATTCATATGTGGTTACAAATATAGTATTGATTAGGATATAAGGAAGTGTGAAAAGTTAAAGCAAATAATTAACAATTATGTGTTCAGCCTAAGGAGATGTAGATATCCAAACAGTAAATGATTCTAATAGCTATGAGGACGGTATAACTTTAACACAAACCAATTAATCTACACTTATTGGTAAATTGTTTTGCATGGTGCAGAATACCCCAGATTTGGCTGTAAAGAGGACCTGTCATGACCGCGCTACTGTTCTGAGGTCTGTGTATAGTTTACAGTGGAGGGGGACACAGTAACCGGGAAGGAGGGCCACAGCTGCCCTCTGTCCCCCATTATTATCATCGTCCCAGCCCTTGCAGCCCTTTTCATCTGTGCAAGGAGCTGAGTCTCCACCTCCTCATTAACATTGGGTGATCTATAACAAACTCCAATGATTAACTTTGAACTACGCACATCTATATGCAGTTCCACCCATAATGATTCAGACTCATCATACTCTCCATCAACCAGGTCCTCTTTCACGCTTGCTTTGAGATCGCTTCTCACATAGAGACAGACCCCGCCACCTTTCCTTTTTACCCTGTCTCCATGAAAGAGTGCATAGCCAGGAACATTAATAGCCCAGCCATGTGAGGATTGAAGCCAAGTTTCAGCAACACCGATTACATCATAGCTCTCCTCATGCACCAGCGCATCCAACTCGCCTGATTTGCTTGGCAGACTTCTTGCATTGGTGAACAAACACTTTAATGTATTTCATTTTGCTCTGGTGTTTTTCATATAATTTTTGTAGTACAAATGGCACTATAATTTCCAATGGCTGTTTGCAACATGGGAACTTTCTTGTCACCTGCCATAATCCTCCCCCCATCTATCCCCATTCCACCCTCCATTAATGTCTGACCCCTAACTGACCTGTCTGCCCAATGTAATTCTAGTTCACCATCCACCCTCAGTCCTAGTTTAAATACTCCTCCAGACTTCCCATAAACCTCTCCCCCAGCACAGCAGACCCCCTTCCATTCAAGTGCAAACCATCTTTAGCATATAGGTTGCACCTCAATGAAAAGTCAGCCCAGTGCTCTAGAAACCCAAATCCCTCCTCTATACACCAGGTCTTTAGCCTTGCATTCAGCTCTCTAATCTCCCCCTGCCTTTCCTGTGTTTTGCACATGGCACAGGCAATATTTCAGAGAACATCATCTTGGAGATCCTTCCCTTCAACTTGCAGCCTAGTTCTTTAAATTGATTCTTAAGGAGCCTCCACCTTCCATGTATACTGTCATGGGTTCCAACGTGGACCAAGACAGCTGGGTCATGCCTAGCCCCCCCCCATAATTTATCCACCCGGTCAACCACATACCGAACCCTGGCACCAGGGAGACAGCAAACCATTCGGCTGAGGTGATCCTGGCGACAAATTATTCTATCAGTCCTTCTGATTATAGAATCCCCTATTTTCAACTGTCTAGGCTTACCTGCACTTCCCTTACCACCTCTACTAGATGGGTTGCTCTCCCTGCTGTTAGGGGTAGCAGTGACATCTAGGGCCGCCACATCTGTGTTTGCTACCTCCACATCTTCACCCAACTTGGCAAACTTGTTTTGATGCACAAATAAAGGACTGGCCTTCCTTTTCTGCAAGCTTCTTCCACTCCCTCTAACTAAATTAACCCATCTTCCTATCTGATTATCCTGACTTGCCCCTCCACCCTCCATATTAACCCTACTGACCACCTGCTCAGTCCTTTCTGCCCAGTGTTGGAACTTGCTACTCTAGATCTCTAATGCAAGCTTCCAGAAGGGCAACCCACTCACATCTGTCCCAGCGGTATCCAATATAAAAATAAAGTATTCAGCGCAGACTAATAATCCTGTATTAACTCTAAACAAATACCTCATATGAACAGATAATAGGAAACAGTGCAGCGCAAAAATATTAAATCTAAAAATAACTATCTCAAAAAGTCCATATAATTCATCAATGAATGACATGCAATATTAATAGTCCATATGAAACCATCTAAACATGACACTTCATGTAAATAAATGGAAATAAATCTTCTCCCCCTGATCTTGCAGACAAGACAAACAGGTGAGTGTAATCCCTCCACCACAAATAGTTCAAGCCTCTCACCTCATATACAGCGGTATCCATCATGGAGCTGTTGCACCAATCTTGCATACATTTAGCATACTGTGCACTGAGCAAAACCCTTAACCCTGCTGGCACTCATTGCCCAGTGTGACAGTAAGTCAGGTAAATCTGTGGGTGTTGTCACAGATGGGACATACATTTCTGCCTTGTTTAGACAATACACCAATTGTTAAAGCGGGGGTTCACCCTGTTAAAAAAAAAAAAATTTTTTTTTTATTATTCCATTACTTTCGGCATCGTAGCGCGAGCTACGGTATGCCGGTCCTAAATTTTTAATCCCCGTACTCACTGTGCTATCGTTGATTGAAGAATCCGGGGAATGGGCGTTCCTATGGTGAGAGAAGGTGATTGACGGCCGGCCCTGGCACGTCACGCTTCTCCGGAAATAGCCGAAATAGGCTTGGCTATTCACGGCGCCTGCTCATAGCCTGTGCGCAGGCGCTGTGAATAGCCGAGACCTACTCCGGCTGTCTTCGGGGAGCGTGACGTGCCAGAGCCGGCCGTCAATCATCCTCCCTCTCCATAGGAACGCCCATTCCCCGCGGGAGTCGGATTCTTCAATCAACAATAGCACAGTGAGTACGGGGATTAAAAATTTAAGACCGGCATACCGTAGCTCGCGCTACGATGCCGAAAGTAATGGAATAATGAGGTGAAGGAGGGTGAACTACCGCTTTAAGTCTAAGGGCGTTGCAAAACTTCAGCTGTTCAGAATGAGGCAATTAAGGCCTATATAAGTAATCCAGGATTACCACTGATTTGCTGCATCCTGAGGCTTTCTGAGTGAAGGAAAGCAGTAGATGAAAGTCTTCTGAGGAGGTGAGGAAGATTGATTTTTCTGTGTGATAAAAATCAAAAGACTATTGTTTTTATGCTGTATGACCAGCAGTGTCTGCCCAGCACTAGGCTGTGACAGACTTCATAGATAGGTTCCTGTGTGGTGAAGATAGACGCCCCACGTGGCCAGGGTTTATTTTTGATTTTGTTTATGCTGTTTGGATGCTTGCACTTGTTTCCAGCGAGATGGAAGAATAAACCAAAATCTTTGTTTTCAACCGTCTTCGACTGCCTGTCTGTATAAACTCTGTGTGTAGTGAACCCATCCAAGGGGTCATACACCCCGCTACCGAGCTAACCCCCCTACACCAGTTACAATATAATTATTTGTAGGAAGTTTAAGATGTTACTCACAGATTAGACTCCTGCCTTAACTCCTGTTTTCAACTCCTGGGAGTAGATTCACGTAGAATGGCGTTTCTTTGTGCGGGCGTAACGTATCCTATTTATGTTATGTTATGTTATGGCGGTGTAGCGTAAATAGGCCGGCGTAAGCCCGCCTAATTCAAATTGTGAAGAGGTGGGCATGTGTTATGTAAATCAACCCTGACCCGACATGATTGATGTTTTTCACGAACGGCGCATGCGCCGTCCGTGGAATTTTCCAGTGTTCATTGCTCCAAAGTACGCCACAATGACGTCATTGGTTTTGACGTGAACGTAAATGACGTCCAGCCCCATTCACGGACGACTTACGCAAACGATGTAACTTTTTCAAATTTTGTCGCGGGAACGACGGTCATACTTAACATTGGTACGCCGCATATACGCCTCATATAGCAGGGGTAACTTTACGCCGGGAAAAGCCTAACGTAAATGGCGTAACTGTACTGCGTCGGCCGGGCGTACGTTCGTGAATTTGCGTATCTAGCTGATTTACATATTCTAGTAAATCAGCGTACACGCCCCTAAAGGCCAGCGTAAATATGCAGTTAAGATCCGACGGCATAAGAGACTTACGCTGGTCGGATCTAATAGAAATCTATGCGTAACTGATTCTATGAATCAGGCGCATAGATACGACCGACCGGACTCAGAGATACGACGGCGTATCTGGAGATACGCCGTCGTATCTCCTCTGAGAATCTGGCCCTAGGTTTTTAACTCTCCACTTTAGACACAAGTCCATCAAGTTCAACCTATGTGTGTGATTATATGTCAGTGTTACATTGTATATCCCTGTATGTTGCGGTCGTTCATGTGCTTATATAATTTTTTTTTTAAACTATCAAAAAACACAGAATAAGTTCAGTGCTCGCAACCTTTCTTCATAACTAATATCCTCCAGACCCTTTATTAGCTTTGTTACTCTTCTTTGTACTCGCTCCATTTCCAGTACATTCTTCCTGAGGACTGGTGCCCAGAACTGGACAGCACACTCCAGGTGCAGCCGAACCAGAGTCTTGTAGAGTGGGAGAATTGTGCGCCTCGGGACCCTTCAGGGTAAGACCGCGCTATATTAAGATACCTCTCAACTCAACTCAGAATTATCGCTTTATCCCTGAAGTTATTCTCCTTTTTAATGCATGCCAATATTATTTTTGCTTTGTTAGCAGCCGCTTGGCATTGCATGCCATTGCTGAGCCTATTGTCTACTAGGACCCCCAGGTCCTTTTGCATCCTAGATTCCCCAGAGGTTCACCCCCTATTGAGTAGATTGCATTCATATTTTTGCCACCCAAATGCATTATTTTACATTTTTCTACATTAAACCTCATTTGCCATGTAGTTGCCCACCCCATTAATTTGTTCAGATATTCTAGCAAGGTTTTCACATCCTGCGGAAAACGTATTGCCCTGCCTAGCTTAATGTCATCCGTAAATACAGATATTGAACTGTTTACCACATCCTCCAGGTTGTTTATGAACAAATTAAACAGGATTGGTCCCAGCACAGAACCCTGGGGGACCCCACTTCCCACCCATGACCATTCCAAGTATTCCCGATTTATCACCACCCTCTGAACTTGCCCTTATAGCCAGTTTTCAATTCATGTTTTCACCCCATGGTCCATGCCAACGGACCTTACTTTGTACAGTAAACATTTATGGGGAACTGTGTCAAATGCTTTTGCAAAACCCAGATACACCTTATCTATGGGCCTTCCTTTATCTAGATGACAGCTCACCTCGTCATAGAAGATTAATAGATTGGTTTGGCAAAAAACGATTCTTCATGAATTCATGCTGATTAATGCTAATGATACAATTTTCTTAAGTAAAATCTTGTATATAGTCCCTTAGAATCCCCTCCAAGAGCTTGCATACTATTGATGTTTATGCTAACTAGTCTAATTCCCAGGATTGTATTTTGGCCGTTTTTAAATATTGGTGCCAACTGATCCCGGTGATTTATTAATGTTACATTTCCCAAGTCTTTTTCTAATTCTGTCCTCTGTTAGCCAATTATGATACATCCTGTGATGTGTCATGAGGACATGTATATCCCTGTATGTTGCGGTCGTTCATGTGCTTATATAATTTTTTTTTTAAACTATCAAAAAACACAGAATAAGTTCAGTGCTCGCAACCTTTCTTCATAACTAATATCCTCCAGACCCTTTATTAGCTTTGTTACTCTTCTTTGTACTCGCTCCATTTCCAGTACATTCTTCCTGAGGACTGGTGCCCAGAACTGGACAGCACACTCCAGGTGCAGCCGAACCAGAGTCTTGTAGAGTGGGAGAATTGTGCGCCTCGGGACCCTTCAGGGTAAGACCGCGCTATATTAAGATACCTCTCAACTCAACTCAGAATTATCGCTTTATCCCTGAAGTTATTCTCCTTTTTAATGCATGCCAATATTATTTTTGCTTTGTTAGCAGCCGCTTGGCATTGCATGCCATTGCTGAGCCTATTGTCTACTAGGACCCCCAGGTCCTTTTGCATCCTAGATTCCCCAGAGGTTCACCCCCTATTGAGTAGATTGCATTCATATTTTTGCCACCCAAATGCATTATTTTACATTTTTCTACATTAAACCTCATTTGCCATGTAGTTGCCCACCCCATTAATTTGTTCAGATATTCTAGCAAGGTTTTCACATCCTGCGGAAAACGTATTGCCCTGCCTAGCTTAATGTCATCCGTAAATACAGATATTGAACTGTTTACCACATCCTCCAGGTTGTTTATGAACAAATTAAACAGGATTGGTCCCAGCACAGAACCCTGGGGGACCCCACTTCCCACCCATGACCATTCCAAGTATTCCCGATTTATCACCACCCTCTGAACTTGCCCTTATAGCCAGTTTTCAATTCATGTTTTCACCCCATGGTCCATGCCAATGGACCTTACTTTGTACAGTAAACATTTATGGGGAACTGTGTCAAATGCTTTTTCAAAACCCAGATACACCTTATCTATGGGCCTTCCTTTATCTAGATGACAGCTCACCTCGTCATAGAAGATTAATAGATTGGTTTGGCAAAAAACGATTCTTCATGAATTCATGCTGATTAATGCTAATGATACAATTTTCTTAAGTAAAATCTTGTATATAGTCCCTTAGAATCCCCTCCAAGAGCTTGCATACTATTGATGTTTATGCTAACTAGTCTAATTCCCAGGATTGTATTTTGGCCGTTTTTAAATATTGGTGCCAACTGATCCCGGTGATTTATTAATGTTACATTTCCCAAGTCTTTTTCTAATTCTGTCCTCTGTTAGCCAATTATGATACATCCTGTGATGTGTCATGAGGACAAACACTGCAGTTTTGGCTACTGAAGCCCCCGATTCCTTCGTGAAGACTGAGGAGAAGAATAAATTAAATACCTTCCCCATCTCCCCATCCTTTGTAACCAGATGTCCTTTCTTATTCTGTATGGGGCCAATATGGTCTGTCCTCTCTTTTTTACTGTTTATATACTTAAAGGGGTTGTAAAGACAAAAATATTTTCCTCTTAAATTAAAGTCTGACAGTAGCTGATAAAGTAAAAAGTAATGTTTTGCATTATAACTAGTTTGATAGCTGGTGAAAACGAGCTGTTTTATTCACCTCCATCACTCCTGAATCGTTATTCTCACTGACTTCCTGGTTTGCCGTGCGCATTCATTCATGCTACATCACGAGCTAATGGGAACTACAGTTCCCATTAGGCTTAGCCTCCATGCCTGTGAAGGATAAGAGAGCATCTTCACGCAGGGCTGTAGTCATAGGGAGGGGGTGAGCACATTCGGCTTTCCACCATGCAAAACAGCTCAGATGCTGGTGGAAAGCAAGAAGAGGAGAGACAGGAAATGGCATTTTCAAACCTGGATTACTGTATTTTGGAGGTCAAAAGGAAAAACAAGGTAAGTGATATTTAAATGCTCTTGCTTACAGCAATCAATTGATCTAATAAAAAACAAACCTTTAGTGTTCCTTTAACTAATTTCTTGGGATTTTCTTTTCTCTCATCCGCTATGTGTCTTTCGTGTTCTATCTTAGCCAAAAGACACACAAACTCCTGCACACGGGTGGATTGTCCGACAGTTAGTCAATATTCCGCATGGGAATTTCCACAAAAATCAAAACTGGTAACAATGGCCTTGCTGCCCTTCAGGGACGGGGAACATCCTAGCAGAGAACAAAAAGAAGGAAAAAAAAGGCGCACCAGCCTAGTGTTTTACCGTTTGACAGCTTAATAAATAGATTAAATAGAACTACTCACAAACGATATAGTATAAAAGGCTTGATGAATACCCCTCGAGCCACAATCCCGGATCGGGGTGAAAGAGGTGTGTCACTGCCGGCTGACACGTTTCAAGGCAACAGAGGCCTCTTCATCAGAGCTCAGCAGTACTGGCCCTTCCACAAGCATCCCCTGGATATACCTACACATATGCACAAACCACGCCTATGACCAACCATAGGGGACCTCCCAGGGGCCACCAGGACTCCTCCCACCTAATCATGGGCCGGATATTATAAAACGACAATAAGTGAAAAATGTTCCTTTCATTGCCTTTTATACTATCTCGTTTGTGAGTAGTTCTATTTTATCTTATCTATTTATTAAACTGTCAAACGATAATACACTAGGCTGGTGCGCCTTTTTTTTCTTCTTTTTGTTCTATCTTAGCCACCCTAATTGCACCCTTACACATCTTGTTGCATTCTTTGTAAAGTCTGAATGCTGATGATGATCCCTCAGCCTTGTATTTTTTAAGGCTTTCTCCTTTGCTTTTATATGCATTTTTACATTGGAGTTAAGCCATCCAAGACTTTTGTTTGCTCTTTTGTTTCTAAGGTTTTATACCAATTTATATCTTATAGCAAGGTTCGTAGTTTAGGGAAGTTGGCTCTTTTGAAATTGCCCTGTATTTCCACATCCGTGATCAGGTCTGTACTGTTGGTAATCAGTAGATCTAGTAACGCCTTGTTTCTAGTTGGTGAGTCTACCATCTGACCCATGAAATTGTCCTGCAAGACATGTAGGAAGTGGTGAGGCTTAGACGAATGAGTGGTTCCCTTTGCCCAGTCAATATCAGGATAATTAAAATCCCCCATTATGATAACACTTCCCATCCTTGCTGCTAATCCAAATTTTGATAGGAGGTCCATCTCCCTGTCCTCCCTCAGGTTAGGGGGCCTATAGCATACTCCCAGTATTATTTTCCCCTTAGATTCATCCCATTGGAGTATACCCATAAGTATTCTACCTCCTCCCTAGCTCCATTTCATATGTCATATCCCACATTCACTTGTACATTATTCTTGATATATAGGCATACCCCTCCTCCTTTTACCCTCTCTATCTCTGCCATTGCAAATAGGACTTGTTACTATACTTACAACGGGTTTATGTGCCTTAGTAAACCTACCACTATTGCCCCCAATACTACCCTCTGGAATATGTTCATTGCTGACTATCTCTACTTCTCGGCCATCTTCACTCTCATTGAGCACAACAAAATAAACATTTCCTAGTGAACTATTTGTTAAAATTATTACCTTAGCACAGCAGTTTACATTTTTTTCAATGCTGCTGGCTTCTTTGAACTGTCCTTCATAGGAAAGAGTTGGCAGTGGACATTGCAGTCTCCAACAAGTATGTTAGCTTAGAGAAGCAAGGGTGGTGGAGAGGTAGAAGCAGGGTATTGCCTTGCCATCCAAAGCTACTGTGGTGTGTGTGGTTCTATTGATGTACAACATGTAGGGAGACACAACTCCAGTCCCTGCATGCAAAGGGGTAACTCCATAGGACACTACAAAAGAAAGTCGCAAGCGTGAAACAGGAAGCCCAAAGCAGCAGTCATGGTACCAATTAAAACTGGGCAACGGCAAAAGAAGCTGCATACTGAGTAAGAGATTAAATTAGGGCTGACAGTACTTAAAAACCTTAGGGTTACTATCTCTTTAAACATTTGGTGAATAGCCCAAACAATATATTTTTGAAAGTGGAGTGGTCAACGTGTAATGTATATAAAAGATGTGTACAAAATACAGGCAGAGAGCTTTTTAATGGTTCCCTGTGTCTTTTATAATGTGTTCAATGCAACAAATGAAAACACTAGGGCTCGGATTCTCAGAGGACTTACGACGGCGCAGCGCCATGTACGCCATCGTAAGTCCTAATCCGAGCCATCGTATCTATGCGCCTGATTCTTAGAATCAGTTACGCATTGATATCCATTAGATCCGACAGGCGTAAGAGTCTCTTACGCCATCGGATCTAAACTGCATTTTTTTTTTGACTGCTAGGTGTCGCTTCCGTCGAATTCCGCGTCGAGTATGCAAATTAGCTAGATACGCGAATTCCCGAACGTATGCGCGGCCGACGCAGTAAAGTTATGACGTTTACGTTAGGCTTTTCCCGGCGTATAGTTGCCCCTGCTATATGAGGCGCAGCCAATGTTAAGTATGGCCGTCGTTCCCGCGTCGAAATTTAAAAAAGTTACGTCGTTTGCGTAACTCGTCCGTGAATGGGGCTGGACGTAATTTACGTCCACGTCAAAACCAATATGTCCTTGCGGCGTATTAGGAGCAATGCACACTGGGAGATTTCCACGGACGGCGCATGCGCCGTTTGTGAAAAACGTCAATCACGTCAGGTCACAGTAGTTTAACATAAAACACGCCCCCCCCTTCGACATTTGAATTAGGCGGGCTTACGCCGGCCGATTTACGCTACGCCGCCGCAATTTACGGAGCAAGTGCTTTGAGAATACAGCACTTGCCCGTGTAAGTTGCGGCGGCGTAACGTAAATCGGATACGTTACGCCACCGCAAGAGATACACCGATATACAAGAATCTGGGCCTAGGTAGTCAGATTACACTCTTCTCCCTTGCACCACAATCTTGAGATACTGTTTTAGATATTTAGGTATTTGGGGGAAATATTAGTTGAGGTATGTGTGTGTGATACTGATGATAAGCAAAACTGCACTCCACTTCTAGCTGCAGCAATTTTCGAGGTCAGGTCATCTGCCTTGTTCCTTTAAGCAGTGGATGGAAGTAGTGATGATGTGAGCTGATCACCTGCTGGAGCCGAGCATGCTCCCTGTATAGTAGGTGGATGTTATAGAAAATGAGGCATCCCCAACACCTCTTTAGATGTGCACGCTCCTCGCTCTCCCCCACCAATCGCTGGGTGGTGCAGACTTCTGCTGTGCACACTGCCCATCGGTTGTTCAGCTTCATTTCACTGTCAACAGAGCTCCCAGTGTAGTAACATTTCACACTGAGTTATCTCTTTTATGACCACCTTGTTCAATATCTATAACAAAGAACATTATTAATCCTCATACTGAATTTACGGATCCAACAGAACTATTAAAGTAGAACTTCAGGCATTTTCCTAAGTCTGCAGAGTTTAACAAGGTTTAAGAGGAACATCACACAAAAAGTTAAGTTGCACTGGTTCCCCTCCCCCAACCTGTAACTGATTTACAGGATATTGTAGGGGGAGTTAGTACTGATTTTTCCGTGCCTAGGAGAGGATAATGCTCTTTGACTCGCCCTCTTCCCTCTCACCGCCTCCTGGGACAGATGACGTAACAGGACCATTCACAGTGCATGGCATGAGTTCCCGCATGAAGAGTGGGAAGCCAGCTGTGGTTCCTTAAAAAAGCCACAGCCAGCTTCCCTATTCAATATGGCAGTGCCAGGAAGAAAGAAGAGGAGGGCTTGAGAAAGACAGTGCTGGATTCCAGGTGCTGGGGAGTACTTAATTTTTAAAAGTCAGTGGGCCAGATTCATGTACAATGGTGCAGATTTGCACCGGCGTGGTGCATCATTTTTAGACTACACCGGTCCAGCGCGGAGCGGCAGTTAGGTGATTCAAGAAACTTTTTTTGTCTACGATGCCCCAGCGGGGCGGATTTTAGACGGCGTAAGGCGGGGTAAGGCCAAATGGGAGTCACCCTATGCTAATGAAGTGCCGACCGTGGCGCAGGGGTCACGCCGGGGCGCATCTTAGACCGCACATGCTCAGTGACATCCAGGGGTAAATGCCCCAATCTGCACATGCTCAGAACTGCACCCTGGCGTGACCCCTGAGCTACGCCGGCCCACTACCAACGCCCAGTCCATAAATCAGCCCAAACTTCCACCCTGCAGGTGCAAATGTACTGAAGCTTTTTTTTTCCAAGTTAGGTCACTTGATGTGTTGTCCAGCAAGTGTTGTTGCTCAGCTCGTCTGTAACGCTGCTGCTTTAGCTGCTCTCCAGCTGACCTGTGCAAGTCTAATGCAAAGTTACCCCTGCTTTTATGAGGGGTAACTTGGCGCCGGAAATTTCAGTTCCGCGCACCGGGATTAGCCTGCGCTGGTCAAGCTTAGGTTGATGAATCGGCCCAAAAACCTAATTTGCATATTTAAAACACAAAAACCATGGCCACGCCAGATCGGACCAGCGTAAATCTGCGCCAACGCCGCGCCGGCGTGGAAATGTTACACCGAGGCGATGAAGTCTATTTGGAGGCGTAATCTGGGTCTCTGGGTACGGCGCAGCGATCCGCCGGCGCAAATCTGCACTTATGCTGCGCATCTCCCAAAAAAACAGTGTAAGTGCTACATGAATCTGCCCCAGTATCTATAGTATTTGTTAAATAAATAAACTGAAGTTCCGCTTTAAGTACTGTATTTATTGGCATATAACACTCACTTTTTTACCCTGAAAATAGACGATAAACTGTGCCTGCGTGTTATACGCAGGGGGTTGTGGAACGTTTTTTTCCTGAAACTTCCCTCTTAAAGTTAGGGTGCGTGTTATACGCTGATAAATACGGTATCTTGAGGTGTATGCTACAGTTAAGTTAAGCTGTCTTAAAAGTAGTAGTAGACTTAAGTTACAAAAACAGCTGAGCCCTCTGCATGTTCATGCATAATGTGCTAGTATGCACTGCCATAGCTCCCGACTCTCCCTGATTTCGAGAGACTGTCCCTGAATTGGAACAAAGTCCCTCTGTCCCTCTTGGCTTCTCATCTGTCCCTCATTTTATTCTGATCTATAGTATATAGTTGTATATAAAATTCACTTTATAATCTTTCAAAAAGTGTTTTTTACAGTTCTAAACCTTTCATTCAATTTCTAAATGGCTGCATTTGTAAAGTTCAAAAGCCAATATAAAGGAATATACTGTATAGGTAAAATAAAGTGCTAGCTTTATTTTACCTATACAGTATATTCCTTTAATTCCTTTATACTGCCTTTTGAACTTTACAAATGCAGCAATTTAGAAATTGAATGAAAGGTTTAGAACTGTGAAATCTTCCGCAAGTAATGAGTTTATTAATCCAGGTGAAGTACAAAATAATACAGGGCTAACACATTTCGGCATGTAGCCTTAATCACAGCAATGGCTATGATTAAAGGGGTTTTAAACCTTCCGGTTTTTTTTTAACCTTAATGCATCCTGTGCATTAGGGTGAAAAAACATATGATAGTTACTGGCCCCCCAGCCCCCGGTTTACTTACCTGAGCCCTCGAAAGTCCCACGTCCAGAATGCGCTGGTTTCTTCTGGGCCCGGTTTTCTCGTCTCTTCATTGGATAGATTGATAGCAGCCAGCCATTGGCTTGCGCAGCTGTCAATCAAATCCAAATGACGCAGGCGCCGAGACCGGCATTCGTGTCTATGGATGCAAATGCTGGACTCGGGAGAGTGCCCGCAAGGTAACCCCCTTGAGAAAACGCTTTCCAAAGGGGGTTATCTGATGCGGGGAGGAGCCGAGGCAGGCGCTGAGGGACCCCAGAAGACATGGATCGTGTTCCTGTTTGTGCAAAACAAGCTGCACAGCGGAGGTAAGGAGGTATGTTTTTGTTTTGTTGTTTTTTTTTTTTTTATTATAATTACGAACCTTTACAATCACTTTAAGGCTACGTGCTGAAATGGGTAAGCCCTGCATTATTTTGTACTTCACCTGTATAGACAAATTCATTCATTGCGGAAGATTGAATTGCCGGCTTTCTGTTACCTATATGCTTGCTCGGATGCTAGGAGGACACTACAAGCCAGTGCACGGACCGCTCACCACCTCTGGGAATTATAACAGAGGTTTTCTATCATATTTAAGTATAAAGGAATAGTAGTGGGTATAATTTTTTTTTTATATATAATTCTTCTTTAAGGGGGCGTGACAGGGGCTGCATCCTATGCCTACATACTTTTGCTAATAGGTGCCTCTCATTCCCATCTCAAAAAGTTGGGTGGTATGTGCACTGCTCACTAGCACATTATGGCAGACTAAACTCTTAAACAGATCCCTCCAGTGCTGACCTGTCACTGCTATAGGTGCTTACATCTTCAACAAGTCTTCCTTTCAGGTTCGCACTCAACAGTTTGAACAACAAGGCCGCAGTGATGTCATTCCTGTGCATGCTCACGGGAGTGAATGCTCACGGGATTGTGGCACATCGCTCTCTCCATTGACAGGACACTTAGTTTGTGATGAATGCGTAGTACACTGCACATGCGCCGGAGACATCACTGGCTGCAGCAGCTGTGAATATCTCCTAAACAGTGCATGTTTAGGAGATATTCACTTTTCCTTCAGGTAAGCCTTATTATAAGATTACTTGTAATCTTGTAAACATGTTGCTAAGCTGAACTTTTTGGGATTGAGCCCAATGCTTTGTAACTGGATTTTGGATTTCCTGGCTGATAGGCAGCAGAGGGTAAAAGTTGGTTATTGTTACTCGTCAATGCTGTCCCTTAGTACAGGGGTGCCACATGGGTGTGTGCTAAGCCCCTTTCTGTTTACTTTATACACTTATGATTGTGTTTCTCACTCCAAGGTGAACGCTGTGTTAAAATTTACAGACTACACCATGTTATTGGGGAAAATGGCAAAGACAAATGAGATTATTATCAATGTTAGGAAAGTACGGGAGGTTAGCTATGAGCCAGTGGTAATTAATGGGGTTGAGAGATTAGAGGAGTTCCGCTTCCTGGGAACAATAATTAGGGAGGACCTGTCATGGACAGGGCATATATCCCATCTGGTGGGCAAGGCTCATCAGAGACTGTGCTTTTTGAGGAAGCTATGGAAGGCAGGTTTTTTAGAGCGGGTCCTTTTTAGCTTTTATAAAGCTGCCATTGAAAGTGTGCTAACTTATCACATTATCCACATTGTGGCAAGGATCATGCACAATCCATGACACAAATGCCCTGCAGAGGGTAATAAAACTGCCAGAAGATTATTGCAGGAATTAGTCTACCATGTATTGATGAACTGGGGGGGTGGAGGTGTCTTTAGAGAGTAATTAACATATTGGAAGACACTTCACATACTGGTAATGCTCTGTACAGAAGTATTGGCTCTAGTACTACCGGGTTGTGGAATAACTTCTTTCCTCGGTCTCTGCGGTTCTTGAATGCTGGAGGTCTTGTGGAAGAAATGTGTTGGGAGTTACAGTATGTGTTTTATTATGGTATGTATGCTGTTTTTGGTTAAAGGGGTTGTAAAGGTAATTTTTTTCCCCCCTAAATAGTTTCCTTTACCTTAGTGCAGTCCTCCTTCACTTACCTCATCCTTCCATTTTGCTTTTAAATGTCCTTATTTCTTCTGAGAAATCCTCACTTCCTGTTCTTCTGTCTGTAACTACATGCAGAAATTTGAGGCTTTCTCCCTGGTATGGAGAAAGCCTCTTGAGGGGGGAGAGGGCGAGCAGGAGTGTGTCAGGACACCCACTAACACACAGCTCCTTTCTCTATCTGCAAAGTAGAGTGCCCTGACTTGCCTGCTCGCCCCCTCCCCCCTCAATAGGCTTTCTCCACACCAGGGAGAAAGTCTTGCATTACTGTGTGGAGTTACAGACAGAAGAACAGAATAAGTGAGGATTTCTCAGAAGAAATAAGGACATTTAAAAGCAAAATGGAAGGATGAGGTAAGTGAAGGAGGACTGCACTAAGGTAAAGGAAGCTATTTAACAACCCCTTTAAGTTTTTTTATGCTGGGCTTTGAATTTTCTGATTGTTCTTGTAAAATGACAATACATTTTCTGATTCTGATTTTGATTGTAGGTGCCAGTAGGAAAAAAAAATATTCTATCACTTTAAATCCTTATGCTTCTAGCATTATTAAATAGATAGGAAGGTATATTATATTTACTTGTTTTAAAAGCTATTTTTTTTTTTTATTTCTTACATCCTGGTTCGTGGCCTAAGCCAAAATTATGCCATACTGCCATATGTCTCATGAGTCTTAATGGGCATTTTTCTTTTGCTTCATCTGGAGGAGGGGAGAAGGGGTTTTCTCAGGTAAGCACATCCTCCTGCCTGCATGCCTGAACTAATGGCAGATGGATTGCAGGAAGTAAATGCTACATGAATCATCATGAATCATCTGTCATGCAAAAGCTTCTGTTTCCAAAGCAAGCAAAATCCTTTCTAGTGTATATACTCCAGAGAGGGAGATCATTTTGCCCCTCTACAAATCAATAGTAGGACCTCATCTGGAATATACAGTTTAGTTTTGGGCACCAGTTCGCAAGAAGGATATCGGGGAACTGGAGAAAGTGCAGAGAAGAGCAACCAAACTAATAAGAGGCATGGAGGAGCTCAGCTATGAGGAAATATTAGAGGAACTTATTTTATTCTCTCTTGAGAAGACGAGATTAGGGACATATGATCAACATGTTTAAATACATAAGTGGTCCATATAGTGAACTTGGTGTTGAGTTATTCACTTTAAGGTCATCACAGAGGAAAAGAGGGCACTCTTTATGTTTGGATGTCCAGGTCAGTAGATTGCTTTAAAAAAGGCCTGGATTCTTTCCTAAATGTATATACATCTGTAATTTTACTTCCACAAAAAAATATTTTATTGTGCCAAGATCTGGCATTGTAATGGCCCCCCCCCACCCCTAAAATAATCGACATATTTTTGACACACAGCACGTACACTTTGGGGGCCAAAGCCTGTATGGACAGTCTCACGGCCCACCACCACTGGAACATCAGTGGCCTCATCAGGCAGAAGAGTCATGTAGTTTGTTCAGGGTCTCTTTAGAAAATTGTGCAATATGCAGGAGCAAAGTAGGACATGGTTCTGATTCTACTTAAGAAACCTGCAGTCCCTATCTTGTTTGCCTGTATACTGCTCTTCAAAGTATATAGGGAAAAAGGGTCTTGTCAGGGCCAATCGTCACTATAGGCTCACTATGCAAGCCGCTTAGGGCCCCGCAAAGACGTGAAGGGCCCCCAAAGTACTAGAGTCCCCGCCTGGTAAGAAGTCATTTTCGCCCCCTCACCCCGCTTCGAAACTCGCTGGCTGAGTCATTTCCGCCAGCAGAACACCCCCTCCCCCTGCTTCGCAACTTTCTTTAATGTGACCTGTCACTGTCGTCAGCGCCCCCCCCCCCCCCGCGTCTCATTTTTAATGTGCCATGTCATTTTGCTTGGGGCCCCAGGGAGGTAAGGATGGCCACTGGGTCTTGTGTAATGATCCAGCACTGTGGGCTGGATCTGTGACAAATGCAGTCACAGATCCAGCCATCCCTCCCTGCGCAATACTCTGCAATATTACCCCCCATACTCTGCAATATTACCCCCATACTCTGCAATATTACCCCACATAATCTGCAATATTACCCCCATACTGTCTGCAATACCCCCCCACACTCTGCAATACCCCCCCCACTCTGCAATACCCCCCCACCTTCTGCAATACCCCCCCCATACTGTCTGCAATACCCCCTACACTCTACAATACCCCACCACACTCTGCCATATACCCCCCCACCATACTGTCTGCAATACCCCCTACACTCTGCAATACCCCCCCCCCACACTCTGCAATACCCCCCACACACTCTGCAATACCCCCCACACTCTACAATACCCCCCACAGTCTGCAATACCCCCCATATTGTGCAATACCCCCCTTAATCCGCAATAACCTCAATACTCCACAATACCCCAATACTCCCCAATACCCCAATACACCAATACCTTGCAATACGTCACCTATGGGGATTTTAAAGTAGCGTAGTTTCGCGCAATTCCTCTAGCGTGTGCAATTTTGAAGGGTGACATGTTAGGTATCTGTTTACTCAGCGTAACTTCATCTTTCATACTATGACTGATGCTGAGTGACTGTCCTGTTATGCTGCTGATTGAATAGCCTTTTCCTCCTCACTGATCTTGCTCAGAGCTATTAAGAACATTTTTGGTTCTGGCCTCCGCCACCAGTGACTAAGGCCCAATGTTTCTGCCCTTGTTTAACAGGGGCGTCTAATAACAATTTTTAATGCAATACTTTGCATGTGGCTCTTTTCTGCGCTCCAATAGAAGTATCGGAGGGGTTGCAGTGTTGTGATGTGACTAAGGCCCAATGTTTCTGTCTCTGTTGAACAGGGGCGTCTAACAACAATTTTTAATGCAATACTATGCTTGTGTCTCTTTTCTGCGCTCCAATTACAGTATCTGAGGGGTTGCAGTGTTTTGGTGTGCCTAAGGCCCAATGTTTCTGCCCCTGTTTAACAGGGGCGTCTAATAACAATTTTTAATGCAATACTTAGCATGTGTCTCTTTGCTGAGCTCCAATTACAGTATCTGTGAGGGGTTTGCAGTGTTGTGACACCGCCACCAGTGACTAAGGCCCAATTTTTATGCCCCTGTTCTCGTCATTTTTTTGGTTTGCTTCTTTTCTATTTTTAGTTCATTCTAGCTTTCTCCTACGTTCTCATAGTGTCATGTTTATTTTCCTTTACTAAATACTCATCATTGTCAATGGAAACACCACAAATCTACATTTGTTCTTTTAGGCAGCATTGATATAATAAGAAGACAGAGATTCTTTAGTATCCAAAATTATATTTATTAGATCAAATTTTTTTTTTTGGGTTTTTTGGTTTTTTTTTTTAAACCCTCCCCAGAATGTCAAGAACGTTCTTGAGGTCTTGTTCCACCCTCTTATTCTCCCTTATCATGTTCTCCAGGGCTAGGTTCTGGTCCTCGATTCGTGCCCTGCAGGACATGATCTCGCCGATGAGCACTTGGGCACTGGAAGTGTCTAAGCCACCAACAGGTCGTCCACCTGAAATTTGTGAAAAAAGCATGTATTAAAATTATGCAGGCCTACATGTATTAACTGAAGCTGTGCTGTATGACACTGACCTGATGTGGTGGCATTGTTCACTTCCTGAACATCGGGCGAGGGTGGGGCTTGGCTGGGTGTGGGGTTGGTGAGCTCCATAGTTGCAGCTTGCTTGCGGCCTATGAGATTGTAAAAAAAAGGGATAGATGAATCAAAAATATTAGAGGCCTGAAAGTGGAATATCAATCATCCTTTTTAAAAAGTGTAGTACAATTGTCTGCTTTCACAATCCTTCTAAGCTTAACACTGGATTTTATCCATTACCGAAGCTGCTGCATTTCTCTATCTTTGGACAAGATTTCTACCTGTAAAAAGAACAAGTATACACTGGATCACCTCTGTGTGACACGCTAACTAGGTTGCTGTTGTGTGCAGCACTCAGTGCCGATCATGACCTCCCTGGGGCTCAAAGCTAAATGACATGGCACATTAAAAATGAGAAGCGGGGGGCGCCGACAACAGTGACATGTCACATTAAAGAAAGTTGAGAAGTGGGGGGAGGGGGTGTTGTGCTGTCGGAAATGACATCTTACATTACATTGAGAAGCAAGGGGTGCTGACTTTTGCCTCTTCTCCCATGCAGTCAGCAAGTTGAGAAGCAGGGTGAGGGGGCAAAAATGACTTCTTACTAGGCATATAGTTATTTGGGGGGCCCTTCGCAGATTTGCGGGGCTCTAAGCGGCTTGCATAGTGAGCCTATAGGGCGGATCGGCCATGCCAACCATTGTGCTACTGAGTCCATATGTGTAATCAACTTCTGCGCTGAGCATATTCTCCTTTTACTGTATAATGACTTAAGTTGGATTAATTCAATCTAGTTAATAACACATCTACATTCAATAAAAAATTGGTCTCACATAAGAAGATCTTAAATACAATGAACAGCCAAGTATTGGGGAGCTGCGGTGGCTCGACGCGATTGGCACTGCGCTGACAAGCCATTCACCTTTGCAGCTAGAGGTTCGGATCCCGTGCTCAGCTCCTTTTAAATTGAGTTTGGTGGTCTCAGCCCGGCTCCTGGTGGGTGTGCTATGCGAGGTAAGCTTGCGCTTAGTACGCCCACCCCCCCTCCCACAAAAACAAACACACTTACACGCACTCGAAATTGGGTTAACATGCACGCACTTTGACCACGCGGTCTCTAAAAAGAGAGGGGAAGGACTAACGGGGCTGGTTGAGCGGGCTAGATCCTTTCACTCCCTTATAGGGAGTCCCTCTGCCCCATTGGGCTTCAAAGCAGAGCAGGTAGGGCGGGCTGTGTGGGAGGACCCCCTCACACACCCACCATTGCCACCCGGGGCATGGAGAAAGGTGGCAAATTGCCTCTGGGGGAGGCCTGCCTACTCCCAACTCCTGCAGTCCGGCTCCTCTCTTGAGTACACGCACAAAATACACATTAAAAAAAAAAATAAACAACCAAGTATTATGCCCACAAACAGGAACCTTGAAAAATCTATTCTTGGACTGTCTATATACACAACCTGAAAGAAAACCAAATGCATAGTTGCCAACATTTTTAAAAAATTTCCAGGGACAGTTTGCAGCACAGCTATTAAAGGGTCACTAAAGGAATTTTTTTTTAGCTAAATAGCTTCCTTTACCTTACTGCAGTACTGGTTTCATGTCCTCATTGTTCGTTTTTGCTTTGAAGTGGCTGTAATTCTGCTGTGATCTCCACACTTCCTGGTTGCCTGTTTCCTTATAACCATCATACTGGGAGATTTTCACGGTGGTCTAAGCTGTCATCATTACTGTGTGTCTAAAACTCCTCAGAACCAATCAGATTCATTTTAAAAACAAAACACTGCCCTGGATTTGTTTGTTTTTGTTCTGTGAGTCTTCCCGACTCACCTCTCACCTGGAACTTCATGTATGTACCATTAAAATCGAAAGTGAAACTAGAAGCACATTATATGATAGATTAAATTAATTTTTTTATCATTTTTAAAAGGAATCAGTTAACTTTTATGTCTCTATACCCAATAAACAGTCATTTCAGCAAAAAAAAAAAATTCCTTTAGTGACCCTTTAATTAATTACCACACTGACTTCTCCGAAGCTCCACCCACTCCGCATAATCTTCGCCTGGCGAAGATAATGCGTAGTGGGTGGAGCCTCGGGGAAGTGAGTGTGGTAATTAATTAATAGCTGTGCTGCAAAGTGTCCCTGGACAAATGTTGGCAACTATGCAAATGACGCAAAAGAATTAAACCAAATATTCAGAGTACACGTGAAATTTACTTACGTCTTCTGAGAACTCTTCTAATTCTCCCCATCTGGTCCTGCTCTCTGATTTTAAGATCACACCATCGCTTCCGCAGCTGCTCCCTGGACCTCTGCACCCCGAATTTTGCATGGAGAGTCCTCTGCACTTTCTCCATTATCTGTGCCTTCTTTTTATTGGGGTTCTTGTAAGGCCCTTTTTTGCCGTCATAGTCCTCTTTTTTCAGGACAGCCACCAGCTCCACCATCTCTTCGAAGCTCATGTTGGTGGCTTTGTTGTAACTCCTGCTGCTCCTCCTGGGGTGTGCCTGTCCTCTCTCCTGCCTGGTTGCAGCTTGATGTCTTCCCTCCATCATGTCTTCTCCTGACTCTCCCATGGGACGACAGAAAATGGGCGTGTCAATCACACGAACGATCATCATAGGCGGGGATACGTGCGGAGCTTCACGCATGCGCAGTGTATAAAGCGATATTGCGTGAGTTACGTACTCCGCCGTCGGTAGAATATGTCGTGAAAACCGGCGTGCATTACAACGATAATAAACTTGATCTTTGGACTTTATGATCAGTGGATGAGTTTGTGGGTTAGATATGTGGAGAAAGCTAAGGCTTGACTGACATTTGTTTTTTTTATCAATATTTTGACTTGCAGAAATAATGGAGGCCTTCAAAGAACAGGAGTTCTTCACAGAATTTGTTCAAAGGGGGGCCCGGATGGCAACCCCCCTTTTTTCTAGAATTTTACTTTCCCAAAAAAATAATTTATTGAGCCAAGATCTGGCATTGTAATGGCCCCCCCCTCCCCCACCCCTAAAATAATTGACATATTGTTGCCACACAGCACGTGCACTTTGGGGGGCCAAGCCTGTATGGACAGTCTCACGGGCCACCACCACTGGAACATCAGTGGCCTCAGGGCTGTCTTAATGAGAGGGCACACCTGGGCACTGCCCGGGGGCCCCAGATGCATGGGGGGCCCCTGCCCTTTCCCCAAAGCAGCTGGTCCTTGAGCCCGGGCTGCCCCGAAATTGGGGCAGCCCAGGCTGCCCTGAAATTGGGGCAGCCCAGGCTGCCCCTCTACATCCCAGTTATCCCCCAGCACTCTGACCCCTCTACACCCCAGATATCCCCTACCTTCTACCTACTTGATTTCTGTTTACATGCACTGTCTCCATTGTAGGGGCCCCAGAGCATTACTTTGCCCAGGGGCCCATGATGCTATTAAGACGGCCCTGAGTGGCCTCATCAGGCACAAGTGTAATGTAGTTTGTTGAGGGTCTCTTTAGGAAATTGTGCAATATGCAGGAGCAAAGTATGACATGGTTCTGATTCTACTTAAGAAACCTACAGTCCTTATCTTGTTTGCAATGCCTGTATACTGCTGTTCAAAGTATATAGGGCCAGACGGTTTTTGTCAGGGCCGATCCTCGCTATAGGCTCACTATGCAAGGCGCTTAGGGTCCCGCAAAGCAGCAAAGGGCCCCCCAAATTACTAGAGGCCCCGCCTGGTGAGCAGTCATTTTCGCCCCCTCACAGAAGCGTCTAATCTCGCTGGCTGAGTCATTTCCGACAGCAGAACAGCCCCTCCCCCCGCTTCTCAACTTTTTTTAATGTGACATGTCACTGTCGTCCATTGATACATGTTCCCTGGGACAAGACCCGGGTTCTCAAAGACGTTTTCCATCAATAACTTGCATATTGGTCTTTAAAATGAGCGTTTTTGAATTCGAACGTTTGAGTCCCATAGACTTCAATGGGGTTCTAAATGTTCGTTCGAAACCGCGGTCTGTTCGACCGTTCTGGTGCGAACCGAACCCGGGTGTGTTCGGCTCATCCCTACCTGCCATGCCTAGTACCCTGATATGCCCAGTACCCTGTGCCCTGCCATGACTAGTACCCTGATGTGTCCAGTACCCTGTGCCCTGCCGTACCCAGTACCCTGTGCCCTGCCATGCCCAGTACCCTGATGTGCCCAGTGCCCTGCCGTGCCCAGTACCCTGATGTGCCCAGTACCCTGATGTGCCCCATACCCTGTGCACAGTACCCTGATGTGCACCATACCCTTTGCCCAGTACCCTGGTGTGCCCTGTGACCTGCCGTGCCCAAGTACCCTGATGTGCCCAGTACCCCGCTCTGCCCTGATGTGCCCAGCACCCTGATGAGCCTGGTACCCTGTGCCCTGCTGTGCCCAGTACCCTGATGTGCACCATACCCTGTGCCCAGTACCCTGGTGTGCCCTGTGACCTGCCGTGCCCAAGTACCCTGATGTGCCCAGTACCCCGCTGTGCCCTGATGTGCCCGGTACTTTGTGCCCTGCTGTGCCCAGTACCCTGATGTGCACCATACCCTGTGCCCACTGACCACCAATGTAAGAGACATTCTTAAATTTTAAAACTGTCACTTGACATAAAAAAAAAGTATCGGTAACCGGTATCGGCGAGTACATGAAAAAAGGTATTGATACTTGTACTCGGTCCTAAAAAAGTGGTATCGGGACAACCCTACATAGGATGCATTAAGGTGAAAAACCTTAAAGTGGTTGAAAAGCCTAAACATTTCTTTATCTCCTTGCATTAAGGTAAATTGTTTTTAAATTGTTTTTAGGTTTCAGAAGTTCCCCTCACCCCCCCCCCTCCTTTTACTTAACTGAGCCCTCATTCGATCCAGCACTGTGCATGCCTGCTGCTCCCAGTCAGATACGCCGGAGTAGGCAAGTTACGTCGGTGAGATGACAGAGCTCAAGGCAGGGTCACGAGCCCGCTGGCGGCGGTGCACGTGTGACCACGTGGCTCACGAATTGAAGGGGATGTACCTGTACGCCCATTTGCGCAGCCGTGCCATTCTGTCGACGTACATCGTTATGTGCCGGTCAAACACATTTTAGAGTGTTGCTTTCTCTGAGGCCTCGTACACACGACCATTTTTCTCGACAGAATCCATCAAGAAACTTGGTGGCAGAGCTTTTTTGCAGAGGAAAACGGTCGTGTGTATGCTTTTCATCGAGAAAACAGTCGTGGATCTCGACGAGCAAAAAAGAGAACAAGTTTTTCCTCGACGGGAGTCTCAATTTCCTCGTCTTGTTCCTCGTCGGGCTGGTTTTCGACGAGAAACATGATCGTGTGTATGCTTAGAAACCCGCGCATGCTCAGAATAAAGTATGAGACGGGAGTGCACCTTCGGTAAAAGTAGCGTTTGTAATGGAGATAGCACATTTGTCACGCTGTAACAGACTGAAAAGTGCAAGTCGTCTCTCACCAAACTTTTACTTAACACGCAGTAACAAGAGATTAGCAAAAGCAGCCCCAAGGGTTGTGCCAGTGGAATCGAACTTGTACGTCACCGCGTTTTAGAACGAGGAGATTTGGTCTTGACTGTGTGTACGCAAAGAAAGCTTGTCAAGTTTCTCGACAAGCCTAACAAGGAACTCGTCGAGGAAAACGATGTGTCTTTTCCGACGAGTTCCTCGGTCGTGTGTATGAGGCCTGAGACTCACAATTCTTTTCACTGTGCCATTTAATAGTCACCAAGTGCAGAAGTTTACACAATCGACAAAGACAGTGAGGCTCCGGATCGAGCACGCACAAGTGCCCTATAGCAGGCAAGGGGAGGAGCCAGGAGCGCTGACAAGGGGAACCTGAGGAGGACCAGGGCTGCTCTGTGCAAAACCATTACACAGAGCAGATAAGTACAACATGTTTATTATTTTAATTACATTTTTTTAAATCTTTACAGTCACTTTAAGAAGCAAGAGATTTTAAAATTGAGAATTGTACAATTATATTGGAGACTGAAGAAAGGCTTAATACTAAAGTATAGGTTGTGAGGGCAGAAAAACTCTTCTTCTGAAAAGAGCAGATTCTCTAGCTCTGGATAACAGGAAAGAATTCCCTATATATTTTGTGAGGGCAATATAAAATTAATTAAAAATTTATATAAAATTCCCTGAGAACTTGATATCTTTTCCTAGTTAAGGGGAATGTTTCATTATAGGATTTGTAATAAAGGAAAAATTCAGCGCTGGAATAATACTACAAACCAAAAAAATTGCAAGCCAGCACTAAGGATCAATTAGCATGGGGCGCCCCATGCTGATGAAGTCCCGCCTACTGGGACGTAACGTACGAAGGGGGAGGAGTCACGTGACGTCACCCGCGCTCGCCGCCTCACACGCTGATCTGTGAACTGATTGTGGATTCGGAAGCCTGGAGCTCCGTGACATGCTTTTATGCTTCACACTCGGCTATGAGTGCCATCTATTGTGAGTTCATCTTATGTTGTTTTTAATAAAATTGAGTTTGGTATACAGAGAGCACTAGTCTGTCCCCTCTCTTGTTTGCATATATCTCCCTGTGGATTCGGAAACTGGCTGAGCTGTTCTGCTGCTGCTTGCTGTTTGTCTATTGGGATCTGGAAGTGCCTTGTTCATACCTTGGAGGTATAATATGCTATGTGACCTAGCCATGGTCGAATGGCTGAGGTGAGAGGCCATCTATATACATTGGTGGAGGATCTTTACCTGTGGATCACTGATCTTCGATTTACTGCACTCAGTCACTTTTATATTGGAGCACTTTTTGGATTTATTTCACTTGTGCACTTTATGGACTTCTTTTGATATTTATTATTTATTATTTAATATTTGTATTGTTTATTATTTCATCTGCGCTGCACTATCTGTTACACTTTATCATTATAGAATTTAACCGTATATCTTGTTCTTGGGGTGAAGATAGAAGACCTCTGATGTCTCTATTGAGAGGACCTTGTCACTACTGTCACATAAGGGTTTTGTCAGTACATACATATATACAGTACATGGTTAGGACACATGTTAATACAACAACATCTATTACACATCCCTACACACACCAGCAATTGAAGAAGTAGCCATAGAGCCCCTAACAGCCTTTCAAATGTGGCCTGTGCAGCCAACTGGTAATGACCCCCGGTCATGAAAGGATTCAATAAAAGAGGAAGCAATTCAAATTTAAATATTCCAAATTTTTATTGTGTGTTTATGAAAGTATAATTATGGACATATACATATTTTTTCCTTTTCCAACTATATATACTCTGATTAAACCAAGAGTCCTTTGGTAAAATCAATTGGCCGGAAGTGAAGATCTAGTGATCCTCTCGCCCATTTGCTGACACACTTTTGACCAAGAGATTCCAAGCCTGCCCACCACGGCAAGGTAGACTCTTCTAGGGCAGGACCTACACTAACTACACTAAACTACCCTACTGGATGCTAGTCATCGTTTTTCTAATGTTGGATGTATGTTTGTAGTAGGCCTCATCCTATAATCTGTGTGCATCTCTCTAAAGCATGGAGCAGTCAGTTCATGTACATCTGGACGTCCTCTGTTAGTGTAGGTCAGTGCATGCCAGTCAGTGTGTGTCAGTAAATAAATGTTAGTCAGATTCCTCCATTCACATCGATCGATGTGAAATCGAAAAAGTGCGTGGTATGCCCACCATTAGAATACCGCCCTACATCCACCCATTTCTAATGATGGGCATGCATGCACTGTTCTTTTTTCATTGAGCCTATTGGGTGAGTGAAAAAAAAGAACCTAACAGATTCCTCCATTCACATTGATCAACGTGGATGAAGAAATCTCTGCCAGACCCTTATCCGAGCAGGTTAACCTGGCCGGCCGCAGAAAAGAGGGGGGGACAGAGTGCGGCCCCCCCTCTCCTGAACCGTACCAGGCCACATGCCCTCAACATGGGGAGGATGTCCCCATGTTGATGGGGACAAGGGCCTCATCCCCACAACCCTTGCCGGGTGGTTGTGGGGGTCTGCGGGGCGGGGGGCTTATCAGAATCTGGAGGACCCCTTTAACAAAGGGGACCCCCAGATCCTGCCCCCCTATGTGAATTGGTAATGGGGTGCATCGTACCCCTACCATTTTCACGAAGGAAGTGTAAATTCTTGTAAAAAAAAAACACGCAGACACCGTAGAAAAAAGTCCTTTATTAATAAAAAAAAAAACCTCCAGCGGTGATAATCCACTCGTTCCCGGCTTCCTGCTCCAACAATGTCCTGATCCAGTGACGGGTGCGGGTGATCTCCGGTCCAGCGATGAGAAGATCCATCCATCCAGAGCGCAGCATCGCCGACCTCCTCTCACCGCTGGACACAGCCCAGCAAATGACGCGACTGTAGCTGTGACATTTCTTATATAGGGGAGGCAGGGCCACCCGTCACGTGACCCCGCCCCCTCTGACGCACCCTCTGCTACGTCACTGGGTAAGCCCAGTCTTCCCCCTTCCTGGGCTTCCCCAGTGACGTAGCAGAGGGTGTGTCAGAGGGGGCGGGGTCACGTGAAGGGTAGCCCCGCCTCCCCTATATAAGAAATGTCACAGCTTCAGTCGCGTCATTCCCTGGGCTGTGTCCAGCGGTGAGAGGAGGTCGGCGATGCTGCGCTCTGGATGGATGGATCTTCTCATCGCTGGAGATCACCCGCACCCGTCGCTGGATCAGGGCAACGTTGGAGCAGGAAGCCGGAAACGAGTGGATTATCACCGCTGGAGCTTTTTTATTTATTTTTTATTAATAAAGGACTTTTTTCTAAGGTGTCTGTGTGTTTTTTTTACAAGAATTTCACTTCCTTCGTGAAATGGTAGGGGTACAGTGTACCCCATTACCAATCGCTGGAGAGATGGGGTTTACGTAAGTAATTGGGGCAGCCTGTGGGCTGCATGAAAAAAGAGAACCTATCAGATTCCTCCATTCACATTGATCGATGTGAAATCGAAAAAGTGCGTGGTATGCCCACCATTAGAATACCGCCCTACATCCACCCACTTCTAATGATGGGCATGCATGCACTGTTCTTTTTTCATTGAGCCTATTGGGTGAGTGAAAAAAAAGAACCTAACAGATTCCTCCATTCACATTGATCAACGTGGACAAAGAAATCTCGCCAAGAAAAGTGAAAAAACAATTAAAAATATGCCGAAGCATAGAGGTGATCTGCCCTCTGTCCACCCCAGCCTCTATGCTTCAGGCCCCTCCCTTCTATCAAGTGCCCCCTCAGCCAGCAGCTCTCTATGGGGGCACCCATGCCGAGTCAGAGCTCAGTGTATCCGTTCAGACACGGAGCCCCAACCTGGCGCCACCCCTTCTCTCCCCTGATTGGCGGACTGACTTTGATTGACAGCAGCGGGAGCCAATGGCAAAGCTGCTGTGTCTCAGCCAATCAGGAGTAGGGTTGAGCAAACTCGAACTGTAAAGTTCGGGTTCGTACCGAATTTTGTTTTTTTTTGGACCCGAACCCGAATAATTTGCTGAAAGTTCGGGTTCGGAGTTGGAATGGATATTAAGGGGAACCCCGCCGTCAAAATGACGCGGGGTTCCCCTAAATATCAATTCCAGACCCTTCAGGTCTGGTGTGGATTTTAAGGGGAACTCCACCCCAAATAAAAAAAAAAATGGCGTAGAGTTCCCCCCAAAATCCACACCAGACCCTTATCCGAGCACGTTAACCTGGCCGGCCGCAGAAAAGAGGGGGGGATAGAGTGCGGCCCCCCATCTCCTGAACCGTACCAGGCCACATGCCCTCAACATGGGGAGGATGTCCCCATGTTGATGGGGACAAGGGCCTCATCCCCACAACCCTTGCCCGGTGGTTGTGGGGGTCTGCGGGCGGGGGGCTTATCAGAATCTGGAGGACCCCTTTAACAAAGGGGACCCCCAGATCCTGGCCCCCCTATGTGAATTGATAATGGGGTGCACCGTACCCCTACCATTTTCACGAAGGAAGTGTAAATTCTTGTAAAAAAAAAAACCACACAGACACCGTAGAAAAAAGTCCTTTATTAATAAAAAAAAAACTCCAGCGGTTATAATCCACTCCTTCCCGGCTTCCTGCTCCAACAATGTCCTGATCCAGCAACGGGTGCGGGTGATCTCCGGTCCAGCGATGAGAAGATCCATCCATCCAGAGCACAGCATCGCCGACCTCCTCTCACCGCTGGACACAGCCCAGCGAATGACGCGACTGCAGCTGTGACATTTCTTATATAGGGGAGGCAGGGCCACCCGTTACGTGACCCCGCCCCCTCTGACGCACCCTCTGCTACGTCACTGGGTAAGCCCAGTCTTCCCCCTTCCTGGGCTTCCCCAGTGACGTAGCAGAGGGTGCGTCAGAGGGGGCGGGGTCACGTGAAGGGTGGCCCCTCCTCCCCTATATAAGAAATGTCACAGCTTCAGTCGCGTCATTCGCTGGGCTGTGTCCAGCGGTGAGAGGAGGTCGGCGATGCTGCGCTCTGGATGGATGGATCTTCTCATCGCTGGAGATCACCCGCACCCATCGCTGGATCAGGGCAACGTTGGAGCAGGAAGCCGGGAACGAGTGGATTATCACCGCTGGAGCTTTTTTATTTATTTTTTATTAATAAAGGACTTTTTTCTACGGCGTCTGTGTGTTTTTATTTTACAAGAATTTACACTTCCTTTGTGAAATGGTAGGGGTACAGTGTACCCCATTACCAATCGCTGGAGAGATGGGGTTTACGTAAGTAATTGGGGCAGCCTGTGGGCTGCATGAAAAAAGAGAACCTATCAGATTCCTCCATTCACATTGATCGATGTGAAATCAAAAAAGTGTGTGGTATGCCCACCATTAGAATACCGCCCTACATCCACCCACTTCTAATGATGGGCATGCATGCACTGTTCTTTTTTCATTGAGCCTATTGGGTGAGTGAAAAAAAAGAACCTAACAGATTCCTCCATTCACATTGATCAACGTGGATGAAGAAATCTCGCCAAGAAAAGTGAAAAAAATTTAAAAATATGCCGAAGCATAGAGGTGATATGCCCTCTGTCCACCCCAGCCTCTATGCTTCAGGCCCCTCCCTTCTATCAAGTGCCCCCTCAGCCAGCAGCTCTCTATGGGGGCACCCATGCCGAGTCAGAGCTCAGTGTATCCGTTCAGACACGGAGCCCCAACCTGGCGCCACCCCTTCTCTCCCCTGATTGGCGGACTGACTTTGATTGACAGCAGCGGGAGCCAATGGCAAAGCTGCTGTGTCTCAGCCAATCAGGAGTAGGGTTGAGCAAACCCGAACTGTAAAGTTCGGGTTCGTACCGAATTTTGTTTTTCTTTGGACCCGAACCCGAACCCGAATAATTTGCTGAAAGTTCGGGTTCGAAGTTCGGCTATGTAATGGCACTGCACAAAGTGTCATTTCTGAAAGGAAAAAAAGTCATTTAAAACCGGCTTTGCGGCTGTAATGAATTGTCGGCTTTGCAGCTATAATGAATTGTCGGCTTTGGCAATTCAGAGAGGATTTATTCATAAAAAATAAAAAAAGTAGCGTGGGGGTTCCCCCAAATTCAATTACCAGGCCCTTCAGGTCTGGAATGGATATTAAGGGGAACCCCGCCGTCAATTAAAAAAAAAATTACGCGGGGTTCCCCCCAAATATCCATTCCAGACCCTTCAGGTCTGGTGTGGATTTTAAGGGGAACTCCACCCCAAATTTAAAAAAAAAATGGCGTGGAGTTCCCCCCAAAATCCACACCAGACCCTTATCCGAGCACGTTAACCTGGCCAGCCGCAGAAATGAGGGGGGGATAGAGTGCAGCCCCCCCCCTCTCCTGAACCGTACCAGGCCACATGCCCTCAACATGGGGAGGATGTCCCCATGTTGATGGGGACAAGGGCCTCATCCCCACAACCCTTGCCCGGTGGTTGTGCGGGTCTGCGGGCGGGGGGCTTATCAGAATCTGGAGGACCCCTTTAACAAAGGGGACCCCCAGATCCTGGCCCCCCCTATGTGAATTGGTAATGGGTACACTGTACCCCTACCATTTTCACGAAGGAAGTGTAAATTCTTGTAAAAAAAAAACACACAGACACCGTAGAAAAAAGTCCTTTATTAATAAAAAAAAAAGAAAAAAACTCCAGCAGTGATAATCCACTCGTTCCCGGCTTCCTGCTCCAACATTGTCCTGATCCAGCGACGGGTGCGGTTGATCTCCGGTCCAGCGATGAGAAGATCCATTCATCCAGAGCGCAGCATCACGTGACCCCGCCCCCACTGACGCACCTCAACTGCTACATCACTGGGTAAGCCCAGTCCCCCTTCCTGGGCTTCCCCAGTGACGTAGCAGAGGGTGCGTCAGAGGGGGCGGGGTCACGTGACGGGTGGCCCCGCCTCCCCTATATAAGAAATGTCACAGCTTCAGTCGCGTCATTCGCTGGGCTGTGTCCAGCGGTGAGAGGAGGTTGGCGATGCTGCGCTCTGGATAGATAGATCTTCTCATCGCTGGAGATCACCCGCACCCGTCGCTGGATCAGGACAACGTTGGAGCAGGAAGCCGGGAACGAGTGGATTATCACCGCTGGAGTTTTTTTATTTATTTTTTATTAATAAAGAACTTTTTTCTACGGTGTCTGTGAGTTTTTTACAAGAATTTACACTTCCTTCGTGAAATGGTAGGGGTACAGTGTACCCCATTACCAATCAGATCTCTATGTGGGCACCCAAGCCGAGTCAGAGCTCAGTGTATCCATTCAGACACGGAACCCCGACCTGGTGCCACCCCCTCTCTCCCCTGATTGGCGGACTGACTTTGATTGACAGCAGCGGGAGCCAATGGCAAAGCTGCTGTGTCTGCGCAAATGGGCTTACCATGTGCTTGCCAGTTCACCAGAACTCCCTCTCTCTCCCCTTCTCTCTATCCCCTTCTCTCTATCCCTCTTTCTCTCTCCCTTCTCTCTTTCCGTCTCCTCTCTCTCCCCTTTCTCTCCCTCCCTCCTCTCTTACTCCCTCCTCTCTCTCCCTCCCCCTCTCTCCCCTCTCACCCTCCACCTATCTCCCTCATACCTCCCCCTCATCTGCTTCTCCCTCCCACTATCTCCCTCCTCCCTCCCACTGCCTCTCCCTCCCAATATCTCCCTCCTCCCCCCCCCTGCCTCTCCCTCCCCGCTCTCTCTCTTCTTTCTCTCCCTCCTCTCTCTCTCCCCTTTCTCTCGCCCTCTCTTCCTCCCCCTCTCTGTCTCCCTCCTCGTCTCTCTCTCCCCTTCTCTCCCTTCCCCTTCTCTCTCTTCCCCTTCTCTCTATTCCCCTTCTCTCTATTCCCCTTCCCTCTATCCCCCTTTCTCTCTCCCTCCCTTCTCTCCCTCCCCTCTCTCCCCTCTTTCTCCCCTTTCTCTCTCTCCCCCATCTCTTCCTCCCCCTGTCTCCCTCCCCCATTTCTCCCTCCCCTCTCCCTCTCCATCTCTCCCCTCTCTCTCCACCTTCTCCCTCCTCTCTTCCCCCTCTCTCTCCCCCTCCCCCTCCCCCTCTCTCCCTCCCCCTTCCATATCTCCCTCCTCCCCCCCTCCCCCTGCATGGCTGCGCAAATGGGCGTACCATGTGCTTGCCAGTTCACCAGAACTCCCTCTCTCTCCCTCTTCTCTCTATCCCCTTCTCTCTATCCATCTTTCTCTCTCTCCCTTCTCTCTTTCCCTCTCCTCTCTCTCCCCTTTCTCTCCCTCCCTCCTCTCTTACTCCCTCCTCTCTCTCTCCCTCCCCCTCTCTCCCCTCTCACCCTCCACCTATCTCCCTCATACCTCCCCCTCATCTGCTTCTCCCTCCCACTGCTTCTCCCTCCCACTATCTCCCTCCTCCCTCCCACTGCCTCTCCCTCCCAATATCTCCCTCCTCCCTCCCCCTGCCTCTCCCTCCCCTCTCTCTTCTTTCTCTCCCTCCTCTCTCTCTCCCCTTTCTCTCCCCCTCTCTTCCTCCCCCTCTCTGTCTCCCTCCTCGTCTCTCTCTCCCCTTCTCTCCCTTCCCCTTCTCTCTCTTCCCCTTCTCTCTATTCCCCTTCTCTCTATTCCCCCTTCTCTCTATCCCCCTTTCTCTCTCCCTTCTCTCTCTCCCTCCCTTCTCTCCCTCCCCTCTTTCCCCTCTTTCTCCCCTTTCTCTCTCTCCCCCATCTCTTCCTCCCCCTGTCTCCCTCCCCCATTTCTCCCTCCCCCATTTCTCCCTCTCCATCTCTCCCCTCTCTCTCCACCTTCTCCCTCCTCTCTCCCCCTCTCTCTCACCCTCCCACTCTCTCCCTCCCCCTTCCCTATCTGCCTCCTCCCCCCTCCCCCTGCACGGCTGCGCAAATGGGCATACCATGTGCTTTCCGGTTCACCAGAACTCCCTCTCGCTCCCTCTTCTCTCTATCCCCTTCTCTCTCCCCCTTCTATCTATCCCTCTTTCTCTCTCTCTCCCTTCTCTCTTTCCCTCTCCTCTCTCTCCCTTTTCTCTCCCTCCACCCTCTCATACTCCCTCCTCTCTCTCCCTCCCCCTCTCTCCCCTCTCACCCTCCACCTATCTCCCCTCTCACCCTCCACCTATCTCCCTCATACCTCCCCCTCCCCTGCCTCTCCCTCCCACTATCTCCCTCCCCCTGCCTCTCCCTCACACTATCTCCCTCCTCCCTCCCCCTGCCTCTCCATCCCCTCTCTCTCTCTTATTTCTCTCCCTCCTCTCTTTGTCCCCCTCTCTGTCTCCCTCCCCGTCTCTCCCCCCCTTCTCTCCCTTCCCCTTCTCTCCCTTCCCCTTCTCTCTATCCCCCTTCTCTCTCTTCCCCTTCTCTCTCTCCCCCTTCTCTCTATCCCTCTTTCTCTCTCTCCCTTCTCTCTTTCCCTCTCCTCTCTCTCCCTTTTCTCTCCCTCCACCCTCTCATACTCCCTCCTCTCTCTCCCTCCCCCTCTCTCCCCTCTCACCCTCCACCTATCTCCCCTCTCACCCTCCACCTATCTCCCTCATACCTCCCCCTCCCCTGCCTCTCCCTCCCACTATCTCCCTCCCCCTGCCTCTCCCTCACACTATCTCCCTCCCCCTGCCTCTCCATCCCCTCTCTCTCTCTTATTTCTCTCCCTCCTCTCTTTGTCCCCCTCTCTGTCTCCCTCCCCGTCTCTCCCCCCCTTCTCTCCTTTCCCCTTCTCTCTCTTCCCCTTCTCTCTATCCCCCTTCTCTCTCTTCCCCTTCTCTCTCTCCCCCTTCTCTCTATCCCTCTTTCTCTCTCTCCCTTCTCTCTTTCCCTCTCCTCTCTCTCCCTTTTCTCTCTCTCCTCTCTCTCCCTCCCCCTCTCTCCCCTCTCACCCTCCACCTATCTCCCCTCTCACCCTCCACCTATCTCCCTCATACCTCCCCCTCCCCTGCCTCTCCCTCCCACTATCTCCCTCCCCCTGCCTCTCCCTCACACTATCTCCCTCCTCCCTCCCCCTGCCTCTCCATCCCCTCTCTCTCTCTTATTTCTCTCCCTCCTCTCTTTGTCCCCTCTCTGTCTCCCTCCCCGTCTCTCCCCCCTTCTCTCCCTTCCCCTTCTCTCTCTTCCCCTTCTCTCTATCCCCCTTTCTCTCTCCCTTCTCTCTCTCCCTTCCCTCTCTCCCCTCTTTCTCCCCTTTCTCTCTTCCCCATCTCTTCCTCCCCCTGTCTTCCTCCCCCGTTTCTCCCTCCCCTCTCCCTCCCCATCTCTCCCCCTTCTCCCTCCTCTCTCCCCCCCTCTCTCTCTCTCCCCTCTCTCTCTCCCCTCTCACCCTCCCCCTCTCTCCCTCCATTTTTTTTGGCCATTTTTTAGAACCCGAAAAATGCTCTGAAACCCACACACAATGTTTTTAATGCTCTGGTGTTGGAGCGAGGTTTGGTAGACTCCTCCTTTGTCTCTTGATGTTGGGAAGTAGATTTAGAGATAGAGTCCTTCTTCCTCTGTTTAGCAGAGCGTTCCTTGGGACTATTATCTTGGCTTACTTTTCGTTTATTTACACCAGTCCTGGTATTAACTGTTACTGCTCTGGTGTTGGAGTGAGGTTTGGTAGACTCTTCCTTTGTCTCTTGATGTTGGAAAGTAGAGTTGGAGACAGAGTCCTTCTTCCTCTGTTTAGCAGAGTGGTCCATGGGACTATCATCTTGCCTTGCTTTTCGTTTATTTACACCAGTCCTGGTACTAACTGTTGCTTCTCTGGTGTTGGAGTGAGGTTTGGTAGACTCTTCCTTTGTCTCTTGATGTTGGAAAGTAGAGTTGGAGACAGAGTCCTTCTTCCTCTGTTTGGCAGAGCGTTCCATGGGACTATCATCTTGCCTTGATTTTCGTTTATTTACACCAGTCCTGGTACTAACTGTTGCTTCGCTGGTGTTGGAGCGAGGTTTGGCAGACTCTTCCTTTGTCTCTTGATGTTGGAAATTAGAGTTGGAGACAGAGTCCTTCTTCCTCTGTTTGGCAGAGCGTTCCATGGGACTATCATCTTGCCTTGATTTTTGTTTATTTACACCAGTCCTGGTACTAACTGTTGCTGCTCTGGTGTTGGAGCGAGGTTTGGTAGACTCTTCCTTTGTCTCTTGATGTTGGAAAGTAGAGTTGGAGACAGAGTCCTTCTTCCTCTGTTTGGCAGAGCGTTCCATGGGACTATCATCTTGCCTTGCTTTTCGTTTATTTACACCAGTCCTGGTACTAACTGTTGCTTATCTGGTGTTGGAGCGAGGTTTGGCAGACTCTTCCTTTGTCTCTTGATGTTGGAAATTAGAGTTGGAGACAGAGTCCTTCTTCCTCTGTTTGGCAGAGCGTTCCTTTGGACTATCATCTTTCCTAGCTTTTCGTTTATTTACACCAGTCCTAGTTCTAACTGATGCTGCTTTGGTGTTGGAACAAGGTTTTTGTGCTCCGTCTTTACTTACAGATGTCACATTCTGAAAAGAAAGATTTTTTTTTAAATGCACTTGAAGGTGTATATTCATAGAAATCTAATTTTTATAATTCAAAAATCGATTTTTTTTTATGCTGCAAAACAGCACTCATATTTGACTGTGAACCACAGCTCTTAACCCTTATAGGTGTATTCAGCAATGCTGCAGATAATTTGACTGAGCGTGTTATTGACAATTATTTTTTTATTGGTCATATTTAAAATCTATGGGGTACATTTTTTATCATAGAATACATCAGCCACTAAACTAACTGAATTGATGTGCTGCAAATGGTCCTGTTCCACCACTAAGAGCCGGTTCTTACTGGGGCAGCACGACTTGCCGAGCGACTCGGCAAGGCGATCTGCCCACGACTTCAGAGGCGACTTACAAAATTACTTCTGTATTGAAGTCAATGCAAGTCGCCCTGAAGTCGTCCCAAAGTAGTACAGGAACCTTTTTCTAAGTCGGAGTGACTTAAGTCGCTCCTATTAGAATGGTTCCATTGTACAGAATGGAGTGCGTCAGGAGGTTAGGTCACCTGACGAGTCGCGCCTGTGTGGACCTGCTATCAAAGTAAAGTGGTAGTAAATGCTACTTTTTAACTTGTACCTACAGGTAAGCCTATAGGCCTATAGCCTATAGGCTAAGCAATTTTGGTCCGCTGGAAATTGTCCGCTCGGGCCTACACACGACCGGATCGGTCCGCTGGAACTGGTCCGTCGGACCAGTTCCAGTGGATAGATCCGGTCGTGTGTACAGGGCCTAAGAGTTTACTGTTGTATGTGACCCCAAAGCATGATTTAGTATTTCCATACCCACTATGTACTGAATTCTACACAGGAAAATATTGAAAATTCACAGGGACACAATTATTTGGTGCACAACCCTCTTAGCTGAGCTAAACTGATATATCAGTGAAAGAAATTCATAGAAATTGATTTATCAGTGATGCCAGTATCAGCAAGAACCTGTTGTCATTCAGTGTCCTTTTGCATGTATGACAAGGTTTATACAATATTGTGATGACAATTCCTTACCTCCTTCTGTGGTCTCAAAGTTGCTTGATCAGACAAGTTGGCCCTCTGGGAGCAACTGGCCTGTTGCTTTTTGCGCTGCTCAGTAGTTGCCCTAAAACAGATAATTGGTTATGATAATAATAAACAGTAAAAACGGTAACATGAAATAACAAAAGGTCACAGTAAGCTGTATGACAAATCATATTGTGAAAAAGCATACCTCATGTAAAAGAGCAAATAGGCCTCCTCCTGATTTAGGACCGTATTAACGTTGCATGGAGTTACCTGTTCATCGTTCATCAGGTACCATTGATCATTTCTGGCCTAAAAAACAAAGATAATAAACTTGATTAGCAAGCACATTAAAAGTCAATATATCTGCACAACATTGATTAATCAACATATTTATAATGTTGGTGTGAATTTGGGGTAAATGTGTCTACAAGTATTCTACACAAACATATTTGTGAGAATGATAATATGAGAAAATAGACCCATTTACCCTTGTGGGGTCAGGGAGTGTTTCTGTTTTTTGTGTGGTTGGATCAATCACAATTGCCCAAAGGATTTATGTTGCCTTTCTCTGGACCAAAACTAGAGTTGTGAGGATTAAAATGGCACAAGTCTTATTGGAGCCGAGCTAACTTTGTAACTGTAAATGTAATTTTTAGTGCCATAAAAATTGAATATTTAAAATGATGTAAGAGGGATGTTTTAGTATTGTTGGTTGCATATAAAAATCTGCACATTTCTAGGGTATAAAAAAATGGAATGGTGGAAATGTTCTTGAAGTTTCAGGTGAGTTAGTAGATATGGCACAAACAAACTTTTACATTGGCTGGCTCTGATGATGTGATTGAATAGTACTCCAATTTGTCTGCCATATATTCCTACCCTTTGGCCAACAGCTGTATATACATAGCAAGCTATTAAAGATGATATCTGATATATGCACAAAAGCCTAAAAATGTTTCCATATTATACTTAATACTTACCTTAACATAGGCATAATAGTGTCCACTTTGGCAACTGTAGCCCCTATGTACCAGCACACCATATAGATTGTAGTTGATGTCCTCCTTTCTTGTGGTGTACTGGCTGACGTTCAGAATCTCCGGGTAGCTTATTTTCTGGAAAAAGAACAATGTATTAGTCAACGTGATTTGAATAAAAATTTGGAAAACTTCCAAATTTGACACAACGGGTACGAGTACTAGTCTATAATTTACTCTAGGCTTACCTTTGTCAGCTTTGCTCCAGTGAACGCATCAAATCTCTTCAGGCATAGTGGTAAGATGATAGGAGCCTCATGGATCATGCTCCTCATTTTGGCTGTCACCAACTGGTTACACCTAAAAAAGAAAGAATTGTACATGAGACTATAGCTACAAACCTTAATACATTAGAACTTAAAACTAAAGATAACAATCCTTAGGGCTCATTCACACCTTGTGTGCTTGACTGCACATTGCTCAACACAGTCCCAGTGGAAATACAGAACAAATAGCATTGCTTCCAATGATATCACTTCACATAACACCCTGGGCCGGATTCATGTAGCTCAGCGGATCTTTAGATCCGCTAGATCTACCTGGTTTACGATCCGCCGGTGCAATTTAGCGAGGCTAGTGCATGATTCATAAAGCACTTACCTCGCAAATTGCAATCGGGATTCCGGATCGACTTACGCAAACAACGTAAAAATTTTGAATCTCGGCGCGGGAACGGCGGCCATACTTAACATTAGCTACCCCTCATATAGCAGGAGTAGCTCTCCGCCGGAAAAAAGCCGAACGCAAACGACGTTGAAAAAGAGCGACGGGCGGGCGTACGGACGTGAATCGGCGGTTTTCCTCATTTGCATATGCGACGTGTTAATCAAAGCGACGACACCTAGCGGCCGGTGGGAAATTACAGCCTAAGATTCGACTGGTGTAAGTCACTTACGCCAGTCGGATCTAAGGGAGATCTATGCGGAACTGATTCTTATGAATCAGTCGCATAGCTCCGACCGTGGGATCTCACAGATCCGACCGTCGGGTCTCACAGATACGACGGCGGATCAGGAGATCCGCCGGCGTATCTATTGATGAATCTGGCCCCCTGTGTTAGAGAGTGCTGGTGCAGTGCAGCGCAATACACTGCAGTGCCCAATAAACAAAAAAAGTGACTTAATGAACTCAAGCTTGAAAAAAACACACATGTGTTTTAATTCGCATTGAGTTAAATTGAATTTGCCATTTTCATCTGACGGCTTGTAGTTCTCAATGTACTACAAGGGCGCTGATGAGCGCTCCAGGTAGTTCATTAAATCTTCCTATCATTCATTAACTGCCTGCCTGTACAAGCCTGCAGGATGCCTGAGATTGCACCCACAACTAGGGATGAGCCGAACACCCCCGCGTTTGGTTTGCATCAGAACCTCCGAACGGACTCGTTCGAATTCAAAAGTGCTCATTTTAAAGCCCCATGTGCAAGTTATTGTCGGAAAACGTCTTTGAGAACCCGGGTCTTGCCCCAGGGAACATGTATCAATGGAAAAAAGTTTTAAAAACGGTCGTTTTTTCTGGAGCAGTGATTTTAATGATGCATCATCATTAAAAACACTGCTCCAGAAAAAACTACAATTAAAAAAATAAATAAATCCATTGATACATGTTCCCTGGGGCAAGACCCGGGTTCTCAAAGACGTTTTCACAGGCATACTATAGACACCCAGCAGGTACAATATTTAAAGGATTTTTTTTTATTATTATTATCATTTAAGCATCATGATGCTTAAATAAAAAAATAAAAAAAATTCCTTTAAATATTGTACCTGGTGGGTGTCTATAGTATGCCTGTGTAGCTTTATGGTGCACACTGCAGAGGACACAGGCAATACACCACATGAGAATACTGCAGCTAGCACAATCAACTACCTGCCAGTAAATTAGGAAGAACTGATCTAGCTAAGCTATACAGTGTATAAATATATGTACAACACCTGGGATGTATATATATCCTCTACACACTGTAACATTAACTGACTAATCTGCCTGTACTAAACCCCCTGAGCCATAATTGGCCAAAGCCACCCTGGCTTTGGCCAATTACGGCTCTCTGTACTGACGGCGCTGTGATTGGCCAAGCATGCGGGTCATAGTGCATGCTTGGCCAATCATCAGTGCGCAATGCCGCAGTGAATTATGGGCCGTGGCGCGTCACTCGAATTTGGCGCGAATGACCTGTTTTGTTCGTATTTCGACGAACGATCGAACATACGATATTCGACTCGAACTCAAAGCTCATCCCTACCCACAACCTGCTGATGCAATGCTATGTAATCGCTGGTACAATGCTTTACAGGCTTGTAATAAAAAAAAAAAAAATGCACATGTTTTTACCTGAAAAAAAAATTGTGCATTTATTTTTTTATTTTTTTAAAAAGGCGAACTTATCCTTTAACCAAATATCTTCTACAAATCTATAGAATGTATATGACTGAATACCCAGAAAAAAAAGACTTACTGGCCACATCTGTATGCGTTGTCTCCCTCCAGTGTTTCACCTTTCACCAAATCCTTTAACGCTTCTGGAACAGTATTTGAAGACTGAACAAAAAAAAAAAGAAGAAAAACATATTCATAGGTGATATCAATACATAAATATCGTTTCCAATGAGCAGAAGTCATTCAAATTTAATATGCATGTCAAAAATGTAAATGTATGCTGATTGTTATGCTGTGTCCGATTACTGTTTTTTTGTATTATTATCATTATTTAAACTTACAGAAAGGTTTAGCCCAGGTTCACACTGGGTACGATTTGGTACGATTTGGTACGATTTGAGATGCGATTTCACATGTCAAATCGCATCTCAAATCGGCAGGATTTGCCGGCAATTGTCGGCAATGGCACCGTCCTAATCGGTGCGACGCCACATCCGATTTCCTGTACTACTTTTTGCGATTTCAGGCCGCGATTTACATTAAACCCTGCACAGATGTCTCTTAAATCGTGGTCGAAATCGCAGCAAAATCGCGGCAAAACCGCAGCCGCGAAATCGCAGTAAAATCGCGATTTTGAATTCGCAGCAGTGTGAACCTAGCCTCAAACAAAAACTTGTTGATGAAATAAGTCAATGTAACTTTTTAGTTGGTCTCTATTTTACTTTATTCCACAGGACCAAAATCTAGTAAGAGTTCTTTTAAAGTACCACTTTAACCAAAATATGTTTCACAGTTTCAGGTGGTGCATGCCGGGGCTCACACAGCTTGTACTGTATATAGTTAGTCTGAAACCTTTCTTTTACTAAAATTCTCCGGGTTGAGTTATGGAACCATTTTATTTTCTAATGAATGGTCTAAGTTTCTGACTGTGTGTTCAATATTAGGCATGTGCATTTCGTTTCGTTCCGAATCGAAATTCGGACAAATTTTTCATTATTCGGACATTCGGATGCATACGAATTCCCGAATTGCAATATTAATGAATTTACCGAATCCGAACGAACGTTTGATTCCGAATCGAAAACCCACGGACGAAATTCGATCGGTATTCAAATTTTTTTTTTTTTTTTCGAATTCCGATTGAATTTCGTCCGCGGGTTTTCGATTTGGAATTCGAATTTTTTTTTTTTTCTTTTCGAATTCCGATCGAATTTCGAAATTATATTAGAAAAGAGACTATTTGTTGTCGAATCTGGTTGAAATACTTTCGAATTCGACCGGATTTTTCGAAATTCGGTCGAAAACGAACGAATTCCGAGAACGGTCGAAATATTTTCGAATTCGACCGGATTTTTCAAAATTCGGTCAAAAACGAACGAGTTCCGAAAACGAATTTAACACATGTAACGAACCTAACTTAACTAAATTAATTAAATAACGAATTGAAACGAAACAAAACGAAATTTTCCCTTTTGCACATGCCTAAACTGGATACTAACATTTATAGGTAAAGTTGATCCAGGGAATATCCAATTGCATCTTGAGGGATCACGAGGGATTTTTTTTTAACCTGCTGGATCAAATTGGATAGGATTGTGTGTGTATATAGGATTTTAATTTTCACTTTTTACTGGTTGAACTAGATAGACTTGTGTCTTTTTTCAGCCAGACAATGTAACTATGTACAGTAAGAAGCGTGGATGGTCTATAACCTGTGGTACTGATAGGATAAAACTGCTATTAATGATGCAACTATATTCAACAAAACTTGATTAAACAACACGGCGCAGGAGGACTGAATGGGGTTTCGAAGCTTCAATCTGCCTAATGAGTTAGTAAGGTCAGCCTTCAAACACCAGTCTGTGTACTGAAACGGCTTTATAAGGAGAGAGAGTTCTGAAGATGAAAGAGTGCACCAAAACATCATCTTCACCTGGTAACGAAACGCTTAGTAGGCCAAACGTTTTGGACAATAGAATCCAGTTTCTCCAAGTAGAGCAGAGACTTCAATTTTTTTCGTAACAACTGAGACATGTGGTGCAGAGGGCGAAGTACATGATATGAGCAGCAATCTATGGGCTACAAGCAGACAGATGTAAGTCCATTGGTGGAGCCTCGGGAATGTCCTGATGATGCCTGGGCAGGGTGCCCAACATATCTGAAGAGGCAGGCAAAGCATTGGGTCCTTGGATGTTTGAATAGAGATGTAGAACTGAACATGGCCCCCCATTTGAGGAGATAAAGTCAAACAACCAAAGGCAGTGAATAATGAAGGACAATAAAGGATGCACCAGGAGCACACTGACTGTAAAGGATTCTTTTTGTCCACACGGAACGCAAAGTAGGTCCAATGAATGATTTTAAGTTGAATCTCTCACCAAAAGCTCACATCCCATTATTTTACAGGACTTATGATAGGCTGCTAGGAGTTTCTCTATAGCAAGTTTTGAGGTAACTGATTAGTTGGTAATGATGATAGGTAGGGAGGTAGATGGAGTTTCTTAGAAATCTTGGAAAATGTCTTGAATTAACCAGGATGAGATCCAATCAGAGAAGTCACCATGGTCAGGCCCTGCAATTTCTATTGAGCAAAGGAACATAGGATTGCTGCTGATCCAAAATCATTTTTGGTGACTTTAACATCCCTGTTAATATTACACTCCTGCTACTTCCAAACTTCTCAGTCTAACCTCCTCCTTTGACCTGAAGCAATGGATACATGCTTCTACTTACTCTGAAGGTAATGCCCTTGACCTTGTTTTCTCCTGGCCATACACTCTGTGCAACCTCTTCAACAATCCTTTCCCTCTCTCTGATCACTACCTTATTAGTTTTACTCTCTCCCTCTCCTCCACCTCCTCTCTTTCCAACCGTTACAAACTAGTTACTCGTAGAAACCTTTGTTATCTCAACCCTTCTCTTTTCTACTCTACTACTGACCACTTCTACTATAGAATCTCACCCCTGTCCTGCCCCAACCTCACCACTTCTCTCTACAACGCTTCACTTTTATCCTCACTGGACACACTAGGACCCCTCACTACACACAGAATCCGGCCCGACCCTAAAACCTTGGCAAGCAGATGACACCAGAAGTCTGAAAAAACATAGCCGTGTTCTTGAGCGCCTGTGGTGTAATGATTTCAATCAATATAAATCTACCCTTCAAAAATACAATTTCTGCCTCCTCACGAGCAGGACCCTCTGATTCCTCCTGTATTGAGTTGTATTGTAACTGTACTGTCTGTCCTCATGTTGTAAAGTGCTGTGCAAACTGATGGCACTATATAAATAATGGGCAGAGAGCGATAAATCATAGACAATAGACCAAAAAGCTTCTGCACTTCACTCCATGCCAGAACAGAGTCCTGTATCAATAGGGTATATCATAGCTTTTTCAGTAGGCTGTACAGAAGCACTAAGGCATTCTTAAGGGCATATTTAGTATATTACAATTTACCAGAGACCTAGAAATTGTACAGCCTGATATCTGGCAGACCAAAATCAGCCCCTTCTTTGCTCCTAGGGAAAAAAAAGTTTTTTAATTGCAATATGGGGTTTCTTGTTGCACCAATTACATTTTAAACAGGACGTTCTAACCTTCCCCCTACCTTTTATGCATTTTATATATTTTTTGTGAGTGGGGGTAGCAAGTATCTTGATGTTGCCCTGGGTCCATCTGCCCCCTTCCCTCTCATCCACAGTCTCTTGGCATCATAGCACACTATCCAGGAGGCTCTAGGACAGGGATATGCAATTAGCGGACCTCCAGCTGTTGCAGAACTTCAAGTCCCATGAGGCATAGCAAGACTCTGACAGCCACAAGCATGACACCCAGAGGCAGAGGCATGATGGGACTTGTAGTTTTGCAACAGCTGGAGGTCCGCTAATTGCTTATCCTTGCTCTAGGACAGTGGTTCTCAACCTGTCTAGTGCCGTGACCCCTTGATAAGATTTCCCAAGTTGTGGAGACCCCTAATGGTAAAATTATTTTCTTATCGTGGGTTGTCGGCACCCAAGGTAAGACAAGTAATTTGCGCCCCTAACCCACGGACATTTAGCACTCCCTGAGTCCCTTCCACTCCTACAGTAATAAAACCCCTTATAGTACATTTTTGGATGTACCACTCTTTCTCTTTTTTCTCCTTTCTTTCCCTTTTATCTCTCTCTATCCTAATTTCTTGTTTGTTATTCCCATCCCTTACTAGACGTCTTTCTTGTTCTTTCTCTTATTCTTTCTCTCCCTTTTTCTTTGTTCCTCCTCCTCTTTTTCTCTCCCTTCCATGTATTCTCTATTTTTATTCCTTCTCTTACTCCCTGGTGGGGAGTATGGAATCCGTGGCAGTGCTGGCGGGAGTTGGGAATCCGTGGCAGTGCTGGCGGGAGTTGGGAATCCGTGGCAGTGCTGGCGGGAGTTGGGATCAGTGGCAGTGCTGGTGGGGAGTTGGGATCAGTGGCAGTGCTGGAGGGGAGTTGGGATCAGTGGCAGTGCTGGCGGGGAGTTGGGATCAGTGGCAGTGCTGGCGGGGAGTTGGGATCAGTGGCAGTGCTGGCGGGGGGTTGGGAGCAGTGGCAGTGCTGGTGGGGAGTTGGGATCTGCCAACTTAGGTGCTCTTGATCAAGGTCATCTGCTGATCTGTAGTGGGGACTTTTAAAGGCAACTCTAATCACAGGTAGTATTACTCACTGTGTCTCTGACTTTATGATTTCTCGTAGCAGTGACACCTATGCTGAAATCAGCAGATAGGGTCTCCTCCAGCCCCTCCCATTTCACATTCCTCACCAATCAGCTGACCTCTAGTCCCTGCCTCCCAGCTATGCTGTAAACTGAATGGACGGCTGAGTGGGCGGCCGCAAGCTTCAGGAACAGCCCAGGTTTTGGGGACCCCTGGCAAATCCTCATTTGACCCCCAAGGGGGTCCCGACCCCCAGGTTGAGAACCACTGCTCTAGGAGGACAGTCCCCCCAGAATCTTGTGCATGCACATTAGGTGACCAGCTGTGAATTATCAGGAAGTCTTAGCCAGCTCTTGAGTCCAAAATGGTTACATAGGAACAAAAACAGCAGTGAAGAGTTTGTGTGGTAGGACTTCGTGGGCTGCCAAGTATGGCCAAGTTAAGAGCTACAGTAATTGTTTTGAAAACTGAATGAAGTTTTCATTTTCGTGCACTGAAAATTTAAGAAAAAACATGGCCTGTAGTTTTGCTTTAACTCTTTCTCCACTTTCCTGTACCATGTTCGCGCAGCCCCTGACAACTCCTGTACTATGTCCGCACTACCTCTGACATTTCCTGCTGTACCATGTCTGCACTGCCTCTGACATCTCCTCCTATACCATGTACACACGGCCTCGCTCTGACATCTCCCATTCCATGTCCGTGCAGCCCCTGACAACTCCTGCACCCAGGGCTGTCTTAATGAGAAGGCACACCTGGGCACTGCCCAGGGGCCCCAGCTGCATGGGGGCCCCTGCACTTTCCCCAAAGCAGCTGGTCCTTGAGCCCACACTCCCCCGAAATTGGGGGCCCCATGATGGCACTGAAAGTGATGGATACACAGGGGAGGCAGGCTGGCAGTGGTGTGCTGTGCAGAATAATACCTATTATTTCACAGCCAGCAGGGAGGGGCAAGTGCCGGAGCGGCAGTGATGCTCTGACCCGCCCCATGCAGCTTGAATGCTCGGGACTCGAAGGAAGGGATGTAGAGGGGCCACAGTGTAGGCGGTATCATTGATGTAGTGGGGTCACAATACAAGGGGTATCTTATGGTATATGGTTACAGTGCTGAGGGGAAAAACTAGGGTGTTGAGGGGCCATAGTGCTGGGGAGGCATCAATCTAGCAGATATATTATATGCACAGGACAGCTTTGTTACTTTATGTATGTAGTATTTTTCCACTGTTTCTTTGCTGTACAGAATGATTGTTCATATACTAATTTGGCGCTCCACCCAAAAGGGGAAGTTCCGCTTGTCTGCCTCCTACCTACTTGATGTCTGTTTACCTGCACTGTCTCCATCGTAGGGGCCCCAGAGCATTACTTTCGAGCGTCACTCCGGAGCTGGTGCGCTTGCCCGTTGGCCGTGATGTCCGCCAGGTACCCGCAATTGCCCATTAACACAGAAGGACCCTGGATCTGTGTGTGTAAATACACAGATCAATGTCCTGTCAGGTGACAGGAGACTGATGGTGCGTTCCCAGTACAGAGGAACACTGTTCAGTTTCCTCCCCTTGTAAGTCCCCTCCCCCTACAGTTAGAATCACTCTCTAGGACACACAATTAACCCCTTGATCGCACCCTTGTGTTAACCCGTTCTCTGCCAGTCACATTTACACAGTAATCAGTGCATTTTTATAGCACTGATCGCCGTATAAATGTGGTCCCAAAAATGTGTCAAAAGTGTCCGATATTTCCGCCGCAATGTCACAATAAAAAATCACAGATCGCTGTCATTACTAGTAAAAAAAAAAAAATATATCCCTTATTTTGTAGACGCTATCATTTTTGCGCAAACCAATCAATATTTGCTTATTGGGATTTTTTTACCAAAAATATGTAGAAGAATACATATCGGCCTAAACTGAAGAAAAATTTGTTAAAAAAAAGAGTTTTTTTCAAACTTGTCACTCTTCTTTCGTTTATAGCACAAAAAATAAAAACCACAGAGGTGATCAATTACCACCAAAAGAAAGCACTATTTGTGGGGGGGGGGGCTAAGCACTGTACCCACTTTTATTTGGGTACAGTGTTTCTTGACCGCACAATTGTCATTCAAAGTCCAACAACGCTGAAAACGAAAAATTGGCCTGGGAAGGAAGGGGGTGAAAATGGCCTGTATTGAGTGCACAGGCACTCATGCGGTTACCAAATGTCTGTGTTGAACCAGCAATCAGGAAATTTTCCAAAAAGCAGTCACACCAGTGATGCTTCCAAATATGCTCCTGTTGTATCCATACCGGTTGAAAGCTCAGCTACTCATTGATGGTTTTAGTGAGGGTTTTCTGTTACCATTTTTTTCTGGTCAGGGTTGTTCTCTAGTTAACAATCTCAAATCTGTTAGTGAATTCCCTGACATAGTTTCATCTAAAATTAATACTGAAATCTTAGAAGGTAGAGTGGAGGGTCCATGTTCTTCCTCCCCCTTCAGTAAGGTATTTAGGTATTGTCCCAAAAAAAAAAAAAGAAGGATTCCTTTTAGACTAATACATAATTGTATCCTTTCCCAAGGGTCATTCTCTTAATGATGAGATTGAGGATTGCTTGTCTTCAGTCTCTTATGCCTCTTTTGAGGATGCCCTGCATAAATTAAGACATCTTGGTAAAGGTTCTCTATTGGCAAAAGCCGACATTAAGTTGGCTTTTCGCCTCCTTCCAATCAACCCTTTATGTTTCAATTCTCTAGGTTTTTGTTTCAATGACAAATTTTATTTTGATAAGAGCCTTTCTATGGGCTGTTCCCTGTCTTGTTTTTATTTTGAATCTTTTTCTTCTTTCTTAGAATGGGTGGTCAGTTTTGAATCCGGTTCAGAATTTTTGATACACTACTTAGATGACTTTTTAATTTTTAGGCCCTTCCAATTCTTCTGAGTGTTCAAATTTATTGGACATATTTTTCAAAATCTGTCTTCATTTCGGTGTACCTTTTAGCCTTTGAAAAAACAGTGTGGCCCTCCACATGTCTAATGTTTCTGGGTATCATTATTGATACGGACCTTATGGAATTCAGACTTCCTGAGTTGAAGATTGACAAAATTAAATTTTTAATTTTGTCTTTAATCCGTAAAAAAAAGGTTCTATTGAAAGATTCAGTCCCTGTTAGGCCTATTAGCATTCGCTACTAGGATCATGCCGGTTGGAAAAAAAAATTCTAGACGTCTATACTTGTCGTTGTCAATTTCCGGCTTAAAATCCCCCTTTTCTCATGTTCGTATGTCACATAAAATGAGGGAGGACCTTTTGGTTTGGCTTCAGTTTCTTTCTAATTTTAATGGTAGAGCCATGTGGCAGGAGGATTTTATTTTATACAAGGAATTTTTTCTTTTTACGGATGCTGCAGGTTCTTTAGGTTTTTCTGCAATTTGGCAGACCCATTGGTGCGCTGAACGATGGGACCCAACTTGGCAAGGGAAAGGATATTTGAAAAACATTGTTCTTTTAGAACTATTCCAAATTATAGTAGCGTTGGAAATTTGGGGATCTTTCTTTAGGAATAAGAGAATATTGGTAAGAACAGATAATAAGGGTGTTATGTATGCCATAAATTGCCTAACCTCAAAGTCTCCGCCGGTCATTGTCCTTTTAGGATATATGGTTTTTAAATGTTTAAGCCTAAATATTTGGTTAAAAGCCATGCATGTAGCAGGAAAGGACAATGATTTGGCGGATTCATTATCTCGTTTTCAGATGGACCGTTTTTTCCAGTTGTTCCCGGAAGCGGACAGGACGGGACGGTCGTGTCCACCCATGCTATGGGACCTGGTTTAAGGCCCATATCTGAGTATATCGCTAATTCCGTTGCTCCATCAACCTGGGTGGGATATCAGTCAGCCTGGTTATTGTACTTAAGTTTTTTTAATCTAATTCAGGAGCCAGTGTCTTCCTTTTCTGAAGGCATAGCTTTACTTTTTCTAAATGTTTTATTTGCTAAGCAATATTCCTGGTCCTACGTGCAGAAGACTGTCGGGAATATCGTTTTTTTCTAAAATTAAACAATTGACCTTCATTTATGCAATATTTTTCAGTGAAACAGGCCCTGAAGACAATTTTTCAGCTGACGCTCGCAAACCCATCACTCAAAAGGTTTTGGGTGATCTTTGTATGGCTACGAATAGAGTGCTTTTCGGTTTTTGAATCCTATATACATTATTGTCACTGAAGGGTCTCTTAAAGTACTGATTGGTAAGTCTAAAACTGATCAGTTTGGTAGAGGTAGTTGGTTGCATTTGGACGCGTGGGATAGTGCTTCTATTTGCCCGGTCCATTTAGCAAACGAATACTGCTTGTTCAGACCTTCAGGGACTTAAAAAATGTTCATTCATGAATCTTACAAAATACCAATTTACAAGTGTGCTTAAGAAATGTTTAAAGTCATTGAATTTAGACCAAGCTCAGCTTACGTCCCATTCTTTTAGGATAGGAGCAGCTACGGAAGCTACAAGGTTAGGCTTAGACGTTAACAAGATAAAGAAGCTAGGTATATGGAAATCAAATCGCTATTTGTTATACGTTTGCCCCAATCTTTTTTAAAATTTCAGGGAATTTTCGTGTTATTTGGATCGTCGGACATTCGTTCGTCCATTGGGCACATCTCAGAGCTCAGCACAGAAGTTATATGGTTAATTTGGGTTTAGATGTCAATAAGTTCAAAGTGTATTGGAGAGGGAAGAGAGGCATGTTTTGGTCAGAACATTTTCCTCCACCTGATGTCTTGATAATCCATCTTGGGGGAAATTACATTGGAAAGCGTAAAACATTCGACATTATATATAACATCAGGGATGATTTACAGAAGATTCAGCTAATTTTTCCAAAATCCGTTATAATTTTTTCAGAGATAGTGCAGAGGCTAGTTAGGCTTTGCCACCTCTCTGCACACCCCTTAAAGAAAATTAGGAAACAGAAAAATAGGGCAGTATTGAAATTTCTTGCAGGGTTGGGTATGTTTTATTTTAGGCATACGGAATTGGAAGGGGATATTGAAGGTCTGTATAGAGCAGATAGAGTCCATTTGTCTGACGTTGGTCTGGACATTTTTAATGCAGACTTAGGTTCCTGTGTGGGTTTGGCCGCGGTGTGGGGTGATGTGGCAGGTGGTTTAAAAACCAACTGCCTTGTGGGTAGTTTGTGTTTGCAGCCTGAGCCATAGTGGCTATGTTAGCCAAAGCTTTATTTATATCTGAAGTTTGATTGATGCTTACCCACAATGTTTTTTTAAACCAATAATAAACAACCGTGGCCTTTAATATCCAACAAATTGTCTGCTGTCTTTTTATTTTAGCTAAGGTTAAAGTTTAAGTTTTAAAGGTTTTCAATTCCCGTCTGCTTTCCCATGATAGGAAAAGGGGGAAGGCAGTTTCTAGCCCCCCCCTTTCCTCATGGGAAAGCGTCGGGAGGGTAGTTTCAAGTTCCCCCTGTGGAGCCTGTCGCTCCCAGGGGGAACATATCAGGCTCACATGTCTTAGGAGAGGGGTACAGGTGACCTCTCCTGAGTCTCGTGAAAAGTCCACGAAAATCCAGTTCAAACTGGTCGGAAACCACCCCCGTTTTTGGGCTATAAAATAGTGGTTCTGTAACTGCTGGCTCATTCACCTCAAAGGACAGGAGCTGTGGTGTTCTCCCCTCCTCCCCTCCCCTATTAATAAACTTGTTGCGGCTGTTGTTATGTGGTAGTGTCACCTTTTGTTTTATAAAAAAAAAAGAGTTTTGAAGAGATCACAAAAGGGGACTAGCTGTTGGTAATGCTATATTAAATATTTTATATATTTTCTAAGCAAGAAGTGTCATAAGGCTTATTATTTGAATTGAAGTTGGGTAGTTTGTGTTTAGCAGCCTGAGCCGTAGTGGCTAGATTAGCCAAAGCTTTATTTATATCTGAAGTTTGATTGATGCTTACCCACAATGGTTTTTTGAAACCAATAATAAACAACCGCGGCCTTTAATATCCAACAAATTGTCTGCTGTCTTTTTTTTATTTTAGCTAAGGTTTAAGTTTTAAAGGTTTTCAATTCCCGTCTGCTTTCCCATTATAATTCCTCTGCTTGCTCAATGGTAATGATCCCAAGTCTGCAAAAGTGAAACGAACTGTCAATCAATAGTAACTCCACCTTGCCCACAAAGTTCCTTTTTGAGGAATCAAACTTATGTTTTTACAACATAGATATGCTTTGTGTACTGTCTTCAAACTTACTGGTGCATTTTCACATCATGTTTGTTTGTTTTTTCATGTAATTTTTCTTTACTTATCACAGTCATGTGACAGGGAAAGATCACAGCTTCCTCTTCTGATGCATCTTGCATACCTCAGAAGGAATCTGGGTCCCTCCTACTTGGCTGTCTTTGCTCTGGACAGCAAGAAAGAGGGGATATGTGACTGAGTTTATAACACCTAATTACAAGGTATTTACTAGGGGGAAAAAATTACACATGCTACAATTCTTAGGAAAGCATGTAATGTGTGTCAGAGCAATATATGGCAATTGGGTTACAACCACTTTAAGGAAAAGAAAGGGTTGTAAACATGTGCAGCTGGGGATGTCAAAGACCTTTCAAAACAGTTGGCAGGGCTTGTTACTTTTACCAGCACCTAGCCAGAAAAAGTACCTGTGCTGCAGTCATCCCCCTATTCAAGAGGCTCCACCCTTTGAGTCTCTGCCAGAAGACATGAAAGAGTCAGCATGGTTCACTGATGGTTCAGCTATAGTCACCTAGTCTGGGTGGCAATTGACAGCAACAGCCTACAACCCTAGTACAGACATAGTCCTACAGGAGACCAAATTGGAGGGCCCAGTTAGTATGCAGAGTTGAAAGCTGTAGTAATGACTCTTCAGGAGGATCTTTCTTCCCATGTCACAATCTATACTGACAGCTTGGCAGTCTTTAAAGGACTGACAACTTGGATGCCCATGTGGAAGTTCACTGAATACATGACTCATGGAAAGGTGGTGTGGGGAAACAAGGAAGTCTGGGAATACATCTGGAAGGAAGCTAACTCCTGCACCATAAAAGTGGCGCATGTTGACGCACATGTGCCCCTGGTCCCAAACTTTGAGAACTATAACAGAGTGGCAGATGAAATTGCCAAGGTAAATGCAGTTGTGCCAATTGATCATGTCTTGATATACTTAGCCAACTGGGCCCACAAGTAATCCAGACATTTGGGCAGAAAGCGACATATGGATAGGCACAGCAGAGAGGGTTGTCTATATCCTTGGAAATAATCAAGACTGTAATAGGGAACTGTACAATGTGTGGAGAAGTGCAACAATGACCATTGCAAAAGTACTCCACTGAGTAGATTAAAAGGGGAGAGAGGCCTGCAAAGATTTGACCAAATTGACTTCTCGGTCCCCTGCCTTGGGAAAACAATGGACTGAGATATTGTTGCACTGCACTGGACACCTATTCAGGACTTTTGCTTGTTCACAATGCTTCAACTGCTCCAGAAACTTGTCGATGCTTATGGTTGTCCCAAGCAAGTTTAAAGTTATAACAGCTCACACTTCACCGGATCAACAGTACAGCAATGTGCCAAACATTCTGGAGTGTACTGATTGTGCCACATCCCGTACCATCCACAGGCAGTTGGTTTGAGTGAAAGATACAGGGGGCTATTGAAGGACCAGATACGCAAACTTACTCCTGCACGTATCAGGTCCTCACACAAGCAGTCATGTTGTTGAATTCTAGGCCAATAGCCAAAAGCATACTAAATTAGAGGGGACTGGGGTGACTTATGTGCAGCTGAAGCCTACCTAGTAATGAGAGAGAATCTGGCAGGAATGTTTAAAGCTATATTTGCAAGGGCAGATGAGCTTCAGGACAGTGGCCACGACTCTGATTTGTTAGTGGATACTTCTCAGCAAGTGTGGAAAGTGATAGCTAGATTCAGGATGGCGAGCGCATACTTGCGGCGGCGTAGCTTATGGCATTTAGGCTACGCCGCCATAAGTTAGCGAGGCAAGTACATGATTCACAATGTACTTGCCTGCTAAGTTACGGCGGCGTAGCCTAAAGCGGGCGGGCGTAAGGGCGCCTAATTCAAATTTGGCTGAGGGGGCGTGTTTTATTATAATTAGGCTTGACCCGACGTGATTGACGGTTTTTTGGAACTGCGCATGCGCCGTGCGCCTACATTTCCCATTGTGCATTGCGGCTAAGTCCGCCGCACGGGCCTATTGATTTTGACGTGGACGTAAACGACGTAAATCCCTATTCACGGACGACTTACGCAAACGACGTCAAATTTTCGAATTTCGAAGCGGGAACGGCGGCCATACTTAACATTACTATTCCATCTATTTGATGGAATAACTTAAGGCCGCTAATGCGTTACATAAACGGCGTATCTGTACTGCGTTGGCCGGGCGTACATTCGTGAATAGGCGTATCTACTGATTTACATATTCTACGCCGACCGCAATGGAAGCGCCACCTAGCGGTCAGCCTAAAAATTACACTTTAGGATACGAGGGTGTAAGACACTTATGCCGCTCGTATCTGAGCCTAATTTAAGCGTATCTGGTTACCAGAATACGCTTAAATTAGCGCGGGCGCACATTCAGACTTAGGCTGGCGTATCTACTGATTCGCCAGCCTAAGTATCTCTAAATCTGGCTATGAGTCTCTATAACATAAAAAACTTCCAAAATAAACAACAATGATCTTCTGGGACATATCAGTATGTTTCCTCTCCTCCCTGTCAATGTTCTTTGGAAGGGTCAGAAGTGGATATAGGCACATGGCGAAGTGTTGGTCAGATATTCAGGCAGAAAGCTAATTAGAGGAGAGATTGTAGTCGGGATCTACTGTTTATGTATTATAAAAAGGAGCAGATAATCAGCTTTGTTTTCCACGCCACAGGCTGTCTCTGATTTTATCCATAGGAAGACCTGACAAAAGTGGCTTCATGATGGACAGAATAATAGAAGACTGCAAGAGCTGTGGAGAGCAAGACCTCTGATGTGTTACACGCCTGGACTCATTTCTATTGGACTTTCTAAAGAACTTTTGCAAAAGACTGAAACACCTCAGTTGCAGAAATATGAAAGGGGGTTGTATTCAAGGCAAATTAATCTTTAGTATGAGTTTATTTTCTGTGTGGAGTCTGAGAAAAAATCAAGGGCGGAATGTGTTGCGTTTGATATAAAATATATTATATGAAGGATTTTTCTATCAGACTGGAACAATCTGTAGTTTGTCTTGGGGACAGACATCGTGTTTGTTTAAGAGGATACTTAAACAAATGCTGTTTGATACAATGGGAGCAAAGAACTATTGTATTTCAGTTGACAATTAGATGTTTTTATTTCTCTGTAACCTGGAAAAATAGCTTGGCTCTTCTGACATATATACAGTAAAACCTTGGTTTGAGAGTAACCTGGTTTGAGAGCGTTTTTCAAGACAAAGATTTTTAATAAATTTTGACTTGATATACAAGTGATGTCTTGATATAGCGTCATGTCACAACCAAGTTTAAAAGAGAAGAGAGGCGCCTATAAGTGTAGCAATATGGTTACATTTAATGAAGGTACAACATTTAGCAACATATTGCTAAACTCACAGCCGCCTCTCTTTTATACTCGATAGCTCCTGCTGGATTTTGCTTTGCTTTCATTTGTGAATGGACATTTTATGGTTGCATAACCTGGTCACATTGCTATAATCTTTTTTTATGGACTATAAACTGAAGGACCCATTAATAAATGGTTGTGGAACGAATCATTTGAGTTTCCATTATTTCTTACGGGGACTTTGATATACAAGTGCTTTGGATTACAAGCGTGTTTCTGAAACGAATTATGCTAGCAGTCCAAGGTTTTACTGTGTATATAACCTATGGCATGTATGATATCAGAGGGTCATCTTGAGGTAGAATTTGAGAATGTTTCACCCATTAAGCTCAGTTTTCCAAAAGGGGCCACACCCATGTGGGGATGATACAGTTGGAGCAGTCTGTTGTTTGGTAACTATGGTAAACAACCTGAAATCTAAAAGGTTGTCAGGCATAATGGACAGGACTCCATGATGCATTAACACCATAGAAGCTAGGTCTGTGCCAGACCAGCAGAAGACACTTTTACCTGATCTGCAGCAACTGCTTAGAGAAGATTGAGTCCTCGTTGCTAGACAGATCATGAACCCACTGTAATCTGAGTTAAGTAACTGTTAAGCTTACTCAGGGGAGGGCTGGCAGCCTTAGGCTTGGGGGGCAAGTCAAACCCAGTGGCCCATAGAGCGTCAAAGTGATGGATCAAGTTAAACAGTCCAAGATTTTTCATAATCACAAGAGTCCGCACAGAGCCTCCCCTTACACCAGAGTCTGCACAGAGCCTCCCCTTACATCATAGTCTGCACAGAGCCTCCCCTTACATCATAGTCTGCACAGAGCCTCAACTTACATCAGAGTCTGCACAGAGCCTCAACTTACATCAGAGTCTGCACAGAGCCTCCCTCTTACATCAGAGTCTGCACAGAGCCTCCCTCTTACATCAGAGTCTGCACAGAGCCTCCCCTTACATCAGAGTCCACACAGAGGCCCCCTTACATCAGAGTCCGCACAGAGGCCCCCCTTACATCAGAGTCCGCACAAACCCCATATACATCAGATCTGATGTAAGGGGTGTTCTGGGAAACTTGATTTAAGGGTGCATGCTGTGGACTATTGTGTAAAGAGGGTCTCTGTTCACCAAAGCCTGCCCCCCCTCCCCTTTAACAAAGTCCACAGAGCACCCCTTTTTATACACTGGGAGGCAGGAGAGACTAGAGAGTGTGAGCTTACCAGGATGGAGGCTGAGGCGCAGGTAGGCCGTTTAATGCTTTTTTGGGTTCAAACTTCCTGTCCAGTGCCCACACATGCCCGGGTGGTGTGGGCAGGGCAGACTCAGAAGGAGGAGGAGCAGATGAGCTTTATCTCTCCTCGTGTCTGTGCAGAGAAGGGGATGTCAGCGCTGGTGTGCGCTGAGCGTGAGCTATGTGTGAGACGAGACATAGCTCAGCTCTGCAGCCATCTATCTCGGAGCTGACACAGGCACGGCTGCACAGTGGGAGGTGAGCAGCGGCCGTGACCTGTGTTAACAGAGCTCCAGCAGGCATATTCCTGCTCTGCAAAAACAGCATTTGGTAGTGGTGGCCGGTTGCTGTACATAGTGTCACCAACCCGGGGGGAGATCTCCACCCTGCCCCCCCTGCCAGCCCTCCCCTGAGCTTACCTTTACTGAATATATAGCATAGTTTCTTTTTATTTGCTAGGCATTTTGCTTCTCATAGGTATATCTGTCAGTCTCAAATTGTATTTCTAATATTGTAACAGTTTTTTGTATGTACAGCTTTTTTGTTTAGTAAAATCACATTTATACACTGCAGAGGTCTGAGCTTCCTTGCTTATACCACAAAGTAACCTTACTAGATCAGTCTGCCCATAGAGCTGCATGGACCTTTTGATCAGGTGCTCCTGAAAAATTGACAAACAGACCGATCAAAAATCCTGTGTGGAAAAGTACTATGTTTACAAACTTCCACATAATTCTGATTATCAGGAGTAGGATAAAAATAATTGAAATCCAGTGTGAAAATTAATATTAATACCATCCAAACGTTCTCCCGGAAAAAAGGAGGCTCTCACCTGGCTATTTATATATAGTGGGCAAGGTCATACACTTGTGATTGCTGTATGCACTGTAGATAGCAGATCAGGATAGAGGGCCACTGTAATTAACCATGTAACATGTGTTCACTGCAGCCAATTGCAGTGCAAACATAGGTTGCAAAGCTGCAGCCTGTCAAGTCTCTGCTCTCACAACAATTGCCTGTGAGAGGAGAGACAGTGTGTAGTATAGTGCTGGGCACTGTACTACACACTGTAAAAGTGAAAAACAAAAAACAGACAGCAAAACAAAAAACAGCATTGATTACTGTCATTAGTGCAGTGCAGTGTCACTACGGTAGCACTGTATTGCTCTGGTTAGTGATCAGTGCCATTGAAGCATAGAGTGTCTGTAATTATTAGAGCAGTATAATGTCACCCTAGTGAAACGGCGCTGTTCTGGTGACAGTGATTATTTTTTTATGTATATTTTTGTAAAAAAATAATCAGAAATAAAAATGTAAAAAATATTCAAAAATAAAAAAAACAATAAAAGCCCATTCACAATTGTGGATTGTTAAACAAAACTGTTTTTAACCCCTTAAATTATGGACATGGTTGTAATGCAGTTACAGTGAATCCCTGTTTTATGTGAAATTCAGTGGTAATGCCCACCAAGCATATCAGGGGTATAATTCCTACTGTGGCATGTGTACACCCCCAGCCGCTATCTTCCCAGCTAAAGAGGCAGGGTTTTACCACCCCTCCCCCAAACCACATTTATAAACAAGCCCTTGCATGCTCACCACACCAGTATAGCCAGTCACAGTGTCCCTAAACACACCCACATTAGTCCCAGTGTCACCATAAGACCTCATTCACATGGGGCATATCAATGTGTACCCATGTGGGGGATGCACAAGTGTTCCATACATCCCTGTGCTGGCAGTTCCATTCATGTCTATTGGGACTCAGTAGCTGCATGGACACCGCCACTGTTCCCTATCTGGCATATATGCGAGTGCAAGGCCTAAGCACAGACAGATTGGAGTGATGGCTGTATCCGTGCAGCCACCACATCCCAGTAGACATAAATGTGATTGAGGATGATAATGTAGCGCTACATATGAGTCATGGTAACACTATGTGTACCCATTAGCGGCGTACACATAAAATAAAACAAATTTTATTTCCACCAGGTAGGAATAACCCCTTACAGTTTGCATGGTGGACTGAACATGGCTTCGTAGATGTTCATTCTATGCTTTCTCCAACCAAGATTATTTCTTTTTCACTCTTACGTTCCTCCCATGATATTCCCCTCAGGGAACACTATAGCTACTTACAACTCCGACATTTCCTTCAGCGCCTTCTCAGATCCCAACCTACCCCCTATATCATGACCCCTTTCGAAAGCTTATGTAGATCGCGCCCCCATTCCCCGGGTCTCATATCTCTGATTTATGCAGCGAATATCAACTATAAGAGACCGCCTTTGAGACCTTATCACCTCCAGTGGGAGGCTGAGCTTGGGAAGCAACTCGATCCGGAAGATTGGCAGGCTATGACCATGGCATTGTCTAAATGTTCTACGAATGTTCTCTTTCAAGAGAACGCTTATAAAGTGTTCTATAGGTGGTACTATACCCCGACCAAGCTGGCGAGTTTCATACCTTCCTACTCTCCTTTGTGTTTCCGTGGTTGCTCTCAGGAGGGTACGATGGCACATGTCTGGTGGACCTGTCCCAGGGTATGCAGATTGTGGGTTAGAGTTTATGCGTTGCTCCGCAACCTCTTTGATACCAACTTGAAGAGGGACCCTTTTGAGGCCCTTTTATGGAAACCGATCACGGAGCTTCTCCGCCCTGAACGCCAGTTGGCGGCGCATGTTTTTACTGCAACTAAATTGATCATTGCAAGGGCCTGGAAGACCCCGGTTCTCAGCTTCGAAGCAGTTAAAAACTGCATTAATGATATTATGGTTAATGAGAAACTTACTGCTGTGTTAGCAGATACCCACGATAAATTTCTCCGGGTATGGCAACCCTGGGTGGCTTACAACCACCCTTCACGGTTTGACCCAGCACTACTTTCTCTTTGATGAGCCTCCGTTCCCCCCGCCCCGTGGACCCCCTTCCTTCTTTTTTTTCTTCTATCTTCTTTTCTTCTTTTTTTACTTTCTTCTTGCTGTTCTTTTCCATTTCTATTCCTCTTTCCCTTCATCGCTACTTGTTCATGCTACTTTTCTAGCTGGCTTTCTTTCTTTTCATCCTCCCTTTCTTTCTTTGTGGCTTGGGCCCTCAGGCTTGGTCCTGCTGGCCTTGGACACAGGATGCATTATTTATTTTACAAATTGGAATACTGATATCCTCTACTATGTGCCTGCTTGAATTGTATTTATATATATATATATATATATATATATATATATATATATATATATATATATATATATATTTTATTATTTTTGTTATATCATTTATTTTTATATATATATGTATATATTTTGAATTTTATTTTTTATTTTTTTGTAAGGTTGTGTATCGTATAACAACTGTGCTTTTAAGTTTTACATTTACCCCGGTGTGAAAACCGGAATGTTACCTAAGCCAGCATTAGGTCACTCTAGCAGGCCACTTGAGTTGAGGACATTCTATTGCCGGCCTTTTGGATTCGCTTTCGGATCCCTAGGAGCTGGACTAATCTCAGGTTTACGGACTATCTTTTCTGATATATGATAAGCTTATGGTGTGTCCTCCACTGCTTTTTTTCTTTTGTATTCTCTTTTTTTTTATTGTTGATGTGTTTTTCAATAAAACTCTTTGTACAAGAAAAAACAGTGTGGCCCTCCGCATGTCTAGAGTTTCTGGGTATCATTATTGATACGGACCTTATGGAATTCAGACTTCCTGAGTTGAAGATTGACAAAATTAAATTTTTAATTTTGTCTTTAATCCGTAAAAAAAAGGTTCTATTGAAAGATTCCGTCCCTGTTAGGCCTATTAGCATTCGGTACTAGGATCATGCCGGTTGGAAAAAAAAAATTCCAGACGTCTATACTTGTTGTCAATTTCCGGCTTAAAATCCCCCTTTTCTCATGTTTGTATGTCACATAAAATGAGGGAGGACCTTTTGGTTTGGCTTCAGTTTCTTTCTAATTTTAATGGTAGAGCCATGTGGCAGGAGGATTTTATTTTATACAAGGATTTTTTTCTTTTTACGGATGCTGCAGGTTCTTTAGGTTTTTCTGCAATTTGGCAGACCCATTGGTGCGCTGAACGATGGGACCCAACTTGGCAAGGGAAAGGATATTTGAAAAACATTGTTTTTAGAACTATTCCAAATTATAGTAGCGTTGGAAATTTGGGGATCTTTCTTTAGGAATAAGAGAATATTGGTAAGAACAGATAAGGGTGTTATGTATGCCATAAATTGCCTAACCTCAAAGTCTCCGCCGGTCATTTTCCTTTTAGGATATATGTTTTTTAAATGTTTAAGCCTAAATATTTGGTTAAAAGCTATGCATGTAGCAGGAAAGGACAATGATTTGGCGGATTCATTATCTCGTTTTCAGATGGACCGTTTTTTCCAGTTGTTCCCGGAAGCGGACGGGACGGGACGGTCGTGTCCACCCATGCTATGGGACCTGGTTTAAGGCCCATATCTGAGTATATCGCTAATTCCGTTGCTCCATCAACCTGGGCGGGATATCAGTCAGTCTGGTTATTGTACTTAAGTTTTTTTAATCTAATTCAGGAGCCAGTGTCTTCCTTTTCTGAAGGCATAGCTTTACGTTTTCTAAATTTTTTATTTGCTAAGCAATATTCCTGGTCCTACGTGCAGAAGACTGTCGGGAATATCGTTTTTTTCTAAAATTAAACAATTGACCTTCATTTATGCAATATTTTTCAGTGAAACAGGCCCTGAAGACAATTTTTCAGCTGACGCTCGCAAACCCATCACTCAAAAGGTTTTGGGTGATCTTTGTACGGCTACGAATAGAGTGCTTTTCGGTTTTTGAATCCTATATACATTATTGTCACTGAAGGGTCTCTTAAAGTACTGATTGGTAAGTCTAAAACTGATCAGTTTGGTAGAGGTAGTTGGTTGCATTTGGACGCGTGGGATAGTGCTTCTATTTGCCCGGTCCATTTAGCAAACGAATACTGCTTGTTCAGACCTTCAGGGACTTAAAAAATGTTCATTCATGAATCTTACAAAATACCAATTTACAAGTGTGCTTAAGAAATGTTTAAAGTCATTGAATTTAGACCAAGCTCAGCTTACGTCCCATTCTTTTAGGATAGGAGCAGCTACGGAAGCTACAAGGTTAGGCTTAGACGTTAACAAGATAAAGAAGCTAGGTAGATGGAAATCAAATCGCTATTTGTTATACGTTTGCCCTAATCAATATTTTTTTAAATTTCAGGGAATTTTCGTGTTATTTGGATCATCGGACATTCGTTCATCCATTGGGCACATCTCAGAGCTCAGCACAGAAGTTATACGGTTAATTTGGGTTTAGATAAGTTCAAAGTGTATTGGAGTGGGAAGAGAGGCATGTTATGGTCAGAACATTTTCCTCCACCTGATGTCTTGATAATCCATCTTGGGGGAAATGACATTGGAAAGCATAAAACATTCGACATTATATATAACATCAGGGATGATTTACAGAAGATTCAGCTAATTTTTCCAAAATCCGTTATAATTTTTTCAGAGATAGTGCAGAGGCTAGTTAGGCTTTGCCACCTCTCTGCACACCCCTTAGAGAAAATTAGGAAACGGAAAAATAGGGCAGTATTGAAATTTCTTGCAGGGTTGGGTATGTTATACCTCTAGTCCTCTCAAAAACCTGCACTGAGATGAATGAAGGTATAGCAATAGGTGTCCCAAGTACTTGCATACAATATGCTAGCAGTACACCGCCAAATGATTTTAGCAGGCAAATTTCCTTCCCCAGTTGCTGAACCGTAAAAATTAATTTGGTCCCAGCCATCCAAATGCTCAGCATCTAAATGCTAGCTTGTCCAAATTGCTAGCACTGCAGCTGCTGCCTTTTCAGTTAGTAGAATTTGCCCCCTTTCATGAATTTGTGGAATGTGCTGTACCTCAGTGGCAGGTTCCAAAATGCCCTTTCTTTTCACGAAAGGCCATTCCCGCTCTCTATCGGCATGTGGAAGACAATGTTTTGGCCTCGATGAACAGGGCGGTCAGCAGTAAGGTTCTTATTACCACTTACTCATAGTTCAGCAGGCATGGGCAGGGATGTTACCTTTCCTTCACGGCACACTGGGTAACTCTGCAGGCAGCTGAGAAGGATGCAGGACAGGGTTCAGTTTTGTTGGAGCTTGTTCCGCCACCACACCTCCAAAATGCTAGTGGTGATTTTGCCACAGCTCTCTCCTCCACCCCCTCCTCTTCTTCTTCCTCTATGGCCTCTTCTGCAGATTTTTCCTCTGAACCAGCAGTACTCCATAAGCGTTCAAGGGGCTATGCAAACAGTCAGGCTAAAAGATGCCATGCAGTGCTTGAGTTGGTCTGCCTAGGGGACAGGGGCCACACTGGGGCAAAGATTTTGTCAGCTCTGCAGGGGCAGGCTCAGAGGTGGTTGACACCATGCCAGCTTCAGCCAGGAATGGTTGTATGTGACAATGGCACCAACCTTCTCTCCGCCCTCCAATAGAGACATTTGACCCATGTTCCTAAATTTGGTTGTTCAGTGGTTCTTGAGCAAGAACCTAGGCTTACAAGATCAGGCCAGAAAAGTCTGTGGTCATTTCCGCCGGTCATACAATGCCAGTACTCGGCTGGCTGACATTCAACCTGGGGAATGCAAGGCAAGGAAATGCAACCTGCCCACCAACCGCCTCATTTGTGACTTGCCCACCAGGTGGAACTCAATGTTGGCAATGCTGCAGCAGCTGCACACACAGCGGAGGGCCATCAATGAGTTCCTGTGCGAATTTGACACCAGGACAGGGACAGGGGAGCTTGGCTTCTTTTCACCACTCCAGTGACTACTGATCAAGGATGCATGCACTGTCCTGTCACCATTTGAGGAGGCCACAAGGATGGTGACCAGCGACAATGCTTGCATCAGTGATACGGTCCCTCTAGTCTTCTTGCTGGAGCACACGGACTCAGAATCAAATGCCTCTGAAAACTTACGCTGCACTGTCTCCCTGATTCTGCAAAGCCTGCGAAAGGACCATAGGATTTGTGGTATCAAGGCGAGGGATCATTACTGGCTGACAACCCTTCTTGATCCACGTTACAAGGGTAAAGATGCCTTTGCGGAGGGAGCAGAGGGTGAAACATCTTCAGGAGGCCTTAAAGAAAGGTTTGTGTAACATATTTTCAGACTCTGGGAGGTTGCCATTTCCTGGTGCTGGGCAGCGTGTTGCTGAAGCTTCATTCAGTCAGAGGAAGAGCAGTGGAGAATGTGGATGGCTGGCCGATGCCTTTAAACAATTTTTCAGTCCTCAGCGCCGAGGTCTGATCAGTTCAAGCAACCATCGCCAGCGTCTGCATTATATGGTGCAGGAATATCTAGGGGCAGGAGCAGACTAGGAGACCTTTCCAACAGCGCATCCACTGAGTTACTGGGTCTTGAGGATGGTCCACTGGCCAGAACTTGCTTAATACACAGTCGAGCTACTAGCTTGTCCTGCAGCCAGCATGCTTTCTGAATGCACATTCAGTGCGACTGGAGGGTTTTTAGCGGATCAAAGAGTGCATCTGTCCAAAGACTCCATTTATAAGCTCACTTTCATAACAATTTACCAGTCTTAGATCAGCAGCTATCAAGCACCTGATGCTGATGTAACTAATTGCATTTGCTATGGATCTGGGATCCCTTTAAGACTGCCAATGCTGACTATTCTATTCCTCCTCAATCTTGATGATACTAGCTTCCAACAATATTTTTGGTTTAGGGCACCATCACCACCACCCAAGGGCTATTTTTTCTGCCCCTGTTTAACAATGGCCTGTAATTAAAATGTTTAATATAATTTTTCACAGCAGGGCCCATTCCTGCTCCCAACAAGACTATCTGTAAGGGGTTACAGTGTTGTGGCACCACCACCACCCAAGGCCCAATTTTTCTGCCCCTGTTTAACAGGTGCCTGTAATTACAATTTTTTATATAATATTTCACAGCAGGGACCATTCCAACAAGAGTAACTGTGAGTAACTTACAGTGTTCTGGCACCACCAAAACCAAAAGCCCAATTTTTCTGCCCCTGTTTTACAGGGGCATGTAAATACAATTTGTTAAATAATAGTTAAGCAGGGCCCGTTCCTGCACCCATTAAGAGTATCTGTGAGGGGTTACAGTGTTGTGACACCACCACCACCCAAGGCCCAATTTTTCTGTCCCTGTTTAACAGGGGCATGGAATTACAATTTGTGATCTAATATTTCACAGCAGGGCCCGTTCCTGCTTCCAACAAAAGTATCTGTGAGGGGTTACAGTGTTGTGGTACCACCACCCAACCACCAAACCCAAGGCCCAATTTTTTTGCCCCTGTTTAACGGGGCATGTAATTACAATTTTTGGTATTTTTATCTTTACAGCCGCAAGTAGTTTAACCACTTGCCAACCGCGCCATAGGCATTTTACTGCTACAACGCGGTCAAGTAACTGTGACAGGACGTCCCTGGGACGTCCTCCCAGAATCCTCCACTTGCGCGCCCCCTGGGGTGTCAAATTTAATCACTGCATCGCGATTCGGGTGTCCCCGATGCGGCACTGATGCATGCGATCGTAATAATCAATGTTTACCCCTGCCCCCGTCCCCGCCCCTCCCGGGAGAGCGCTCCGTTCAGATGTTACCTTATGGTGCGCTCATGTGACTGCCCGGCCCGCCTCTCTCCTCTCTGCTTTTACGTCTCACGTCTCTCCTGGCATCAGCCCCGCCCACTGACTGTAACTATCAGATAAGTAGAAAGGCGGGAGGTGATGACACCAGGAGAGACTGGACTGCAGAGAGAGCAACATTATATTTAAAGAGGAAAAAAAATTAATTTAAGTATAAGTATTTTATTGGGTTTTGTTTTTTTTTAAATACATTTTGCTTACATGCAAAAGCTCGACTGACGTTCCAACTGGAGTATAACAACAGTTAACATGGAAGACAACTTTTAACATTGGAATAATAGGCAAATTCAACATTAAGACATATAGGTGTGTCTTCATTGTTGTGTTTTACGTCACCGCGTTCTGACACAATCGGTTTTTTAACTGATGGTGTGTAGGCAAGACTGATGAAAGTCAGCTTCATCAGATATCTGATGAAAAAATCCATCACACCGTTTTTATTGGATGAACCGATCATGTGTACAGGGCATTAGAAGTAATATTTTGCCCATCCGCAGTATGTTCTCAATTGGAGTATTGAACCAAAATGTGAATCCTACACCGGTCTCCCAGAACTCTCACCTCTGAGATATAAAATCGGGCACATCCGTTGTCCCCACTCTCCTCTGCTATATACCACTGGTGTTCCTGTAATGTAGTGTCCTTCCATCCTTCTCACCACTATTCCTCTGCTGAGCGCCTTCCTGAATAGAAAGATGAGGGGGGGGGCAAGAGACTCCAGCCAATACCCAGGTATCAAGCAAGGAGGAGAAAGGCTTCCAATGGTGTAGTATTTTAATCCATTAAAGGAAGAGAGCGAAGCTACCACAGACTGGGAGGAGCGGAAGGAACAGTAAGACGGCGCTACACATGCCGCATTATACTTATACCGCAAGCTTTGTATTTTTAATTGTAAGAGTCCAATTGTATGCATTTTAATGGGTACCCCATTGGGTACTGATTGGTACCTTTTAATGAGCACTGATTGGCATCCCTGGTGGTCATGGGTGGGCATCCCCGGTGGGCTATAGTGGGCATCCTTGGTGGGTCTGCACTGATAATAAATCGGTCGTCTCTCTATCTGCCTTGTTAGCACGAACAGAGGAAAGGTCAATAAATTGCACTTTCTGTTTACGATGTGATCAGCTGTGATTGGAAACAGCTGATCAGATGGTAAACAGCCTACGTCATTGGCTCTTTACAAGGATTGGTGATACAGTGTGTATAGTATAGTATATTGTAGTATATTATGGTATACTATAGTATAGTATGGTATATTGTAGTGTAGCATACAGTATTATGGTATAGTGTAGTATATTATGGTATATAGTATAGTGTAGTATAGTATAGTGCAGCATATTATGGTATATAGTGTAGTATATTATGGTATAGTGTAGTATATTATGGTATACTATAGTATAATATAGTGTAGTGTAGCATATTATGGTATAGTGTAGTATATTATGGTATATAGTATAGTGTAGTATAGTATAGTGCAGTATATTATGGTATACTATAGTATAGTATGGTATAGTGTAGTGTAGTGTAGCATATTATGGTATAGTGTAGTATAGTATAGTGTAGTATATTATGGTGTATAGTATAGTATAGTATATTGTAGTATATTATGGTATACTATAGTATAGTATGGTGTAGTGTAGTATATTATGGTATAGTGTAATATAGTATAGTGTAGTATATTATGGTGTTTAGTATAGTATATTGTAGTATATTATGGTATACTATAGTATAGTATGGTGTAGTGTAGTTTATTATGGTATAGTGTAATATAGTATAGTGTAGTATATTATGGTATGTACTTTCTGTACAGGTGCTATTTTAAATTTAAGGGGGATGAGAGAGTTATTTAGCTCTCATCCATTTTATTTGGCTAAATTAGGCCTCTGTTTCAGCCAACGGCGGATCCAGGGGGGGGGGGCAACAGGGCAATTCATATACAAAGTGCGGCTGCATTAATATACAAAGTGGGGCTGCATTCATATACAAAGTGGGGCTGCATTCATATACAAAGTGGGGCTGCATTAATATACAAAAGTGGGACTGCATTCATAGACAAAAGTGGGACTGCATTAATATACAAAAGTGGGACTGCATTCATTTACAAAAATGGGACTGCATTCATAGACAAAAGTGGGGCTGCATTAATATACAAAAGTGGGGCTGCATTAATATACAAAAGTGGGGCTGCATTAATATACAAGTGGGGCTGCATTCATAGACAAAGGTGGACTGCATTCATATACAAAAGTGGGGCTGCATTTATATACAAAAGTGGGGCTGCATTTATATACAAAAGTTGGACTGCATTAATATACAAAAGTGGGGCTGCATTTATATACAAAAGTGGGGCTGCATTTATATACAAAAGTGGGACTGAATTTATATACAAAAGTGGGACTGCATTTATATACAAAAGTGGGGCTGCATTCATATACAAAAGTGGGACTGAATTTATATACAAAAGTGGGACTGCATTTATATACAAAGTGGGGCTGCATTTATATACAAAAGTGGGGCTGCGTTCATATATACAGTGGGGCTGCATTCATATGTACAGTGAGGCTGCAATGATGGGCACTTGAAACCATGTCTTCAGTCTCTGACCATCTCTTGTACCATGTCTCCAGTCTCTGACCATCCCTTGTACCATGTCTGCAGTCTCTGACCATCCCTTGTACCATGTCTGCAGTCTGACCATCCCTTGTACCATGTCTGCAGTCTCTGACCATCCCTTGTACCATGTCTGCAGTCTCTGACCATCTTTTGTACCATGTCTGCAGTCTCTGACCATCTCTTGTACCATGTCTGCAGTCTCTGACCATCTCTTGTACCATGTCTGCAGTCTCTGACCATCTTTTGTACCATGTCTGCAGTCTCTGACCATCTCCTGTATCATGTCTGCAGTCTCTGACCATCTCTTGTACCACATCTGCAGTCTCTGACCATCTCTTGTACCACGTCTGCAGTCTCTGACCATCTCTTGTACCATGTCTGCAGTCCCTGACAATCGTCTACAAACTATGGGATAGATTTATGGCATTTATATTTAAATATTTTTTTACTAGTAATGGCGGCGATCATAAATTTTTTAGCGGTGGGGGCGTGGCCGGACGAGGATGGCGCTGGACGTACTCTAGATGAGCTCTGACAGTGGCGATCTAATCTACAGCCATCCAGTGTTGGTACTGTCATTTTAGTGCCCAAAATACCCTCATCCTGTGCCCGGGATTCTCCCTGTACGGTCCCATACCTTTTTTAGCTGCCCGGGACGTCTGCCCACTTATCGGTGTGATCCGAGGCCTACTCCCTCATAGGAACTCCATCGCCATCTTGGGGCCTAGTGAATTGCGGACGACACCGCGATCGAGTACGGCGGGGACAGCGGACCGATCGGGTCGCCCGTCCACCTTCACCAGCGATATATTGATCTGAGAGGGGTGCCCGGAGCAACTACCTGAAAGGTCACTGGAGGAAGCACCCGCTCTTTTTTCCCGGAGGCCCTCAGACACATTTTGAAATTCGTCTATTGAGGTGACAGCGCCATCTTGTGGCCTACGCACTTATTGCAGCATATAATTTTTTTTTATGAGGTAAAAGCTGCTGGCTTTATAATAACTTTCCTCCTAAAATCACCCTCCAGTTCCTAAAAGCTCAGTGTGGGGGTTTGAGCAATATAATTGATATATATTTGCAAGAGCCTGGCAGCAACCTTTTTTTTTTTTTTTTTTTTTTATTATATTTAAGACCTTCTCCTCAGGGTCCTAATAAATACCCAAAGATCTACAGGATCCATATTACGGCGGCCATCTTGCTTCACCCACTGTCTTACCTCACGAACAGTCCTTTCTCCTCAAGGCTCAGGCCTCGTACACACGACAGAGTTTCTCGGCAGAATTCACCGAGAAACTCGGTCAAAACCCGGATTCTGCCGAGAAACTCTGTCGTCTGTACAGTTTTGGCTCGATGGAGCCGCCGAGGAACTCGACGAGAAAATAGAGAACATGTTCTCTATTTTCTCGTTGTCCTCGTTCTTCTATGGGAGAAGCCGGCCCGCCGAGCTCCTCGGCGGCTTCATCCCAAAACTCGACGAGGAACTCGACGTGCCAAGCACGTCGAGTTCCTCTGTCGTGTGTACGGGGCCTCAGTGTTACTTCCCCTTTGCCCTTCAAAGTGGATGGAACTTTACTTTACTTTAATAAATAGTGTCCTTTGATAAATACTTGACACGGTTGAAAGGGTGTCAGAGGCTGAGAGGAAACCAAAACCATCTTAGGATCTCCAAGGGCAAGAAGTGTATAACCATACTTTTAACTGATTTCCATGCCATATGATCTGACCAGATACGGTGCTCGGGGTCGGTGCTATACACTGATGAACAACTCTGAGGTAATTCCTACAATGGAAACTTAATGAGGTATACCTGCTCACCGTCTGATGTGTGTTGACAAAAACAGCAGACTTTAACACGAGTATGACACATGCATGTTACATAATTTGTGGCATTCTCATGATGCTGGACTTCTCACTGTGCTCAGTTAAATAACAGCTGAGTCTGGACTGATCATTGGATTGATACCAACTGTCTGTAGTTGATATGGTGGGGTTGCTCCTTTAGTGACTGTTATAGGACTGTGCTGCTGATGTTATAATATATTGCGGCTTAACGCCTGTTGATACAAACGCATTATTGCTCTTATTATACATGAAGGGGAAACAGGGCAAGAAAAACAAGAATTCAGTCATCAACGAATGTCTTTTTAATATGGGAACCCCTCCCCATGCATGTACTCAGACACCTACTGGTGATTCTATGTCCAGCGAACAATTCTCATCTCAATTGCTGCCTACCACGTCACCAACTTCTTTGGGTTCAACCACGCCTACAGCTCTATATTCCTCTGTGGTTAGGGGGGAGATAATACCTACAATGGCTGACCACATGAATCCGGTTGTGATTCCCTCTCAAAACCCTGTTCATGTAAATGCTAACACTGAACTTGCTCCTGAAGTTTCTTTCAATGTTGCTGATCTCTATAACAGGATCTCTGAAATGATGGAAAGGGGTTTAGCTCATACGGCCGAGAAAATTACTAAAGATATTAGGGCAGACTTCCAATGTCTTGGCAACAGGATTGATTCTGTGGAACATAAATTGGACACTAACGTTTCAAAAACTGAACAACATGATGACCATATCTATTTCCTGCAAGAACAACTGGAGGCCGCTCAGGCTAAGATTGATGATTTGGAAAACAGGTCAAGAAGAGAAAACTTCAGGGTTAGGGGTCTACCTGAGTCCATTATGGACGTTCATTCAGCAATACGAGACATTATGAGAATCCTCCTTCCATCTATGCCTGATATAAAATTGGAAATTGATAGGGCTCATAGATCATTAGGTCCACTAAGAAGAGATGGTTTGCCCAGGGATGTGGTGGTCAAGCCTCATAATTTCTCCACCAAGGAGGACATTATGAAACGGTCCAGACAACAGGAGAATCTTCAATACCAAGGTAATAAAATACAAATATTTTCTGACATTTCACCATATACCATTCAGAGAAGAAGAGCGATGAAACCGTTATTGTCTGCCCTCATTAACAAGGACATCAAGTATAAATGGGCTTTCCCCTTTGCCTTAAAATTCAATTATAATAGCAGAAACCATGTAATACATAGTTTCCAAGAGGGTGAACGACTTCTGTTTGATCTGAAAATTATATCTCTTGAACCTGCCATGGACACTACTCCACCTCAAGTTCAATCTGCCAAGAGGAACACTCTTACTAGTCCGACTCAGAATCCACGGAACAAGGTCAAATACAAGAAAATTGGAGGTGATCAAGTCCCCTGAATATTGAATAGACTTATCCAGGACGTATCTCTTATTCTTTGATTCAGATGAATTGTATCCCGGATGCTTTTTGCAAAGAAAAAAAAAAAAAGAAAAAAAAAGACTCCGGGATTGCATACCTAGTTGAATGCCGTTTTTCTTTAGATTTTTCTCCTCTTTTTTTGGTCATCCTCTGATTCAAAATGCCTTTTTTCTTGAAATTGTTTTATGATGTAATTTTTGATTTGTCGACAACAGACGACGGTGAGGTATTAAACCTCAACTTACCTCTTGTGTTGACACTTTGTCGACCCAATGGGTAAGAATATAGTCCTTTTCTGGGACTATGCTAAAATTTCTTGTTTGAATGAGGGAAGGAGAATCAATCTCTTCCCCCATTCTTGGTCACAAATTGACCTTGCACGATCTAATAGTTTGTTGTGCAATATGTTTTTTTATTTTTCTCTTTTTATCTCTTCTTTCTATTTCTTTTTCTTTCTTCTTCATATTCTCTTCATCTCTTCAGCCTGCCTGCCATTGTTCGTATTTACGGGACTACTGATGATATCTATACGGTCCTGCCTGTCCGTAGATGTTGACGAGACTTATGGCTGGATCGAATGATGTATCTAAACCCCTTAGTGTTGTTACTCACAACACTCAGGGGTTAAATTCTCCTATTAAGAGGCGCAAAGCCTTTCAAGTATACAAGTCTCTCCGTGTAGATGTGGTTTTCCTTCAAGAAACCCACTTTCCTAAACGATACAACCCCTCCTTTTTGCATGCCCACTTTCCATTATTTTACCTTGCTAAAGCAGAAAACAAAACTAAGGGTGTGGCCATTCTGTTTTCTAGGTATTGTAATTTTAACCTGATTAAAGAATTTGGAGACCCGGAAGGTAGGTTTCTTTTGCTACAAGGTACCCTTGATGGAAGACTGTACACATTTATTTCTTATTATGCACCTAATAGAGGTCAGAAAAAGTTTTTCTCACAGATGCTTGATACCCTCCGACCATTTATGGAGGGGATCATTCTTATGGGTGGGGACTCTAACCTAGCTTTTGACGCGGGATTGGATAAGTCCAAACCTTCTGTCAATGGAATCATCAGACCAACTAAAATTAGTTTGCAAGTAGCACGCATTCTACATCAGTCTAGATTAACTGACATCTGGAGGGAGTTGAACCCCAAAACTAAAGACTATACTCACTATTCTAACCCTCACCATTCTTATTCTCGTATAGATCATATATTGATCTCTAACCATCACATCCCAGCTGCCATTAAGTCTCATATAGTTGATGTTCCTTGGTCGGATCACTCGATGGTTCTTTTGTCACTGAGGAGAGAGGACACTTCTCCTAAAGTGTCTCATTGGACACTAAATAGGTCTATTTTGAAGGATCCTGTCCTAATGAAGGATATTGAGCGATCTCTTCTAGAATACTTTGAGCATAATGATACGGAAGATGTATCCCCTGAAACTTTGTGGGCTGCCCACAAGGCTTCTATCAGGGGCAAAATTATACAAGTGGCCGCTAACCTCAAGAAACAAAGGAACCTGGACATAAGTAGACTGGAAAACAACTATTTTGACCTCCGTAAAAAACATAAATCTGATCCTCTTAACTTTCCTACTCAGGCACTTGATGCAGCTAGATCTGCCCTGAACTTGGTACTTACAACTAAAGCAGGGGAAGACATGAAATGGACTGGTGCTAAATTCTATAAATTTAAAGATAAAAAAGGCCCAATGCTAGCTCATAAATTGTCACCTAGATTTCAATCAAGGACTCTCCCTAAAATAAAGATGATTGATGGTTCTTTCACCCTGAATCCTAGGAAGATAATGGAGGCCTTTCATGACTTTTTTTCTAAGCTTTATGCGTCCACTGATGATTTTTCCTCAGAGGGAATGGATGATTTTCTGGACAATTTGAATCTTCCTCAATTGACTGAAATACATAGAGAGGTGATGGAATCTCCCATATCAGCTGAGGAAGTATCGTTAGTGATTAAAAACCTAAAATTAGATAAAGCCCCGGGCCCTGATGGGTTTTCGAGTGCATATTACAAAACATATTCGAGCATTTTGACACCCTACATGGTTAGATTTTTCAACCACATGACCGGTGGAGTTCCCATAGAAAGGCAACTCAATTTGGCTTATATATCGGTTATCCCTAAGCCAGAAAAGGATCATAGCCTGGTGGAAAACTATAGACCAATATCTCTTATTAATAACGATCTTAAGATACTCACTAAGATAATGGCCAATAGATTGTCCTCTTTCATTGGCCAGTATGTTAGTAAAGATCAAGTAGGCTTCATCGCTGGAAGGCAAGGTCCAGATCAGGTTAGGAGGGCTGTAGATCTGATTTCTATATTGAACTCGGGTTGGACTGGTGATACTAATCAAAGGGGTATGCTTCTTTCTATAGATCTTCAGAAAGCATTTGACTCAGTATCATGGCCATTTATGTTCGGAGTGATGGAACGTTGGGGGTTTGGCACAAAATTTCTTGGAGTCTTATCTGCACTTTACTCTCACCCTAAAGCTAATATACGCTTTCAGGGTATTTTTTCGGAACCTATTGAGATCCATAGGGGTACTAGGCCGGGCTGCCCTTTATCTCCCCTGATATTTGCAATAGTAATGGAATCCCTGGCTATAGCTATTCGTGAAAACTCAAATATCAGGGGAGTTAGATGTGCCAAAATGGAGCATAAATGTGCCTTATTTGCAGATGACCTTTTACTGTTTTTGACCGCTCCAGATACATCCTTTCCGGAAATATATTCTCTTTTAGACAAATTCTCTATGGTTTCAGGTCTAACTGTGAATATGGCCAAGTCTAGGGCCCTCAATGTTTTTCTCTCTGAATCCACGGTTTCTCTACTGAAGAAAGATTATGGATTCAAATGGGACACCTCTTGCATCAAATACCTGGGTATCTATTTGACCCCCAACATCCAAAATTTGTATTTGGCCAATTATCCCCCTATGTATAGAAAACTTGAGAAAGATTTGAAAGATTGGGGTACTCAGAATATAGGTTGGATTGGTAGAATTAACTCGGTTAAGATGACTCTTCTCCCTAGGCTTTTGTATCTTTTTAGATCATTACCCATACCGATAATTAAAAGTCATCTAAAATCTTTTCAAGGAAAGATTATCAAGTTTATTTGGAACAATAAGGGTCCACGCCTTCCATCTCGTACTCTCTATAACTTGCCTGAACAGGGTGGTCTGGGGGTACCCAACTTATTATGGTACTATCAATCAGCGAGATTGGCACAGTTATCGGAAACTTTTCTTAAACAAGAACGCCCTGACTGGTTAGATATAGAAGAGCAGGCGACCCCGAATCTAACAATAGAGGGGTTAATGTGGAGTCCTACCAAGAATAGGCCTTCTATATTATCTCCGACTCTTTCTCAAACTTTAGTTTTATGGGATTCACTTAAAAACAATCCCTCTCTAATTTCTAAAGGCAGGCCTTTATCGAGTGTTTTTCTAGACCCACTCTTTGTTGCTAAAATTGATATAGATTCTTTCAAATGGTGGCATGATAAAGGGTTGTATCGTATAGGTCGCTTCTTTTCACGCTCAGGTCCACTTCCTGAACAACACTTCATTGACAAGCTAGGTCTTCCTGTCTCAGAAAAACTAAGATTTTCTCAACTACATGACTATGCACAAAGCCTATGGGATAGTGACTCGATCTCTGGACTATTGACACCTTATGAAAGTAATTGTGATCAGGGTTTGATCAGGAAGGGGAATATTTCAATCATATATCAATCGCTTGCTAATAATTGCACCAAATTACCTCATATGCTGGCCTGGGAAAGGGAACTTAATAACAATTGGGATTTATCTGACTGGTGTAGTAACTATACTAGATCCATTAAAGGATATGTGAATATATCCCTTGTAGAGGCTAATGTAAAAATTTATACTAGGTGGTATTTAGTTCCCGTTAAACTGGCTTCCATGTATCCGTCAACTTCGCCCCTATGCTTCAGAGGTTGTCAGGGATTGGGGTCTATGGTACATATATGGTGGGAATGTCCCAAAATACGGGGATACTGGAATAAGGTGTTTAACATAATAAGACGAGTCACAGGCTGTAACTTGCATCAATCCCCCACTATTGCTTTACTTAACGGGATGTTACCCCAGACCTCCAAGGTTACTAGAAAACTCATCCTATACATTCTGACAGGTGCCAGGATCACAATCGCAGCTGCGTGGAAAAAGACTACTGTCTCCATCCGGTATATGAAACAAAAGGTTACATGGATTATGGAACAAGAAAAGAGGGTCTGTTCCATGTTGGATATGTCTACTCTTTTCCATGAAATATGGGAACCTTGGATGAAATTTATGGGAATATCTTTTACCCCGTGAAGGCTGTGATGACATTTATATCCTGAGGACGATGATGTTCGTTGGCAGGCAGTCTGCCATATCTTTTTCTTTTTTCTTTTTTCTTTTTTCTTTCTCCTGATCTTCTTCGTACTTTCTTTTTTACTCCTCTTTATGTCTTCTGTCTTTTTTTTTTTCTCTTCCTTTCTTTGATTTTTCTTTGATTATATCTCGTTATCTTATCTATAAGGATAGAATCCTTGCTATTTCTCATTCTCAGTGTGTTATATTTTGAAAAAAAAAATAAAAAAATAAAATAAACATTTGTATTTGCCTATGTTTAGGTTATTAAAGGATTCCACCAAACTTTTGGGGATATTAGGTTTGATAAGGGTTTTGAGAATATATATTTACAGATACCGGTGGGTTTTAGTGATAATTATTGGAGGGAGGGAGGGAGGATTCAAGGGTTTGCTCGACCTCTTGGACACAGACAGTTCCCGTTGGGGGTGTTAGAGAGGTTATTGTTCTCCAGAAATCCTATCCTTTATTCGTTCCATGAACTTTGGTCTAGTACACACATGGGTTTTTTTTCTTATATATAATGTATTGTGTGGCAACGATAGCCCTAAGGACTTCTATAGCATATTGAAATATCCTTGTATTTAATTATAAATTATTAGTTAAACCTAATTTTTCTTCTTTGCTTATACAAACTGTTTTACTCTCACCGAATGGTGATGAGCATATGAAATGGCTAGATATGATGGACAGTTACTACGACAGGAATGTCTAATATGTGGAGTAATGCACTTGATTTATTATTTTTTTGTATATTATTGACTTGTATACTGCTGTTATAGTACAAATGTATGTACTTTTATTGAAAATAAACTTAAATTTGAATGAAAAAAAAAAAAGAAAAAAAAAAAAAAAAATTTTTAGCGGTACTGCAACATTGCAGCGGACACACCGGACACCTAATTGAATTCTGTAAGCAACACCTTATTTTCTGGCAGTGCCCCTCCCGAGACTAGACTCTGGATCCGCCGTTGGTTTCAGCTGGGCTGTGCTGTCTGTTCATTCTGTGTTCCTGAGGTGCTTTTCCACCCCGGGGTGGCAGGTGGCAGCAGTGGAGTCCAGTCTGGGGTGCCTCTTGCCAGCAGCCAATCAGGAGGGGTTTTTCCTCGCGGGGCATGCTGGGGGAGGGTACTTCTAGAGCGGATGCCATTAGGCGGGAGTCTTGTTCCGGGTGTGGCACCCACCTTCAGGGTGACCACACGTCACGGCTCCCCGTCGATATGGCCTACCAGGCCGGGGTGCCCGTGCCACGCGGTGTTCCTGGTTCTGGGACCATGTCGGCCCGGAACATCTAAAGCTGTGGTGGGGCCCCAGTGATTTGGCTGAGTCCCCAATTCTGAGAAGATCCCAAGCGAGATAGCTGTTCAGTGGGGAGTCCGCCTGAGGAGAGCCAAGAGAGGCTGGCGATCCAACAGGGCCTAGACAATCCATCGGGGATCGAGGTGACCGGACACTGAGAGGTTGGATGTCAGCAACCTGTCAGTCGGTAACCTAAGGAGAAAACTACCTGAGGGAAATTCAAGCCCAAATTCTACGTTCCTAGGGAGGGTCTGTGGCAGAGACCTGTCCCTCTCAAGGTTCCGAGTGATACCCTGGCTGCCAGGTCGGTGTGAGAGGCCTTTCCAGGTGCACTATACCCACTCCCGCTGGAGTGCCGACGAAAGTGAAGTGTCGTTGGAGGCAGGATTGCTTCCGTTAGGTTGGGCATTATTCTGCTAATCCTTCTCCTCACCCATCTTTGATCTATCTACCTCAAGTTTACTGTTTGCCGTGTTGGGCAGAAATAAAAGCACAAGAAAGACACCTGCTGTTTGGTATGCTCACAGAGGTAACACGCCATCCCTATTCTATCCAGCGGCTCCTTCGGGGGTGAGCGCTACAGGTATATAGTATAGTATATTGTAGTATATTATGGTATATAGTATAGTGTAGTATATTATGGAATACTATAGCAGCCCTCAAAATTTCCACTCGCCTGCTCGCATTTTGCGAGTGGATTTTGAGGGCTGGCGAGTGTGGGAGTGATCTTATGGGAAGAGAGAGGAGAGTCACTGCCGCATTGTTCAAAGTGCAGGGAATATAACAGCTTTCAATTCAATAGCTGTGTTCCCTGCCGCGCGCCGTTCCACGCACTTTGAACAACGCGGCGGCGGCTCTCCTCTCTCTTACCCAGCACAGGTAGGCTGCACTGGGGACACGTGGCTGCACTGGGGACACGTGGCTGCATTTTTGGACACGGATAAAGTTGTTGTTAATATGTATTTTTATAACTTCATTCTGCATAAAACATTTAAGTGTAATTTCATGAGATAATTTAGGAGAGCGTGTCTAGGGGCGAGACATGGTAGGGGTTGGGCAGGGCAACTGGTGGCGAGTAACCCTTGAGGCCTGGCTAGTAGCTCAGGACTTGAAATTTTCAGCCCTGGTATATAGTATAGTATAGTGCAGTATATTATGGTATATAGTATAGTGTAGTATATTATGGTATAGTGTAGTATAGTATAGTGTAGTGTAGCATATTATGGTATAGTGTAGTATAGTGTAGTATATTATGGTATATAGTATAGTGTAGTATAGTATAGTGCAGTATATTATGGTATATAGTATAGTGTAGTATATTATGGTATAGTGTAGTATAGTATGGTATACTATAGTATAGTATGGTATAGTGTAGTGTAGTGTAGTATAGTGTAGTATATGATGGTATGTAGCATAGTATAGTGTAGTATATGGCATAGTGTAATATAGTGTAGTATAATATGGTATATAGCAGTGGCGGTTCATCCATAGAGGGCGCTGGAGCGCCGCCCCCTCTGGCTCTCACCGCCACTGAGTCTATTAACATAGATTCCTGCATTGCACACGTCTATGTTATTGTCACCGCTGCGCTGTTCTATTCAGATGGCCGGACATGAGGCACCGACCATCTGAATAACGGCAGCTGGTTGGCTGTACGGAAGTGCCTATCAGAGCCAGCTGAAGCGTCATCGAGGGCGGGAGAAGACATCGAGGCGAGGGTCGAGGACGTGGATGGCTGACTCCAGTAAAGGTAAGTGCCGGGCGGGGGGGGGGGGGGGGGAGGCGCACAGCGGCGACGAAGGGAACAGTGGGGACAATGGGGACAAACGAATGGGCAAAGTGGCAACAATTAAAGGGCACAGTGGCAACAATTAAAGGGCACAGTGGCAACAATTAAAGGGCAAAGTGGCAACAATTAAAGGGCATAGTGGTGACAATTGATGTTCGCACAGTGGTAACAATTGATGGCATGGCACAGTGGCTGCGTTTGATGGCACAGTGGCTGCTTTTGATGGCACAGTGGCTGCATTTGATGGGCACGGTGGCTGCATTTGATGGGCACAGTGTGGCTGCAATTGTTTTTTTGTTTTGTTTTTTCGTTTGTTTGCGTCCCCCCAAAAAATTTTGAGCACCAGCCGCCACTGTATAGTATAGTGTAGTATAGTATATTATGCTATAGTATACTGTAGTATAGTATGGGGGTAGTATATTTTGGTATAGTGTAGTATATTACCGTACAGTGTTATATAGTATCTTATATATTCTGTATAATATGTTGCAATGTGCCGGGAGCAGTGTCGGTAAAGCGTAAGCGAGCGAGTAATGTTGCGATCAGCAGCACACACCACCCAGCGGCCAGTAGGGGGATTGCACCTCTAGAGGGGTGCGGAGGATGCTGTGTGTCATATAGCAGAGGAGAGAAGCAGCGGAAGGATTTCTAGCCAGGCAGCCAGGATCACTTACACTGGACTCCATCGTAATGGAGGAAGAGGCATAGGATTAGAAGAAAACAGGGCAATTTGGCGGCGGGCGTTGCGGCCTGGGATCCGGACTAGCTCTGTATCAGTAGTAAGGACATTACACACCAAGCTGCCATAGGCTGCGATGGGGAATGAAGGCAGCATAGAAGGAGGGGAAGGGATGGTAGCCGGAATGGAGGCTGATCTGAGCCGGCTGAGCGAAGAGGAGAGAAGACAGATCGCCGCTGTCATGTCAAGGGCGAAGGATATGCCGAGAGGGAATGAGACGGATCGGCCGGCACTCAGGCAAGGATCATCCCTTCCCATCCCTTCCCTTCTCATCCCTTCCCTTCTCCTATATGACGGGTGGAGGAGCTCCCTACACTTCCCCCCCCCCCATCCCCACCATCATAGGGACATGTCTGATCCCCCCCTCCCCCCGGAGGACGTGACATGTACATCTCCCCCATTCTCTCCCTATAGATCGGGGAGTTCGGGCTCACTAACCAATCAACAAGCAGAAATGTGCACAAGTGCATGCTGTGTGATAATGGGACGTGCCCCCGTTCTGCATGAATGAGTGTGCATGGGGAATCAAGGTGCAGCTCCAGTACACTGTGCCTTTACACAGCCATCCTTCCTTCCTTCCTACTAACACAAGTACTACTAGGTTCCCTAGGACAAGATCCTTTATTGTTCCTATCATCCCCACCATTCATACAGCCTCTGTAGACCTGGATGTGTATATGATGTGTACGTGATGTGTATATGTTGTGTATATGATGTGTATATGTTGTGTATAGGATGTGTATAGGATGTGTATGGGATGTGTACGGGATGTGTACATGATGTGTATATGTTGTGTGTATGATGTGTATATGATGTGTATGTGATGTGTATGAGATGTCTATATGATGGGTATATGTTGTGTGTATGTGATGTGTATGTGATGTTTATATGATGTGTATAGGATGTGTATAGGATGTGTATAGGATGTGTATGTGATGTGTATATTATGTGTATATGATGTGTACATGATGTGTATATGATGTGTACATGATGTGTATATGATGTGTATAGGAAGTGTATGTGATGTGTATAGGATGTGTATGTGATGTGTATATGATGTGTGAATGTGATGTGTATATGATGTGTGTATGTGATGTGTATACGATGTGTGTATGTGATGTGTATACGATATGTGTATGTGATGTGTATACGATATGTGTATGTGATGTGTGTACGATGTGTGTATGATGTGTACATGATGTGTGTATATGATGGGATGGCATGTGTGCTGGCAAATGCCTTTCCTATTCCTTCCTGATGTCTATAGACTTCCCTGTCCATGGTCCTGAACTTCTCAGCACTGCCTATTATTCACAGATGCTTTATTAGGGTGAATCTTCTCCAGTAATCCAAGAAAACATGTCTGCTGCCATACAAGTCTTCCCCACACAACATTGAAAATCTATGTATATGGGTGTCACATATTTTCTAGTGGGTGTCATATTATAGTGGGTGTCACATATTTCCTAGTGGGTGTCATATGCAATTATATGGATCAGTAAGCAGCAGATTTCTTCAATAAGGCAAAGCAAAGTACAGACATGATATGGAAGATCTGTAATCCATGGCAGCCAATCAGATTTCAGTTTACTCTAGTCTGATGACTGGAAATGATTCTGATTGATTGATGTTTGTTCCAAGTGTAAGCCCAGTAGATTGTCTTTGCAAGGCTTGCATTATACAGCGTGCTGTTCTTTTATGTCTATTCATTTTATTAATGAATGTATCACCGGAAAGACTTGATATTGATTCTGTAGTAATGTGTGATGTCATTGTGCTAGGAAATGCTTGGGGTCTAGTCTGATGTCATGTCTATAAGCTTTCATTACATTCATCAGTGCTGGTGTTTCTGTCCATGGTCCTGAAGTTCTCTGCACTACATATTATTCACCTTCACAGCTCTGGGTTTAGGGTGAATACCCCCCCCCCCCCCCCCGAATAAATATAGAACATAAAATCTGCTATCATACAAGTGTTCTTCTCACAATTTAAATGCTGCCAACCAAATGGCATGCGTGCCAGTTATCTCATAGTAGGTATCATATGCAATTATATGGTGCAGTAAGCAGGCAGGTTTCTTTCAACAAGGCAATGGAACGTGTAGCAATGATATGCTAAGATCAGTAACCCATAGCAACCAATCAGATTTCAGTTTACTGAAAATGATTCTAATTACCTGATATGGGTTCTAAGTGTAAGCTTAGTATTTTGTCTTATGGGCTTTTCTCTTATTTCAGTTTTTTTTCCATTGATGAATGTTACCGGAGGGATTCATATTGCTTTGTAGTACTGTGTGTTTATGATGTGCGGTTTAAATATCTTATTATTTTATTTAATTGTGCTAGGAAATGGTTGGGGTCAATGCAGTGACCAAGCTTACTTATTCCAGTCTGATGACATGTCTTTAGGTCACATAGGTCTTCAAACTATGGCCCTCCAGTTGTTTAGGAACTAAAATTCCCATCATATCTAGTCATGTCAGAGTTTTACAATGCCTAATGGGACGTGTAGTTCCGCAACAGCTGGAGGGCCGTAGTTTGAGGACCCTTGCTTTAGGATTTAGTCTTCATTCCTGCGTCCCTGTCCATGGTCCTGAACTTCTCTGCACTATACAGTAAAACCTTGGTTTGAGAGTAACTTGGTTTGAGAGCGTTTTGCAAGACAAGCAAAATGTTTTAATACATTTTGCCTTGATATACAAGCAATGTCTTGATATAAGAGTGGCATCATGTCACAACTGAGTATAAAAAAGAAGAGAGGAGCCTCTAAGGCCCCGTACTCACGACCAAACATGTCTGCTGAAACTGGTCCGCAGACCAGTTTCAGCAGACATGTTTGGCCGTGTGTTGGCCCGAGCGGACCATTTTGGGACGGATCGGACAGGTTTCCAGCGGACAACTGTTTCCCGGACTTGTTTTAAAACAGTCCGCTGGAAACCTGTCCGCCCGGACATGTACGGTCGTCTGTACAGACCTACCGTACATGTCCTGCCGCCCGCATCCCTCGCATGCGTCGAATGACTTCGACGCATGCGTGGAAGCATTTTTAAGGCGGCCCGCCCACGTCGCCGCGTCATTGTCGCGGCGACACCGCGTCGACGCGGCGACACCGCGGACACGCCCCGCGTAATGTTTACGCGCGGGCTTCTGTTCGATGGTGTGTATAGCCATCGAACAGAAGTCCCCGGGCAGTCCCCGGCCAGACATGTCCGATGGAAACGGTCTGCAGACCGTTTTCATCGGACATGTCCTGCCGTGAGTACAAGGCCTAAGTGTAGCAATATGGTTACATTTAATGAAGGTACAACATTTAGCAACTTATTGCTACACTAAGGCCTCGTACAGACGAGGGGACAGTCCGCTGAAAACGGTCCGCCGGACCGTTTTCAGCGGACATGTCCACTCTGAGATTTCCGTCTACACGATACGCGGGGACGTGGCCGCGACGATGACGCGGCGACGTGCGCGGCCCTGGAAGTTCAAAGCTTCCACGCATGCGTCAAATCACTTTGACGCATGCGAGGGATGGCGGCCGATCGGACATGTACGGTGAGTCTGTACAGACGACCGAACATGTCCGACGGACAGGCTTCCGGCGGACATGTTTCTAAGCATGCTAAGAAACATTTGTCTGCTGCAAAACGGACGGCTGGACAAATGTCCGCTGGAAACCTGTCCGGTCGGCCGTACACATGACCGAACATGTCTGCTGAAACTGGTCAGCGGACCAGTTTCAGCAGACATGTTCGGTCGTCTGTACGAGGCCTTAGAGGTGCCTCTCTTCTCTTTTATACCCTGTAAAAACAATGCTTTGATATACAAGTGCTTTGGATTACAAGCATGTTTCTGGAACGAATTATGCACACAAACCAAGGTTTTACTCTATATTATTCACTATTTGTTTTTAGGGTGAATATAGTCATTCCTTTAAAAAAAAACTGGAGCTATCATACAAAGAGTTCTTCCCACAATATTGTTGCCAACAAAATCTATGTAAAGGACATTTTACGTATGTCACTTATCTCATAGTGTGTGTCATGTGCAGTTATATGGTGCAGTGAGTATGCAGGGTTCTTCATCAATGCAACGGTCAGTAATTCATAGCAGCCAATCAGATTTAAGTTTACAGTAGACCAATCACTAAAAATGATTCTAATGGCTTGATATGGGTTTCACATTCTTACATTATACCTTGTCTTATTTGCTACCAGTGCCATGACCAAGTTTCCTATTCTGGTCTAATTACATTCCTATAATATTTCATTACAGCCATCAGTACTGGCTTTCCTGTCCATGGTTCTAAAGTTTTGCGCACTATATACCGTATATACTCGAGTATAAGCCGACCCGAATATAAGCTGAGGCACCTAATTTTACCACAAAACACTGGGAAAACATATTAACTCGAGTATAAGCCTAGGGTGGGAAAATGCAGAAGCTACTGGGTAAACAATGCCCAGATGCAGTCTAATTGTGCCCAGATGCAGTCTCACTGTGCCCACATATGCAGTCTCTCACTGTGCCCACATATGCAGTCTCTCACTGTGCCCACATATGCAGTCTCTCACTATGCCCACAGTCAGCAATAAAACAACATGTCTGCCGCTGTGTAATCCATATGCATCCATACCTTTTCATTAGTAAAACAGCGTGTGTCAGCCACTGTATAATCCAGTCTGTTCCCATCCATTGTAAGAAAGCCCCTCCTCCTCCTCCTCGTCCGTCTGTGATAGGCGGAACACTGATAAGGTTTCCCAGCATCGTATCAGTGTTCCTCTATCAGTGTTCCGCCTATCACAGACGAGGAGGAGGCGGGGCTGTCTTACAATGGACAGCCAAACAGACTGGATTATACAGCGGCACACGCTGTTTTACTAATGAAAAGGTGCATCTGCATATGGATTACACAGCGGCAGACACGCTGTTTTACTGCTGCTGACTCGAGTATAAGCCGAGGGGGTCGTTTTTCAGCCTAAAAAATGGACTGAAAAACCTGGCTTATACTCGAGTGTATATACGGTATTACACGTTACAAACAAGATAGGGTCTGTAGGTTTGTTCTTAACTTGAATTTGTATGTAAGTCCGAAGAGGTAAATTTTCTATGTGTAGTTCCAGGCAAAAGAATGTGGGCCAGATCCACATAGCGAGTACGCCGGCGTATCTACTGATACGCCGGCTTACTTTCAAATTACCAGCGTCGTATCTTTAGTTTGAATCCTCAAACCAAGATACGACGGCTTCTGGGTTCGATCTGACAGGCGTACGGCTTTGTTCTCCTTCGGATGGTAGGTGCAATACTTTGGCGCCCGCTGGGTGGAGTTTGCGTAGTTTTCCGCGTCGGGTATGCAAATTAGCCTTTTCCGACGATCCACGAACGTACGCGCGGCCGTCGCATTCTCTTACGTCGTCTCTAGTCGGCTTTTTCCGGCGTATAGTTAAAGCTGCTATTTTGCGGCGTATAGATAGACTTGCCATGTTAAAGTATGGCCGTCGTTCCCGCGTCGAAATTTGTTTTTTTTTTTTGCGTAAGTTGTCCGTGAATAGGGATGGACGTAAGTCACATCTAAGTTCAAAAAATGACGTTGTTGCGACGTCATTTTGCGCAAAGCACGGCGGGAAATTTTGAAACGGAGCATGCGCAGTTCAATCGGCGCGGGGACGCGCTTCATTTGAATGAATCACGCCCTCTACCCGCTGATTTGAATTCCGCCACCAGAAATACACTACCCTGCCGTAACTTATGGCGCAAAATCTTCCTGGATTTGACTTAAAGCCAGGTAAGATACGGCGGCGTAGCATATCTCTGATACGCTGCGCCTATCCAATTCTATGTGGATCTGGCCCTATGTTTTTTGGGTAGCATAGGGAAGGGTTACCCACCTCTGTGACATTTGTTTTGCTGTCTGTGCCCCTGTTCCAACAATTTCGCCTCACTTTCTGTCCCAATGACAATTGGATTTTAAAAATTTTGGGTTGTTGGGATAAACAAGGATTAGTAATAAAGCTTCATCCGAAACACCCTTTTTCCCATAACCCTTTCAAGAGTGAATTTCCCTTCCTAAGGGTAGATTTCCTCTCACTTCCTGTTGTCTCCCTCCATTTGTAAGTAGGAGTAATTTGTAAGTTGGATGTTTGTAACCAGGGAACTGCCTGTATTCACTTTGCTTTGATTTTTGGGTAAATACAGTCATCCTTTCAAGTAAAAATATCCTAACTGTGGCTATTATACAAGTGTTCTTCCTATAATACTAATCTCTACCAACAAAATACATGTAAGGGACAGCACCTGTATGTATTGTATGTGTGTCAGATATGTCAGCTCTCTCACAATGGGTGTTGTATGCAATTATAAGGTGCAAATAGTAGGCAGGCTCTTCAACAATGCAAAGATCAGCAATATATGGCAGCCAATCAGATTTCAGTTTACTGTAGTCCAATCACTGAAAATTATTCTGATTGCTTATTATGAGTTCCAAGAGTAAGCCCGGTTTTATGCCTTTGCACTAATTATGTTTTGTATTTTTCTCTTATTTATATTTTTTCATCATTGATGATTATGTTACTGGGAAGAATTCATATTGTTGTAATACAGGATGTTTATAATGTGTGATTTATATATTTTATAATTGGAATTGTACTAGGAAGTGTTTGGTATTGGTGTCTGTATTTGTATAGGATTTCATTAGAGCCATCAGTGCCGCTTCCATGTCTATGGTCCTGAAGACCTCTACACCAGGGCTCAACAAATCCCAGGCGCCAGGTCACCATGGTAACTAGAAATTGTGTCCTGGCACCTGAGCTTGTCCAGTGGCATCGCTTTGACCCCCACCAGAGGGGTGACTCCACTGGCATAGCTACAGGGGGTCGCAATTTTGCCCCCCCCCCCCATGTGGCCTTCCTATCACATTATTCCTGTCACACTCATACCACCGCATGGCTTTATTCAGTTTCTAGTCCTGGTTCTGGCTCAGCTGGTAGTTGGTGGGATAAGCTAAGAGGGAGCTGAGGAGGAGCTGGGTGTTTGCTGTGCCTCATGAAACCGCTAAAATGCCCCCTTCCGCATAACTTATCTCCAGGAAGGATAAGGGTGCTGGTGGATGGCCAGAGACACCTGGTAGCACAAGGACGAATTTGGGCACACCCAGTGTATGTGCAGCAACACCAGGTCCACACCCCTGCCTGCCAGAAAGGCCACAGCCACGGTAAGTCCTCATAGCAACCAATCAGATTTCAGTTTTCAGGTGGACACATACCTTTTTATAATTTTATACTTTTGTATGTTTATACTTAATAAAATATTTTAAATGATACTGCTGTTCCAATCTGCCTCTAAAGTCCGACCGAGTGGGGGGAAAAACGTACTTTCAGTGCTGTATTTATCAATGATGTAAATAGAAATAAGACAAAAGATACTGTATAATGTAAGCCATGCAATGACAAAATACTGGGCTTATATCTTATAACTATGTCTCATAACTCATATCAAGAAATCAGAATTATTTTTAGTAATCAAACTACAGTAAACTGAAATCTGATTGGTTGCTATGGAAAACTGATCTTTGCATATCATCATTGCACTTTGCAATGCCTTGTTGAAGAAACATGCCTGCTTACTGTACCATATAATAGCATATGACACCTACCATGAGATGGCTGACATATCTGACACACATAACATGTATACAGTCACTGCCCTTTACATGTATTATGTTGGTAGAGTTTACTATTGTGTGACACACGCTTGTATGACAGAGTCAGTTAGGATTGTTGAGTAAGAATTTGTAGTGTAGAGCAGGGCTTGACAAATTTGCTTTGAATCTAGGAGCCAGCTAAAAAAATTAGAAGCCAGTTTGTGCGTGCGTACGGCGATATGTAATGTGCATCTCGATCAACGTTTTCATGCGTATGCATCCCATCACGTTCGTTTACATTCATACATGTGTATATGTAGGGGTGTGGACGCAGTCTACATTTTTTTGGGGTGAGGGGATTTTATGTGCTTGGGAGTTTTTTGCTTAACTTTTTTTTAATCACAATAAGTCCCCTATGTGATGATTTTTTTTTGGTGACAGGTTCTCTTTAATGAGACACCCAGGCAGGGCTGTCTTAATGAGAGGGCACACCTGGGCACAGCCCAGGGGCCCCAGCTGCATGGGGGGCCCCTGCACTTTCCCCAAAGCAACTGGTCCTTGAGCCAACTCTGCCCCGAAATTGGGCACTGAGAGTGATAGGGGAGGAAGTCTGCCCCCTACCTACTTGATGTCTGTTTACCTGCACTGTCATCCTTGTAGGGGCCCCAGAGCATTACTTTGCCCAGGGGCCCATGATGCTATTAAGACGGCCCTGCACGCAGGGTCTAAAAAACCCTGCATGTCTCCCCTGTGCTCAACTGACATCACAGATTAGTACTTCTACTGTTACATTCAGGAAAGTATATAAGATATTAACCTCTTTACCACTGTGCTATAGACAAAAGACGTCTACAGCGCAGTGGAGTTGTTCTGGGAGGACGTCCTCCCAGAATCCTCCTCTCCTCTCGCGCGCATCACAGATCGCGGTAATTTGCCGCTGATAGCGGCCGTTTACCACGTGATCGCTCCGTCAAATGATGGAGCGATCGCTTGTAAACAAACCAGCGTCATGTAATGGCGCCGGTTCCTCCCTCTCCTCTCTGTACCGATCGGTACAGTGTAAGAGGAGAGGGGGGAGAGCGGAAGCAGCAGCAGCTGTGGCTGGATCAGTGACAAATGCAGTCACAGATCCAGCCATCCATCCCTCCCTGTGCAATACTCTGCAATAACCCCCTCAATACTCTGCAATAACCCCCCAATACTCTGCAATACCCCCAATACTCCGCAATACCCCGCAATACCTGTTAATATGACAGAAACAAGATTTTTTTTTACAGAATTTTCAGTGTTTTTTCTTTTATAGCGCAAAAAATAAAAAACCCAGAGGTGATCAAATACCACCAAAAGAAAGCTCTATTTGTGGGGAAAAAGGACAAAAATTTCAGATGGGTACAATGTTGTATGACTGAGTAATTGTCATTCAAATTGTGAGAGCACCGAAAGCTGAAAATTGATCTGGTTAGGAAGGGGGTTTAAGTGCCCAGTGGTCAAGTGGTTAAAGGTGAAAAATGATATTTTAGACACACACACAGATTATTCCCTGTCCTGTAAGCCCTGTAAAAGAAAACACTGTGATATTTTGGTTCTGACATAAGCTAGTGCAAAGTAAGAGTGCAATTAAATTACACAAATGCACATACATTATCTCAAAAAGTGAGTACACCCCTCACATTTTTGTAAATATTTTATTATATATTTTCATGTAACAACACTGAAGAAATGACACTTCAATGTAAAGTAGTGAGTGTACAGCTTGTATAACAGTGTACAATTGCTGTCCCCTCAAAATAACTCAACACAGCAATTAATGTCTAAACCACTGGCAACAAATGTGAGTAGTACACCCCTAAGTGAAAATGTCCAAATTGGGCCCAAAATTTTTTGTTTGGCCACCATTATTTTCCAGCACTGCCTTAACCACTTTACCACCGGGACGATTTTGTCACTTCTCTCCTTCATGTAAAAATCACATTTTTTTTGCTAGAAAATTAATCAGAACCCCCAAACATTATATATATATATATTTTAGCAGACACCCTAGGGAATAAAATGGCGGTCATTGCAACTTTTTTTCCTCGCACGGTATTTGCGCAATCATTTTTCAATTGCCTTTTTTTGGGAAAAAAACGGTTTCATGAATTAAAAAATAACAAAACAGTAAAGTTAGCCCAATTTTTTTGTATAACGTGAAAGATGATGTTACGCCGAGTAAATAGATACCTAAAATGTCACGCTTTAAAATTGCGCACTTAAAAATCTCCATAGGTGACGCTTTAACATTTTTTACAGGTTACTATTTTCGAGTTACCGAGGAATTCTAGTGTTAGAATTGTTGCTCTCGCTCTAACGCACGCAACGATACCTCACATGTGGGGTTTGAATGGCGTTTTCATATGTGGGCGGGACCTGCATGCGTGTTCGCTTCTGCGCGCGAGATAGCGGGGACAGGGGCGTTTTGAAAAATTTAATTTTTTTATTTTACTTAATTCTTTTTATTTTTACACTTTAAAAAAAAAAAAAAAATGATTACTTTAATTCCTATTACAAGGAATGTAAACATCCCTTGTAATAGGAATCAGTGTGACAGGTCCTCTTTATGGAGACATCTCTCCTCCAGGCTTACAAGCATGAAATCAGTGAAAAAAAAAATCACAGATCCCATGCCGACAGCCGCGATTGCGGATTTGTTTACTTCCGGGTATCGGGCATGACGTCATAACGTCGCGCCCGGGCCTCCAACGGTCATAGAGATGACTGGTCATCTCTATGCTTTCCAGCACCGCCGACCGAATCGCTCTCCGGGCCCCCGATGGCACAGGAGAGCCCAGAGACGCACCGGATGGCGGCGGGAGGGAGGGGGACGTCCCCTCCCGCTGCCTATAAGAACGATTTGATCGTTCTTATCATGAACAGAATCGGCGGCTGAAGACGGCGATATCGGAATGATGCCTGTAGCTGCAGTCTACGAAGGGAGGGGATCATGCTCTGCTTCAGTATGTCACAGTACATGTTGGCATTCATGGTTCCCTTGTATTTATATAACGAGCGCCGGCGTATAACGCGCACCCCAATTTCAGAGGGAAGTTTCAGGAAAAAAACGTTGTTTTAAATGTTGTGGTCAGTGTGCCTAAATGCAGCCTATGTGCCCCATCTCACGTTAACATGCTTTGGGGATAGGGCAGGCTGTTCATTCAGAATGGACTACCAACAGTCTATTATTGTCCCTGCACTTCACAGTGGATTCACAGTGACATCCATGCAGCCTATGTGCCCATTTGCAGCCTCACCTTCTCTCGTGGAGTGAGGGAATCACCGAGCCGTCATCTACTGTTCGTCCTGTTCATTCGGTGGCAGTCACACACACAGTCCCGCCTCCGCCATCGGCATAGGACCAGCTCCTGTGATTGATAGAACACTTGTCCAAAGCCGGTGGCGGAAGCGAGACTGTGCGCGTGACGTTAGAGCCGAGTAAACAGGAGAGACGGCTCATGGATTCCGGCGGCGCTCGGCAGCACTCGGCAGCACTCGTCCCCATCCTTCCCCTCCGAGCCCAAGGTACACTATCGGCGTATAGCGCGCACCCGTGATTTCCCCCCTATTTTCAGGGGGGAAAAGTGTGCGGTATACGCCGATAAATACGATAATCCTTTATTTGAAAACAAACTACCATCTTGAGAAACTGAACTAAACATTCCTATCAACCAATCTGCTATCTTGGCCTCTTTTTGATCTGCAACTGCCATGATGCTGAACATGAGATCAACCAATGTGACAGTTAGACCCCTTTCACGCTGGAGGCGTTTTTCATGCGATTTAGCGCTAAAAATAGCGCCTGAAAAAAGCCTCAACTGCATCACAGAGGACGCTTTACACCTGGAGAAAAAGACATCTAATCTCCGAACAGAGAAAGGCTTCTTTACAGTAAGAGCTGTGAAAATGTGCAATAGACTCCCTCAAGAGCTGGTTCTTAGTTCAGTACTTTAGATTCCTAAATGCACATAATATAACTGGATACTAACATTTATAGGTAAAGTTCATCCAGGGAATATCGGATTGCCGCGGACCGTTTTCAACGGACATGTTCGATGGTGTGTACGATGCCTCATAGATAGATCACACTGCATTGGTTCATCTGTCAACGGACAGTTTGTTGCAACATGTCCCAGTTATTGGCACCTTGCCATGCTTACCACCCACTTCCCCTGGAACAGTCTTACTGGTTGCCTGGGGAGACCGTGGCTTTGGGTGGAAAGTCCGTGCAGCTTTTGGGGTGGTGACCAGGTTCTCAGCAGCAAAGTACCTTTCAACGAGTTCCACCAGGTTAACTGCCAAATTGGGGTCTCCTTGACTCACCCACTTCTGCAGAGGAATTGGCAGTGACCTCAGGAATTGGTCCATGACCACACGCTCCACTATTTGTGGCGGACAGGGACTCCGGCTGTAGCCATTTTCGCACCAGGTGGATTAGATCAAACATCTGCGATCTTGGGGGCCTCTCAACTTGGAATAAACCAACTGTGGACCTGCTGTGCTCGAACGGCCAAGGTGACACCGAATCGCGCCAGGATTTCCTGCTTGACCTTCTCAGTCTCCCGCTTCTACCGACTCCAGATCATAGTAGGCCTTCTGCGATTCACCAGAAAGTAAGGGGGCAACCAGTCCTGCCCTCTTGGTTTTAGGCCAGCCTTCCCTCTCAGCAGTCCATTCAAATGTTAGTAGGAAGGCCTCTGGATCATCATCCGTAGTCATCCTAGACAGAAAGCGACCCACATGGATGGCTGAGTGCTTGTCCCCAATATCCTTGTTTTTTTGCCCACTGTGCTAGCGTCTCTGCAACCTCAGTCAGGGTTTTCCTATCCACTTCTGCAGCAGTGGCAAGCTGTTCAAACAGCCTCTGCGATTGCTCCTGTGCAGCACCAATTTGGTACAGCGCCTTGGTTTGCTCCTGCAGTGCAGCGTTAGTTTGCTGTTGTGCAGCATTTGCTAACACCATTTGTCTGAGGATTTCCTCGATGTTGTCACTTTAGGTACTGGCCTTTAAAATAGTCACTTACTACTGCTGCCCGCATTCTCCACCATATGTAACCTGGGGGATAGGTAGCAGGTACAAAAGCTCCCTGGGATGAGCAGGCACAGATACCAAGTCCAAAAGATAAGTGACAAACAGTGGGGTGTTTATTGGTGCTATATACAAAGTCTTATTTACAGGTGCTGTACAGAAAAACAGAACAAAAATAGTAAACAAAAAACCTAGCCGTGTCCCGGCTCTAACTATACAATATTACAAGCCCTCACTACCAGGCTGAACAAGCCTACAGCTTGTCAGCTTCCACATAATACTGCTTAACAGTTCCACCAACCTTCTTGCTCTCACAGATCAGTGTTTCCCAGGCAGAGCAAAGGCTGTCTGCTCAGGTGAGCTTAAATTGGCCTGGGGGAGAGGGCCAACATCTGTACTGGATCAGAGATCCCTGAACGTGTAAGAGAGGAGCCTGGGAGAGGTGTAAACCCTGAACAGGACTCTCCCAGGCTCTCTCTGGGACGCTCTGCTACAGTATATATATATAGTGATTTTTACAGAGCTTTTTTTCTCAGAAAATAGGTGCAGGAACTCAACCACGACCCCGTTCAGATTTCAAAAACAGTAGAAGGGTCTTAAAGGGGCATTAAATACCAGGATTGCATTACATACAGAGTGCAGAGTTCAGGGGGGTTACACACAGAGTGCAGAGCTGTCACTTGTAAACACGGAAACCATATTTCTGTGTTTACAAGTGATTGTGGTGAGCAGGCACCAAAGGGTCTGAGCCAGAGGTGGTGGAACGGAGTTCCCCCAAGTTCCCCCTGAAAAAAAGCCCTGGATTTTTACAATCTGGCTATTACTTAAACCAGGTTTCTTCCCGAGAGAAATATGTAACTTAAAGGGACTTGGAATATGGATTTTACAGTTCTTAATGTGTCTTTCTCTTGTGATGAAAGATTGGTGCAGTCTTTCTAAGGGACTATATAATGACATATATCATTGTGCTATCAATGGAAAACAGTCCACACTACACTCAGTGTCTAAATGCATATTGATTGCAATTCTTGTCTATTCATGCTGTTATGGCCTTCCTTTGTGCTTTCTCATTGTATGCCTCTGCTTCCACTGGACAGTCAGAAAACAATCTAAAAGACAATTACCATATATCAGAAAAAGAAGCAAAAACGACAATTACTTATTAATTTCAGACTAGGGATATACAGTAGATATTGATAGAATTCAGATCTGTTGTTAAAGATGGAACGCAAAAAAAATGTAATAAATGGGGATGTGAACTAAATCATAATTCTGTTATTTGAAATGTATCTCTAGCAAAACACTTATATTTTTTTTGGATAGAGTGGGAAAAGGTTAGGCCTCGTACACAAGACCGTTTTCCTCGACAGACTCCATCAAGAACACGATGAGGAAATTGAGACTCCCGACGAGGAAAAAGAGAACCTCGTCGGGAGTCTCAATTTCCTCGGCGTGTTCCTCGTCGGGCTGGTTTTCGACGAGAAACACGTTCGTGTGTATGCTAAGAAACCCGCGCATGCTCAGAATAAAGTATGAGACGGGAGCGCGCCTTCAGTAAAAGTAGCGTTTGTAATGGAGATAGCACATTCGTCACGCTGTAACAGACTGAAAAGTGCAAATTGTCTCTTACCAAACTTTTACTTAACATGAGATTAGTAAAAGCAGCCCCAAGGGTTGTGCCAGTGGAATCGAACTTCCCCTGCCGTTGTATGTGTTGCACGTCACCGCATTTGAGAATAAGGAGATTTGGTCTTGACAAAGCAAACTTGTCAAGTTTCTTCACAAGCCTAACAAGTAACACGTCGAGGAAACGGCAAGTGCCGTGACTGCCGTCATGTGACTCCGGCCAGTCACAGAGCTGGAATCAGCCACAGAAGGAAGAGGGGCAAAGATAGATGCGGCCACCAGCGGGGACAATGCATGCTTCATTTGCAGGTAAGTGCCACATAATGGGCTAGTATGCGGTGCATACTAGCCCATTATGCTTTTATTTTGCAGGGGAAAAAAGAGGAAGTAAAACCCATCAGGGTTTACTTCCTCTTTAAGCTGGCCATTCAGCAGAAACCAGGCGAGATTCAAATCATGTATGGGCAGGCTGAATGTACCCAAGTTGATCGATCGATTAAACTTGGGTGAAACCAGCCCATCAGATTTTACTTGTGATTATTGCTAGTGGCTGTTATAGCTGCTAGCAATCATCACTTTGTTCTTCGCAGCAGGGATGGCTTCCGTGCCCCTCCTGCCCGGAGAACACAATGGCCCCGCAAGAGAGATTTGCCCATAAATACTTTCCTGGGTTGCAGGAAAGAAAATCACTCTATGGCCGGCTTTAGTCTTGCCTTACTGCTTGCCCAATAAAATAAAATTGTTGGGTTGTTTGGTACACAAAAAAAAAACATGAAATGTATCTATGAGTGACACCAGCATGTACAGTTGCGCTAAACAGCAGTCCTATATAGAACTCTACAACTGGATAGCTATGCAGCTCCTTTCATTTTACATTTCTCAGCCATGAAAGATGTCTTAAAGTCGGTGTATATTGATATTGGCTTTCTGGGCGTACATATTCTGCCTAAAACAAGCTGTGATAACAGTGGAAAACTGTGAATGGAGCGCTAGCACTTTAGCATAGGTAATCAAAGAATGTGGTAACTACCAATGTACATAATAAGCGCAATGTACATAAAGGCCCGTACACACGATCGGATATTCCGACAACAATTGTCCGACGGACGTGTTTTGACAAACAATCCGGACGTCTGTATACTCCATCGGGCAATTGTTGTTGGAATTTTTGACAACAAATGTTGGCTATGCATGCTCTCAAATTGTCCGACAAAACATGTGTTCCATCCGATTATCCGATCCTGTGTACTCAAATCCGACGGACTAAAATCTGTAAAATCGGTAAAGTGCTGAAAAACCACATGGTTTGGTGTATGTTGGCTGAAAATGTTCTGCCGTGTGTATGCATACCAAGTTCATGGCCAACGCCCCTTCGCACAAAAATCCACGGATTTGTCTGATAGAGGTCCGATCGTGTGTCCGAGGCGCATTACTGAAACAGAGCACTGATTTCAGCTTTCATTCTATACAATTGTATACATTTGCTTCAAAGGGTCCAATGATTGCTTTGTGTAGCAGCACTCGGTTCATACTTTGTTTTCTTTTTTATTTGACTATAAAATATGATTATTAAACATGCATACTGTGGATTAAAGGGGTTGTAAAGGTTCGTTTTTTATTTTCTAAATAGGTAAAGCTAGTGCATTGTTGGTGCACTTACCTTTTCCTTCGATTTCCCTTCTAAATGTTTTTTTTTTTTTTTTTTCTTTGTCTGAATTTCTCACTTCCTGTTACTCCTCAGTAAGCTGTTCTGGCTGACTAACCACGTCTCGGATGATAGTGTGAAGTTTACTGAGGAGAAACAGGAAGTGAAAAATTCAGACAAAGAAAAAAACATTTAGAAGGGAAATGGAAGGAAAAGGTAAGTGAACCAACAATGCACTAGCTTAAAGGAACCTATTTAGAAAATAAAAACAAATCTTTACAACCCCTTTAACCACTTAAGACCCGGACTTTTATGCAGGTAAAGGACCTGGCCAGTTTTTGCAATTCGGCACTGCGTTGGTTTAACTGACAATTGCGCAGGCGTGCGACGTGGCTCCCAAACAAAATTGGCATCCTTTTTTTCCCACAAATATAGCTTTCTTTTGGTGGTATTTGATCACCTCTGCGGTTTTTATTTTTTGTGCTATAAACAAAAATAGAGCGACATTTTTGAAAAAAAAACCCAATATTTTTTACTTTTTGCTATAATAAATATCCCCAAAAAAGATAGAAAAAAACATTTTTTTCTCAGTTTAGGTTGATACGTATTCTTCTACCTATTTTTCGTAAAAAAAATTGCAATAATCGTTTATCGATTGGTTTGCACAAAATTTATAGCGTTTACAAAATAGGAGAAAGTTTTTTATTGCATTTTTATTAATATTTTTTTTTTTACTACTAATGGCGGCGATCAGCAATTTTTTTCGTGACTGCAACATTATGGCGGACACATCGGCCAATTTTTTACACATTTTTGGGACCATTGTCATTTTCACAGCAAAAAATGCTATAAAAATGCATTGTTTACTGTGAAAATGACAAATGCAGTTTGGGAGTTAACCACTAGGTGACGCTGGGAGTTAACCACTAGGGGACACTGAAGGGGTTAAGTGTGACCTCATATGTGTTTCTAACTGTAGGGAGGCGGGGCTGGACGTGTGACGTCATTGATCGTGTTTCCCTATAACAGGGAACACACGATCAATGACAGCGCCACAGTGAAGAACGGGGAAGCTGTGTTTACACACAGCTCTCCTCGTACTTCACTCTGGAGGACCGATCGTGGGACACCGGCGGCAATTGGGTCCTGCGGGCACGGAGCTTCGGACCGGGTCACGTGCACACGCCGGCGGCGTGCACGGGACCCCACGGCTGGGCTTAAAGGGCAACGTACAGGTAAGTGGATGTGCCCAGCCGTGCCATTATGCCGACGTATATCGCGTGAAGGGGTCCTTAAGTGGTTAATAAGATGTCACTGGATATACTATATCTATGTCCACTGGTATTAGAGTATCTATTAGGCCCCATACACACGAGAGAATTTATCCGCGAATACGGTCCAGCGGACCGTTTCCGCGGATAAATCCTCTCGAGGATTTCGGCGGATTTTCATGCGATGGAGTGTACACACCATCGCATTGAAATCCGCGCCGAAATCCTCTGGCGATGACGTGTCGCGCCTTCGCCGCGATTATGACGCGGCGACGTGCACGACGCTGTCATATAAGGAATTCCACGCATGCGTCGAATCATTACGACGCATGCGGGGGCCCCGTACACACCATAGAATCCATCCGCAGATAAATCCCAGCAAATGGGTTTCAGCGGATAGATCCTATGGTGTGTACACGCCAGCGGATCTGTTTCCGCGGACAAATCTCCTCTGGGATGGATTCCAGCAGATCGGATATTTGCTGACATGCACAACAAATCCATCTGCTGGAATCCATTCCAACGGATGGATCCGCTGGTCTGTATAGACTCACCGGATCCATCCGTCCGAAGGGATCCCCCGCATGCGTCGTAATGATTCGACGCATGCATGGAATTCCTTATATGACAGGGTCGCGCACGTCGCCGCGTCATAATCGCGGCGACGGCCCGACACGTCATCGCCAGAGGATTTTGGCGCGGATTTCAATGCGATGGTGTGTACACTCCATCGCATGAAAATCCTCCGAAATCCTCGAGAGGATTTATCCGCGGAAACGGTCCGCTGGACCGTATTCGCGGATAAATTCTATCGTGTGTATGGGGCCTTAGAGTTTAACGCCACATAAACCTTTATTTTATTGAATAATGACAATTAATTATTTAAAATTAAATTGCACAAAACTAAAATTTGTAAAAAAATAAATAAAACGAGTTTAGAATGTAGAAATGCAAAACACTTATTAGCAGTTCTAACCACAAGTGGTAATGTCACAGTCTTTGTGGTCTACCAGCGAGCTGTGAGTACTGCATAGGCTAATGCATTCCTAAAGCTATTGTGACCATAATAGCCATAAAACAAACATCAGCAACACTTTCAAATCAAAATATTTCTTCATAATATATCAATAAATGTAGGCTGATATACAAAAATCCAAGAAATCGGCACCAAAAATCCCTACATTATGTTCACATACATTTATTTTAGATTTGGCAACAACTTTATAGTATGAGGGCCTACTTGATTGCATATGAATGGAAATGATTTTTCAGCTAGGTCTAAGCACTATAAAGCTGTCGCTGATCGTGAATCTACCGTGTATTGTACAGACTGCACAATCAAATTGTATCATGTGGCCACATTTATTGTACATACGTATTTAACCACTTCAGCCCCGGAAGAATTTACCCCCTTCCTTACTAGAGCACTTTTTGTGATGCGGCACTGCGTCGCTTTAAGGGCCCTTTCACACTGGGGCATTTTTCAAGCGCTTTAGCGTTAAAAAAAGCGCCTGTAAAACGCCTGAAAGAAGCTGCATCTGCAATCCCAATGTGAAAGCTCGAGTGCTTTCACACTAAAGCGCCTGAAAAACACCCCAGTGTGAAAGTGGTCTTAGCGTTAAAAAAAAGCGCCTGAAAGAAGCTGCATCTGCAATCCCAATGTGAAAGCCTGAGTGCTTTCACACTGAGGCGCTGAGCTGGCAGGGCGTCAAAAAAAGTCCTGCATGCAGCTTCTTTGCAGCGCTTTAGGAGCGGTTAATACACCGCTCCTAAAGCCCCCTTCCCATTGAGGAAGCTTTTTTTAACGCCAAAGCGCCTGAAAAGCGCCTCAGTGTGAAAGGGGTCTTAGCAGCGCTTTACCAGCGTTTTTCGGGCGCTGGCAGTGTGAAAAGCCTCTGAAAGCACTTGGGCTTTCACATTGGGATTGCAGATGAGGCTTCTTTCAGGCGCTTTACAGGCTTTTTTTTAAACGCCAAAGCGCCTGAAAAACGCCCGAAAAACGCCCCAGTGTGAAAGGGGTCTAACTGACAATTGCGCGGTCGTGCAACGTGGCTCCCAAACAAAATTGACGTTCATTTTTTCCCCACAAATAGAGCTTTCTTTTGGTGGTATTTGATCACCTCTGCAGTTTTTTTTGTTTGTTTTTTTGCTCTATAAACAAAAATAGAGCGACAATTCTTTAAAAAAATGCAATATTTTTTACTTTTTGCTAAAATAAATATCCCCAAAAAATATATAAAAAAAACTAATTTTTCCACAGTTTAGGCCGATATGTATTCTTCTACATATTATTGGTAATTGGTTCAGCAATATTGCATGAGACTCTCAGGTGTCTGCAACTCTCCCTCCTCATTGGTTTAGACAGCAGCAGGGCACCATTGTCTCCTGCTGCCATCAATCAAAGTCAGTGAGCCAAGGAGGAGAGAGAGGGGGCGGTGCCAAGCAACGGCTCTGTGTCTGAATGGACACACAGAGCTCAGCTTGGGTGTCCCATAGCAAGCTGCAATCAGCAGGAGGGAGGGGCCAGGAACACCTGGTGAGGGACCCGAGAAGAGGAGGATTCGGGCTGCTCTGTGCAAAACCACTGCACAAAGCAGATGAGTATAACAAAAACAGACTTTAGTATCCCTTTAAAGGGTGACTTTACTCTCTCAATCAACATTGACTATTTTTAATTTATATGTTGCTAGCATTAGTAAAAAGATAGGAAAGTATATTATGTTTACGTGTTTTAAACTTTTTTTTTTTTTTACATTTCTTCAGTTTCCTTCTGGTTTCCAGACCTAGACAAATTATGCCATACATCTCAGGAGTCTTCAGGAGGGGAGTAGTGCCCCGTACACACGATTGGAATTTCCGATGGAAAAAGTCAGACAGAAAATTTTGACCGTGTGTATGCCCCATCGGATTATTTGCATTGGAAATTCCGAGGGATTCCGTCAGAGTTTAGATAGAAAACATGTTCTCTTTTACTCCAATCAAATTCCGTCGGAATTCTGATGTGATTTTGGTCGGACAAAGGTCTGACCGTGTGTATGGGGCTTAGGAGATTCCAGCAAGTAAATGTTACAGGAATCATTTGCCCTTACTAAAGATGGCCACAGCCTGAATTGCTAGGGGGTGTTTTTCAAGATGATTTCTTAGCAAAATAAAGCATGGAGACATGGATGGATGGATGGGGGAGTTTGCTTTGAATTTTAAAGGGGGCATTTTCCTAAAAAGTGAACACAAGATATCATACAAGCATTTTTACATGCTGTGTATGTTTCCTAAAAATGCATTAGACCAAAAATGCTAAATACTTCACTCATTTTAAACAGGCACTGGAGTGTGATCAGTTTTACAAAATGTCACATTTAGGGTTTTTGGAAAGTGGTTGCCGTCTCCCATTGTCTTGGGGGTGGTAAATAGGGTTGTCCCGATACCACTTTTTTAGGACCGAGTACAAGTACCGATACTTTTTTCAAGTACTCGCCGATACCGAATACCGATACTTTTTTTTAAATGTGTCCCCAAATGCAGCCATGTCCCCCCACAAATGCAGCCATGTCCCCCCACATATGCAGCCATGTCCCCCCACATATGCAGCCATGTCCCCCCACATATGCAGCAATCTCCCCCCACATATGCAGCCATGTCCCCCCACATATGCAGCCATGTCCCCCCACATATGCAGCCATGTCCCCCCTATACGCAGCCATGTCCCCCCTATATGCAGCCATGTCCCCCCTATATGCAGCCATGTCCCCCCTATATGCAGCCATGTCCCCCATAAATCCATCCATGTCCCCCATAAATCCAGCCATGTCCCCCCTATATGCAGCCATGTCCCCCCTATATCCAGCCATGTCCCCCCTATATGCAGCCATGTCCCACATAAATCCAGCCATGTCCCCCCTATATGCAGCCATGTCCCCCATAAATCCAGCCATGTCCCCCATAAATCCAGCCATGTCCCCCTCCTAAATGCAGCCATGTCCCCCCTATATGCAGCCATGTCCCCCCTATATCCAGCCATTTCCCCCATACCTAGATGCCGCCGCCGCATGGGTTAAACAGCGTGCAGGGAACATCACAGCTTTCATTTGAATAGCTGTAGTATTCCCCGCTGCGCCGCGTATAGACACTCTCCCTTGCTCGGGATTGGACCGATCCCGAGCAAAGGGAAGTGTCTATACGCGGCGCGAAATACTACAGCTATTCAAATGAAAGCTGTGATATTCCCCGCACGCTGTTTAACCCATGCGGTGGCGCTGTTGTTGCGGTATGCGACGGGGTCGGCGGCGGCATTCGTTGCAGCGGGGGGGCGGGTGTTTGGGGCAAGTATTCTATTTAGGTATCGGGGGTATTTGCGGGAGTACAAGTACTCCCGCAAATACTTGGTATCGGTCCCGATACTGATACTGGTATCGGTATCGGGACAACCCTAGGGAAAATATAGGTATACTTTAAATGTCAGTTGCTTGGCTGCTACTGGCTTATGCCCTGTACACACAATCGGATATCTGATGGAATCTAATCCGATGGATTTTTCCGTCGGATATCCGATGAAGCTGACTTTCATCAGTCTTGCCTACACACCATCAGTCAAAAATCCGACCGTATCCAAAGCGGTGACGTAAAACACGAGGTGCTGAGAAAAATAAAGTTCAATGCTTCCGAGCATGCGTCGACTTGATTCTGAACATGCGTGGATTTTTCACCGGTGGACTTCCACACAGGCGATCGTTTTTTTTCTATTGGTTTTTTATCCATAGGAGAATTTTAAAACGCCTGAAACATCACGTCGCTCATCTGCTGTTCATTCCTAAAGATTGTTACTTCATGCCGTTTTTTGTCTGGCCAAATGTGAGTAGCCTGACTTTTGCTTCTTTTAAAGAATAAATCCACACATTGCAACAGTGAGCACTTAGTCTGTGATTATCTCTTTACATGCACCTGTCCTTTGCGGTTTGGTTGTCTTATGAGGATCTAATACATCAGCCTGGTTCCTGTTCGTGACCTGCCTATTTGATTTGCTTTACTGACCATCTGTTAACTCAGTGGTCCATATATGAAGGTGAGAGTAGCCATCTACAACGGTGGAGGGATCACTTCAAAGTTTTGGTGGATTGTCACGTGGTGGAGATTTATTTTCGTTTAATTCACTCATCTTCTGACACTTATGGACTTTTGGACTGTTTGTTTGAATTGTATTTAATTTTTTATATAATTTTTTTTTTTTTTTTTTTTCATTTTTTCTGCATATTCATATTCACACTTATGGTATTGGTGTTTGAGTATACCAGTATCATTTATATATTTGAGTTTTGCGCTGCACTTTTTCTATTTTATTTTTTACTTGTTTAGGATTTTTGCGAATTTCCCTTAGTGTTCAGCTGGCATTACCAGTGATCTGAACCCTGGGGGTCTGTATCACATAAATACACTTTAATATCATCATTTTTTGATCTATATATTTGCGCTGATTGCACCCTGTTTTTTATGAATTTTAAAACGTGTTCTATTTTTTTTTAACCAATGGAAAACAAACTGATAGGGCCCACCCCTGATCGGATTGTCCGATAAAAACGGTCCATCGGTCCATTTTAGTCAGACAAACCGATGGTGTGTACAGGGCTTTAGGGTGTTTTTGAGCTATGTGCCTGTGTGCATATTGTTGACTTTGTCAATATACTCCATCCCATGTCATTTTCAAGAAACCTCAGAATGTTTTATAATTTAGCTGACCTTTCAGATAGGATATTGATTAGTTGTGAGAGTAATGTTCTTTCTTCAGTTCAGTAAGGATTACATTGAATGTTTTCATGCCTGAGATCCTGAGTGAAGAAAGATCTCCTTCTTGATGCCAGTGAATGTCCGACAGGATTAGAATCCTGCTGAGATCTTGCTTCTGTTTTTTAGCCTGAGTAGTGTTTAAGTACACCTACGCTAAAATGGAATTTTATTTTGATGTTGCGATCTCTCTGCTAGCAGTACTACGTGTAGATTAACCAAGTCATTCAGAACACTAGAGGTCTGCTTTCTATTGGATTTAGAGCCTGTAAGGCCGCGTAGACACGGTTGGTCAAAACCAATGAAAACGGACTGAAGGACCTTTTCATCGGACCAAACCGACCATGTGTGGGCCCCATCGGTCAGTTATCCTTCGGTCAAAAAATGTAGAACTTGCTTTAAAATTTAACCGATGGATGCCTAACCGATAGGTCAAAACCGACGGTTAGTATGCAGAAGCATCGGTTAAAAATCCACGTATGCTCAGAATCAAGTCGACGCATGCTTGGAAGCATTGAACTTCGTTTTTTTCAGCATATCGTTGTGTTTTACGTCACCACGTTCTGACCCGATCGGTTATTTAAACTATGGTGTGTAGGCACATCAGACCATCAGTCAGCTTCATCGGTTAACCGATGAGAATGGTCCTTCGGACCGTTCTCATCGGATGGACCCGACCGTGTGTACGCGGCCTCAATGATCTGCCTCACCTAAATAGTTTTTTAGTGTTTCCCCATTTTAGCCAAGTTGTCACCTCTTTGCTTTAGGTCATTATTCTACAGCTGTATGAACCAAAGTTTAATACCACAGTGCTTTTGGCAGACAGTGGGCATCTACAGTGCCTTGAAAAAAGTATTCATACCCCTTGAAATGTTCCACATTTTGTCACGTTACAACCAAACATGTAAATGTATTTTATTGAGATTTTATGCCATAGACCAACACAAAGTCGCACATATTTGTGAAGTGGAAGGCAAATGATAAATGTTTTTTACATTTTTTTTTTTTTACAATTAAATATGTGAAAAGTGTGGCGTGCACTTGTATTCAGCCCCCTTTACTCTGTTACCCCTAACTAAAATCTAGTGGAACCAATTGCATTCAGAAGTCACTTAATTAGTAAATAGAGTCCACATGTGTGCAATTTAATCTCAGTATAAATACAGCTGTTCTGTGAAGCCCCCAAAGGTTTGTTAGAGACCCTTAGTGAACAAATGACATCATAAAGGCCAAGGAACACACCAGACAGGTCAGGGATAAAGATTTGGAGAAGTTTAAAACAGGGTTAGGCTATAAAAAAAAAAAAATATCCCAAGCTTTGAACATCTCACGGAGCACTGTTCAATCCATCATTCGAAAATGGAAAGAGAGCGGCACAACTGCAAACCTACCAAGACATGGCTGTCCATCTAAACTGACAGGCCAGGCAAGGAGAGCGTTCATCAGAGAAGCAGTCAAGAGACCTATGGTAACTCTGGAGGAGCTGCAGAGATCCACACCTCAGGTGGGAGAATCTGTCCACAGGACAACTATTAGTCCACAAACCTGGCCTTTATGAAAGAGTGGCAAGAAGAAAGCCATTGTTGAAAGAAAGCCAAAAGAAGTCCCATTTGCAGTTTGTAAAAAGCCATGTGGGGACACAGCAAACATGTGGAAGAAGGTGTCTTCTGGTCAGAAGACACCAAAACGTATTTTTTTGGCTTAAAAGCGAAACGCTATGTGTGGTGCAAAACTAACACTACACATCCCCCTGAACACACCATCCCCACTGTGAAACATGGTGGTGGCAGCATCATGTTGTGGGAATGCTTTTCTTCAGCAGGGACAGTGAAGCTTGTCAGAGATGATGGGAAGATGGGCGCACCCGCGACCCAGTCCGAAGCTCCGTGACCACGGGACCCGCGGACCCGATCGCCGCTGGAGTCCCGCGATCGGTCCCCGGAGCTGAAGAACACAGCTTCCCCGTTCTTCACTGTGGCGCCGTCATCGATCGTGTGTTCCCTTTTATACACAATCAATGACGTCACACCTACAGCCACACCCCCCTACAGTTAGAAACACAAATGAGGTCACACTTAACCCCTTCAGCGCCCCCTTGTGGTTAACTCCCAAACTGCAATTGTCATTTTCACAGTAAACAATGCATTTTTATAGCATTATTTGCTGTGAAAATGACAATGGTCCCAAAAATGTGTCAAAATTGGCCGAAGTGTCCGCCATAATGTCGCAGTCAAGAAAAAAATCGCTGATCGCCGCCATTAGTAGTAAAAATAAAATATTAATAAAAATGCAATAAATCTATCCCCTATTTTGTAAACGCTATAAATTTTGAGCAAACCAATCGATAAACGCTTATTGCGATTTTTTTACCAAAAATAGGTAGAAGAATACGTATCGGCCTAAACTGAGGAAAAATATATATTTTTATATATTTTTGGGGGATATTTATTATAGCCAAAAGTAAAAAATATTGAATTTTTTTTCAAAATTGTCACTCTATTTTTGTTTATAGCGCAAAAAATAAAAACCGCATAGGTGATCAAATACCACCAAAAAAAAGCTCTATTTGTGGGAAAAAAAGGACGCCAATTTTGTTTGGGAGCCACGTCGCACGACCGCGCAATTGTCAGTTAAAGCGACGCAGTGCCGAATCGCAAAAACTGGCCAGGTCCTTTAGCTGCCTAAAGGTCCGGGTCTTAAGTGGTTAAAAAAGGTAAAAGTTCTACCCGCACTCTCTGAAGGCCAGTGCTGTACTCAACTTCCTCATCAGTAATCCTTGTCAGGACAGAATGTCATTCTGGAAATTTCCTGTGATTCCAGCCTGTTGTTTACATGCATCCTAGAAGGCCTGCATCACACAGGTTGGGCACACAGTACTACATGATGGATGCCATTACATGAGCACCACATAATCATGAAGGATGCCTCCTGCCACCTCCACTACCACTGGAAGAAGAGGAAGAACACCACTGGACCAGCAAGAAGACTGCAGCAAAAAGGCTATGAATAGGGTTTTTGTTAAAAAAAATAAAGGTAAGGGGACTTTTGAATGGGGGGGGGGGGGGGTTACAGTTGTCAGGTTACATGCCTGGAGTTCTGTTTCAAGTCAGGACTTGAGCTTGCATCCTAAAATAGCAGTAAGCACTTCTCAGATCTTTCCTTAGCATTGATGGAAGTTCTGCATGTGTTTGGCCCGCTGAACTTCTTTTCTTCTTCCAGGGATATTAAAAGGCAGTTTTGTTTGCTAAAGGCTATGATATAGGCATAGCTGTTTTCACATAAGGGATTTTCATGTTTAGTTTTGATCTTAGTCACTGTGTTGTGAACTAACGCTAACCTGCTGACATAGCACAATAAATACATAACAAGGTGCTCCCTGCTTTCTGTACCCTCTTCAAAAGAAGATTGTACATAGAATGGAATCGGCAATCAAATATGAATCAACTTTCCTACAAAAAACATTGCACTCCGCTCATTATTTATGGTGGCAGGAAAAGTTCAAACCAAAATGCCGTGTTCATGACGAGAAAAATTCAATTTTTTTAATTGATCATTAAAAACGATCGTGTGTAGGCTCCAGAGCATTTTTCCCGATGAGAAAAAATGGGCATTAAAAATGTTGAACCTGCTCTATTTTTTCTCGTTGTTTTTCACGTAGTTGTTTTTCTCGTTGTAAAAAACGGTCGTGTGTAGGCTTTAACGACGGGGAAAAAAACGTGCATGCTCAGAAGCAAGTTATGAGAAGGGAAATTTGCATAATCAGCCCAAAGGGTGGCACCGTTCGAATGGAACTTCCCCTTTATAGTGCCGTCGTACGTGTTGTATGTCACCGCGCTTTGCTCGAGCATTTTTTTTATCACAATCGTGTGTATGCAAGGCAGGCTTGAGAGGAATCACGTCGAGAAAAATTATGTTTTTTTTTTCCATGGTGTGAAAAACGGTCGTGTGTACGCGGCAAAAGTGTTTTGAAAAGTCTTCTTTTTTTTTGCTAGTGAAGACGTGTAAGCGTGCACTCTCATTCTTATATTTCATTACAGATGTAGTTGTGCTTGGTTGAAAATTAGAAGCTATCTTCGGTAAATCATGCGTTATAGAAAGGCCAAGGTTCTAACCTTTTATAGAGAAACTACTGCTTTAATTTTTCTTCAATGTTGCCCACATAACACATATCCTGGACATTTGGTTATATGATCGAGGG